>NC_047083.1:9148675-9828627 GCF_902459465.1 Asterias rubens
GTGCAGTTCATAATTGCGGCAACAATAAAAAGTACTGCAACATTGTGTGTCCATAGAGTAGAGTTCTACGGAGTTCCGGAAGTGCCGTCTCGCGATATATAAAAAGACACCCTCCTTCAACTTCGTTTTGAAAGCGAAGAATGAAAAGAAGGGGGAAAAAGATCCGTCGAAACACATTCAAGAATGAGTCAACAATGTTCACAGTTTAGCATTTACTGTTAAAGATCGACTGTTGAGATCGTTCAAACTCAGTAGGTCAAAGACCTTTTATTTCTTTAAAGGCAGTGGACACTATTGGTAATTACTCAAAAATAGTTATAAGCATCAAACCTTACTTGGTGACGAGTAATGGGGAGAAGTTGATGGTATAAAACATTGTGAGAAACGGCTCACTCTGGAATGACATAGTTTTCGAGAAAGAAGTAATTTTCCACGAATTTGATTTTGAGACCTCAGATTTAGAATTTGAGGTCTCGAAATCAACCATCTAAACGCACACAACTTCCCGTGACAAGGGTGTTATTTCTTTCATTATTATCTCGCAAAAAAAGGTGTTTTTCTTTTTCTTTTATATTATTCTCTTGCAATTGGGATGACCAATTGAGTTCAAGTTTCACAGGTTTGTTATTTTATGCATATGTTGAGATACACCAAGTGAGAAGACTGGTCATTGACAATTACCAATAGTGCCCAGTGTCTATAAGAGCTGGCGATTCTAGTAAACCACTCATTCAATCTTAAAGGCAATGGCCACTATTAAGTGCAATCTTAAATGCAAATAGCCCTCAAGTATAATGTGATGTATCCATGCCGAAAGTTTAATTAATTATTATTCTGGTTTATTTATTTTCACTGTCGCCAAGCAGGCCGAAAAGTACATTTACCAATTATAAATAATTCATAACATAGGTAAATATATAAACCAAACTACAGGGGGAAAAACCCACAAAATTAAAAAATTTAAAAACGAAGAATTTTTTTTTAAAGGGGCTTAAAAAATACATATTTATTTTGTACAAGTTCTGCCAAGTCGGCCCGGTTTCCGTTGGGGATATGTGCATACAATATTACAATACATGTTCATACATGCAAACAATTCTGCTCTGTGTGCACGGAGTTATGTTTGTTGAATGTATGTTTTTCAAATATGCATTATTATGGGGACTCATGGACTTGTGTTTGGACAAGATGTCAATCTTCCTTACGACAGATCTTGGAAATATTTCCACTGTCCAAACATTTAAAGAGGGGTTCCGATTCCTTAGTAAAATTCGTTTTTATGATGCACGCAATTACAGGCATGGACAACTTTGGTAGTCAAAGACCAGTCTTCTCACTTGGTGCATCTCAACATATGCACAAAATAACAAACCTGTGAAAGTTTTGACTTAATTGGCCGTTGAACTTGCGAATGCGAGAGTACAATGGAAGAAAAACACCCTTGTCGCACAAGATGCCTTGAATTTGAGACCGCAGCTTTATACCAAGTCCAATGTACACATGTGTACGTTTGTGATTCGGTTCTAAAAAAAAAAAAAAAAAAAAAAACACCCAACCCCTTCTAAGAGCAGTCGATGTCAACCAAGTCCCACTTTCCGAAATGTCCAGCGTGTGATAATACGATCCGAACGGTAAATAGACATATACTTAATATGATGAAATTGCAGCGTGTGTTGTACTTTTAGCCGAGCCATGATAGCTGTGAAGAATAAACAAACCTGGCTCGCACCCCCCCCCCCCCCCCCCAACCCACCACCGGCCCTAACCTGTGAGCTCTTAACTTCGCTCGACCCCGGGCTGTGAATTTAACACATGTGTTGATTGTGCAAACAGCGCCCTATCGAGGCGAATATACATTGTACATTAAAGAAGGTTGTACTTTTATTTGTGTGTCTTTATGGTTATTAATGATACAGTGGAATTATCCTCAATGCCGAAACACTGAAACTTTAAAGGCATGGTGGCAAATACTCAAAATAATTATTAACTAAAGGAGATCTGAGGCATTGCATGGTGAGGTATATCAACATATATTTTGCGGTAAAGAACAAAATCTACCTGGGAAGTAGCCACACATATGGTGTTACCGCAAACCAAATACTCATATAATTATTTGTTAGCTTAAAAACTTACTTGGTAACGAGCAATGGTTCCTTTAAAGGTACTGGACATTATTAGTAATTACTCAAAAGAATTGTTAGCATAAAAACCTACTTGGGAATGAGCTTTTGGTAGTATAACACATCGTGAGGTACGGCTCCCTCTGAAGTAACGTAGTTTTTTTAAGAGGTAATTTCTCGCTCAATTTAAGGACATCGGGACTGACGCATTTTATTAGGCATCTGAAACACACATTTTGTGCAACAAAGGTGTTTTTCTTTTTCTTTTATATTATTCTCTAGCAACTGGGATGACCAATTGAGTTCAAGTTTTACAGGTTTGTTATTTTATGCATATGTTGAGATACATCAAGTGAGGAAGACTGGTTTTTGACAATTACCAAACATGCATGATTAAAGGTCATACTATCCAAAAGTCTCTGATCATGACGTCAAGAATTAGGGGACGATTAGTGGCCTTGATTCAAGGCGATTATAGTAACGAACTTGTGGCGATGATGATAATTAGCAAAGCAAAACAAACCGGAGCGCCTTGGATTCAAGACTATGTGGGGAGGATACGCCACTGTGTTTCCGGTAGCAAGCCCCCTTCTTGCTCATGTTTTGTCTGGGTTTTTTTGTCGTTTGATTGCAGGATGCAGTTTGTATATAATATCAGCGCACAATTTGTTTTGTCTGTTTGTTTTTAATCAAACATGGTTTGTACTGTGCTCATTCAAAATCCTGGTTGGTCTAGGAGACTATCTTTTATATCTGTGGTCCCATCAGTGTCGTGACGGTGCATGGTTTATTCCGCTGGGAGCGAGGGTCTCCTATTGAAGAGGAAACAAATTAAAGGGCCAGATAACTCACTGATGTTTTCTACTTGCAAAATAAGAAAAAAAACGATAATGTAATTAAAACAACTGCAAGTTTTATTAAATCATGTACATTGTTCTCGACATGGAAGTTTGAGAAACGCAAGAATTTTGATCACATTCACCTAAAGTTTCGGATAAACCGAGCAAATGGAACCGGATATTGAAGTTTCGGACACCCGGATACCCAGTCACCCGGCACCGGCTTTTCCTTTGCTAGTAGAACGTTGGTGAGAAGGGGGGGGGGGGGGGAGATACCAAGTTGACGTTGGCTTGGGCCCATGTTCAATTGTTCCCCCGAGGTTGGGCCCAGCTCAATTGGCCCTAGGTTGGTCCGGCTTGGTAGTCCGGCTTGGGCTTCAGCTTGCATGGGCCGCGCCGTGGCTCCGGGCATGGGTTCCGAGTTGTACTCCGGGCTCCGTCAGTTATTTCGGACGCTTGCTCTTTAGTTCCGCAAGGATGTAAGGACATGTGTAGGCCTATGTATACACATGTACAAGTATGTATGTTAACTGTGCGAATCTCCAGAACTATGTGAGATGATGCAATGTCAAAGGTGATTATTTGTCGTGGGCTCAACGGCAGGTCTCTGGCGTAAATCACTAGCTTTGAAGTGTGACATCGGATGTCTAGGCTATTACTTTAAGTATACATAACTTCAAACAGGTAGACGGAGGCGAAACAGTAGTCACAGTAGATTGGTGCCAAGTGGAGCAGTTAAGCAAAAAAAATTGCATCATAAAATATTTTCATAGCATGGTATTTTGATTGGTGCAGTAATTAATGTATCCCATTACCATGTTTATTTTTCTAACAAGTAATAATATAGCCCTATGGTAGTATTTTAGAATCTTCAAATGGACCTATTATTAATGGAAATTAATTTGTGAGATTGAGTATTGCCTAATGCAAGGATGAAAAATATAGCAAAGGTTTTGTTTTATTTATTAAAAAAGAATGAACATCATTATTTACCGATACGTCTGTGATGGTCATACGGCTATTAATATTAGAGAACACTAGGTTTTAATTCAAAATAGTGGGCCAATTTGATTAGAATTTAATAACGCAAAGTGAAAAGAGAACGTCTTGGAATTCTTCATTGTTTGTATCTCTCCATCCTTGATAAGATAGAATCCTTTAAACTACAATTGTCAAGACGTCGTCTGCATGAGCATCTATTTTGAGTTCACGTGGCATGTGCTTTATCGAGGACAAAAGGAAAATCTCCGAAATATTTGCCACAACTTCTAACAAAAAATCCTGCAGTCACACGTTCTGAAAGCAAGAGCACCCCTTTGCTCGGCTCCGCCCACACATAAGCTACGGGTATGTGGCAACGACACCTTGTAGACCAAACGACCCCACCCGGACGCGATAAAACAGTTGAAGGAATTTGTTAAAGCCGAAGAACACACGGGAAATCCCTGTTGTGTTTAATCTCCGATAGCGAATCTATTTTTACGGTGTCTGACATTCTTTCTTCTTCTATGGCCCTTTTCGAAACCACGGCTTTGGCTTTGGCTTTGGATTCAGGCTCAGGCTAGCTCGTGGCCCCTAGCCCTGTATTTATAGGACTCTTCCTCTATGCATGCTCTGTGCTGTTCACTGTAGTATAGTACGAAAGTGTAAGGCCGCCAGGGGGCTAGCTTGGCCCCCAGTTGCTTTGACAATGCGCGTGATTATATTGTACGCGCACAGGGCTTATGACGAGTGGAGGGTGACAGGGGCCTGAAGCCGAATCCAAAGCCGAAACCGTGGATTCGAAAAGGGCCTGTCTCTGCTTTCACCCGTCTTGATTCAACCAGAAGCAAGTTGTCGTTTACCGTTCGTGCACCACGGATTACGATGCTATATTTGCGTTGAGGGGTGAGGCAGAAATTTATTGGGTCAGAAATGCATCTACGTCAAAGAAATTCCAGCGACGGACGTCAGTTTGGTTTTCCTTCTCTTAAACGACTCAATATTACAGCCAATGTTTGCTCAATGTAGCGTTGCATTAGACGGTAATTACTTTAACATTGACTCTTAAAAAGAGCAATTAGTAAAATAGATAGGGGTGGGTTCGTCAGCCGTAAAAATATAAATCAAGTTGCTATCTATGTCGGGAAAGAAATGAGGACAGACAGAAACAACACTTTAAAGGGATCGTGGGATTGTATAAAAAAAAATTAAAAAAGTATTTCGAAATGGTGTCATTTTGGTATTTCCGTTGTGTACCCTTAATACGGCCAGAGATCAGTGGCAAATTTAATAAAGCCTGTAAGCACTAAAACTTGCACAGAATAGTTTTGCTTAGCAGAAACAGGTTACCAAACCAATCTACTATAAGCTTGCCTTTTTGTGGCCGGTGCCTTACTAAATTTTGGCTTATCAAAGAAATTTGTCAAGCAGTATTTTTTGCTTTATAAAACCGGGCCCTGTGCTCAATTTCATAGACCTATTTAGCGGAAAATATTGCTCGGCAACTTTTAGCAAAAAAATAGTATGGGGCCTGTCCCAACAGTGTTAATTTTAGTGTCTTGTTTCTGTTAAGCAAAACTGTTCAGCATTTTCTTTTGTGCTTACAGGCTATAGAAAATTGGGTCCCGGTCCCAATTTCATAAAGCCTGTAAGCACAAAAATTTGCTTAGCATGAAATTAAAAACAAGATTACCAACCAAATTTTAATTTGTTGCATATTGCCTGTTACTGATGGCATTCAGCTGTTGTTTGCTTATGCTAAAAATCACGTGGAATTTGGTTGGTAATACTGTTTTTATTAAGGTGGAAATTTCATGCTAAGCAAATAGTTGTGCTTACAGGCTTTATGAAATTGGGCCCTGGTACCAAATGGTACACCTCCCCCGTACCGTCCAGGAGGCGATAACGGACAGGGTGACACCGCGGGTTGAACGGCTCGTTTAACCACCCCCGTTGGTCGAAGCTACAGGGGTGAGAGATTTCCGCCAACATCCTAGGAATGTTGCCCCCTCGGACTTTTACCTCCCCCCTTCATAAAATAATAAAAATTCTCCGAAGGAAAAAGCAAACTGGGTAGCTGCCACTTGTCAGCGGTGCGACTCAATAAAACACTTCCGCTAGTAATCCTAGCTAAGATAAAAACACGCTCTGTGACGTAGTTAGGAGGGCCTTTTGTACGTCGATGGGGTCGTTCCTGGGTCGTTCACTCTCTGCGCGTGTGTTTGTTCTTCACACGATGATATTGCAATACACTCTTTTTGACAGCTCTTTAAAGGATTTTGATACCTTTTCAAAATGTCCATAGATTTACATTAAACTTACAGGGTTTGAAGATAATGATAGTGGAAAGCTTCCCTTCAAATATTACTTACTGAGGTGCTGTAGTTTTTGAGAAACGAGTTAAACAATGTCATGAAAATACGTTTGTAAATGATTAAAATAATGTTCGTCTCGTGAGACGAATATTATTTTCATGACATTGTTTTACTCATTTCCCAAAAACTACATCACCTCAGCACGTACTATTTTCAGGGAAGCTTTCTACCATCATTATCTTCAAACTGTGTAAGTTTAGTGTACATCTGTGGACATTGTGTTTTTTATCCTAAGTTACATAGACCCTTTAAAGACACTGGACACTATTGGTAATTGTCAAAGACTAGCCTTCAAAATTTTAGCTCAATCGGTCGTCGAAGTTGCGAGATAATAATGAAAGAAAAAAAAACACCCTTGTCACACGAAGTTGTGTGCTTTCAGATGCTTGATTTCGAGACCTCAAATTCTAAATCTGAGGTCTCGAAATCAAATTCTTGGAAAATTACCTCTTTGTTGAAAACTACATTACTTCAGATGGAGCCGTTTCTCACAATGTTTTATACTATCACCAGCTCTCCATTACTCGATACCAAGTGAGGTTTTATGCTGATAATTATTTTGAGTAATTATTACCAATAGTGTCCACTGCCTTTAAAGGCACTGGACACCTTCGGTTATTGTCAAAGACCAGTATCCTCACTTGGTGTAGCCCACCATTTTTATGCACAGAATTAAAAAAAACTGTGAACATTTTGGCTCATCGGTCAACGAAGTTGCACGAGAATAAAGACAAATAAAGACTATAAATTTTGGTTTTACCCTTTTTATTATAATTTATACCTTGTTTAAAAGGGCTTCAGGTATAAATTATAATATTAAAATTGAGGGAGAAGTTATCTCTTTCTCAAAAACTACGTTACACAGGGAGTCTCTTCTATAAGTTAGTTTTTATGCTGAAAATTATTTTCAGTAATCACCAATAGTGTCCAGTGCCTTTAATATTCGAGTGTATGCCTACGGGAAACCTTTTTTGTTTTACTTTTCGGAAATAACACTTCATAACTAAAGGTTGGCCGGCCATGAAAATTACTTCTATAAGACGCAACAAATAAACAAGATGGTTTTTCCTCATCACAATCCAGGCAGCGAAACATGGATACTATATTAATGTATTAAAACCTACATCACAACAGATGTGTTTACATAAGAATTGTAACGGGTTGGTTAAAACCGCCCCCCCCCCCCCCCCTATACCCGGAGGTATCAATTTATTCCCATCGACTATGAAGGTTCGGCTCATCAGGCGACTGAAGATAAACTCCTTATAAATGTCCCTCCCCGTATCATCAATCATGGGGTATCTTTTCTAATAAGATGATGTCAGTGATAGTGCGTCTTTCATCTCGAGAGAGTAGAGTGGGTGGGAGAGGAGGGGAAGGGTGGTGGGGGGGGGGGGGCAGGAAGAATGTTAACAACAACGAACCCCGACAATCAACGTCTCGAAGGGGTAAAAACAGCCGTTGACGCCAAACCTGAAGTGTTTTCTGTTTGTTTAACTTTCCGCCAACTGCTTGATTGTGTTTCCGTGTCTGAAGACGTGCAGCTTTCCCCCCCCCCCCCCCAGCACTCACTTTACAAATTATATAATTTTATTGTCTTTTTTCTGTGTAATATTTTGATAAAAGGCACTGGACACAATTACTTATAGAACTTGTTAGCCTAAAAACTTACTTGGTAACGAGCAATGTTGATAGAAACATTGTTAGAAACTAATACCTCTGAAGTAACGTGTAGTTTTGAGAAAGAGGTAATTTCTCACTCAAATAATAAAATACTTCAGGCCTGAAGCCTTTATTATGCGCCTGAAAGCAAGTGGTTTTTTTGTCTTTCATTATCTCTCTTGCAAATTCGACGACCAATTGAGTCCAAACTGTTCCCAAATGTGTTATTTTATGCACATTTTGGGATACTCGAAGCATGGTGAGAACATTGATGTGACAATTACCGAAGTTTTGATAAGTCAAGTAGCACATTGTAGAGTCCGGGGTTTTCACCAAAGATTATAGAGCGCCGCAAGGCGCAAGATGCGGAATTCGGGCTGAAATGTGAAATCCCACTGGACGCCATTTCGGCAAGTAACTCTTTTGATACAACAGTAGATCAGTGCAGATCAATGCAGACAATGACCATTCCTATCAATGGGAAACAAAACATTCACTTGCTGAAATGGCGCCCATGCGTATTTCACGTTCCAACAATAGATTAAACTTCAGTTCCGCATCTTGCGCCTTGCGGCGCTCTATAATCTTTGGTTTTCACTTTCCCCTGTCGTATAACAATGGTTTCCGACAATTAAAGTACCCGCGGGTTTCATTCAACTGAGAAATCCCCCATTATTAGCGCTACTAAAAATAACCAATGATGTCACTATTCAGGAATTCCGCGTTAGGGGGAAAGATATTATCCGCATGTTTCGTAATAGAAACAGACGGATTTCCTTCCCTATAAGGATATGTGGCTCGCTCGGAGACTGTTAAAACTCAATATTATTATTGGCCTAAAGGGAAAACTTTGAGGAAGCAATAACTACGTCGTAACATTAGGCACACAACCGCTGTCGGTTTATGAAGTGGTGCCTTGCCTCGCCTTCCATCATACACCTCTGGGACCAGTTATGGGCACTCATCGGTTTATTTCAATCCCTACCTGACCGCGTGGGTTTTTCCCTGGACTAATTTTTTTTTTTCTGGGGTTTTCCTCCCATGTAAAAATTCTTCATTGTATCTCTCTACTCTTTTGGCACTAACAACAGCGTTGAGAATTATCCAATCCAAAAAAGAAAAGAAAAATTAAAGTCTGAGGGTTTGCAGGAACACCTTGCCATAAAATTTATTTAATGTCCCTTTTGGGTAGTGTTGGTTCTGAAAAGAACCGGTGGTTGACAACTCAACGTTTCGATCAGTATGATCTGATCGTCTTCAGGAGAAAAACTGTTTTACGTCAATTTTGTACTTTCTACAATACAAAGTATATAACAACATTGAGTAATAATACTAAACAGAGCGTTTTTTATTTTGTTTTTAATTATAATAATAATAATAATATTATGGGAGCTGAGGGTAGGATTTGATATTATATTTACATATGCAATAATGTCCGATGCAACAATGTCCGCAAGACGGTTTTGCATATGCAATCGTGTCCGCGCGGACGCTGCTGCATAATGCAATTGTGTCCGCCCGGACACAATTGCATATGCAGTTGTATCCGCCCCGTGCAAAACCGTCCTTGCAGTAAATTAAACGCCCTTGGTCGACGGAACACGTTTGCCTTTTTTTTACAAGCTAAAAAGTGCATGTCATGAATGACATGGGAAATGTTCGGCCGTTGGGTATTCGCTGCAGTCATAAAATAAGTGAATTATTCGTGCTGCATAATACGTAGGTTCAGTGCATGCACGCTCACTACGCGCGCACATACGTGTACAGTCATGTACATATCCGCCGGACGGTTTTTGTATAGCCCCGGACACGATTGCATATATGCAAAATTGTCCGGAGCGGACAGTATTGCATGGCGGACACAATTGCATCTGACACCGGCCTGTATCGTTCCTCCTGCAGTAGCCCTTTCACTTTAGGAGGAGAGATAGGGCTACACTAGGGTGGGTAATCACTCTTCAACATAACGGCGCAAGAATGTCAACAATGGAGAGGATGTCCGGACATTCCGAACCTATTGAGTGTTAATTGGTCAACCACAATCCCTTTGATGGTGCCGGCCAGTTCCGGATTGGTCTTGTCCTCGTCCACAAAGGAAGAGCGGAGGATTTGGATGGAAAGACTTCTTCATTGTGATTTGTATGACTGGTTTACGTGCTAGAACTTTTCCACAGTTCACTGCCAATTGTCTGTTTAGAGGGGAGGTCTGGATGGGTGGAAAGACTTCTTCATTGTGATTCGTACTTTTCCAGTCCACTGCCAATTGTCTGTTGAAAATAGGCGAAATTCTCAGAACAAATGAACGGGTCGATGTGCAACTCGTTGTTTATTCATCGAAAAAACAACTTACTGACTAAAAACTTGAAAACTGTTGCAAACGGCTTACCAATCAAATAATGATTAATACATTTATTAATGTATTATTTTTAATGTATTATTCCTCCATGGGTATACACAAATTCAAAAACATAGTCATGTCAATGGTTTGACGTTTCGACCTTCTGTGAGAGCCCTATCACGAATGCTAAAAACACAGTTGAGACTTTAACCAAAGTAGATTGGTCTGTTGAATTTATGTAACTTTCACGGCTATTGAAAGTTAGACTTTTATCATGAAACTTCTAGGAAACAGCTTTTAAGGAAGTCCATTCCCAAACGAGACAATATTTGTTGGTTTCGTTTTGTTTGAGACTTTATTGTAGGCTTGCTACGTCATTGTCGTAGGTATTAATATTATAGCTGCGAAGCGGTGTACATTATCAATTTGTGTTTTAAAGTGATTAATATGTGAGAGGTTTTTTGAAATGATAAGATATGCGTTGTGATTTAATTAATTGCCAGAACCCAAGAGCCAATTTGCGTTTTCACTAACAATTGGACCCATCTCTCTCCCTTTCATTGCTATCAAAGGCACATAAAACAGCCGTATAACTAAATACAACCTTGCAAAAACGGGTTTGAAACTCTTGAGGGCGCTAGCACCATTTATCATCAAAACAAACTTTTGGGCGAGAGGGAGTAATTCTTTTTGTGGAGCTAGTTCACGTCCACTTTGTTGTGTTTCTGTGGAGGCTGTAATATCATCATGAATCCTGACATTTATAGTTTATGTGAGAGACTTATACCAGCTACTTATGTCCAGCAGGGATGCGAAGCAAGGCGTGCCCATGAGAACAAGGTTCGGCAGTTCGTTTTTCGTTGCATTGGCAATTATGAACTTTGCATGTTGCATGTAGCCCAGGTTGGACTCCTCCGTTACAGGTGCAGTGGCACTGACTAACGTCCTACCATGGCTAATGTTGCATGCTGCATGCAAAAGATCCAGCAATGTGAATGGCAAATTAATGGATCATTGGAATTTTGCAGATGATAATGCTTGCTTTATAAGAACGTTATGTTATGCTTTTTGTTGTTGCCTATATATAAGATATAATCTTCACTACCACTAGGAACTAAATACTACTAATGTCGTGAATATGTTTAATTCTTTTAATAAACTTTTATTTAGTTTTAAATAAATACAACAAATGCAAAGACCACCAATACTGAGCTGACACTGACGGTGACATTATGGCGGGGGGGGGGGGGGGGGGGTTGCGATAATCATTACCCAACATTACCGGGCTAAGGATGAAGGGAACGCTGTTGCCACTTTTTCACAAATTTTTACAAAGAGTTTGGTAAACTATTAATATTTAAGCCTATTACTTCTACACGGGGCTGTACTCAAATTTTTTTTTTAATTTGTCATCGGTCGAACTAGTACAACTATTATAAACAAAAGATTTTTAAAAAGTACAGCGACCAAGTAACATGGTCTAAATTTCAAAAAAATATAAATAAAAAAAGGACGATTTTAAGCCCCATGGATGTACAGTGTATTTGGACAAGTTTAAGAAAATGCCTATGTGACTGGTGGATATTGAGTCAGGTTGCCAAGAGATGCAAACCCCCCCCCCAAAAAAAAAAAAAAAACAAACAAACAAACAACCAAACAAGCAAACAGATAAACAGTAAATTTTTCCTCAGTTCAAAACGGTGCCGTTTTACTTTTTTCTGTAGATACGGAATCTTCTCGAGCATCGTAAATGGCCAGATGAAGGATGGGAAGATTCAACGATTGAGCTACTCCTCCAGGAGTTGAGCATGATGGATAGTAATAACTTCACAGCAAACTGCGGAGTTGGGGAACGAGAAGCGAGGATTGCGTCGTCATTGGTAGCTAAGAGGCATTATAGGTGAGGAAAGAAGGGGGAGGAGGTGGGGTGGGGGAGGGGATTGGGCTACGTTGAGAGCTGAGCCTGATGGATAGTAATAACTTTAAAGCAAACTGCGGAGTTAGGGAACGAGAAGCGAGAATTGCATCGACATTAGTAGCAAAGAGGCATTATACATGTAGCTGAGGGAGGACGGGGGTTTGTGGGGGTAGGGTGTCATGGCCGAGCATCAAATTCAAGTTCTGGTGGTTAAGTCATCAAATTTTGGGTTTGAATCCTGGACATCACACTTGTGTCCTTGAGCAAGATACTTAAATACTATAATTGCTTTTCTCCACCCATGGGTATAAAACGGGTACCTGCGAGGGTAGAGGTTGATATGTGGAAAAACCACCGGAGTCAGGGCAGCTTAGGGCTGTATACTCCTCAGGGAGCAAGGAATGTTATTGGCCCAATGACCAGTGCACTTCTGTAAAGCGGGAGAGGGAGGGTAGTCTGAGAGCACCCTCTTCTGACTCAATTTCCTCAGGCCATCGTCAAACCCGCCTCACCATGTTTACCGGGCGGGAGGGTGGCACCGACCACTGTGGGCAGAACTCCTTTACTCCCACCATTCAAGTTTCAAATCATAACTGACTATTCTTGGTTTGCAGACTCGGTCATGGTATTGGACGTTCTGGTGACATCGCTGCCATCCAACCCAAGGCAGCTGGATCAAGTATTCTTATGAAGATAACCAACGCTATGGCATTAGACGCTCTTAGGATGACCGGTAAGCCTTGATTGTTCATCTTCTAACCCAGAGCCTACAAACTTGCCTTATTTCCTACAATTTGGGGTGTGGAGTGTCATGACTGAGCAGTTAAGAGCACCGGATTCAAACTCTGGTGTTTTTGATCAGCAGAGTGGGTTTGAGTCCCAGTTGTGACACCTGCCGTTTTGTGACATATGCGCGCTTTTATAAGAGCCCCATTATTATTCAGAAGAACAAAAAAATCCTGTTTTGTTTTGGCAGGTGTTCGATCAACAGCAGCCTGTTTTGTCGTCCCGCTAGCCACAGGGATGAGCCTCGTTCTCTGCTTCCTTGCCCTCCGCCAACTCCGCCCGAACGCCAGATACATCCTCTGGCCTCGCATCGACCAAAAGACTTGCTTCAAGTCAATGCTCTCGGCTGGCTTCCAACCAATCATCATCGAGAACCGACTGGAGGGTGACGAACTCCGGACCGACATCGACGAGATCAAGCGTCAAATCGAGACACTTGGTGCGGAGAACATCCTCAGCGTGTTCTCAACAACGTCATGTTTCGCACCCAGGGTGCCAGACCGTCTGGAAGAAATCGCCAAACTATGCAAAGACACGGACGTGCCTCACGTCATCAACAACGCGTACGGCGTGCAATCATCCAAATGCATGCATCTCATCCAGCAGGCTGCCCGGCTGGGGCGAGTTGACGCCTTCGTCCAAAGCGCTGACAAAAACTTCCTCGTACCAGTTGGCGGCTCTATCATCGCTGGGATGGACGAGAAGTTCGTCGACAAAATAGCACAGACGTTCCCAGGTCGTGCATCAGCGTCACCCTCTATTGACTTGTTTATAACGTTTCTGTCTCTCGGGGCGAATGGCTACAAGAAACTTCTTAAAGAACGGAAAGAGATGTACACGTATCTGCAGGATGAACTCAGAAAGGTCGCGGAAGGTCACGGGCAGAGGTTGCTTAAAATGTCACACAATCCCATTTCCATGGCGATGACCTTAGGTCACCACACAGAGGAGGATGTCAAGGACGTGTCGGAGGTCGGCGCTATGCTGTTCAAGAGAAGTGTGTCTGGAGCGAGGTAAGCATGGAGATGGAGGGCATGAAGCTCTTCCTACCTAAAGGCACTGAACACTATTGGTATTTACTCAAAATGATTGTTAGCATACAAACTGACTTGGTAATGAGCAGAAGAGAGCTGTCGATAGTATAAAACATTGTGAGAAACGGCTCCCTCTGAAGTAACGTAGTTTTTGAGAAAATAGTAATTTTCCACGAATTTTGATTTTGAGACCTCAGAAGAAGAGAAGACCGGTCTTTGACAATTACCAAAAGTGTCCAGTGTCTTTAACTTAAGCCAAACATTTACAGGTTTGTTATTTTATGTATGGGATACACCAAGTGAGAATACTAGTCTTTGACAACAAAAGGTGTCCAGTGCCTTTAAGCAGCTTGATAATTTGGGTCCTGGTGCACAAGTCAAGTCTAGCGTAATCAGGCTTGGAAGCCGTTCCTGCTTGCAGATTAAAAAGTTTATTTCTTTGTCCTTTAGGGTCGTGCCAAAGGGTGCCAGTAAGACCATAGGGGGCGTTACTTTCATCGGCTACGGCTCACACTCTGACTCTTACCCAACGGCTTACCTCACGGCTGCTGCAGCCGTCGGAATTACCAAAGAGGATGTGGATTTATTTGTGAAGCGTTTGGACAAAGTGCTGACCAAGAAGGAAGAGAGGAAGGTTAGGAAGGGTACCAGTGATGAGGTCAAGCAGGGTACCTGTGATGAGGTCAGGCATGAGACCAGTGATGGAATCGAGATAGGGACTAGTGATGGGGGCAAGCAGGATACCGGCGATGGGGGTAAGCAATAGGCCAGTGATGGGGTCAAATAGGGTACCAGTGATGGGATCAAGCCTGACACCAGTGATTAGGTCATGATGCAAGCAGGACACCAGTGAGGGGTCAAGTAGGACACCAGTGATGGGGGCTGGCATGAGACCAGTGATTGGGTCAAGCAGGATACCAGTCATGTGGATAAGACAGATATTGTTCAAGGGATGGCTACCAATGATGGAGATTAACACACAGTTTAAAATGTTCATAAAAACAAACTTTAATGTCCTGAGTCTACAGGTGAAATAATCTGGTACCATTTTGCCACCATAAGAGAGGCAGCATTATATATTGCAGTGCAGTTTATGTAGGCCCCTACAAGATGGAAAACAGATATCAGTTTTTATGCCCCGAAACATTGAGAGTTAATGTCAGATACGTTTCTGAGATTGTGTATTCCGATTACGAATTATTCTTCCCTCATGGACATAAACTCTTCAAGTTTTTGGCGATATCTCAAAAACCTGATCACTTTTAAAAATTTCACAGGTTAGTTTCACTGTATGCACAGGTCCCTACATTTATACATGATTAAAATAATTTAAAGGTTCCACAAATTAAAGGAAGCCTATACGTTCCCTTAAACTTTCTTGAATTTGTTTTTTTTCCTGAGTATTATAACCAAAGTTCATGAGATTGCCTCTTGTAACAAAGAGCACACTAGGTTCATCCTTTGTCTCGTGTTCTGATCGATGTTGATTGATTGAAGAAAAGAATTAGTCGTTGCAATCACATCATGCGGCCAGAACATCTTTCCTGTAAACAGAGAAAAAAAAAAAGAATAAAAGAAAAAAACACTATAAGGGTTTGTGTTAGCAATGTATACTCTGTGGACAAAAATCACAGGGAAATATAACTTGGGTAAGATTTGAACCCACAACCTTTGCAATTAAAGAGCAGTGAATGCACTGTATACTCAGTTCTGTGAAAAAAAAATCACAGGGAAATATTACTTGGTAGGATTTGAACCCACAACCTCTGCAATTCCAAAGCAGTTTTTTTACCAACTAGACCACCGAGATTGTCCGGTAGGTATAGAGTCAGTTTGAATCCTATGTTTTAGCAGCAGGTACTAGGTCTCGCAAAGATTTTATAGATGTGCCACATTTGCCGTCACCAAACAAAAGGGTAAATTAGTCGGGCCCCCTTGAATCACAATCAGTGCTATGTGTTGCTATCTCACTCAGGGAACATGACATAGTTACTTACCAGCTAATTGATCAGTCAGGCTCTGTATGTGTCCAACATCGATCCATCTATCCGGTGCCTGTACGACCACTCCTAGGATGTGAGCATGTTTAACGTGAACTAGCACCGACACATCACCGTTAGATCTTTGTACGCTGAACTCTGGTGTTTTGCCATAGACCCAGTCCCAACTCTGCACAAAAACAAACAAAAGATAATAGGGAGACTACATGTATTAACAAGGGCTAGATAGTGTGTAGTGGTCGAGTGGTTAAGAGTATCAAATTCAAGTTTTGGTGCTTAGGTCATGGGAGTGTAGGTTTAAATCCCAGTTGTGACACTTCTGTCCTTGAGAAAGATGCGTTTTTATAATTGCTTTTATAATTGGTAGGTTAGCCCGGGAGGTCATTGGTTCAAGTCCCCACTCCAGTAAATTGTTCTTTTTTTTTTCAAACCAAAACTGTACAAAAACAAACAAAGTAGTGGCTTCAGTATTCTAGCTGTCATGTTAAATAAAAGCACAGAAAAATACAGGAATATTTTGTGATACTTACCGCAAGGTCTTTTCGGTAGTAATTGACTTGAGGCCAGTCTAATTCAGAGGATGGATCTATTGGATAAATCTCCAATCAGAAGTTAAAAAAAACAAATTCTTATTAAATAAATCAATGATATTGTTTGGAAATAATATATTCACCTTGTGCTTTCATTTGTGTACATTTTGCTGATATTCAGTACGAATAGTTGAGTGTGCTTTAAATTGTAAAAGAATGAAAGCAGTTTCAAGAACCCGTAAATTCTACAGGCGTCCTAACTTGTTCTGAAGTCCTAAGATTAATCCTAAGTTAGGAAGAGTTTGGTGAACAAGACGGATGCCCTCTTTAGAATACACCTACCTTATCGTCATGTAGAGGGGGGTATACTGTATAAAATGTTTGCGCAATGGCGTCCACCAGAGACTCGTGATCCATCGTTGGTTCCATATCTGATAAGTTCTTGACGGCAGTCCTCACACTCGCTGTTGCTCGACTCGTTAAACCATCCTAAATTACAAAAATATAATTTACAATTCATATGTGAATTAAGTGATTTATGTAAGTTTTGTTTGCAAGTATACTTAGTCAACTGACCGAATAAATAATAATAATAATAATAATAATAATGTTAATATTAATAATTGTCTGTTGATATACAGAGACTTGAAGATGAAATAAATTATCTGTTTTCGTAAAATAAAAAAAACGTTTGAATTTACCTTTTGTGAGTGTAGTAGTGACTTGAGTTGCTGTGTATTGACACTGTGTAGTAGAGTACAGTGGTGATACGCAATCTCTCGCCCCAACTTCGCTGATGATCCTGATATCTGGAAAATGTTAAAGACTAATTTGTTTTTATCCTCGGATTCTTGGCCCATTTTAACGGCTCTGCTTACTGCCAAATTCTATGCTTACTATCGCCATTCCTCACTTGCAGGGGTACGCTGTGAAAGTGAAGAGTGCCTGAATCTGTTGTGCGCAATTTTTCTGTTGTGTTCTGAAGGAGGAGAATTGGAAGTTGTTTATGCGCGTTACAGAGCTGGGTAAGAGGAGGGGGTCAGGAAAGGAAGTTACAGCTAGGATGAAAATAAATGTTTGGAAAAAATAAGGGATACTTGTGCACTAGATGTGTAAGCAACGATAGCCAAGTAATGTGGAGACGCATGCGCACAAGCCAAAAAAACTTGAAACACGCTTGACATAAGCACATAAATCTCTGCTTCTATAAGCGCCGATTCTTGCTTACGGTAAGCAGGGCCATGAAAATGGCCCCTATTCTTGGATCACTTGGTTGTCTAAAATATATCTGCTGCTGTGTGCAAATATTATGAAATTTGCGTCATAGGAACATGATAAAGCATAGAGTTTGAAGTTCTTTTTGCATATTACTTTGCCTTTTGGAGTGTTGGGTTGGCAAAGGGGGTCCGGAAAGGAAGTTACAGTCAAGAAGAAATTTCTTTTTGAAAAATACAAAGAAAAAAAAGGATACTTTGAAAAAGTCATCAAGAAGTATATCATCTCGTTTTGATAGACCGATATTCAGCATCGGCCATCTTGTCTTCAGGGCACTAGTGAGAAGCTCCAAGTTATGTATGCGGCTGTATTCACTTCGCTTGGTGAAGAAAGTACAGTTTAGATTCCCCAAGTCCTGTGAAAAAATTAACAAAATACAGTTGACTCACGTATAACAAGGTCTTTGGGACTTTTTATAGCAGGATTTTTGTTATAAGAGGACTTACGAAACAAAGAAACACAAAGCAGACATTTTTTTTTTGGGGGGGGGGGGGGTCAAACGTAGACAAATTTGTCTAGGGCGGGTCTTGGACCTGCTACTGTTTATTGTAGTAAGTTTCTCTCAAACTTTCTTTGTCCGATCCAAGATAACTAAGTAATTTACCCACAGTTTCTCATACTGAACAAAGTTTTTGAAAGGGAGCAGTTGCCTTTGTTGCCTCTTTGAAGTATCTGGCCCGTCTTTTCTGTGCTAAGCAGATTATCCGATTGACTTACATGATACACAGTACCTCCCCCGCTTCTCCTTCTTGCAAGGCTGACCTTTGACCCCCACAGATGTCTCAACTGACACTCCGCCCAAGGGTTCTGATGTCGACCAATCACGACGCTCGAGTCATTTCGCCACAACAGGAGTAGGTTTGTTTCGCTCAGGTCTAGTTTATGATACACCCTTTTGAAGAAGTACAAAATAATCATTTGATTAGCTTCCCTGGGACGACCCTGGTCTCAGCCCCCGGTGCGTTCGAATAGCTTTGACACCATCCAGGGGCTCACCCGGGTCAGCCCCAAGTGCCCTGCTTGAGGAACGGGTCACTTGGGGCTGGCCCTAGTGCATGACGTCACCACGAGAGGGTGAGTGATCGTTCGATTAGCTCTTGTGAGGGGCTCACCGGAGTGAGCACCGCGATGTCGACCCAGGGCAGCTAATCGAACGCACCTATTAAGCAGATTGCAGAATAAGCAACAAAATAAGCAACAGGCTTTATTACGCCCAGACATGAAATAGTTTAAATGGATTGCCTTGCAGTTGCAGGCATCACTACTCACCAATCTTCAAAGGCTAAGTTTGAAAAGACGTCATGTGACACTGATTCATACACAACACCCTATTGAAACAAATACAAATTGACATTGATATAATTGTTTCTACATAAAAGTATAAAATACTTTCATGCCGGCAACTAGTTAGAATAATTGTAACGCTCCAGCGAGGGTTAAATTGTAAAGCGTGGGTCTTCCGGGTCTTCGACCCTTGTTGGGGCAGTACAACTAATGTTACTAGCTGACAACGGAGTGAGGAAATAATTATTCACAGAAACAGATTCAGAAAACTAAGCATGTTTTGAAATCAAATCCTCTGAAAAAAAAAATGAGCTAAATTTAGTTAACTGATAATAAGTGAAATTGTTAACTCAAGGACGGTTTCTTTTGTTGCAAAACCCCTATCAACTTATTCTACTATCTAGAATAATATTTAACATTTCTTTACCCGTTGTTGTGCAGCTTTGCAGTATTTTCTTGAACAAATCCAGGGTGTTCCATTCTTATTAGGGTTCAGCTTTGACTTTCTTATGAACAGGCAGTAGGCAATCCGACAGGATGCAGTTGAAAACTTAGGACTATACATGCTACACACAGTTCAGTGCTGTGTACATAGACTAGAGTTACATTACACAGCACACTCTGACAGTACAAACTAGTTGTCAGTTCACGTTCATGAAAAAAACATAGGCATTTTTCTTTTGAGTGCAACAACAGTATCAATCTCGCGATTTTGTATTTGAATACTCCTCAATAGTATCCAATATGTGCTGTCATTCTCCCGTACTTTACTGTTGTAGATATTCCACGAATAACTGAGTGAGCAGTGATTTAAATAAGCAATAATTTAGCTGTTAAAAGGTTGACGGGCGCTGCCATGACAGGCTCGTTCACGTTTAAATTATTTTGATATAACAAATAAAACAAAATTTACTATAGTCGTTCTTGTTTGAAATTTGTGAAACAGTTAAACAATTAACTAAGTTTTTGTTAATAAAATAAATAATTGTACTTAATTTATAAATCAGACCTAAAATAAAAATACAGCAAAACTATTATTTATATAATAATTCCAAGCACTAGAGGGTATAGAGGGCGGGCTAACAAGAAAACGGGCAAATAAAAACCGCTGCAGAATCTTTGTCGATAGAGGGCGGGCTAACAAAAAAACGGGCAGAAAAGCCAGGACAGACTCTTTGTCAATAGAGGGCGGGCTATCAAAAAGACGGGCAAAAAGCCATTGCAGACTCTTTGGCAAACAGGCGGCGGGCTGATAATAATTTATTATTACCAAATTACGGCACCAAATTAAAATAAATAAATAAGAAAAACCCGGCAGACGGCTGACTCTTCGCCAATTATAACAATAACAAATCACAATATTTTATATAGTGCCGATACCTTTGTAAAGTTCCCAGACGCTTTTCAAAATAATGACAACAAAAAATAAGATCCACAATCAGTTAGTGGCGGGCTGTCAAAAAGACGGGCACGCACAAACAAAATTGGTCTCGATAAATACAAATCCTATTTTGGGGGTTATATTGAAGGCACAAGAAAAGCCTACAAACTGCAACAATTTAGAGAATAGATTTGGAACTAAAAAAAAAATAACAACATTTTGATAAAAAGTAATGTTGGACTTATTTACCCCTTGTCGCGTTTTCCTATAGTTTTTAAAGGTGTACTAATTAAAAAGAAAAATCCCCAATATACAGCTTATGGTGAGCCTACTGCATCACTTTTAGAGCATAAAACTGAAAACTCTACAAAATGCTCTTAAAATTAATTAATAAAGTAAATTAATTGTGATTTAAAAAAAAATAATGCTGGAAGTACCACTTTTCATTTTATTCTTCTTCATTTTTTGCCAATAATTACTATTAATTTCTAGTAAATAAAATAGAGCCTATGACTGCATCATTTTAGAGCATAACATTGCAACTAAAAAGATTGACTAAAAGGTTGGTCTTCGCGGCGGGATCAAGACCAATTCAATTGTACACCCTAAAAAAAGACGGTACAGTGTAGAGGTCGACGCAAACTTTCGCCCAACATTATTAATATTAATAAAGAAAAATAATGTGATAGCGCCCTCAGTTGACGAGTTACAGAAATTAGTATGGTACCTTAACTATTTTAATAAGTATGAAGAAGAAGTATGAATAATAGCAAACGACAGGGTACCAGGCTGCTTGTTGGATTGACTTCTGCTGCTAGACAACGATAAACTAAAGCATGTTGTTGTGTTTTTGGGATGATTTCTTTGATTATAATGCCGTTGCTGTCCGTCGTCTACAAGTACGAATGTCACAATCGGAAATCACATCAAATCCAAGTGAACAGCCAGTCGGAGATTGAGTGAAAATTTCAGGCAGACTGCAGGCATTTTGAGTAAGTTTTGTTTGATTTCAGATTTGAACTTAAAATTTAAGAATGAATGAACAACGCCAAGAGAGTGCGGAGTCTGTCGATTGCATCGATTGCATAATGATTTGAATGATGCAGATTATATGAGTGATTGGTATAATAAACTGCATTTCCACTGAGTTCCAGACACTATTCCATCATGTCCAATATTTATAATAATAATAATAAGCCATGGCTGTCGATTGTTGTCACTGCTACTCTGGTGTGTGCACTGTGCATTTGACCATTGTATGTCAGCATGCCATGGCCAGCCAGTGACCATGGTATGGTTACCTGCCCGTGTGCGTTGGCACTGGCAGGACTTCCATATGGGATTCTGTAGCCCACCTTGTTGAGCTGTTAATGCCTGGCTCCGCTTTTAACATCGGTCTCATCACTGTAATGGTGACAGTGATAAGACCGATGGTACAAGCGGAGCCATTAACAGCTCAACAAGGTGGGCTGGGGATTCTGTAGCCCCCACCCCCAATCGCTGGCCCTCAAAAAAACGAATTCAGTCCAAGATTGCCCGTATAATCATACTTTATTCCTGCTTTTGATCATTTATCATTTTATTTATTACAATCAAATACAATTATAAAATAACAAAAATTATTTGAGGAAAAACTTTGCTTGAGTCCCTGTTTTAAGCTTCAGGGCGAAATCACAATATTATCAAAAATTGTTTTTTAATGAAGTATACCGATGTCTTTTCTAATTGAGACAATCTTGCGATAACTTAGGGCTGTTTCAAAACATAGAAAGTCACAGACTCAACTGCAAGATCCCTAAATTGATCCGGAACACTGACTATTCTGAATAAGGCTCGGGCGACATCACAATATTACAGAAAATCGCGATACCAGCTCTTGAACGGTATTGTGTTAACTTTTGTTAAATTGCGATTTCGATGAATTACCGCGATGCCTTACCTAATAGAGACAATCTTGCAACAACACATAGCTTTTTCCAAAACTAGAAAGTCACAGACCCAATCGCAACATTTTAAAATAGACAGGGTTTCTTTGAAAATACCAACATCAAAACCTTAGTGTTCAGGCAGTCTCACTCACTACAAAATGTAATGTCCAGCTGTCAATGCACACTAACCAATTCTCTGCAGCTAATTGGGCTGTACTCCATGGGCCCTCATGCATTAAATGCAAGATGTGGCATGCTCGTCCCCACAATGTTTAGTCCACATTCAAGAATCTGTGGTCACAGGTACCCTTGGGAACAAGGATGCTTGTTGGATAACAAGAATGAAATGGGCAGCTAATTAATTATGCACACAATAGTAAAGTATGTCATGTGCAGTAGTCACTTTAAATGTGTGTAAATGTAATAGGCTCAGATTTTTACCCCACCATAGGTAAAACGTAGACAGTGTAGGCCTGGGTATACCGGATTGCCTGAATGAGAGTTACACATGTGTAAACAATTTTTACATCTTGCTCTGTGAGATGCTAAAATTTGATGACTTTGAAAATAATCTTGGTAATAGATTACAAAGGTCACGGGTTTGAATCCCACCCAAGTAATAAGCCTGTGATTTTGTTCATAGAACTTGGGTGAGTACTAAGTATACAGTGCTAACACACAATACTGTAGGCTACATGGGTAAAAACAATATAATAATAATCTTGGTTGTGGGGTTTCATGGACAAGTGGATATGAGCCTGCATCAGCCTGAAGTTCTGGAGGTTTGAATCCTGCTTGTGACACTTGTGTATCGTCGTGTGCCCGGCAAAAGGGCGTAAGGCCTTACGCCCTTTTGCCGGGAACATAAAGTAGTTCGTCCCAGTAACAAAAGGACGTAAGCAACAAAATGGCTCCTGACATGAAAAATATGTCATTTTTGTTTGTTCTTTTGCTAGAATTACCCTGAAGACATGTTTCCCCATTCCCCATGCAGAATTTAACCTTTCTAGAATGACTTTTGCATGGCAACAAATTTACCAAACTTTCCCGCTCATAATTCTTGAAACACAAATTTTAACATAAATTGCTTACGTCCTTCTGCCGGGAACTTTCCCTTACGTCCTTTTGCCGGGCACACGACGGTATGTGATTGAAACTGAACTAGTATAGATGTCAAGGCTTGCTATGTGAGACGTTGAATTCTGGGCCAAATTTCATAAAACCTGTAAGCGCAACAATTATTTTGCTTAGCATGAAATTTCTTCCTAAAGACAGGATTACCAACCAAATTGCAAACAACAGCTGAATACCAGTAACAAGCAGTATACAACAAATTAAAATTTGGTTGGTAATCTCATATCAAGGAAGAAATTTCATGCTAAGCAAATTTTTGTGCTTACAGGCTTTATGAAATAGGGCCCAGGTGACTTAAAAAAACATTCGCGATATCATTGAATATCCCGATAAATTTTCTGGTAATAATATATTATTTGCAATCATATCCTTGGTGATTTTTGTGAAGAAAAAAAAATGTATTGTACAAGCATTCTGAATGCCCCTTTGTGGTTTTCCATTGTAGAAATGGGAAACATTAAAAACTCTATTTCTAAATAAAAATAAAAAATTTGGTCCAATTATTAAAATAAATCATTTTTTGATTATTGACTATTCTAAGTTATTTATAATTATTTATTCAGCCATCGTAACAATGTTCAGAATGGCCCCAAGCTACTTATTTCCTCTACAGGTTCAGGTCGGAAAGTTTTTAATGCAAATTTAACTGAATATTATTAATGCTGCAAATACTTTGCATCCCCTACCCCAATATTAAGTCAAAGTTTGTACGTTTCTTGCCACTTCAGGGTTTACTGCTGGACAGAGAAAATTTCCACTTGGAAAGTTCTACAAGGGTGGTTGCCAAGCTATCTGTGACACAGGGACATCTGTTTTGAACCGACATGGAATAGATTCTAAGCTTGATGGGAGCTGCACCTCCTGGCGTTCTCGTCAAAGTAATGGTAAGTTCAATGGAGACTTTCAGGACAAGTAATGGCTGCAGACCAGAAAGCTATTTACCGGAGCACTAGAAGTAGACACTTTAATTTTGTAACTACTCAAAATATGTATTGGCATAAAAACGTCTTTGGAAATGAGCAAGGAATAGCTGTTGATAGTATCAAACTTTGTGAGAAACGACTTCCTCTGAAGTAACATAGTTTTTGAGAAAGAGTTAATTTTTGTGTCTTTTTTTTTGGGGGGGGGGCGTTTCCTTTTTTAGGGGGGCACTGGCAGATTTTGAAAAAATTGTTGTGGGTTTTTTTCTGGGGAGGGGGAAGCCTTTTTTTTCATAACCCTAAAACAATTGGGGCGGTTTTGGGGAACTTTTTCTTTGAGGGGGCGAATGTTTTTTGGGCGGCTAAGAAGGGGCAGGCTTTTTTTTTTTTTTTTTTTTTTTTTTTTTTTTTTTGTTGGGGGGGGGGAGGGTATTGAGGGGCGGGCTGATGTTTTCTATTTGTTCCTTTTTGTTTTCAAATTTGTTTTTTTCTTTCATTGATTTATTGCAACCACATGTAATGGGTCATTCTGTGACAAATCAATCAATAGTCTGAAAAAGGGGATGGGTGCCACCATGCCCGTAACCAGGAAGTACTTGGGGGGGGGCGAATGTGGATTATTTTGGGTTTTTTGGGGGGCGGGACATTTTCTCTTTTTTGTTAGTGGGGGGGGGGGGGATGTTTTATTTGTTATTTTTAAGGGCCAGCCTTTTTTTGATTAAAAAAAAACATTTTGGGCACTGTTTCTTTTTTTTTTTGGGGGGGGGGTATTTTTGTCTTATGGGGGCAATTTTTGTTGTTGTATTCTTTTGGGTTTTGTTTTTTTAAGGGCCAGCCTTTTTTTTAATATCCAAAAACATTTTGGGCAGTTTTTTTTTTTTGAGGGGAGGGGTAATTTTGTTTTGAGGGGGGGTGGGCGGATTTATTATTGTTGTAATTTTTTTTATGGGCGGGGGATATTATTTTTTATGGGGGGGAGCGGATATCCCCCCCCCCCCTTCACCCCCACCAACGGGCCTGGGTGTCGCCTCTTTTCATCTCTGGGTATAGTGTAAATGCAAAAAAAAAATCAAAACTTGACGTTGATTCGGATCGGAATTAAGGTCCTTTAACAGGGGCGTGGAATATTTTACGCTCTGTAATTAGTTTTAGAACGCCTTTTAAATAACATACAAGGGTGTTGGGATCTAGGGTGACTTCACCCAGATAACTCAAATATGGCCTCAAAACAAGTGTATCTAAGGTGATTACGACGCTGTGCACAATATCACCAGTGTATTTCAGGTCACCTTTAAAATGTGTATTTTACCCCAAGAAACTATTGATTAATTTGTTTAGCTGGCAATGACATTTCATATTCTTGCACAGATGTCTTAAGAAACTATTAAATTTAGTTGGTGAGATTTTATCAATATGTTGTTGCTCTGAAAGAGCTGGTTTTTACTTTGACCTTAACTCTTGGGTCAACCTCTTTTTTCAGTATAATTGATGTCAATGATCTACTTCTCTTCTTGCATTTTAGAAAACCAAGATGGGAGAGACACTTTGCCTGAGTGGATTCATCAGAATGGACATCCCTTAACCCCTTGGCGCTCTTTGGATCCTTGGTGACATCTTTGTTAGCAATTACTACTCCAAATTTGATCAAGTGAACAACCCGTGCAGGTTTTGCTGATGCTGTCAAGGGTGTGGAAGTTAAGGCTGAGTATAAAAAACCTGCTTTGTAATTTGGAAAAAAAAACTATTTTTGAGTAAGGATTGATTGGCCAAACAAAAATATAATCATGTTTTCACTATGGGTATAATGTCTGAATAATGGCAAAATTACCTTCTTTTTAATTACTTACTCTTTTTTTGTGTAATGAGAAACATAACTTTTTTGTGTCTGGCACATTTATTAAAAAAATATTGGCCAAATGTTACCCAAATTCAGTGTAACATTATGTTTTGTTTGGCCAACTGTGGAAAAAAAAACATAAAACTATATTTTGTTTGCCAAACTTAAAAAAGAGAGGGGCAAAGAAATGTTGCCCACCTGTGTAAATACCCAAATTTAGTGTAACCTTATGTTTTTGTTTGGCCAACTGTGGTAGAAAAACATGCTGGCCTACCTCCTATACTAACCTATTTTCAGTAACAAGGCAAAATTATCTCTTTAAGTTTTTTTGCATAACTTTGGAAAAAAAACAGGGGGCAAAGAAATGTTGCCCACCTGTGTACTTACCCTTTTTTCGGGGTAATGGGAAACATAACTTTATTTTTGTTTGACCCACATTTTACCCAATATAAGTGTCACATTATTATGTGTTTGTTTGACCCAACAACTACAATCAAACTAGTTTAATGTAAGAAGTAGGCTACCTCTAATTGTTTGGTCCAACTTTGAAAAAAAACAAAAACATGCTGCCCATCCACCCACCTACCCATTTTAAGAGGAATCTTTTTATTTGGCCAAACTTTGAAGAAGAAAAAAGTTTTGTGTAATAGGGAACATTATTATATTTTTGTTTGGCCATCTCGACTGTGAACAAACTGTATGTACTATATACTTTTAGTCGGAGTAAGAGGAAACATGGCTATTGTCTGGCCCAACTGTGAATAAAAAACTCTTTGGAGGTGAAACAAAGAAAGAGTGACTATCTATTGGGGCACTGTTAAAAATAAACAGATATGAACGAGAAAAATGACATTGAACATGTTGCCCACCTTTCAAGCTATTTTTACAATGAGAAACTTTATTTTCTCAAAATAAAACATTTTGCCTACCCATTTATTTCAATGTACATATTAACAGAAAACATGACTTCAGTTTTGTTTGGCCCGAGTGTGTGACCATCAATGTGTTGAAAACTCACAGGTTGTTTGAAACTGTAGGATGGTTACTTTATTACTTGACTCCCAAAACAATTTTATTAAAACATTTGTTTATCTTTCAATAAACTGAATGTTAAAGGGACTGGACACTAATGGTAATTACTCAAAATAATGTTTAGCATAAAAAATTGGAATGAGCAATGGAGATCTGCTTATAGTAAAAAACATTGTGAGAAATGGCTCCCTCTGAAGTAATGCAATTTTTGAGAAAGCAGTAATTTACAACTGAAAAAATTAATTTGATTTTGAGACCTCACCTGAGGTCTCGAAATCAAGCATCTTAAAGCACACAACTTGGACGATTAGGGTGTCGGTTACTTCAATGAGTTCAAATTTTACTATGCATATTTTGAGATACACCAAGTGAGAAGGCTGGTCTTTGACAATTACCCATATAGTGTTCAGTGCCTTTGAAGGTATGATACAGGATTGCAGGATAAAAAAGATCATCTTTTACAATCTGTTTGAAAAATATCTGGAAAAAGTCTGCATAGCTGATTTTGGTAGTTACAACCGAATATTGCTTGTTTAAGAAACTGTTTTCTTGTGACCTCGCACTGGAGATTTAGTCAAAATTTTCACCAGTATCCGCATTAGGCTGATCACACAAAATATTAAAATTGTCTGGGACTATTTTGTTGTTTAGCTCTATCGATCCTGTATGTAATACAAACTACTGTAATGTTGTAATTAGAAATCTGAGTATTTATGTTCTTGTAAATCGAAGACAGACAATCTACCGAGAGGATAGATATAATATCAACAATCTATCTAAATTTACAATCTTTTTATTTCTTTCACTTTTAGTTGTGAGTTTCATCACGTACCAGTGTAGAAAAATACAGCTATCCTTGTTTTAGATTGTCTTATGTTACTATTTTTCTTGTGAAAACTTATTTGTCACAAAACGTTAAAATTGTAAATTGCATATCTCGACCAATAATTTGTATAATAATTTGCCTACAATTATTAAAAGAGGTATAATTATTTATATTTTTGTTCAAATAAAATGTAGGAGTATGAATTTAATAAAAAGTTGTGCAATGTGTTCTTTCTTAAATATCGTATTTGTGTTTAAACTCTATTTTAAAATGGTGGGTTAAAATAGTTGGGCTTAATTATAGAAGATATGGACGGGTAAACGTTTTTGTTATAAATCGGACTCACTAAATAACTGATAAGACCTTTTTTTTTCAATCTCATTAAAAACAGCAACAAGTTTTTTTTATTACACACTGGACAATTTCGATCGACAGAGGGGGCTATTTAATTTATTTTTGACCAACAGAGGGGGCTATTTAATTATTTATTCCCGTAAATATATAACGCAATGCAATACATACGTGGTTGTGTAATATTCATCACTCCAAAAAATGTATGATCTGTACAGTCATCGTTGTGGCCTAGTGGTTAAGGTTACAGTTTCGCGAGGACAAGATGAGAGGTTCGAGCCCCGGCACGGACCATGAGGTAAGCGAAATAAAGAAATAACCCACGCTTCTTCCACAGGAACATGTACAGGTCTTGACGCACGGAGAGGAGACGCAGCAGCAGGAGGCAACACGGAGGCGGCACCACGAGGAGGGGACGACACCGGGACCAGAGAGAGAGGGGGAGGCGGCACCGGGAAGAGAGGGGGAGAGGGAGGCAAGAATTTTTTCATATTTTTCGATTTTTGGAAAAAAAAAAGAAAAAAAAGACCGTTAATTTTTTTTTTAACGGTCTATGAAAAAATTAAAATCGCCTGAAACGCACGCTCGTTAATTTTGGTGAAAAAAGTTGTTAGAAAAGTTTTTTTTACCAAAAACTTACATTTTTTACGCATTTTTGGAAAATCATTTTCTTAAAATCGCTTGAAACGTACGCTCGTTAATTTTGGTGCAAATCGGTGAAAAAAAAAATTATTCTAAGTGCAAAAGTCATGAAACTCGAAAAAGAATTACGATTTACATCACTAAAACGTCCCCAAAATACTTCTAAACACCTTCACACTGCTTACACCGTTCTATTACATCAATCCAAACATTTCCTCTTCAAAATTCATCCAAAATGTACAACTTAACTCAAAAAACGGCCTTTAAATGCAACTTAATTGGCTTTAACAATGTGTATACACGTATATAGGCCTACGGTTCAACTTACAATAACAATACATACTACACCTAACGCATTTTCGTACATCGATATTTACAATTCTTGTAACTCTTTTTACCAATTCTAAGACAATTAAAACAGTTTACATTCATTGCGAGTCAAAAACAACTCATTTTCAACGAAAAAACTATGAAAACGAACACTTATTCACCTACATTTTCCCAGTAAATATTAAAGGAAAAAATAGTCAGACACCCATCACTACCTGTATGACCACTTCTTAGAGACTGGGAACTAGACATACACGGTTGCCATATGTAAACAACATGTCCTGAGCAATTGAGTACAAAGTACACGATCTTTGAGCATCTAAAACTCTACCAAAGGATCTCTAACTGTGAGTAATTTACAAGAGTCATAACAATATTGAGTAGCCAAGTTGTTTACAACGTTTGTGGAGTAACCAGGGAGGGGGAGGGAGGGGGGAGGGGTGGCAAGTGGGGTCAAAGATATCATTTTACAGTTACACCATCTTGGGGCAAAGACATCATTTTACACGATCTTTGAGCATCTAAAACTCTACCAAAGGACTTCTAACTGTGAGTAATTTACAAGGTTCATAACAATATTGAGTAGCCAAGTTGTTTACAACGTTTGTGGTGTGGGCAGGGAGGGGGGATGGCAAGTGGGAGGCAAAGACATCATACACGATCTTTGAGCATCTAAAACTCTACCAAAGGATTTCTATATGTTTACAAGATTCATAACAATATTATGTAGCCAAGTTGTTTACAACATTTGTGGTGTAACCAGAGACTGGGGTGGGAGGGGGGCCTAGTGCGTGTGGGGCAAAGACATCATTTCAGAGAATATTTCATTTGAACTTGTCATTAAAAACGCAGTAGTGATGAGAGCAGTAGTCTCTCGCAAAGCAGATTGCAAGATGGTTACGCGAGAGCTGTTTCACTCTCACCGCAACAGACATTTTAACAACAATTGTCCCCACGTTTGTCTCATGTTTGGGAAAGTTTGAGGGCCCCCTCTGGTTACGCCACTTATTTTAAACTACGACAAACTAACTGCACCTTTTCATCTCCACATGTAGGCAAATACACAAAAATGAAAGGGCACTCTAAGTTTTTAGGGGTAATAATAATAATAGTGGCTTCTTAGAAAGCGCTCATATTCATCACTCAGTGATGCTGAATGCGCGTCAACATTCAGTATTTTCCTGTTGGGTGTTGTGTAGTAATATGCAGCCAATCCAATCAAGAATACTTGGGGCGAACCCCTTCTCTTTTAGATAAGTGCACCAGGTTCTTTTACGTGTATTACACAGCACACAGAACCAACGGTTTAACAGGTGTCCCCCCCCCCCCTCATCCGAAGGACATGTCAATAATGGTTAAGTGTCTTAGGCAACAAGTGTCACGACCGGGACTCGAACCCACACTCTGTTGTATATCGAAACATCACAGAGCTTCAGTCCGTAGTTCTTGTCCGTTTGGCTATAATGTATCAACATCAACAACAACAACGGATGCGTTTTAATCAGAAAGTTCATGGAGTATTAAGTTTCAGATAGTTTAGTTCGCTCTGAAATAAATCCTTCTTGCTTGTCAATCAATGTAAGCCTGATATGTTAGCGTTTCTGGGTCATTCAAATTCAAAGTTGGTAATTTGGTGTGTTTACTGAAACAGGATGATGTGAATGAATTCACTGATTTCCCAAAGCAATGAAGTTGGAATTTTCACAAGTAAACTCTGATCCAAAAACAAGTTTGTTCTAAAAAAAGACCATTGCTGTTACAACGACTTGACACTGGTGATCAATCAGTTTGTACGATTAGCCTACTTAATAACACATTTAGTCCCTGCTTATGTTACAGAATAAATAGGATACATGCTTACTGTTGATCAAAAAGACTGATCCTCTTATAACTTAAACTAAATTTGGCTTGAAACAAGAACTGGCACCCGAAGCAAACATTGACAAAATAGGGAGACCACCAACATAGGGCTAGCTGACTGAGTTGTGCGCCTGCGTTATTAAATACGTATTGGTTCACACCCTGCTGTTGTCAGTTTGACTTTTTGCTCAACCCCAAATAATTTACAATTTACACAGCCAGTTTCCCTTGTGGTTTACTACTTGATAGAATCTAAAATCATAACTTAAAACACCAATTTATACCATTGTTCCTCACATTCAACTTGTGTCATTCTAGAAGTGCCGTTGAAATGAAAGTATGAATGGTACAAAATCTTAGAACTGAACATAATTTGTTGCAATTTTAACAATTGAGCAGGGTTGGTGTGTAAATCTATACTAGAAAAACTTGATGTGATCTTTGACAAAGCTACGTCACACACCCCTACCTGTGAGCCACTTAAGCATCACATAGATACATGGTGGTATACTACTCATACTTACTAATTTTCTTTCCATTTTTTTATAGATATGTGCTGGCAGAAGAACTCCAGGAGAAGTACTCCCGACAGAAACCCCTCAGCATGATTCAACTTTAATTGGCAACGCTATGAAAAAGCTGAGCTGGAGAGTTCGATTAACCCAAACATTCAAGGTCTTTGTAGGGAGGTAACATTCTCCAAGAAAATTAATTAAGACACATTCATGACTGAGTTAGAGTAATTCCAGCAACACATATTGTGCAGCATAGCACAAGTATAAGAAATGTGGCCATTGAAACTCATTGTGTGCTTTCTGCAGATGAGTTGATTGTTGTGTCTTAAGCTTTGCCAGCAAAATGGCATAATGTAACTTTAAATATTCTTCTGCCAGCAATTTTTGTCACTTTTAAAGGCAATGACACTATTGGTAATTACTCAAAATAATTATTAGCATCAAATCAAGTAATGGGAAGCTGTTGATAGTATAAAACATTGTGGGAACAGGCTCCCTCTGAAGTGACGTAGTTTTCGAGAAAGAAGTAATTTTCCACGAATTTGATTTCACGACCTCAGAATTAGATTTTGAGGTCTCGAAATTAAGCATGTGAAAGCACACAACTTCGTGTGACACAGGGTGTTTTTTCTTTCATTATTATCTCGCAACTTCGACGACCAATCGTGCTCAAATTTTCACAGGTTTGTTATTTTATATTTTTAATGCATATGTTTAGATACACCAAGTGAGACTGGTCTTTGACAATTACCACTAGTGTCCAGTGTCTTTAAGTACCTTTAAAGATTAATATTCTCCCGCCAGTACCAATCGATAGAACCTTACATCAACAGTCGCAATAAATGGACTGTATATTAGTAAAGGTCTGTTTACAAAGTGTAAGACTTCAACAAATGTGCTTCATCTCATTTTTGAACAATTTATTCGGATTGTAAAAAGATTTCAGAGGCAAATTGACCAAGCCAATAGCCATACCCCGCTACTGCCTCACCGGTTGGGGGACTGGACTGCAATAAGTGCAAAAGGTCCATGTCCCATGATGCAATTTATAGGCAACCACTTTCAGGCAATGCCCACTAAGAAAACAACATTGCCATCTGAATTTTCACAGAAATTCATTAGAGGTAAATGTATAGTGAGGCCATGATTGAAAAAGTACTTTGATATCAAAGTGTTTTTTTGTTTGTGTGCACTGGAGTAGTTGACTCAAAATTGACTTGTGTGACAAGGCCCTTTTAAGTACATTGATTCAGGATGAAGTCACAGTGCTGCCCTGTCAAAGCGTTTATTTGTAAACAGACCTTTTTACAATTCATACACAAAACAAAAAGCCTACCTTAATATCCTAGTTTTGAATAATTCACAGAGTTGAAGTACGAGAAGCTTGTAGCAGAGAGATGATGAAGTGTTTGAAGTCGTGATGAAGCTGCAATCTAAGTGTTCTCATCAAAGCCCTGGTGCATCTCCTGTGAGGAAACTGCTGCTCCTCATCATCTTAATGAACCTGTGCACAGGAATAAAATAATAAAGAATTCTATGAATTATAAGAGCCATTGATCAAATTTGACAGTCTGTATCTAGATTTAACCTTAGTTTCAAGCAAAGAGTGTACTGGCCTAATTATAATACTATTTTGTATTCTATTGTAAATAAACATCTATCCCATTGAAACCAATAGTCTCTGAAGTAGGATTGTTTTAAAGGCAGTGGACACTTTTGGTAATTACTCAAAATAATTATTAGCATCAAACTTTTCTTGGTGACAAGTAATGGGGAGAGGTTGATGGAATAAAACATTGTGAGAAACAGCTCCCTCTGAAGTGAAGTAGTTTTCGAGATAGAAGTAATTTTCCACAAATTTGATTTTGAGACCTCAGATTTAGAACTTGAGGTCTCGAAATGAACCATCTAAACGCACACAACTTCGTGTGACAAGGGTGTTTTCTTCTTTCATTATTATCTCGCAACTTTGATGACCAATGGGAGACTTTCTGGGACGATAGAGGGCAGCAGACTTACCGGGTAAATCCATTGTTCTCAGAATTATGCGCATGTTCAGAACTACGTAAACAATGGAAATTTACCCGGTATGTCTGCTGCCACCTAGCGTTGGAAAGTCTCCTATTGAGCTCAAATTTACACAGGTTTGTTATTTTAGGCATAATTGAGATACACCAAGTGAGAAGACTGGTCTTTGACAATAACCAATAGTGTCCATTGTCTTTAAACCAATAGTCTCTGAAGTAGGATTGTTTTAAAGGGTCAATGCCCACAGATTTACATTAAACTTACAGTTTGAAGATAATTATAGCAGAAAGCTTCCCTGAAATTATTACTTGCGGAGGTGCTGTCGTTTTTGAGAAATGAGTAAAACACAGTGTCATGAAAATAATTTGCGTCTCAGAGATCATGAGACAAAAATTATTTTAGCATGTAAAAACGGATTTTCATGATATTATTTTACTAATTTCTCAAAACTACAGCACCTCAGCAACTAATATTTACAGCTTTTTACTATCATTATCTTCAAACGGTGTAAGCTTAAGGTAAATCTATGGACATTGTGTTTTGTGTTACAAAACCTACCCAATTCCGTTAAAAGTTTCTACAAAGGGTTCACTTCTGTACTTTTAAAGTTTGTTTTGTATTCTATACTGTTTGCTCTTGTGACAGTTGCACTTGTATTTATGAAGCAAATAAATAAAAATGAGATGGAAATGAGAAGAAAACCTCTGAGGTGTACGTATTTGTTTCACAGCATTATTTAACAAGTGGAACTGTAATAGAATGGGGTACATCTTGAGGGCGGTTCAAGATGGACAAAAAAGGGGGAGGTTGGGATGGATTGTACAAGGCTAATAGAAGGGGTATATCTTGTGAGATGGAAAGAAAAGGGGGAGGTTGGAATGGATTGTACAAGGCTAATAGAAGGGGTATATCTTGTGAGATGGAAAGAAAAGGGGGAGGTTGGAATGGATTGTACAAGGCTAATAGAAGGGGTATATCTTGTGGGCGGTTCAAGATGGAAAGAAAAGGGGAGGTTAGGATGGATTGTACAAGGCTGATAGAAGGGGTATATCTTGGGGGCGGTTCAAGATGGAAAGAAAAGGGGGAGGTTTGGATGGATTGTACAAGGCTAACAGAAGGGGTATATCTTGGGGGCGGTTCAAGATGTAAGAAAGGGGGAGGTTAGGGTGGATTGTACTAGGCTGATAGAAGGGGTATATCTTGGGGGCGGTTCAAGATGGAAAGAAAAGGGGGAGGTTTGGATGGATTGTACAAGGCTAACAGAAGGGGTATATCTTGTGGGCGGTTCAAGATGGAAAGAAAAGGGGAGGTTAGGATGGATTGTACAAGGCTGATAGAAGGGGTATATCTTGGGGCGGTTCAAGATGGAAAGAAAAGGGGGAGGTTTGGATGGATTGTACAAGGCTAACAGAAGGGGTATATCTTGGGGGCGGTTCAAGATGTAAGAAAGGGGGAGGTTAGGGTGGATTGTACTAGGCTAATAAAAGGGGTATATCTTGGGGGGAGGTTCAAGATGGAAAGAAAAGGGGGAGGTTGGGATGGAAGTCCAAGAGTAATAGTGGAATAGGTATATATTGGGGCAGTTCAACAATGACAGGTTGGGATGGAAGTACAAGGCTAAAAGAAGGGGTATATCTTGTGGGCAGTTCAAGATGGAAAGAAAGGGGGAGGTTAGGATGGATTGTACAAGGCTGACAGAAGGGGTATATCTTGGGGGCGGTTCAAGATGGAAAGAAAAGGGGGAGGTTTGGATGGATTGTACAAGGCTAACAGAAGGGGTATATCTTGTGGGCGGATCAAGATGGAAAGAAAAGGGGAGGTTAGGATGGATTGTACAAGGCTGATAGAAGAGGTATATCTTGGGGGCGGTTCAAGATGGAAAGAAAAGGGGGAGGTTTGGATGGATTGTACAAGGCTAACAGAAGGGGTATATCTTGGGGGCGGTTCAAGATGTAAGAAAGGGGGAGGTTAGGGTGGATTGTACTAGGCTAATAAAAGGGGTATATCTTGGGGGGAGGTTCAAGATGGAAAGAAAAGGGGGAGGTTGGGATGGAAGTCCAAGAGTAATAGTGGAATAGGTATATATTGGGGCAGTTCAACAATGACAGGTTGGGATGGAAGTACAAGGCTAAAAGAAGGGGTATATCTTGTGGGCAGTTCAAGATGGAAAGAAAGGGGGAGGTTGGGATGGATTGTACAAGGCTGATAGAAGGGGTATATCTTGTGGGCAGTTCAAGATGGAAAGAAAAGGGGAAGGTTGGGATGGATTGTACTAGAAGGGGTTAAATCTTGTAGGCAGTTCAAGATGGAAAGAAAGGGGAGGTTGGAATGGATTTTACAAGGCTAAAAGGGGTATATCTTGTGGGCAGTTCAAGATGTAAGAAAGGGGGAGGTTAGGATGGATTGTACAAGGCTAATAATAGAAGAGGTACATCTTGGAGTGGTTCAAGATGGAAAGATAAGGGGTTGGGGGGGGGTGGGTGGATTGTACAAGACTAATAATAGCAGGGGTATATCTTGTGGGCAGTTCAAGGACAGAAAAGGGGAAGGTTGGTATGGATTGTACAAGGCTACTAGATGGGATATCTTGTGGGCAGTTCAAGATGGAAAGAAAAGGGGAAGGTTGGGATGGATTGTACAAGGCTACTAGATGCAGGGTATATCTTGTGGGCAGTTCAAGATGGAAAGAAAAGGGGAAGGTTGGGATGGATTGTACAAGGCTACTAGATGCAGGGTATATCTTGTGGGCAGTTCAAGATGGAAAGAAAAGGGGAAGGTTGGGATGGATTGTACAAGGCTACTAGATGGGGTATATCTTGTGGGCAGTTCAAGATGGAAAGAAAAGGGGAAGGTTGGGATGGATTTTACTAGAAGGGGTATATTTCTTGTGGGCGGTTCAAGATGGAAAGAGAAAGGGGAGGTTGGGATGGATTTTACAAGGCTAAAAGGGGTATATCTTGTGTGGGCGGTTCAAGATGGAAAGAAAGGGGAGGTTGGGATGGATTGTACAAAGCTAGTAGAAGGGGTATATCTTGTGGGCGGTTCAAGATGTAAGAAAGGGGGAGGTTAGGATGGATTGTACAAGGCTAATAGAAGGGGTATATCTTGTGGGCGGTTCAAGATGGAAAGAAAAGGGGAGGTTAGGATGGATTGTATTAGGCTAATAAAAGGGGTATATCTTGGGGGGAGGTTCAAGATGTTGGGATGGTAGTCCAAGAGTAATAGTGGAAGAGGTATTGTGGGCAGTTCAAGAATGACAGGTTGGGGTGGAAGTACAAGGCTAAAAGAAGGGGTATATCTTGTGGGCAGTTCAAGATGGAAAGAAAAGGGGGAGGTTGGGATGGTAGTCCAAGAGTAATAGTGGAAGAGGTATTGTGGGATGGATTGTACAAGGCTAATAATGGAAGAGGTACATCTTGGGGTGGTTCAAGATGGAAAGATAAGGGGGGGGTGGGTGGATTGTACAAGACTATATCTTGTGGGTGGTTCAAGGACAGAAAAGGGGGAGATTGGGATGGATCTAACAAGGCTATTTGTAGAAGGGGTACATCTTGTGAGCGTTTCAAGAATGATAGCAAAGAAGCATGTTGGGATGTATTGTACGAGGCTATTTGTAAAAGGGGTAATAGCCCCGGATACGATTGCATGTGCAAAAGTACCGGAGTGGATGATATTGCATGGCAAACACAATAGCATCTGACACAGGTATGGTCAAAAATTCAGATTTGGGGTCAACGAATTTCCGATAATTTTATGGATCCCAATGATACAAAACAGATAACTGTTCAGACATTTTATCAGTCGAGACTGGGTATACAACCAAAATATTAAGATTTTTTGAGAAATTTGTGAGTTTGTATTTGTGGTCCTAAATTAAAAAAAATCAACCATGGCGGTATCGTCAAGTTTTCAGATCTTGGGCCCAACAAATTCCCGATAATTTTATGGTTCCCAATGATACAGAAAGGACTACCGAAGACATTAAATCAGTCGAGACAGGGTATACAACCAAAATATTCAGATTTAATGAGAAATTTGTGAGTTTGGATTTTTGGTCCTAAATTAAAAAAATCAGTCATGCCAGTGTCGCATGCAATTATGTCTTTTATGCAATACTATCCAGAGGACATTATTGTATATTGTGCAATAATGTCCGCTGGTCAGTTTTGCATATGCAATAGTGTCCACCCGGACGATGCTGCATAATGCAATTGTGTCCGTCCGGACACATTTGCATATATGCAGTTGTGTCCGCCCCGTGCAAAACCGTCCCTGCAGTAAATTAAACGCCCTTGGTCGACGGAAGTATGTACACAAGGCTACTAGTATTAGTAGAAAGCAGAACATCTTTGGGGTGGTTCAGAAAGAAAGAAAAGGGGTTGTATGGATTGTACTAAATGTGGGCTAATAAAAAGGGATATATAATTGGGGGCAGTTCAAGATGGAAAGAAAAGGGGGTTGGTTGGGATGGGTTGTACAGGGGCTTATAATAGAAGAGGTACATCTTGGGGTGGTTCAAGATGGAAAGAAAAGGGGGTTAGGATGGATTGTACAAGAATAATAACAGCATGGGCCTATCTTGGGGGCAGTTCAAGATGGATTGTACGAGGCTATTTGTAGAAGGGGTATATCTTGGAGGCGGTTCAAGTATGACAAAAAAGGGGGAGGTTGGGATGGAAGGACAAGGCTTATAGAAGGGGTATATCTCGGGGGCGGTTCAAGATGGAAAGAAAAGGGAGAGGTTTGGATGGAAGTAAAACAAGACTATTAGTGGAAAGAGGTCATCTTTTGGGCAGTTCAAGAAAGAATGAAAAGGGGGAGGTTGGGATGGATTTTGATAAATGTAGGCTAATAATAGTAGAAGGGGTATACCTAAATTGAATAGTATACACATAATGAATGTTTATGAGTGCAATGGTGCGAATATGTTCATGAGTTGAAAGATGGAATGTTCTATTCAACGAGGCGGAGCCGAGTTGAATGGAACATTCCAGCTTTCAACGAATGAACATATTCGCACCATTGCACGAATGAAAAACATTCATTATTTGTTTTATATAACATCCAAGTAGAACTTTGTCATTTTGATTGAAAGAAACAACTTTCAAAACAAACAATTTCAACTGTAGAAGCCGAATGCTAGTAATTTTACTATGCCTTCTTGCAGTAACACCTGCTGCGTTACCAAAGACACGCGCACGCAGTGATGTTTTTACTCAGCTTTTTCGTTCCATCCGAAAAGTACCATTGCACGCTGGCAGCGTGCAATGGTACTTTTCGGATGGAACGAAAAAGCACGGCGAGTGACTCAGCGTGCAATGGTACTTTTATTTACTATCACGTGACGGACAATCCTCCAATCAAATGGCAAGGATCTGCTATAAAGAAATTTGACTCAAAATTAAATGGGAGACTTTCTGGGACGATAGAGGGCAGCAGACTTACCGGGTAAATCCATTGTTCTCAGAATTATGCGCATGTTCAGAACTACGTAAACAATGGGAATTTACCCGGTATGTCTGCTGCCGCCTAGCGTTGGAAAGTCTCCTATTGAACGGCTGAATTCTGAATATGAAATGCGGCTAATTAATAATAGAAGGGGTACATCTTTGGGCAGTTCAAGAATGACAGAAAAGCGGGAGGATGGAAGTACAGGCTAATAATAGAAGGGGCATATCTTGGGGGCGGTTCAAGATGGAAAGCAAAGGGGGGTGGGGATGGACCAGGATTCAAGAAGGATAGTACAAGGGGGTACATCAGGCTGATAGTAGAATGGGCAACATGTAACAATCAAATTGATCACAAACAAGTTTAAACCCACCAGTATTCGCAGTAATTTCGAGAAGTGGTGTTTATAGTTCAAACTTTCATCTGCTGAGGACTTCTTGTGTGCTGATGGTTGGTGATGAAAAACCTACAGACGGGGAAAAATACAATGATACTTGAGTGAAAAGGTGGTTGTTTGTTTTAGGATATTTCATAACATTATTTTTTATTGATTTCAATTTCAACTGGGTGGCCCATTCAGTGTTAACCACTGGTCCGGGTGGGTCAAAGACAGTACAGAGGTACAATCAAATTACAGTCCTTAAAGTTTGCTCTTAAAGAGGGCACAGCAACATTCCTCTAGTAAGGGTCATTTCAAGGAGTAAAAAGTAAATTCGTTTTGAAACTTTGCAAATGGCATGACAGCAATGAGTTTAATAAATCAAGACCTGAAAAACGTTCCATTTTGGTAGAAAAGACACAAACCGTTTAGGATGTTATAAAAAATGTTTCAAAATGCTTCCCATCAAGGGAACTCGGAAAGATCCAACAAGGGGATGTACATAAACACCAACCTAGTTCTGCCAATCTCATTGGTTTACAACATCCATGAAATCTATTCTTCTAATGAATTGCATAAACCAAAAGTAATGAACATGTAACTGTAAGCCTGGGTGTTTTTCTTCCATTTTCTCACTTCGACAACCAATTCAGATCAAATGTTCATAGGTTCATGGGTTGGGGAGCTTAAGTACCCGTGACTTTACCCGAGTAACTCATCACAGTTGTGACTGTCCCGGCCCGTTTCATATCCGTAAAACACTCAAAAGTAACACTACAACAATGTACACAAACTCCAATGCCATTCACCAACGTGCGTGTCAAACAACATTTTCCACAAACAATTTTTATAGCTTTATCCCACTAAAAAAAAGGTGCTACCTGTGCACCACGGCATCTACATACACACACATACGAACTTATCAAGACACTAAACAAACAAATCCTTACTTACCGATGTTTTGTGATGAAAACATTTCTCATCGTTTGAGCAGACGACATTTTTTGAAGATTACACGATTTGGTTTCTGCAGAGTGCACATGCGCAATAAATGGGAACACCACGCTGTTCTGCCCAACTTGACAATCGTACCAACTATAGTTGGAACTGGCCCAACCTTGAGCGTTCACAGTTGGGTGTCCCAACTATAGTTGGGACAGTGATGCAGGGTACCAGCGAAGCAAGCAGGACATTTACAGGGTACATAACTAGATGCAGAATGCCAGAATATTACCATTTTTATTAAAAAATTATTATGAGTCAATAAATTGTTTGTTTTGTTTTATGTGTCATACTAAAAGAGTTATTAAAAGTTCTTAAAAATTAAAACTAGAAAGTACCGTACAGCCTATGTTGTAGAGTTATGCGGGCTACCCCAACTACAGTTGGGATGCCCAAGTTGGGACCGGTCCATCAGTCCAAAAACTGCAGTCGTTGGGGTGATTGTCAAGTGGGACCATTCTCGTCCCCAGGGTATGTCGAGCAGTACAAAGTTGACCGCTCTCTCATTCAAAACATGTTTGGAAATAAAGCAAACCATGAGGACGAGGTTGAGACAGTGCAGGTTTGCAAAAACATTAACAATACACATGTCCTGATTCAGGCATTGAATTTCTGTTATTTTCGGAGTTTTATTGACGAGTATTTATTGTCTGTGATACAAAGTAATGTCGTCTGCATTACCGGGTGTAAATCTAGGGACTTTGACGTCCAGTAATGTCCCAAGTTTACAAGAGTTTGTGCTTCAAGGGAGCGTGGTGGACTCGGCTTGCGAGGCCGTCCTACACCGCTTGCGCGCCCTTTGTGATAACGCCGACAGACCGCCGGAGCTGTTTCGAGACCACGAGATGGTCTATCTACTCAGAATTTCGAGTATGTTGTTTCTGAATTCAGTCTTTAATTATAAGCTTCCATCAATTTGTGTCAGATTGTAAAGACTTGGGAGTTTATTGTATCCAGCCAAAATCTGTTCACTGAAGAATTTATATTTAGTTTACCAAACCAAACAAATTATAATTAAAAACAAAAAGCAGTTTCCCATTCCGGGCATTTATTTTTATTAATATTAATTATGTTTATAAAATAAAGCTCGGTCGGATGCGAAAACTGTGTAAGATGGTGTAAGTAGCAGACAATTGGTATTAAATACAAAGTTTTTTCCTCACAACATTTGTCAGTCCTCATATATTATTAGTGAGAGGAAACAAACTATAAATAACATTTTTTCAAAATCCATTTTCTTCTTCAGGTGGTCCGGGGAACCCAATGGTTCTCAGAGCAAGACATTCTTTAGAGCATCCGAACATGCCATGGTAAGTTGTATCCGTTTTATTTAAGCCTCTTTCACACAAGAGTAACTTAGCAAGTTTTTAACATCTCCTAGGACTAGTCCAACCTAACTTTATGAAATCGACCCCTGCTCTCTTGAATTACTCTAATTTGAACGATGAATTTGTCATTTACTTTGTTACTCTTTTTGATCCAAAAGGCAGTTACGTTATGTCGGCCAATCAGACATCAGTGATAAAAGTAGACTTGTAACAGTTCGGAGTTTCTTGGACTGTGCTACATCAGACCATCTCCCAAACTTTGTAACCGATATTGGTTTCAGGTAAGTAATAATAATACTACTACATGTACTAATAATAATTAAAGGCAGTGGACACTAAAAATTGGTAATTACTCACAATAATTATCAGCATAAAACCTTTCTTGATTACGAGTAATGGGGAGAGGTTGATAGTATAAAACATTGTGAGAAACGGCTCTCTCAAAGTGACGTAGTTTTCGAGAAAGAAGTAATTTTCCATGAATTTGATTTCGAGACCTCGAGTTTAGAACTTGAGGTCTCGAAACCAACCAACACAACTTCATGTGACAAGGGTGTTTTTTCTTTCATTATTATCTCGCAACTCCGACGACCAATTGAGCTCAAATTTTCACAGGTTTGTTATTTCATGCATATGTTGAGATACACCAAGTGAGAAGACTGGTCTTTGACAATTACCAATAGTGTCCACTGTCTTAAATACTAATTATTAATCCACAACTAGCCACCACGCGCCTGCACCATTGATATCCCGATAGTGGAGTTTGTGTGCAGAACTGAACAGATACTACACATGTATATACAGAAAACTTGTAATGCGCACAAATCCACCCTGTTGGGTATTTAACTTCAAGGCGCAGTAAAAAACAAAAATGAAAGAAAAACAATAAAAATAGTAATTGAAAACCTGTGACATAAAATAAGTTTTGAGAAGAGATTTGAATTTTGTGGTACAAAGGGTGCGTTCGATTAGCTTCCTCGGGTCGACCCTGCGGTGCTCATTCAGGTGAGCCCCTGACAAGAGCTAATCGAACGATCAATTGCCCTCTCATGGTGACGTCAAGTCATGCACCTCGGGCCAGCCCCAAGTGACCCATTCCACAAGCAGGGCACTTGGGGCTGAGCTATTCCAACATACCGGGGGCAGACTGGGCGACCCGGGGAAGCTAATCTAACGCACCAAGAGACAAGAACAAAGATTAAGTGGTAGAGAGTTCCAGATGCATGGCGCAGCTGAAGAAATAGACCTGTCACCCCAGGAGTGTCAAGACTTGGATTCGTTGAGGAGAAGCAATATTTGAATATTTTTTTCTTGTGTTAACCTTGCAGGCTGGATCACGAGTTCGTAGCTGAGGGTCACATGTTTAGAAAGGGCAAGATGAAAGTCACTATCACAAAAATATATAAGGTAAATCGAATATCTTGAAATTTCTAGAAAGAAAATGTGTTCAACCAACTTCAGAAAAAGGGAGGATTTCTTGATTCAGAAATTTAATTGCTTTAAAGCCATTGGACCCTTTCGGTAAACAGTGTTGTCCATGGCCCACACTTTGTGTACCACAACTTCTATATCAAATAACAAACCTGTGAAAATTTAGGCTCAATCGGTCGTCGGAGTCGGGAGAAAACAACGGAAAAACCCACCCTTGTTTCCGCGCGTTTCGCCGTGTCATGACATGTATTTCAAATCAATCCGTAATTCTCGTTAACGAGAATTTATATTGTTTTGCTGTTTTCTCAAAAAGTAAAGCATTTCATGAAATAATATTTCAAGAGAAGTCTTTCACCATTGCCTTCTGTAAACCCTGTAAGTTATTTGTAAATCTGTGAACTTTTTTTCTTTTTTTTTCTGAACCGAAAGGGTCCAATGGCTTTAACAAAAAAATAACTGAGATCAACTTATTGTACTTTTATTGGAAGGCGGAATGCATGTTTAAATAAAAATAATAATTATTGTGGCTTCTTATATAAAGAACATGTCCGTCACCCAGTGACGCTCCTGGCGCTGTAACATACAGTATTTCCTGCCAGATGTGGGACTACGTTTGAATTATGAGACCTAATTCTGATAGCACCATGTAATGCTTTACAAGGTTCTGTGGACAATTCGCTGCCGATCGGACCAGGAACACCGGGGCGAACGCCTTCTCTTTTTGATAAGTGCACTGGGTTCTTTTACATGCGTTACATAACACAACGGAGCAACGTCTTAACGTCCCATCCGAAGGACGAAGCAATGGTTAAGTGTTTTGCTTAAGGACGCAAGTGTCACGGCTGGGGATTCGAATCCACACTCTGCTGATCAAGGGTTTGATACCTTTTATACATCAAGTTTTTCGCCTTGACATGAATCTGTTGGAAGATGTTTAAGAGTCTTCAAGTTTTTGAGAAAAAAAAGTGACTATCACAGAACAATGTTTTCAGATGAGTTGCGTAAATATGCATTGTACAAGCTAAAATAAATTTTTTGGATTTTGGTGAATGCTTGTCCCTTTTAAATAGAGGGACGGCCTCCTTTCCATGTCTCTCACTTTGAACATGTTTTTTTTTTTCAGATCTTAAACCCCGGTAATCTGGATGCCCTTGAGCCACTTACCGTATCCAGGCTCGTTGAGCTGAGCATTATAGCGCCCTCTGGAACCGAAGGCATCGGGGAAGACATGAGGTTATTTGCAGAACAGCTCAAGCCGTATCCTTTAAAAGTAAACACCCTTGCCAAAATTGGGCACTTTTCTAAAATATTGAAGCAGCTTTAAAGGCACTGGACACTTTTGGTAATTTTGGTGTATCCCAACATACTTAAATGTTTAAAATAATAATTATGTGAAAACTTTGACTCAATTGGTCATCGAAATTGAAAAACACCCTTGCCGCACAAATTTGTGTTCTTTCAGATGCTAAGGAGCCTGAAAACCTTGCTGGTAGAGCATACGTCACTACCTTCCCAACTTTTTAAGAAGCAGTTGTGGTTTGAGAGCCTTGCTCATCATGATCACAAGTGTCATGACCGGGTGTCTAACCCACACTCTGCTGGTGGCGACACCTGGGCCCCATTTCATAGAGCTGCTCAAGCAGAAAAACAGCTCAGCACAACAAAATTATGCTTACAGGGTACGATTACCAGCCAAACTACCCTGTCACATGTACAATGTGAGACTGGTATCCTGCTCATTTCTGCTTATAGCAGACCATTGTTAAGCAATATATTTTCTGCTAGAGCAGCTTTATGAAATTGAGCCTTGAGCTTGGGTCCTGTGAAGTAGACCGCCCGGCTACAAACACCATTAAAATGTACTCTCACGAATGCAATGAAGAATTTGTTGTTCCTTGACCATGGCATGACAGACTTGTGACTATGGAAAAGTTATAACGCTTGGATGCGACGTGATGGCGCTTCAGCTAAGTGGTAAGTGGCTGTTGTAATCGTTGAAGTTTCTGTAGAGGATTGCGGAACATTTTGTGGAGATGCAAAGGAGAAGAGTGACAGGCTGGGGGTCGTGATTTTTAGCGGATTTATTTGTATGCAAGTCGCCAGACACACTATGCCGGAAGGCCACTTCAAAGTGGGGGCTACAATCAACTATTTTTGCAGGGGCCGTTGCCACCTACTCCTGGGGCTGAAACTACTGAGGGTTACCTCCTATACAGTCCATACAGATGTAGGCTTAGTTATCATCAATCTGAAGCCTGGCTGGTAGAGCAGAAAGCACTACCTCCCAGTTTGTACGAAGCAATCACAGTTAAGTGTATTGTCTAAGGACACAAGTGACATGACCAGGACTCGAACCCACACTGCTGATCAAACACCAGAGCTTGAATCTGGTGCTCTTAACTGCTAGGCCATGTCGCGCCATGCAATGATGATGCATTATGCTATTCTGCAGATTGACATGTGGTGATTGCATCTACATGTACACTGTGCATAGTCAACCCTCCTATTGTCTGACCATTCAATATCATCCACTGTGGTTGAATTGTAGATGAACTATGCCAGCCTGCTATAGTTATCATGTGGTGAATGCATCTATATAGTGCAAAGCCAACCCTCCTACTGTCTGACAGTTCAATATCATCCACTGTGGTTGAGTGATAGATGAACTATGCCAGCCTGCAGTTTGATATCATGTGGTGATTGCATCTACACTGTGCATAGTCAACCCTCCTACTGTCTGACCGTTCAATATCATCCACTGTGGTTGAGTGATAGATGAACTATGCCAGCCTGCAGTTTGATATCATGTGATGATTGCATCTACACTGTGCATAGTCAACCCTCCTACTGTCTGACCATTCAATATCATCCTCTGTGGTTGAGTGATAGATGAACTATGCCAGCCTGCAGTTTGATATCATGTGATGATTGCATCTACACTGTGCATAGTCAACCCTCCTACTGTCTGACCATTCAATATCATCCTCTGTGGTGGAATTGTAGATGAACTATGCCAGCCTGCAGTTTGATATTATGTGGTGATTGCATCTACACTGTGCATAGTCAACCCTCCTACTGTCTGACCATTCAATATCATCCTCTGTGGTGGAATTGTCGATGAACTATGCCAGCCTGCTATAGTTATCATGTGGGGAGTACATCTATACAGTACACAGTCAACCCTCCTACTGTCTGACCGTTCAATATCATCCACTGTGGTTAATGATAAATAAACTGTGCCAGCCTTCTATAATGTTATCATGTGTGGAGTACATCTATACAGTGCATGAATACTATGTGCTGTGAGAGCGTTTTGGTTCTGACTGTTGGAGATGAAACTTATTTTTCTACTGGGAGAGAAGCAATTAATGGTTAGGATCTTATTCCAGACCAAAGACAATTCAATGCTTAAGAGCCACGAAAGGCAACCGCAATTCATGTCAGAATTGTTTCTTAAAATTCATATTTTTTAAAGGGAAAACTTACACCCTCCCTTTCTTGTACCATCAATTTATACCAGAACATATGTTAATATTTGTACCAAGCGTTAAAGAAGTGCTTTTAGATTAATAAAATCTGTAAATAAAATTAAGTGTTTTGATGTTCTATTTAACGTTGTTATGAATTATAACTGTTAGGTAGGGCCTAATAGAAATTGTTAATGGATCGGCTCTTAAAACTAATTGTCAAAGTGCCATACTCTGTACTGCCTTAGCTCATCAGGAATTCTTGAAACCATCTAAACTCCTCAGGAGTATGCAGCTTTGGAAACCAATAGTGAACATTATATATAATGCATTATATGACGCAATGTGCTTATTTCACAAACTACTACAAAGGGTGGCATGGTTGGCTTGTGCGTAAAGCGGTCGCCTCTCACCAAGGTGACCCCGGTTCGATTCCCGGCCGGGCCATAGTTGAGTTGCGCGTTGGTTCTCTGCTGTGCCACAAGGTTTTCCAGACCATCAGGTTTTCCTCCCTTCGGAAAAATTCAAACACTTTCGATCTTGGCTGTGCTCTGTGGTCATAATGGGTTGATGTGGCCGGCAGCTAAAGGCCCCCTTGCATGCCTGCTTCTTAAATATGTTTAGCCGCGTCCTTCGCAGTTCAGCTCTTAGCTGCGAGTAAGGATGATTAGCCCCGCAATTATTAACCAGCATGGCTAAAGTAATAGGAGACTTTCCAACGCTAGGTGGCAGCAGACATACCGGGTAAGTTTCCATTGTTTACGTAGTTCTGAACATGCGCATAATTCTGAGAACAATGGATTTACCCGGTAAGTCTGCTGCCCTCTATCGTCCCAGAAAGTCTCCCATTCCCAAAACAGTCTAAGCTCTCAAGGGTTATGCAGCTTCAGCAACCCAATTGACACAGCTAATCATCCACCACTGAGGAACTTTTTCTAAACCAGCACAGACATGGTGCAACTCGGGTGTACTTAACAATATAAAGGGCAGAATAATGTACCCACATCTTTCAAAACTGCTGACAATATGCCATAGGAACGTTTTTAGAACAAGGCATGCATGGTGCCACTTTAATAAGAGTTAATTAATCACCTAATCGGTTGTATTTTATACAAAAGGGTTGGATAATTTAAACACATCTGTCAAAACTGCTGACAAAAACACCGCGTGCAACTTTCGCAGGTTGTACGGTTGTTTGTCACAGAGGGCGCTCTACCGACCGTTATTTATGAACTGTGAGTCGATGCACGCGCACCCGTTGCAACATGCCATCATGCAACACACACACACGGCCCTGCCTCGCGGCGTTGTCAATAGCATTACAGCCGCACCACCCAACACAGTGCGTTTACGTGTGACTACCCCGCACTGACACTGACAACATTTGGCAGTGCATCACGCTGTGATCATGAACTTTGCCTGCTGGCGCTCTTTTTTTTTTATCGAGCGACCTAAATACAACTGAGGATATGAACTGCCTGCTTGTTAATAATCTACATCTGTGCGAGATAACACTCCCAAGCTCAGAGTGCCTCCTGTGTTTCTATTTTTCAACCCACACATTGCTGTGATTTGTAAAGCGACTAGACGACTATACATCGCACCTGGATTTCCTTCTGGTGATATTTTTGTATGCAGAAAATCAAGTTCTAAGCTATACGGAGTTTGCATAGGTGAGAACACTTTGCTATAATATAACATTATTTATATGGAATTTGAGGCATTGCACAATGAGGTGTCAATATATTTAATATTATTTGCTGTTGAACGTTTCATTTTTCATTGTGTTACAAAATTTATTTCTGCAATCTGTCGGCGAATTTGAAACGAGCGGATGTTAGTGCAAGCTTTTCCGTTCAAATTAAATCACGGATGAACGTGTGTAAATTAATGATGGGTATCGCCCACGCGTGAGTCTTTTAAATCTGAAAGGTCAAAGCATTAAAGCCTGTAAATTGTTTTTCTTAAGTTTGCTTTTGTTGCAAATTTGTGTTTATGTTGAGGCCTGAAGTGTTTTTTTTTATTTGAATGAGAAATTACCTCTTTCTCAAGAACTACGACTTCAGAGGGAGCCGTTTCTCACAATGTTTTATACTTTTGTATCAACAGCGCTCCATTGCTCGTTACGAAGTATGTTGTTATGCTGACTATTATTTTGAGTAATTACCAATAGTGTCCAGTGCCTAAATCCAGAAGGCCAAACTCTTAGGCCTAAATTCCGTTATTGTTTTTCTGTTGTTTGCTTGTATTGCATTTTTTTTTTTTTTTTACAGTAAAAGTGATTTAAGAAACAGAACCAGTGATATGTTTTTTTTTAGGCCTTGTCATCTTAAACGGATCGACCTTACGCTTGCGATGCTTTAAAGGCACTGTACACGTTTGGTAATTGTCAAAGACCAGTGTTCTCACTTGGTGTATCTCATCATAAGCATAAAATAACAAGCCTGTGAAATATTGGGCTCAATATTGGTCCCAACAAAGTTGCGAGGAAATGATGAAAGAAAAACACCCTTGTTGGACGAATTTGTGTGCTTTCAGATAGGAATAAAAGACTTCTAGCTAGAAGTCTTTGAACATTTTATTGAGAAATCACCTCTTTCTCAAAAACTACTTTACTTCAGAGGAAGTCGTTTTCCACAATGTTTTATACTATCAACAGCTCTCCACTGCTCGTTACCAAGTACGTTTTTAAGTTATTTTGAGTAATTACCAAACGTGTACCTTCCCTTTAACAAAAAAACACCCTAGTTGCAAAAAACTGTCTGCTGTCAGATGCCCAGAAAAGTTTTTGAGTGAGAACCTACCTCTTTCTCAAAAACTATGTTAGAGCAAGGAGACAGGGGGCCATTTCTCACAATGTTTATAATATCAACAGCTCTCCATTGCTTGTTACCAGCAAGTTTTTATGCTAACAATTATTTTGAGTAATCACCAATAGTCTCGACAGTGCCCCTTTAAAACAGAACCAGAAGTGTTAATGATAAGGTAAGCGTGAAAGTTCATCTGTGTTGGTAGTTTTAGGTATACATGTACAATTATTTTCAGTGTTGTAACAAGAGTTAAACCAAATTGTTATTGATAATGTGCTTGTGTGGGCGTATAGTCATTGTCACCTCACTGAACAAACTTGCGCTTGTAGAGTACCCTATACTGGCTTAGTGAGATATTTGTACATTATTTTGTTCATACAAAAATTGTGCATATTATAGCAGGAAATAGATTAACAGACTATGTTGTGGTTCATTTGTAAACAGCCATGCTTATTATGTCACAGGTGAATTGTTGGTATGTACACAAGAATACCTTTTCTATCATTGTTCAATGCCAAGCCCTTCCTCATGAGTCACTAGAGCCTTTTAAAGGCACAGGGGTCGACTTCACAAAGAGTTGGGACTAGTCCTAACTTAGGACTAGTCCTAACTTAGGACTAGTCGTAGGAGATACTATAAACTGAAGGCTGGTCCTAAATTAGGACGAGTAACTCGTCCTAACTGGAGATAAGACTAGTCTTAACATTTTGTGAAATCATTTTCTGGATACTTTTGGTAATTACTCAAAATAAATGTTGGCATACAAACTTATCTTGTGGGTGTACGAGCAATGGAGAGTTAATGACATATAACTTATTGTGAGAAACGGCCCCCTCTGAAGTTCAACGTAGTTTTCTATAAAGGTAATTTCTCTCTCAAGTAATAACAGACTTCATGCGTGAAGCATTTTATATGCATATGAAAGCACACAGATTTGTGCAACAAGGGTGTTTTTTCTTTCATTATTCTCTCACCCAAATTTCAAAGGTTTGCAACTGTACGCATTATGTCGGGATATACCAAGTGAGAATACTGGTCTTTGACAACTATGATTACCAAAGGTGCCTTTAAAGACACTGGACACTATTGGTAATTGTCAAAGGCTAGTCTTCACAGTTGGTGTATCTCAACGTATGCATAAAATAACAAACCTGTGCGAATTTAACCTCAATCGGTCGTCGAAGTTGCGAGATAACAATGAAAGAAAAAAACACCCTTGTCACACGAAGTTGTGTGCTTTCAGATGCTTGATTTCGAGACCTCAAAATCGAATTCTGAGGTCTCGAAATCAAATTCGTGGAAAATTACTTTTTTTCTCGAACACTATACGTCACTTCAGAGGGAGCTGTTTCTCACAATGCGTTAAACTATCAATCTCCTCTGCCCATCACTCGTTACCAATAAGGGTTTATGGCGGATAAATATTTTGAGTATACCAATAGTGTCCACTGCCTTTAAATAATGTGGGTGTACCACGCCATGCAGTGATTGTTATGAATGAATGGCAAGGGCAAGGGTATACATTTTCTATTTTTGGTTGTCAAAGACCATTATCCCCACTTTGTGTATCCCAACATCATGCATACAATAGCAAACCTGGGAAAGTTTGAGCTCAATATTAGTCATCGAAGTTGCGAGAAAATAATGGGTAAACAAAAAAATGTTGTTGCTTAGAATTGTGTGCTTTTCACAGATAATTCGTGCCTGAAGTCTTTCCGGGGTTCAAATGTTTGGGTTAAAAATTACCTCTCTCTCTAAAAGCTATAACATGGCTTCAAAGGGCCGTTTCTAACCTTGTTTTGTAATATCAACAGCTCCCCACCACTCTTTGCCAAGTAAGGTTTTATTTAAAATGTGTATTTTTAATTGGTCTACAATTCATGCAACCTGTATCTGCTATAGGTAGTCTATTTCCATGCTTAGCATAAATAAGGCTAGCAGCTTTGTGTAGTTGTATAACAACGTGGCTATCCTTAGACTTGTGGACAAGTCATTAATGGTCCCACGCGGTAAGATAGTCGAGTTGTGGCGGTGCTCTCACGAGATCACTGCTCTTGGGCGATGCTCTCGCGAGATCACGACTCTCGCGCGAACTGTGGGGAGCCCGACTTCTACTCCCCATTGAATCGTAGTCGTGAGAGCAATAGTCTACCGGGGCCAGCAGTCTCGCGAGAATACCGCGGGAATCGCGAGGAGAGTCTGAGCGACAGACATAACGACTTGTCCAAAAGTCAAGGCTAACCTGGACATAAAATACACAGGTTCAACCGGAAGTCTGGCCTTCTGTCTATCATGGTTGAACGACCTTGACATCTGGGCCAAATTTCAGAAACCCTGTAAGCATAAAAAAATGCTAAGCACTATAGCTTGTGCTTAGCCAAAATAGGTTAACACAGTCAAGATACTGTACATTTTACCAATGCTGTGACTGGACGCCCGCTTGTTTCTTGCCTAGCAAATGAATTTGTAATGAATTTGTAAGGCAGAAGTTTCTTCTAAACCGTTTATGAAAGTGGGTCCTGGGCTTAATACAATGGGGCCCTGGGCTTTGCATTGTCTGCTTAGCAGAAATGAGCAGGATAGGCCAGCAGTCAAAAGTTTTATTTGTGACATGCTGACTTGGCTGGTAACCCTGTTCTGGTAAGCGAAGCGTGCTTGACAACTTTTTGTGCTTAAAGAAAGCTCTGTGTAATCGGGTCCTATTATATGCCCTATCACTTTTTGCCTCCAAATTTGAATCTGAGAAGCGTTACTGACAGTAATTTTTCTCAGATTGTGTACTCCAAGTGCAGATTATTCTCCCTGCGTGGACATCATACCGCTCCAGAGTTTCGGCAATATCAAACAAATTCTACCACATTTTCGAACTAAATTTTTCCCAGGTTAGTGTGGTAGTAAATATATACAAGATTGAAAAACAGTTCCAATTACAAAATGTATACAGTTCCTTTATAAACATCACATGTCACATATGAACATCACATGTTTACAAAAGAGCCACCAAGCCTGGACTTCCTGCAGGCATGATTTGTACACAGCCTAATGGACACAAACATAAAATCTTATATTTTATGGAGATTGCACTGTCTAATTCCTATCAACTTTTGATATTATAAAAGGGGCACTTTTTTAATCTTGTCCAACTTTTACTTTATAACTCTTAGATTCATGTGAAAGTTATGACACAAAATGTCAACTTTCCCATAGGTCTAGTGTATAGTATCTTGCCTGCCAGAATACCCCCAAAATGGACAAGTGGGTCGATTTCACAAAGAGTTGGGACTAGTTCTAACTTGGGACTAGTCCTAGGAGATATACACATTGCATGGATAGTCCTAAGTTAGGACGAGTAACTGGTCCTAACTCGAGATAAGACTAGTCCTAACTCTTTGTGAAATCCACCCCATTTCACACTACCTCCATGCTGTAAACAAGGTTCCCATGGTCTAGTTGCACGGTTGCACGCTGACTGACCGCTACATCCATGCGGAAGGAAATACACCAGTGTGTTTTACAAGCGATTACTTCCTCAAAAACAGTTTAGTAAAGCTGGTAAACATTTCTCAGGCAGCAAATAAATCTGCTTAGCAGTATTTTTGTTTAAGATCTTATAGAGCTACGAGTACGAACAGTAGTAGCTGATAAAAACACATAATGCTTACCAGCAGAATAGGCCTACCAGCCCAAAACACATGTGTCACTTTGCCTTTTTTGACTGGTATCCTGCTCATTTGTGCCAACAGCAGGAATCTATTTAAGCAAATTGGTTTATTAAAAATGCAATATGGCGGCCAAAAGACCAAGTTGCGGATGATATACAAAGAATAACAATACTACAATTTTAAAATTCATGCTATCCTGGGTCTGTGGCCCTTAGTCCACATCGTGTGAGATGTATCGCTGCAAAATGATGATGGTTTGAAATATGTTTTATATAAGCAGTAAATATTACTCGAAATTGTTTTGTTTCCCAATGCAGACACAATACAAGGAGGCAGCAGGCCTCTCCTCGGAGACGGCAAGGCCAATTTCATTTTGTAAAGGGCACTTCCCTTGAAAAATCTTAAAGTCTATGGGCAAGTTTTGAAGGAGCACCAAGGCTAAGACCAGGGCCCTTTTTCATAGAGCTGCTAAGCAAAAACAAAAATGCTTAGCATTAAATTTCTTCCTTGATAACAACAGGATTACCAACCAAATTTACGTTTGTTGCATATTGCTTGGTACTGACATTCAGCTGTTGTTTGATTATCCTGAAAATCACGTTGAAATTTGGTTGGTAATCCTGTTTTTATCAACTCAAGGAAGAAATTTCATCCTCAGCAAATTTTTGTGCTTAGCAGCTCTTTGAAATTGGGCCCAGGACAAATGAGTCCGTGGTCTCCGTGTAGGCCCGTGTGCACCATGTCACATAACCGAGCACCAAACGTACAGACTGTGTAAACTAAAATGGCATCCGCAAGATCAAGAAAATCATTCTTGCCTCTCGTCGAGGTCGTGCCGTTCAAATGGATCGATTGCCGGGGGAGACAGTGGTCGCCACGCGCGCCTCCCGGGGACGGTATCTCGTAGTCGTTGAGACTTAGAGTATTAAACACTAAGATCAACATTGACATCAAATCAATACGAGACGCTGCACAGCGCTCTTCCTATATCATGCACTTAAGATTTTGAATAATCGGATGCAAACGATCCAAATTTAGGTGTGTTTTTTGTTCTGTCAAACACAAAGGGCAAGATCGCTGTAAGAATGTTAAGAAGGAAAAGAAATGATAGAGGGCAATAAAACAATTGGCTGTCCCACACCAGGAACAAAATGTGTATGGCCTCTTGACAGTATACAAAGTTTAACATAGGAACACAATACAACGGGCACTGGACACTATTGGTAATTACTCAAAAATAAATGTTTCCATTATTCTAATATCCACGTGTTAGTTTTATTGTATATAGGACAACGGTTCTTTAAACTATAAAGAATTACTTTGTCTTTAAACACACAATAACAATTATACAAATCAATCTCTCAAAAATGTAATGATACAATATTATTTTATCACCGGCTATCGAAGTTAATAAGGACTTCATCCAAAAGTTTCACTTTGCATAATGTGACGTCACTTCCGTGGCCCCGGTTCATTCGTCTGGGGTCATCTGGACGTGAACGCGGGTGACTGAAGTCGGATAATAGTCTGGTCTCTTTGTTGTTCTAACAATCGAGGCTTATAATCCCATTATGAACGCAGAGAACACGACGTTACCATAGCAACTAAGTATTTTATTGTGCACACAGCCGAAGCTCAGCTGGAATTGTGTTCCACTGTCGGTTCTTTTTCATGTTGTGGGCGGGGGGGGGGGGGGGTTGTCGGGCGCTTAACTCAAGGGCAAGGGTACGTTACTCGCCAAAACGAATAACCGATTCCCCTCACAAACGTATTCGAATAATGATCACTGTCAGTGATACGCCATTGCAGTAAGTGTCACTGTATTCGGTTAACCCGATATTTCAAACATCGGTTAACCGAATACAGTCACGCTCGAAGAACGCTAACGAGCCGCATGTGGGTGAAAATCTATTTCATTTCCTGTGATGGGTTTTTCTTCGAGAATCAATGAAGTGCCATCCCTGTATGATAGCTATTTCATGAAACTGATTAAGGGGTGTGGGGAATTATTTGACCTTACTCTGCTAGCCCTCTCAATGTTGTGCCTTATCTCGATTCAAAGACAGTAAGCATACCATTACCAGTAGAAGCAGTTTTGCATACATTACCAACGCTGTACCTTATCTTGATTCAAAGACAGTCAAGCAAAACTACAGTATCAATTTCCCGTGTTCTTAATTATGTGACCTGTACCGGTATCACTTTTCATTTTCGTAGGATTGTAAGGAATATTTGGCTTCACTCTGCCCTCAATGCTGTACCTTATTTTGATTCAAAGAGAGTAATAAAAACTACAGTATCAATATCTATATCATTCTCAAATTGTGATCTATTCCGGTATCACTAATATACATTTGATAGGAGTGAGGCATGATTTGACTTCACTCTGCTCTCAAACCGTACCTTATATTGATTCAAAGACAGTAAGAAGAACTACAGTATCAAATCCCCATATATATTATCATCTGTGACTTATACTGGTATCACTTTAAATATTTATTTGATAGGAGTGTAAGGAATGATTTGTTGGCTTGTTGGCTTAACTTTTCTCTCAATGCTGTACCTTATCTTGATACATAGAGAGTAAAGCAAAACTACTGTATCAATTCCCCCTATCATAATTATGTGACTTAAACCGGTATCACTTTAAAATATTCATTTGATTTGTGTGCATTTTGAGTGCTGTGGTATCTTCGCGTGTCTCATTCAATTGCTCGTCTGTGATTGCAGTCCACTCTAACCATGGAAGCTCACGATCAATAATTCCCCATGGTTCAAGTGTCACCATATACTGGTGAGTGGATGTACAATTAACATACAGTAGGTTTTCATGTAGCCAATTCACTGTTTTAAAGGCAGTGGACACTATTGATAATTACTCAAAAAAATAATTAGCATACAACCTTACTTGGTAACCTTACTAGGTAAAGATATTTTTATATTAATACAATTTAAAAATTTGAATGTGTATGTAGTTGCTGGGCACCTCTGAAAAACAGTGTTTCACTGAGAGGTTTCCCCAGGATAAATAACAAATAAATAAAATAATGAACGAGCAATGAAGAGCTGTTGAAAGTAAAACACATTTTGAGAAACGGCTCCCTCTGAGACGTAGTTTTCGAGAAAGGAGTAATTTTCAGGGAATGTGATTTCGAGACTTTAAAATTAGATTACGAGGTCCCGAAATCAAGCATCTGAAAGCACACAACTTCGTGTGACAATGGTGTTTTTTCTTTATTTATTTTCTGGCAACTTTGACGACCATTTGAGCTCAAATTTTCACTGGTTTGTTGTTTTATGCATTTGTTGAGATACACCAAGAGTGAGAAGTGACAATTACCAATAGTGTCCAGTTCCTATAATTAACCTATACAAAGTTGTAGCTGAGGTTTAAAAAAAAATCGTACAAAATGGCCAGTTAAATAAAGCTTAAAATCCTACTTAAATAAAGCTTTACAAGATAGAATGGATACTAATCAGCCAATTTGTTGTTGTTGTTATAACCTACAGAAAAAAACATGACAAAGACAAGAAAAATACAATGTCTCTGTAAAAACTCATTTTGTTTGGCGCTGTTTATTTATAGTCTACAATACTTGTATCTTTTCAGTCACTCTATAATTATATTGTTCTCTCTTTGCGCATAGAGGCATTTTGCATTTGAGGTGCTTTACATATATATGTCTTTTATTATTATAATTATTAGTTATATTCGTGAAAGACTATCTGATTGTAGAATCAAATACCAAATATTTGTTAGCTATAACTTCCCGATCGCGATCACAATCAGTCTCGGTTCTAACCCTAATGGGGATAGCGTTTAATCTGATATAGAATATAACAAAGGTTTACAATAGTTTTGGTAATAACCATACAGCTCTATGGTAATAACATAATACCACGGTTAGCAACTCCACATATAGTCCATGCTTGGCCATGCAATACAATGCTATACTGTGTTTTTCAACCCGGACATCCATCCGATATTTATTGCCCGAACTCAAAGTATCTCCTCGATTCCCCTTCGCTGAGTCGGACTGTGAAAGTCGTGTCAAGGTGAAATGAACAAAAGACCTAAACAAATATTTCCCCGCCAAATTGAAAGAATGAGACAATGTCGCTTTAAAGGCACTGAACACTATTGGTAATTGTCAAAGACCAGTCTTCTCGCTTGGTGTATCCCAACACACTGCATAAAATAACACATCCGTGAACATTGACTCAGTTTGATCATTAGAGTTTGCAAGAGAGTGATTGTAGAAAAAACACCCTTGTTGCATTACTTTATGTGCTTTCACATGCATTGCCTTTTATTATTTTGAGTGAGAATTTCCTCTTTCTAAAAGACTACGTTACTTCACAATGTTTTACACAATGACAGCTCTCCATTGCTCGTTACGAAGTAAGTTTTATGCTAACAATTGTTTTGAGTAATTACCAACAGTGCCCCGTGCCTTTAAAGGCAGTGGACACTATTGGTAATTGTCAAAGACTAGCCTTCACAGTTGGTGTATCTCAACATATGCATAAAATAACAAACCTGTGAAAATTTGAGCTCAATCGGTCATCAAAGTTGCGAGATAATAATGAAAGAAGAAAACACCCTTGTCACACGAAGTTGTGTGCGTTGAGATGGTTGATTTCGAGACCTCAAGTTCTAAACTTGAGGTCTCGAAATCAAAGTCATGGAAAATTACTTCTTTCTCCAAAACTATGGCACTTCAGAGGGAGCTGTTTCTCACAATGTTTAATACCACCAACCTCTCCCCATTACTTGTCACCAAGAAAGGTTTTATGCTAACAATTATTTTGAGTAACTACCAATAGTGTCCTCTGCCTTTAATTCAGTCTCTATACGCCTATTGTCTGCGTAAAAAAACACATCATTTTCTCTCGTTCAAGAGAAAAACCACCGAAACAAATTGTTATCGCACTGCACTTAATGGCCATAGACGTCAACACATTGAAACCGATGTGTTCTAAAGCTGCATTATAACGCTATCACAAGCTCTCATTATAACCCATTCAGTACGGTCCGTTGATGCAATAGCTAGTGCAATTTGTACAGGACAATTATTCATCATTATGCAAACTTCACTATGATGCATGGTATTTTTATAGCCACGAATAGAGTAATGAGGAGAAGCAACAACAACATCATGAAATAAAGGTTTTTTTAAAGTTTTTTTTTAGGTGCCTCGATAATTCAATTTGCAATTTAAAAGGAAAGAAAAAGTAAGAAAGAAAAAGTGTTTGGATCGATAACGAGTCATAAGGCAAACAGGAAAAACATGTTTAGCGTCTTCCCTTTAAACAAAAAAGCATGAAGAGGGGCTTTTTCCTATTTTTTTCCCCTCTTTTTTGGGGGGGCAGCCCGACACATTTTTTTATACAAACGGCCTGGCTATTTTTTCAAAATTATTTTATGTTGCTGAAGTCGTGAAAATATACGTTATTTTTCGTAAAGTAAGAACTTTATGTTCGAAAAAAAAAAATCGCATATCATAAAAAAGGATGCGGCCTGTAAAAAGGAAGCGGGCGGGAATGCTAAACATATTTTTATTTTTATTTGGCCTAACGTGCACTCAGCGGTCGAAGCTAGTCATACCTCTGCGTCATGTGAGATATCAACTGGCATAATATAATAGGAATTCAAATTGAAGAAGAGTATCTAATGACTAAGCAAATCGTATGCCTACCAGACATGTGGCATTATTAATAGAACTGCAAATGGCTTGATTTACTATGTTGGATGGTATGTGACAGAGCGATATATTGAGAGAGTTTTAACTTATTTTTGTGTCACAGTGGACACTATTGGTAATATTTTACTCAAAATAATTGTAAGCCTAAAAACTTACTTATTTTATTTCGCAAACGAGGTAGGCATGACTTTGCAGTTTTTGCATTTACATAGCGAGTTAATTAAAACTATAGACGTATACATGTATACCCTCGCACTGCCCTCAGCAGACAGCCCCCCCCCCCCCCAAGTCGAACCTCCCGCAGCCAAACACTCAAACCTATTAGCTGTCAGTTAAACATTACTCCTGTACGGAGCTCTTCAAGTTATTACTTTAACTAAATCCCTGTCGTGAATCTCTGTTAAAGCCATTGGACCCTTTTGGTAAACAGTATTATCCAAGTCCCACACTTCGTGTATCACAACTTATATATAAAACAACAAACCTGTGAAAATTTAGGCTCAATCGGTCATCGGAGTCGGGAGAAAAAAACGGGAAAACCCACTCTTGTTTTCGCGCGTTTCGCCGTGTCATGACATGTGTTTAAAATAAATCCGTAATTCTCGCTAACGAGAATTTATATTGTTTTACCGTTTTCTCAAAAAGTAAAGCATTTCATGGACTAATATTTCAAGAGAAGTCTTTCACCATTACCTTCTGTAAACCCTGTAAATTATTTGTAAATCTGTGAACTTTTTTTGTTTTTTCTGTACCGAAAGGGTCCAATGGCTTTAAAGGTACTGGACACGTTTGTCAAATTGTCAGAGACCAGTTTTCTCTATTTCTGTATCCCAACATAATATGCATAAAATAACAAACCTGTGAAGATTTGGACTCGAGTGAATGAGGAAAAACACCCTTGTTGCACAACTTGTTGTGCTATATTATATAAAAGGTTTCAGGCTTGAAGTCTTTTATTATTTGAGTGAAAAATTGTCTCCTTCTCAAAAACCACGTTACTTCAGAAGGAGCCGTTTCTCACAATGTTTTATACTATCAACAGCTCTCCATTTCTCGTTACCAAATACTTTGTTTGGCTAACAAATATTTTTTGAGTAATTACCAATAAAGTGCCTCTCATGAAATAGTCGTAGGGGATTCTTTGGCGATGACAATAATTCAAAGACAGGCTGGCGGGCAATTTGTCTTCTTGTGAAAAAAAAAACATCACGCGGAAAACATTTGCTTTTAATTTCTGCCCGATTTCGCCCTTGCACATGAGTGTTTTTAAATGAATGTTCATTGGGTTTTGTTTTACTCGTCTGTGTGCACTGGGGCATGAGACATCTGCAGAGCGCATGCGTCACGGTTGGCTGCTTCTGACGCCTCCGGGCCTTTAAGTAGGCCCTTGGGAAATACTGATTATAGTACAGTATAACATTAAAACATTAGAACGGTTCAACAAACCAAAGGACAGTATATTTTTGGCTTTAACTTAAAGACAGTGGACACTATTGGTAATTGTCAAAGACTAGTCTTCTCACTTGGTGTATCTCAACATATGCATAAAATAACAAACCTGTGAAAATTTTAGCTCAATTTGGTCGTCGAAGTTGCGAGATATGAATGAAATAAAAAACACCCTTGTAAAACGAAGTTGTGTGCTTTCTGATGCTTGATTTCGAGACCTCAAGTTTTAGAACTTGAGGTCTCGAAATCAAATTCGTGGAAAATTACCCCTTTCTCGAAAAATAAGGCACTTCAGAGGGAGCCGTTTCTCACAATGTTTTATACCATCAACCTCTCCCTATTACTCGTAATCAAGAAAGGTTTTGTGCTAATAAATATTTTGAGTAATTACCAATAGTGTCCACTGCCTTTAAAGACAAACCTGGGATGCATTACACTGATGATTCTCGTATGTACTCTCCGGTATGATCATTATTTTTAAAGGCACTATGGACACTATTGCTAATTACTCAATCTAATTGTTAGCATAAAAACTTACTTGCTAACGAGCAATGGGGAGCAGCTGTTGATAGTATACAACACTGCGAGAAAAGGCTCCCTCTGAGGTAACGTAGTTTTTGAGAAAGGGGTACAGTTCTCACTCAAATATTTAGAATTCTTCAGACCTGAAGCCCTTTTATATTCAGCATCTGAAAGTACACACATTTTGTGCAACAATGGTGTTTTTTATGTTATCATTCTCTTTTACTTCGATGACCAATTGAGTTCAAATTTTCACTGGTTTATTATGTAATACACCACGTCAGAATACTGGTCTTTGACAATTACCAAAGGTGTCCAGTGTCTTTAAAGGCACTGCCGTCGATTTCACAGAACTCTTCCTAATTTAAGAATAATCTTGGAACTTAGGACGAGTCCCAACCCTGCACTGTAGCATGCAGACCTTATTCACCCCAGCTGCCGATTTTAAAAAACGCTAACTGATTAGTCCTATCTCGAGTTAGACGTGTAACTCATCCTAAAGTCACACTGCGTCCTAAAACGTACATGTTTATGAAACTTAATTCGTCCTCAAGTCTTATGATTAATCCAATAGTTAGGAAGAGTTTGGTTAAATCATGGTGAAATCGACGGCTGTGCCTTTAACCCTACACAATTTTGTGCAGCAGTGAAATTTGTGTTCGATATTTTCTTGCAACTTTGATGACCAAATTGAGTAAAAATTCGCACAGATTTATATTTTATGCATTTGTTGGGATACACCAAGTGAGAATACTGGTCTTTGACAATTATATTACTAACGTGTCTCTGAAAGCAATACATTAATGGGATACAAAATGTTGATTAGATTCTCGAGTTGGGCTGTTGCATGGTGTGACGGTGGGGGGGGGGGGGGGGGCAGGGGGTGAAGGTGATAGCAATAAGTTTATCGAGGGTGTGAGTTGCATACTATTAGCTGTTCTAGGTCACAACACTCGTTAAAGGATTTGGGTACTTTTTCAAAATGTCCATAGATTTACATAAGACCAGGGTTTGAAGATAATGATAGTGGAAAGCTTCCCTTCAAATTACTTACTGAGGTGCTGTAGTTTTTTAAATGAGGTAAAATATGCCATGAAAATACGTTTGTAAATGATTAAAATAATTTTCGTCTAATGAGACGAAAATTATTTTAATGACATTGTTTTACTCATTTCCCCAAAACTACAGCACCTCAGCACGTAGTATTTTCAGGGAAGCTTTCTACTATCATTATCTTCAAACTGAAAGTTTAGTGTAACATTGTGTTTTAGGTCCTACAAAAGTTACATAGACCCTTTAAGGGATAAGGATTCACCATGGAAAGGGAAATTAATTGCCAATTATCTTAAAAACCTTGCCATTATCATACGACCGTGTCTGAATTTATATTGGCGGTGTCCCTGCTGTTTGTGCGTAGTGTCACACCGTCTTAGAGGCACTAGACACCTTCGGTTGTTGTCAAAGACAAGTATTTGCAATTGGTGTATCTCAACATAAATGCATAAAATCACAAACCTGTGAAAACTTGCCTCAATTGGTCATCGTAGTTGCAAGAGAGTAGTGACATTAAAACACCCTTGTTGCACAATATTTGTGTGCTTTCATATGCCTAAAAGGTTTCAGACCTGATATATTTTAATTATTTGAGTAAGAAGTTACATATTCCTCAAGTATACGTTACTTTAGAGGGAGCCGTTTCTCACAATGTTTTATACAATTCACAGCGCTCCATTGCTCGTTACCATAGAGCAAGTAAGTTTTTATTTTTCAGTAATAACCAATAGTGTCCAGTGCCTTTAAAATCAATGCCGGGATTTCACTCGTCACGCTGCGGGGCAGACCCGACGAAGAGTAACATAAGCCGTGAACCGCTATAGTTGGGACGATGTGTTAAGTCGATTTTACGCCAACTCTCCCTCTCTATCTCTCGGTGTTGAAAGTTAAAAGGGATGATACTCGAAATCGTAATATACAAGGTTTTGTTACAAAGATGGTGGTCAATGACGTCATGTGCAGTCCATCTATACTTGGACGACAAAATGGCGTCCGGCAACCACGTGACCTATAAGACAACCGATACCTCCCCGTCGCAACTCTTTTAAGAAACCAGCCAACTTTTTTGTGTACTAAATTATTACAAACATGTTTGCCTTCTATCGCAAATAAAGCTGGCTGCCTTTGCGGTTGTGGCGTTTATATAACGAGTAAAGCAAAGGGTTTTGTTACCTTTCGTAGATCAAGATTTTGGCCATGAGTGAACCCTACTACTCACTATGAATAATTTTTACAGGTTTCTACAGGTTTTTACCTGTAGAAGTTCCAGCCACACAATAGTCGTAAACTCTGAGCAAAAAAAAAGGAAGTGAAAATTACAGAGCATTGTTTCCCAGGAGAGTATGCTAAAACTATGTTTGTCTCACAAACATTATTTTCGTGAAATTGTTTTACGCATTTCGCAAAAACCACATCACCTCAGCCAGTAATATTTTAAGAGAAGCTTTCTACCACATTCAAACCATGTAAGTTTAATGTACGTCTGTGTACATTGTGTTTGGTGTCGTATGCACAGACCCATACAAGGTTGTAGCTAGGGCAAATTGGATGCCGGCTAATTTTGTCGAGAGCTTGGTCGAGAGGGTGGGTGTATGGGGGCAGCGTAGCGCCTCACAACCCGGTGGGATCAACAGGGGCAGCGTCTTTGGAAGCTGAAGGGTTTTAGGTTTTGTTTAAGCTTTGATGGATTCCCCAGGCTCTATGTCTTGCCCATTTGTGCCTTGACATAGTCATTGCCAGAGGAAAAAAACATGCCCAGGGAGCCATAGAAAATAATAATTATTAAGTTTTAAAGTAAAATGTCAGGGTAAAATTTATAAATAAAATATATTCTGTTTACTATTTAAATCCTATCTCAAAATAGGGTAGGTAGACTACTAGGCAAAATTTTTGAGTGTTGAATTTATCAATTGAAAGGCTTGCAGTTGCATACATTCATCAGCAGGCAATGCAGAGTGGAGAGACAAGTTCAGAAACACAGCCGCAAAATCTAGACTATTCCATTTCAAAAAGGAGTAAATTTTGTAAAATAGAAAAGCCACGTTTCACTTAGTTATATTCATTGACAATCTCTGAACGAAGTGCATTCAATAAACGCAAAAATTGATTCTTGTCATTTCATTCTTTATATATATATATATATTTTTTTTTTTGCACAAGTATTAATACTAATAGACAGGAAAATCATCAACCCTACACTCACTCTGAAAATTCTAAATAAAAATTGCATGCAACTTGGACAACTCCACCAACCTTGTCTGCCCATCAGATTAACTTTTTTTTTTCAATCGCCCGCCGTGCGAACCAACCAAAATTCTTTTTCACTAGCCTGCTGCATGTACAGTATGATAAAAACAAATTAAACTAAAGAAAAAAACAAAACAAAAACACGGAAGTGAAGTCCCTAAAAATGGACGACTTTATCTCTTAATTTATGTCCTAAATTATCTACAACCATTTGAATGAATTTGTGGTTTGAGAATTGTTTGTTTTTGAACATGTTCTGATCTCCGTTTGCAACAAAATCTTCGTGAATCAACGACCGGTCAACAACACACATTGAGAAATAATTCAATGAACTTTGGCCAGCAACGCCCTCTGTTGGCAGAAGTTGTCCATGTTATTAGCATTCCTCCAAGGCTGTGCATTGTGCACAGTCTGCAGGCGTGATGCACAACGGTTGCCAATTCTTTACTCCGTTTGTGAGGGTGTATTGTGAAAAAGGCTAGCCAAGAATTCATGAATATGGATTTATCAACAGCCATCAATGGCCAATCACAGCGTGCGATATCTTGGTTAAAATGGACTTCGGACTGGCTGAGTGTGTAATGTGCTGTGCATGCTACATGAACCAGTGGGCGACCGTGTGAGTATTACCATGTGGTTTTGTGCATCATGTATACTACACGCACGCCGGCGAATGTGCGTGCTTTTTTAGTACGCCATAAACTCGCAGCATTCTAGCGGCTTATTTTTAAGCAACAATCACAGAGAAGATCGCGGTTTTGGAGAGAAAATTGTTTTGATTGTTTTTACAGAAATAAAATACACATCTAATTAGGAGTTTATCATAATTGCTGTCTTTATTTTTCAATTATTTCAATGACATTTTAAACAATTTTACATAAATTTATGCCGGTCGGAGTTCGATATTTTTTGTTGGATCCCGGTCGGCGAAAGCTCGGGCCGGTCATAGCCGACCGGCTCCGACCGTGGTAGCTACAACCTTGGACCCATAACCTTAAAAGACACCGGACACATTTCATTTGGTAATTGTCAAAGACCAGTCTTCTCACTTGGTGTATCTCAATTTTTGACAAAAACAAACTCAATTGTTCGGCAAAGTTGCGAGATAATAATGAAAGAAAAAAAACACCCTTGTCACACGAAGTTGTGTGCTTTCAGATGCTTGATTTCGGGACCTCAAAATAAAACTCCGAGGTCTCGAAATCAAATTCAAATATTTTAGTGGAACATTACTTCTTTCTCGAAAACTACGTTACTTCAGAGGGAGCCGTTTCTCACAATAATACTAACAGCTCTCCATTGCTCGTTACCAAGTACGTTTCATGCTTACAATTATTTTTTAGTAATTACCAATATCACTGCCATTAATCACTATTTATTAGCAAGCATCCTGAATGAATACACATCCAAGCCATCAGTTAAATGTCACTGAATTTGTACATAAGTAATTGGCTGGGAAATGACAGTAGTGATTTTCGACCAAAGCTATTCACCAATATTCATAATTAAGAAAATCTATCTCTGGCTGGACTTGATTAAAGGCACCGCAGCCGATTTCACGAAAGTCATAAGATGAATCTTAAGTTGAGTAAGAAAGAGTTTTTTTAAGAACAAAATAATACAATGTGATCAACGGCTCCCTTTTATATAACAATAATAATAATAATAATAATAATAAAAATAATACAATGGATTTATAATGCACACTTCTCCAGAAAACCTTACACAATAGTGATAAACATAATTGAACTTAAATAAAACCCAATGAAAGTCTAAGTGAACAAGTGGGTTTTTAGTTCCCGATCCCTCCTGAGGTTGTTGAGTGATGTTATTTTGTGAAGTGAGACAGGGAGCTTATTCTACAACACTGGGTGCGTTCGTTTAGCTTCCCTGGCATGGGTCTACCCCGCGGTGCTCACTCGTGTGAGCCCCTGACAAGAGCTACACGAACGACCACTCACCGCTCTCGTAGTGACGTCGTTTACCCGGGGCCAGCCCCCAAGTGACCCACTCCACAAGCAGGGCACTGGGGGCTGACCTGGGTGAGCCCCTGGATTGACGTCAAAAGCTATTCGAACGCACCGGGGCAGACCGGGGATGACCCAGGGAAGCTAAACGAACGCACCCAGTGTAAATTTGTGACACCCAAACCAAACAGTACACTCCTAACACGCCTAGCCTGCCATACCTCAACAAGGTTTATAGGGCAGGATGCATAGCATCAGTTGACTGGTCCGTTGTCTCTATCCGCAAGGATAACAATACGATTGCTTTTCAGAAGCAGAGATTTCATTGGATAAAGGATTTCATTACATGTGTTTTGATTGGTCCGAGGTGACGTTTGGCAGCCGCACTTCTGGGCGTCTGCATAATGAATGTAGGTGAAAGGTGAAGATCGACGGGGATTTACATAAGGTGCGTTCGTTTAGCTTCCCTGGGTCGACCTCGGTGTGTGGCGGGTTTTTTTTCCAGGACGAACGTGGGTAATTATCTACACATGTTGGTCCTGAAAAAAAAAACACACACCGGGGTCGACCCAGGGAAGCTAAACGAACGCACCCACTTAGAGCATTAGAGCAAGTTCGAGTGTGCACAATGGTTAACTAAAGGTTATGGTTGGTCGACCATTGGTTGACTACTGTGGTCGACCATTTGGAACCAACCTCGAGCCCATGGTTTCTTCACTGGTCCCAAGAGCATGTTCTATTCTAACATTTGTAAAGCGCAGAAGGGAACCAGTGACACTGTTACTGTAGCGAATAGGCGGAAGGTTGACTAGAATTCCAAATGAGTCGTTCGAGTGAGTTCGTCACTGCGCATGTACGTTGCTCAGTAGTCAATCACGGGTCGACTTTTTGTGCCCACTTGAACTGGCTCTTAGAATAGCCCGTGTTTACCCGCATGGATGAGCCTGGACGTGTGACGTCAGAAGTTGAGACAATTAGCATCAGGTGCTTTTGGGAAAAGTGTAATTAAACGGGAAGAGGTTTAAGCGAATTGCATTAAAGGCAGGTGCGTAGTGTCTTTCGGTTCGCAATATTAATGACAAACTGCCATTAAGAACAGACTCGACAGTTTTGAATATCTTTCTTGGTGTCCCGTCGGTATACATGGTATCAGTTTACAGTGCTCACGTGTGGCTCAAAGATAAATCACGTTCTACCATTAACCATACATGGGCCTAATTTCACAGAGCTGCTTAAAGGCAGTGGACACTATTGGTAATTACTCAAAATAATTATTAGCACAAAACCATACTTGGTAAACGAGTAACGGGGAGAGATTGATAGTATAAAACATTGTGAGAAACGGCTCCCTCTGAAGTGAAGTAGTTTTCGAGAAAGAAGTACTTTTCATCGAATTTGATTTCGAGACCTCGGATTTAGAATTTGAGGTCTAGAAATCAAGCATCTGAAAGCGCACAACGTCGTGTGACAATGGTGTTATTTCTTTCATTATTATATCACAATCGATGACCGAATGAGCTCAGATTTTCACAGGTTTTTAATTGTATGCATATTATGTTGAGATACACCAAGTGAGAAGACTGGTCTTTGACAATAATTACCAATAGTGTCCAGTGTCTTTAAATGGAATGTCTACTGTTGGTAATCATTCTTAAAGTTAATGGTGAAACACCTTATTATAGAAGTCGCAGCAGCTTTCCATAGTATGAAACAATTTGAGAATCATTTCATTTCGAAGTAGTGTGGTTATGGAAGATGGCAGAATCGCAGTACTTACAGTGGACACTTTTGGAGTAGTTATTGAATATAGAATGACGGAGCTTAAAGACAGTGGACACTATTAGTAATTGTCAAAGACCAGTCTTTTCTCTTGGTGTATCTCAACATGCATAACATAACAAACCTGTGAATATTTGAGCTCAATCGGTCGTCGAAGTTGCGAGATATTAATGAAAGAAAAAACACCCTTGTCACACGAAGTTGTATGCTTTGAGATGCTTGGTTTCCAGACCTCAAACAATTAATTCTAAATCTGAGGTCTCGAAATCAAATTCGTGGAAAATTACTTCTTTCTCCACTTCAGAGCCGTTTCTCACAATGTTTTATACGATAAACCTCTCCCCATTACTCCTTACCAAGTAAGGTTTTATGACAATAAATATTTTGAGTAATTACCAATAGTGTCCACTGTCTTTAAATACTACCTGCTCGATGCACTCATCGATAGTGATGCTATGTTTACAACATCTCAAATTCTATTTATTGACACCTGCATTGATAAATGAGGTCGATAAACGTATGTTATCTGTGATCATGTTTGTTCTGTCGCACAGTAAGCTTGGTCAAAGGCTACATGTCAAGTTCCTAGGGTCCACATTGTGTTTTGAAATGTTCGTTTGCACGAAGCGCAGCGTAAAACAGCTCGCCGTAAAGAGCAAAGTATGACAAGCGACGCAATTTGACATCGCCTTTTAATCGGACTTGCAGATAGGCTGATCTGTGGGGTGTTTTTTGTGGCTGATGCAGAGGAATAACCGCAGTCTCAGACTTGAAATCAAGTATACATGTCAAGTTCCCTGGGACCACATTGTGTTTTGAAATGTTCGTACACGGAGCGTAAAAATCTCGCCGGTGACTTTAGCAGACATTCATGAACCAGCAACGCAATTTGACATCGTCTTTTAATAGTGAGTACGTGCAGTATTGGCTGTATAGCTTTTTAATGGCACTGAACACCTTTGGTAATTGTCAAAGACCAGGGCCCTAGTTCATCGAGCTGCTTAACCACAACGGTAAGCTAAGCACAACAGAATGTTGCTTACTAGATTAATTACCAGCCAAACTATTGTGTTACCATGTAGCCTACAATTTGCGGCTGTATAGCTTTTTAATGCACTATATGGGCATCTTTGGTAATTGTCAAAGACAATCTCACTTGTCCATGCATAAAATAACAACGATGAATTTGAACTCTTGGTCATCGAAGTTGCAGGAATAGTGAACAAAAACAGCATAGTGTGTGCTTTCAGCAGGTGCCTTATAATAAAAGGCTTCAGGAGGCCCGTTTTATATTAATTTGAGTGAGAAATAACCTCTTTCTAAAAAACTGCGTTAGTTCAAAGGGAGCCATTTACTCACAGTAAATGTCTCTCCATTGCTCGTTACCAAGTAAGTAATTTTATGCTTACAATTATAATGTTAAGTTCATTTACTGCCTGAGCTAAACAAATGCTTGCCGTGTGGTATTTCAGCAGTATATACCTACAATGCATCTCATCATTATTTATAATGGATGTCATCGAAGTATAAATAAACCATCAACAAAGCTAATAAAATATGATATATGTATAGGATAAATATATTATTATGTCCACAGTCAATCACCGTCTGTGTGTCATTTTTCTCCCCTCGCAAAGACCCGAGTCTCAGGTCAAAATTAGACTTGACTCAAGTCCCAATCTCGTGTTGAGGGTCCTTTTATTTTCAATCCCACACCTACATCAGAAAACTCCCCCAACATGTAAGCCGCATGAGTAGCTTAAAGCCAGTGGACACTATTGGCAATTGTCAAAGACTAGCCTTCACAGTTGGTGTATCTCAACATAAGCATAAAATAACAAACCTGTGAAAATTTGAGCTCAATCGGTCAATGAAGTTGCGAGATAATAATGAAAAAAAAAAAACTTGTCATACGAAATTGTGTGCGTGGTTGATTTCGAGACCTCAAGTTCTAAATCTGAGGTCTCGAAATCAAATTCGTGGAAAATTACTTATTTTCTCGAAAACTATGGCACTTCAGAGGGAGCCGTTTCTCACAATGTTTTATACCATCAACCTCTCCCCATAACTCGTCACCAAGAAAGGTTTTATGGCAATAATTATTTTGAGTAATTACCAATAGTGTCCACAGCCTTTAATTTTGACGGCGGATAAAGGGACCCTCTTGTACGAGAAAGGGACTTGAATCAAGTTTAGGTCAACATTGATAACAAATTCCACCCGGTATCTTCGCTGTTATTTATTATCACCCGTAAAAATCTAAAAATACTTCCTTTTAAAAGCCCAGGGTGATAGCTGACGGCTGTTTCATGTATCGCAAACGTGGGCGCGGCTGTTCTGAGTGGTAGTTCTCTACCAGACACTATTGATAATATAATTGTTAGCATAAAAACTTATTTGGTAACGAGCAACGGACGGTATTGAGAATTTCCTTTTTTAAACGGCTCCCTCGGTGAAGTAACTAAATACATTTGTAAAATTGACACTGCACTGCAAAACCGGGTTACACCGTGTAAACACCGAAATTGCTTTATAGATGTCCCGTTACTTTAGTGAAAATAACCCGGTGTTGGTGTTGTCACATATAGATATTACCAAGAAATACCAGAGGGTTTGTGCAGTGAATAAGTAACTACTAAGTTAATACCTAGGCCCATTCGATTTTAAGAATGTTATAATAGTGCAGTGATCTTGATTTATTCAACATTCGACTCAAATAACAGTGACGATTCGTATCGAGCTTGCCGCATCTCATGGCCTTCCCTCCCCCGTCTATCGCTTCGTGAGCCCCCACGGGGATCTCTCCCCGTCAACGCTCCTGTAACGAATGAAAATTGCGTGCAATTACTCATGCCCTTCTTGCGTCTCTCTCCCCTGCAATATTATTTTTTATTTACATTTTTTCCCACTCCGGAAATTTGCTCCAGATGAAAACGTCTGCAGCAAACCAAAATACTATATTAGGCAGAATCAAATGAGAATAAAAAGAGAGAGAAAAAAAAAACAGTTTATCGCCCCCCTCCCTCGTTCTTTTTTTGCGGCCGCCTACTTTATTTTTTAAAATATTTGATTTGTTTCACATTTATTTTGTATTTTTTGCTTTCAAAAAGACAAGTTATTGTCTGTGTAGTTTTCATTAAACTTACTAATTTTTTAAGAAATTGTAACTGAATTAGGTAAGTGATGACTTTAAACTGAAGAAATGGTGGCCAGCTCGAATTAAAATGCTTGGTAGCCACCTTTGAAAGAAATATTAATAAAAAGGCCCTCATCCTCCTCTTTCTGGCAAAAACCCGGACGATCAACTGCTATTTTGTTTCACTTGGCCTAACCAGTTTAAAATAAACACATCATGGACGCTAGCTAGCTACGACGGATGATGTTGGTTGTCTCCATGGTAACAAGATGACAACCAGCTGTCAGAAATTGCTCTTATCCTGTGTGTATCACAACCGCGCCAATAAATCTCCCCCTAGACTTGTCCTAGGGCTGGATTGAATCGGCATCGAATTTTAAGCACCCGCAACAAATTTCGTATCGGGTGTCAAGGAATATCCGTTTTAGCGACTGAGACTACTTGGTTGTCTTTAGGGTTTTAAGCTTATTTAAATTTAGATATGATAAGCATATGTAGCTTCTTTGTGTGTTCTTAAAGCCATTATACACTTTCGGTAAACAGTATTGTCCAAGTCCCACACTTCGTGCATCACAACTTATATATAAAACAACAAACCTGTGAAAATTTAGGCTCAATCGGTCATCGGAGTGGGGAGAAAATAACGGGAAAACCCACTCTTGTTTCCGCGCGTTTCGCCGTGTCATGACATGTGTTTAAAATAAATCCGTAATTTTCACTAACGAGAATTTATATTGTTTTACTGTTTTCTCAAAAAGTAAAGCCTTTAATGGACTAATATTTCAAGAGAAGTCTTTCACCATTACCTTCTGTAAACCCTGTAAATTATTTGTAAATCTGTAAACTTTTTTTTTTCTGTACCGAAAGGGTCAAATGGCTTTAAAGGCAGTGGACACTATTGGCATAGAGTAAGGAGTGCTATTGGTAATTACTTAACTATTAGCATAAAACCTTGCTTGGTAATGAGTAATGGGGATAGGTTGATAGTGTAAAACATTGTGAGAAACGGCTCCCTCTGAAGTAACGTAGTTTTCGAGAAAGAAGTAATTTTCCACTAATTTGATTTCGAGACTCAAGTTTAGAATTTGAGGTCTCGAAATCAAGCATCTGGAAAGCACACAACTTTGTGTGACAAGGGTGTTTTTTCTTTCAATATTATCTCGCAACTTCGATGACTAATTTATTAAACTCAGCTTTTCACAGGTTTGTTATTTTATGCATATGTTGAGATACACCAAGTGAGAAGACTTGTCTTTGACAGTTACCAATAGTGTACACTTGCCTTTAAGTGCACATTGTTACATAGAGTACATAGTTAGCCGTTCCCATGAAATATGATTCACGCATGTCTTTTGGCTCTGGCAAGTGGAATTGTGCACTTCTAGGCAGATGCAAAACCGCGTAAGCATCAACTCACCACCAGCCTTTAAAAGACTAAAATTAACAATGACAGTAATTTAGTAATCATGTTTTTATCAAAGAAATAATTTCTTGCTAAGCAAATTTTTGTGCTTAGCAGCTCTAGAGTGAAATTGGGCCCATGTGAGGTATGCAGTATCAACATGTATAAATCTATTTTGAGTAGTGTTGGTTCTAAAAAGAACCGATGTGTTTGGTTGAGAACTAACAGACAACTAACAGACCCCATACAACTAACAAATTGACGGTTTTTTTTAACTAACGGAAATTTTGTCATGTGTTCCAGACGAAACTGATACCAAACTAGACTGGAGACCAGACTACCCCAACGCACTACCAACGTCATGGCCGAGTCGGAGGAGACATTTGGAAACCGGGTTGCCGAGACAGTAACGCAGGGGTTCCTCTGCCTGGCTTTGTCGGTTGGGCACAAGACCGGTTTGTTTGATACAATGGCTGGCTTCGATGACCCAAAGAGTGCCAAAGAAATCGCGGATGCTGCCGGGCTGAAAGAACGGTGAGACATTGTTGGGAGTATAGACCTTTTCGCAAATACCAATGCGCAAGCGCAGACTGTTGAATGAGGTGCATTGTGGGATAGATGTGGATCAAATTTGGATACCAGCTAGACCACAATGCACCTAATTCCAAGCTTTACGCGCGCGCCCCAGTATTTGCGAAAAGGTCTATACCACTCATCTTATAAAATTATACCGCCCTCTGGTGACAACTTATAATGTATACAAATGCCACTCATTAACTAAAAGCATGGTTATGAAACTGTTTGAAAATTGCGACCATGTTGGGCACCATCTTGGTTTTATATACTTCTGATTGCTAAAATTTTAAACTAATGATTCCTTGTGTGCGCCTCAAACATAATATAAATTATAACTAGACACGTTTTTTCTGTACAGCATGTCGGGTTGCATGGTAATTGTTAGTGATGAAATTATTTGAAAATAACGCCATCTTGGATTTCGGAAAAAGCTCCAGGGGGATTTTCGGGGACTTTTTTGTATGTCGTTCTAAGATCGTTAAAACGATCCTTTTTTTTTTAAAGAAGAAAAAAGGAGGCGGCCTCTATACCCTAAAAAGGGAAGCGAGTTTTTGTCAAGTTCTTTGTATTTGCCCTAAACACAATTAAACATGCTCTTTAAACATGTTGAGCGCATTTCATAACCGAATGTATGCGCGCTAATGTTTTGAAAACAAGGAAGCAAAACACTTGATCCTAGTTTATACTGGAAAATGTTCAAGTTAAACCAGTTAAAAGAGGAAGTTTATTTTAAAAAAAAAAACATCAAATCTATTTAAACATAACTGTTCAATGGTGATATGTTCACGGCCTAAACAAACACAATGTGTTTCGTTACAGTGGACACGTTTTGGTAATAGACCGATCCATTAAGCTCCGCCCCATTGCGTATTGACCAATCACAACGCAACGAAGGTCCGACAAGCGTGCGCGTATGCTTGGCGCGCGCAGCAGAGTTGTGTTGTGCAGAAAGGCATTGGAGAGTAGAGAGTGTTCTTGCTCACACGTGCGTCGTGGGCGGAGCCTACTGGCATGGATCGGTCTATTGTCAAAGATCAGTATTCTCACTTGGTGTATCCAAATAATACGTACAATAAGGGCTCATTGGTCACCGAAGTTGCATAGTGTAATGACAGAATTGCTGCACATTAATCTGTGTGCTTTCAGACGCCCGAGAAAGGCTTCAGGCCTGAAGTCTTTCTCATTCAAGCGTGATAATTTACCTCTTGCTCAAAACGTTTCTTACAATGTTTTGTACTAATCAACAGCTCTCCATTGCTCGTTTCAAGTAATTTTTTCCCCTAATATACATTTTGAGTAATTACCAAACGTGCCAATTGCCTTTAACCCTTAATTCTTTGTAGATAAACCTCCACACAAAAATTGATATTTCATGTTTGTTTACTTTCCACATGGACCCACGTTTCATTTAGCTATACTAAACAGGCCATTGCCATTTGGAATAGAGAATTTTTTTGCCAAACGTGTCCAGTGACTGAAAGTTTTATGTATTTTTGTTACCTCTTTATTTCTTAAAATGCAATTCAGATACGTCCGCGAGTGGTTAGGTGCAATGGTTTCCGGCTCCATCGTGGAAGTAGACGACGACACCAGCCAACTATTTCTCCTTCCGCCACATCGAAGGGCAGCGGTAACCAGGCTCGGTGATATAGTAGACTGGTCAATGGTCGCTCAAGGGTTACCTCTCGTCTCTGGCGTCTATGAGAAGGTTGCACAGTGCATGGCGCTACCAGGCCCAAGCGGTAAATTATAACGATATTTAGTACACGACGCGGCAGCCAGTCTATTCTTACAAGAATGTTATATATACTTGCCTTTGTTATAAAATGAGTAGGGTAGATAGCCTCAGCTTTCGATCCAAACCCGGTTTTTCTTCAGAAGCATAAACAAGTATACCGACAAATACATACCCATTTTGAGCAAAAAGAGGAGCCAATGAGAGTTAATAACTAAAACTTGATATATGGTTATGCGCCTTACTGAATGAAATAATTCATAGTATAGACGATGTGACCTACGTTTACATTCAAACCGCCCTCTCTTGACAAAACACTGTATACGTCATGTTTCGCCAGGCAAAAAGACGCATAGTCATGGTAAGATTGCATATTTCTATGCTGGCTGCCAAAACACAAAGGTTTTGCCCGGCGGTATGTGCGCGAATCATGTAATGGTTTTCGAGTGTCGTCAGAGGTCACATCGTCTATACAATGCAAACTATTAAAATAAACCAAAAACATTACACGAAAAAACTTTTTACAGAAAATTATTCATTGACTCTTGATTTTGTATATCCTCTGCTCAGTTTGATATGGGGTCGAGTTTATTCTCACTCCATCTAATAAAAACACCCCTAACTCTACACCGGTGTTTCCATACCGGTGAGAAACACCAATCTTGCAAAAAACATTCACATACCTCTCAGCAAAAATAGGACCATTCAGTTGGAAGTCAAAATTGGGCAAGCTATGGTGGTGTTTCTGATCAGCAGAGTGTGGGGTCGAGTCCCAGTCGTGACACATGTGAAGACACCTTAACCATGATGCCTCGTCCTTCGGATTGGACGTTAAGTTGGTGGTCCCGTGTGTTGTGTACCGCACGTGTAATCGCTTTAAAAAGTACCTCATTACTTTCCCGTTTGAAATGAATCTCCTGCCAAAACCTCTCATGTTGTTCCTACTGCAGGGTTATCAAGCTCAGAGTACAGTTCAGGGTACCATCGATGGAGGGACCAGTGTTATGATACCTTCGTGCAGACGTCATTGCTAGAAGCTGTCATACCATCAATACCAGGCCTTGAAAACGTACTTGGTATGTTACCATCTCTCTGTTTAATACTTAATTTCGGGTTGTGAACACAAAATAAACTTTATTTGAGTGGGTTTTGAACCTGCGACCTTCGGATTCGAATAACCGTAGGCATAACCCTAGACTTGACTCAAGTCTCAATCCCGTGCCATCCCCAGGAAACTACTGTTTTGTGATGCTCTGCATTCCCAAACCTGTTCCGCTCGCGGGACCACATTTTGACGGTGAGGGCGCACTGCTACGGGTTGTTTTATAGTAAGTTGGGGGTATAGCTTAGGGACCTCTCACACGAGAATGGGACTTGAATCAAGTCTAGCGTAACCCCTGCTTATTTATCAGAGAGCATGATCACATTATTTGCTTGGAATACTGTATGTACAGCGCCAGGAGCGTCACTGAGTGACGGACATGTGCGCTATAAGAAGCAACTGTTATTAGTATTATTATTTACGTTCCCCTACTGGGACTTTACGATCATCTCAACAGTCATTGCTTACCACTACTACCATTAAAGCTTCTTCCATTGGTTATGAAAAAAAAAAAAAAAAATCTTTAAATTATAGGTGTTTTTTAATTTTGTATAATACCCTGCTCCATTTCTTGTGAATTATTCTTCGCTTTGCATAGTCGCCAGGCTAGTTCTTTGTTTTAAATGTCTGTTAAAAACTCATTTTGTTTGAAGCTGCTTATCTGCTTACTTGTATTGTGTATCTTTCTCTCATTGTATATTTTGTTGTTCTCTTTATGCACTCAGGGGCTTTAACATTAGGTGTTGTCTTCATTATTATTTCATCTTATCACAGCATGCAAAAGAAATATCACATTTTCCTTTGTGCCGGTGTGGCGGTTTCAACTTTCCGCTGTGTTCAGTTTTCCGAATGACCAAATACGGTAGCATTACGTCATGAGATGCCTGCGCACAGCAAGCGAAAGTAGTCCATTTTTAGTGCCGTATTGAGTCATCCATTACCCTCCGGAAGCTGTCATGGCGGCGTCCACGAGTAGAGTACAACTAGCGGCAAACGCGTGGATCGTATGAGTTGTTTTTTATGCAAGCAGAGTGTGACCTGCCTACAGTTAATTGAACCCATGAATACATGTAAAGATGGGGCAAGAGATTATGTGACTACACAGAAAAGAATCGTTATATAAACAATTTGGGGTTCACTGCTGAGAGAACTACAGTACTCGCCAGGGTACTCGCGGCGGTATCTGACAGGTCACCCGGAAAACTGAACACGCCGGAAAGCTAAAACCGTTCGAACAACGTGCTGATATGTCCGACTACGTCACCCGGAAAACTGAACACAGCGGAAGACTAAAACCGCCACACCGGTAACTCCTCGAGTCATTTCACGTCCCGTAGCCTTAGATCTCAATGGTTTTTCTCAGGTTCTTTGCTGTTCCAAAAAGCGCCACCTTCTATAACAGATCTATCCTCACATTTGTCCCTATTTCGTCTGGATGTTTCCCAGAGTGCTTTCAGATTAATTTTAGGTTGCAAAAAGAACAAACTTACTAGAGCGGGACATTGTTAAGCAATTGAGGTACATTTTTTAAATGGGTGATTTTTTTGTGATTTTTGTTGACAGAGCAAGGAACAGACGTTGTGGAAATAACCAGCAACACTGGCTCTGCAATACGTAAACTCGCCAGGGCTTTCCCTGATAGTCGGTGCGTACTCACGAGCAGCCCACGCACAACAAAAGACGGTAAACAATGCGATCCATCCATCAATACCGGCTCCCCTTACAGACAATTCAACCTCAAGTACGAGACCCAAGACCCGACTAAGCTGCCCGCTGATTGGTCGAACAAGTTTGGTGTCGTCATCGCCATCCAGAACATCCGGGACTCCCCACGCCCTGACGTCATAGCTCAGGAGGTGCATCGTATTCTAAAACCGGGCGGACTTTTCACGATGATCGAGAGCAATATGAGATCTAGGATAGCCGACAATAAGGAAAAACCCACGGCGTTGTTCGTCTACACCACCAGTCTCTTCGGCTCGCTACCCCAGTCTTTGAGCGAGGACAACGGCCTGGGTTTGGGCGCGGCTTTCGGTCGGGAGTCTTTCAAGCCATTCTTGGAGAAAGCCGGATTCAAATCGATCAACCTCGTTCCCGTGCCTGGTGATCCCATGGACAGTGTTTCGTACGTCTGTAAAAAATGATTTTTTCTTCTTCCGGTTTTTATGCTGAATGTATGGTCTTGATCGACGACGATAATTTTGTTAACGTAGTTGCCGACATCGCAATCAATCAATCAATCAAAACAATGTATAAAGCATCTAAATCAGGTTTTGCATAAAGGCGCTGAGGCACAGATGAAATAAATAAGTCATTGATGGTAGGCCTCCTGAAACAAGTGGGCTTTCAGAAGTGTCATGGACATGGTGAAGGATTTTGTTTCGCTGATGTGATTTGGAAGTTTATTCCAGAGTTTGGGTCCATATTATACCGAGATGGCTGTGTCAGCAAGAGTGATGTCATCTGTTCTTGGCAACACGAATAATGTCCGCAACACGAACTACTAGAGAAGAGATGTCTGGTTGCTGACACAAACATCTGGATTCAAACAGTGTAGACTTGCCCCAGTCCTTCCAATTCAGACTCTATGACAGTCGATGTAGCGCCCTCTATCGGTGACTAATACAAGGAAGGTTCGTCAATCAAGACTATTATAATTATGCTGAATGAAGAAGTTTGATATAATCGCTTTGATACGTTTTAAGAGCAACACAAGTAAAAACAAATTATTGTATAAAATTATGGTGTATTACTCGGTCACTTTCAGAACTAAAAATTTAAGTTTTTATATAAATAGATGGAAATTTGCATTGGGGATAACAATATTAATTTTGATTTCCCCATTACACTTTTATACACCATAGAGCAATGCAAACACCAATGTGTGTTAGCAATGTTTACTCACTCAGTACTTCCCCGGACTCTATGAAGAAACGGCAATCTCGGTGGTCTAGTTGGTAAGACACTGCTCTAGAATTAAAAATTCGTGGGTTCGAATGCCACTCAAGTAATAATATGCTTGCGATTTTTTTTTACAGAGCTCAGGAAAGTACTGAGTATACAGTGCATGCTACACACATCGGTGTATATGGGTAGAACTGAAGTTAATATAGCTTTTGTATTGTTTTCATTTTAAGAAAACCACAGTATCGCCAATACCAGTTTAGACCATTATTACCGTAGAACGTAATGGTAATGTAATGGTTACCGTAGAACGTCTACAGTAACTTGTTATAGCGGCATTTATTCACGCAAAGAGGCAAATTATTTTATGTCCCGTTGGATTACAACTTACCATTGGACACTGGCCGTATTAAGCAATGGAAGTAATGGCTGACTAAATCATATGGGCATTACACAAACTTCAGCTGAACTATCAACTTACTTCACACAATATATTGTACATTATTCAGTTCGTTCACATTATTTTAACCTTTACTCGAGGCATATGAATGGGATACTTTGGAACGCTAGGTGGCAGCAGACTTACCAGCGGTCGATTTAACAAAGATAGTCCTAACTTAGGAATAGCTCTTTATGAGTTATGAAAAACTAAAGGCCTGTCCTAGGTAAGACTAGTCCTTAATCTTTGGGTGCGTTCGTTTAGCTTCCATGGGTCTACCCCGCGGTGCTCACTCGGGTGAGCCCCTGAGTGAGCACCGCGGGTAGACCCAGGGAAGCTAAACGAACGCACCCATAAACTATTACCTTGTCTGCTGCCACCTAGTCCTACACCACCCACACTTCACCCTGGATCCTTCGCTTTGCTTCAGCGGCTTTCCAGGACCGCTGGGATGGGCTAATCAGCGTGCACAGATTTTTGTTCAGGAAGTACGTCAGGCGTGCAGTGCAACGTAATATGGTGCAGTGTGAGTGTGATGCATGATGGGACTGCACATTAACCAATGAGCGTGCTTGATCATAGATGTCGAATAAAACATTATAATATATTATTTTAACTCTATATCTATTCGCTTGATACGTTGCCCATCCCATCGCCTTTGGTTAAAGCAAGACGCTGGGGACGAGCGTAGATGCACCCCTGACGTTGGAACCAAAATTCGCTAATAATAAACAGTAAAGTTACCACACGTTTTTATAAAATCATAATTGGTGAGCAATGAAAATAAAACATTCTGGAACAGATTTATTCTCTTGGCGTTTTCTGCTTTCTTGTCAGTTTTGTTATTTCTTTTGTATCAGATTAGAACAGGCCCAGCTAGTATTGAGCTGCCCTTACTGATTTGCTTATTCTTGCTCAGCAGCAAATTGTTAACCATTCTTTATTTCTGCCATGTCCAATTATTTCATAAATCGTGTAAGCATAAAAACTTGTTTGGCACAGAATGATCAGCCAACGGTTTATACAATAGTTTGCTCAACATGCAGCAAAGGGAGTAATGTGGGGTTGATTCTATGTCCAAGATGATTATAATTTCCCCTGTAACGATCAGTTTAGAGTAATTATTGTGCTGAAAGAGGGCGCTACATCAGATGACTGGTCATTCACTGGGTGCGCCACACTATTAAATCAAGTAAAAAAAAATACCCTAAAAGACATTATTTTTTTTTAAAGATTCTTAGTCCCCTTTGATAACAAGCCAAACAAATTCTTTTGACAAGCTTAAATGTTCTTTTATCCGTTTAGCTTCTGATTGTATACATCTTTAGATGACAGTTTTTTGTTTTTTATAGTTGTGTATTATCTTGTCAGCCCCTGTCCAACTTGTAATTATTGCGTATTATGGCTAAGATTTAAAATAAAAATGAAAACATAAATACTAAACACCACGTTCAAACCTGAGCCACAAGGAACTGTTTGGTTCGGACATGAACTATTAATTACCCATTTTCCTACGAAAATATTCTCGCCCTGAATTTTTGTATTATTTATATTTTTACCCGCAAAGTTCATTATTGTGACATCATTGTGGTTGGAGTCACCGTGGAATGTCTTCTCGTTGAAGTCTTCTTTGTTAAAGCAAACAATGAGTCGAGCACCTTCTCTTGGTTATGCTCATTGTGTTGCATAGTGTTGTGTCGAATGCAGAATTCAGCTATAGGCCTAGTTGTTGACTGAATGCAAAATGGCGTACAACTTGGCACCCCAAAATGGAATTTAGAAGTCGCGTTTTCTGTGGAACTATACCATTAAAACTTATCAAACACACCGTAGCCAATCGTGATATTCTTTATCAAAGGCATGGCCAATAATTTTGAGTACATGAATGGCCATTATGCTATTTGTAATTGACTAGAAAGGTTTTTACCCAAACCTTTATTGCATCGCCGTACTGCTGTGTAGAACTTCACGAGGAAAGCCGAGTACTTTCTCTACACGAATGTCATCTAGCCGAGGTAAGGTTTTGAACAGTTTCTACATTTTTGATTACCATACAAATATATAGAATTAGCCATTTCATGACCAGTGGGGTGGGGCTGGGGTGAGGGCACACTACAAGGTTTTGCCCGGGGAAAACATTGTAACCCATTACATTGTACCCCTCCCACTGTTCAGACAACTCGTCCGTCGGACAACTCGTCCGCCGGACAACTCGACCGTTCAGACAACTCGACGTTGAGACAACTCGACGGGTGACTGATCTCTGAAGATATAGATCAGTGTCGACGGTTCAGACAACTCATGGAGGCTACCTCCATGGACAACTCGACTTTTGCCCGTATCATTATCAACAAAATCTTCACTTATTTGGAGGTTGTTTCCTAAGATGTGATGTTTCACGTGTTGGTGTTAGGGCATTGTGGAAATTTAAAAGTGCCGCCATACTCGACGGCTAGCTTGGATTTTGTGTCTTCAATTGTATCCATTTTGGTATCGGTGCAGTCGCAACCACATTTTTCTGCTGAACTTGCCATGACCGAAACAGTTATTGGTTACAACCTAGTCTTGGCCCAAGACGTAAGTGCTCGATATTGGATAGTGTATACTTGTGGCGCTCAGTTGTAAATCGCAAAAAGCGCGCCCTCTTACGGTATGATTTAATGACGAGCTTGAAATCTAGACTATACTGACGAGCTGCAACTGATGAGCGTAGTACACTATCCAATATCGAGCACTATCGTCTTGGGCCAAGACTAGTTACGACCACGAAAACGTAAATCAGTCATGATTTTCATAAAGTGTATCTCAGTTTTACGAAAAATATTGTTCAGACTTTAAAATTTTGCTTTGTACTGCAAATCTAGATTCCGGAACAGTGAACATCTTTGTGTCTACGGCTTTCAAGAAACTGCCCAGAAAGGAATTGATTGTCTATGGATTGTGGTTTGTGGACGTATAATTGGAGTCAACGCCGGATTCAGGTAAGGAAAACTTGGCACCATCCGACCTCCACTCTTTAAAGGCACTGGACACTATTGGTATAATAATACAAATAATATTGTCAGCATAAAAGCTTACTTAGTAACGAGCAGTACAAAATTGTAAGAAACTGCCTCCTCTGAAGTATCGTAGTTTCTGAGAAAGGAGTAGTTTGTCACTCAATAATTCAGCTGAAGCCTTCTTAGGCATATTGAAAGCATACCAATTAATTTGTGGAACAAAGGTTTTTTTCTTCTTCCATTATTCTCTTGCAACTAAATAAAAAACATGACCAATAATTGAGTCAAGTTTCCACATGTGTGTTATTTTGTTAGGACAATTGACAATAATTAACAAGGGTGTTCAGTGCCTTTAAGTTTGCTTATGCGATTCATCTCTTTGATAAAAGTAAGACCTTAGTTTAAAAAGAAAAGTAACATACGTTACTTTGAGTAACAATAATATTGACCTTAAAAACAAAACAAAAACAAAAAAATACATTATTTTTGAAAGAGCGCAATAGTGGAGGTCAGATAACGCAAGTTGTCCTGAATCAAGATCGAGACAAGATCAAGACAAAAGGTGAAGTCTGCAAAAGGTACGAGGATATCTTACCCGTTCTCTTGCAGAGTCCCTTCCCCTCGTTCTGAGCCCAAACAGTCCCCCAACGATCTTGTTGATGTTGTCCTTGCTTGTTGAGATTTCAAGGTGACGTCACACTTTCTTGGCGGTTCTTGATGTGCATATTGGTCGAAGCCAATGATGCTTTTTAACTAGGAGACTATTATTTACTGGAAATTTCTGTCAGAGTCGCAACTTCAAGTCGCCAGTTGTCATGTTTGTATTATTTCTTTATTGAAATAATTTTATGTTTCAAATAATCGTAATGGTTTAAAAGAAAGAGTACCAAAAGCAACAAAAAACATTCAAACACACATAAACTCATTAACAAAACTGTTTAAATATTGTTAAAGATAAGTATTATAGTGGTTTTGAGCAAAATTAATTAGCTAAAACAGCAACAACACAGATTCTGTACTTATCCTTTTCCATAAACGTTGTAAGTACTCTACCATGGCGTGTGACCATTCATTTGATGGTCAATGTATCATTTAGGAGTAGTAAATAGTATAATTTAGTCCAGCTAAATTAATATTTACATCTTCCTAAAAATCAGCATTACATCAATTCTGAATGTAGGCATTTAGATCATAAAAAAAAGTTTTTCCTTTTTTTTTTTTAAGTTATACAATTATTTCACAAAAGCTACATTTTGTTAGCCCTCCCCCCCCCCCCGAAACCACTTAGCTGTGAGCGCTGCGATAAAAAAATGGAATAAATGAATACGGTAGAAAATACAGCTTAGGGATATTGTTGCGAGCAACTGCCCCCCCCCCCCCCCAAAAAAAAAAAAAAAAAAAAAAAAAAAAAAGCTGAAGCTGTGAGCGCTGCGATAAAACTGGGAAATGAATTACGGCAAACAACTTCCCAAAATAGCTGAAGCTGTAAGCGCTCCGATAAAAAGGAGAGATAAAGACGAAATAAAGACGAAGAAGGAGACAAGAGAGGAGAAAAGATGAGGAAAAAGAGGAGAAAAGATGGAGAAAAAGAATAGATCACCATGGAGGAAAGACTGCCGTGCTGAATATTGGTTTGTATAAAAAGGTAACTGACCTACGTATCCTTAGTGTTGGCCTAGATATAAGACTAGCTCTCTGCTCTATCAGAAAGTTTACTGGCGATTGGTAATGTATAACGCCTGACTGGTGAAGAACGTAGTCTTGGTTCGAGGATGCTAGGACCCGAGTAGACGATCATAAGACGCTCTATCTGATGTCCCTGTTGAAGAGTGAAAGGATGCAAGTGAGGTTTAGCCTTTTGTCGAGGCATCCGTGTGGCTTGGAGAGCTGCGATCCCAAGCGACTGGAATGGCAGACCACCTTCGCCATCACTCTAATGCGTGGTCTCCCGTTCCAGTCGCTTGTGACTCGCGGCTCTGCAAGCACGAATGCCTTGACAAAAGGCGTATTGTGACACTGTGCGTTGGAACGCAGAGGTAAAGTATGGGTAAGTATGACAAAAGCTAACCCTTCCTCCACAGCTTCTAACCTCTTGTTTTCACAGGCAACAGTTGTATTTTTGTTTTCCACAGATTACTGTTGACAGCTCTGGGACACCGTAAGCGCAAAGCCAAATTTCTGGCTGAACGGCCGATTTTGTGCTTACTGTGTGGTGCGATTTCCATTATTTTCATAGCGCTGCTAATGTTAATAAACCGTAAGCACATGAAAATGTATTCTTACCTTCGGGTGCTTACTACTGTATGAAAATGAAATTTAACAACACAAAACAATGGTGCACGCGCAAGATGACCGCCTACCTGTGAAATATTTGCTTAAAAGCAAAGTTCTGCTACCAGTTAGCTCGAAATTAATTTGCTTATCGTTAAGCAGCTCTATGAAAGCGTCAAAACTTTCGCCGCTAGTGTAAGATTTTGTCCGGACCTCCGACAAAAATGTAGCAATGTTGGACAAGACTTGACAAGGGACAAGGTACATTTTGTAAAGTTACAACCATGCTACAATTTAGCATGGGACCCTTGCTAAATTGCTCGCGTGTGAAAGGGGCTTTATAGTGTTGATCCCAAATTACTAAACCTTTTTTAGTGTTTTTTCCACAAGCAGATCGTGTTTCACTCTTGAATATGATGAAGCAGTCTGCGTGCTGAAACCTTCACTGAGATGAGGTGATGCTCACCGGGGACTGATGATGGGGCCATGAAAAGGTTGGGTAATGTATCGGGGGTTAGAAAAGGTTACTTAGTGTTAAAGACACTGGACACTTGGTAAATATTTTCAAAGACCAGTCTTCCCACTCAATTAATAACAAACCTGTGAAAATTTGAGTTCAATTGGTCGTCGAAGTTGCGAGATATAAATTAAATCAAAATAATTTTTGTCACACGAAATTGTGTGCTTTCAGATGTTGATTTCGAGACCTCAAATTCTAATTCTGAGGTCTCGAAATCAAAGGGAGCCGTTTACCACAATGTTTTATACTATCAACAGCTCAGCTCCCCATTACTTGTTACAGGTTTTATGCTAAACATTATTTTGAGTAGATCAATAGTGTCCACTGCCTTTTTTCTCCCTACTAATTTCAGAACAACAAGTCAATCAGGGGAGAGAAGGGGGGCGGGGGGTCAAAGTGTCCAGGGACAGAATTTCTTCTCAGTGGTTGAGCTTTCTGAAAAGCGCATGATGTCTTCATAATGGTGCGCCCTCTTATGCGTTTAAAGTATTCAACCAGTAGTGAAAGGCACAAAAACAAACAACGGACTGATGGCGAGTTTAAATAAAAACAAATAAAATAATTATTATTCATTTTGAGGGCGCACTAAAACAAATTGACAGAGGGCGCACTTGGTTGGCTGTTGAAACGAAAGAGAAATGAGGAAGAAACAACACAATTTTACGAACAAGATACGGTGATAAAATTGAATGTTTTGACTCTTTCTTGAAGTTAAAGTTGAAGAACTGTCAGTTTTTACGAAGACAAAATGGAGCTCCATTCATTGTTGTGTGTTTTTCTCATCCTTCAAGTAACTGCGGTGCTTGCTGTTCGAGATAATGGTAGGTTTTTGTGTACAAAGTACCCGAAATTTTAGCTAGAAAAATTATTTGTTTACTTTTCGAGTTTCTTCACCTCACGTGACATTTATACATGCCTGAGTCATCACTGTCAGCAGTCAGAGTGGAGTTTTGTGCTGTGCTTGGTGGTTCCACAACAAATAATTAATGATACATCCAATTTTAATATGTTTTGAATTGATGAAGTTAACGGAAATATTTTATGTCCTGCCACCACTTTCCAGTCATTTTATAACAAAACAAGCAACAATTTGTAAAAAATAAAAAATTATTCGGGGCGGGGGGGGGGGGGGGTCCAAGCATTTTGTGAAGTTGTGTGAGTTAATTATTACTTTGTTCATATCGAATGCAAAAATAAATGTAGTTCATTTGCAGGATACTGACATTTTTTTTGAATTCCTTTCTCCTCCCAGTCACTATGTATATGTCGCCATGTATTCCTATAACTATTTTTGTTTTTTATGAATGAGACTCTTTAACTTGAGTTGACTTTGTGTTTGTGACTTTATTGAGAGGTTCATCTGCATCTGTTAGCTACTGTACAAATGTCTGGTGTGGCTATCCCGTACAGGTTCATTCCGCTATCGTACATGGAGACAATTATTGTTTATGGAACTCCTACATTGTAGGTAGGAGGAGTCTTGAGATGCTTTGACTCCTTTACCAATGTTTCAGGAGCACATACCTGAACAGTTTTACTTTTATTTCAAAATATTCATGTAAGGTTGGGTTTGAATCCTACCAAGCTAACTGTTGATATAACAATGACTAGAATAAGTACTGTCACGAGTCTAGTTACGGTACAAATATCAAATTCTTAACTTTTACAGTTCATTATCATCCAAATTGTTAATTCAGTATTCAAGACGAAAATACTTTCCTAATTCTAGTCATTATGAGTCCTGATTCATAATACAAATGCCTAGAAGCCAAAGTATCGTCAAGTCATCTAAAAAGATTCTTATCATTTGTTGCTTGTCCGCTCTATCTCTCTCCACAGCTGTGTGCCAACTCACCAAAGAGGGCGTCCTCCATCTCAATTTATCAACGCCGACCCTATGTGACCTCCCTCCGCAAACCAACATCCGCGTCCGCTCAGATTCCATCAGTCCCAGCACGACATACATCTTGTTCACCGTCCAAATCCCAAACATACCCCTCCTGGTCTCTCTCGAACCCGAACCGACCCTTGATCAATCAATCAACACCACCAGTTCGAGCGTAGGGTTAGTAACGATCTTCGGCCAGCATGGCGTCGTTGGTTCATGGGTCGAGTGGTATTTACTGTTGATGTTCAACGATACGGCGCAGATTCAACTGTTTGCCCAGCCGTACCTACTCCAGGACAAGACCAATAGGAGCTTCTCGGGTGAGTCAATGCTAGAGTCGGTTTTCTTGGTGTGCAAGCTGGTGTATCGTGCTGATATGCGTCAAGTGCGTACTGATATGTGCGACTTAAAGGCAGTGGACACTATTGGTAATTACTCAATATAATTATTAGCATTAAACCTCACTTGGTAAAGAGTAATGGGGAGAGGTTGGCAGTATAAAACATTGTGAGAAACGGCTCCCTCTGAAGTGGAGTAATTTTCCACGAATTTGAGTTCGAGACCTCCAGTTTAGAACTTGAGGTCTCGAAATCAACCATCTAAACGCACACAACTTCGTGTGACTAGGGTGTTTTCTTCTTTCATTATTATCTCGCAACTTTGATGACCGATTGAGCTCAAATTTTCACAGGTTAGTTATTTTATGCATACGTTGAGATACACCAACTGTGAAGGCTAGTCTTTGACAATTATCAATAGTGTCCACTGCCTTTAAAGGCAACTGTTCTTATGAGAACTCGACTTGCTACTCTGCCACAGAGTAGAGTTTGCTGAATTCAGGAGACTTATTAGTTATAATGTAAATTAAAGAAATTAAAGAATTGTCCCGAGAAGTCTCCTGAATTCCGAAAAATCTACTCTGCGGCTGTAAAATAAATAGCAATTTGGTACTTTTTGTAGGACCACAAAACACATACGTCCATAGAGTCACATTTAAAAACTTACATGCTTAAAATATAACTTGCTGAGGTGTAGTTTTTTCTTTGGAGACAAACATTATTTTAGAATGTATAACTTATTTACTCTCCTGAAACATTGGCCTGTGCTTTTATTACTTTTTGTTCTCAAAAACTTCTCGACAAATGAAGCTAAAACTTCTACATTTAAATTTTATTTCATGCATCTTCATGCACAGTGGGTAGGGATTCATGTCAAACTTGATCTGCAAAAGTTGTCAAACTCTTTAATGTCCCAAAGTGTCAAATTTATGTAAATTTTTCAATATTATTTACCCAGCCCCAATCCCCGGAGCGTGCAACCAAGAGTTTGACCTTGAGAATGACCCCAACCTCCACCTCAGCAACACGTCTGCGATGAACATCACTTTCTTGGAGTTTGCCCCTGCTAACGTCGGTACCACCCGGGGTGAAGACCCACCATCATGTGACTCTGGCGAGGACTCTGCGAGGTTTCGACTGAAGTACGATCTGTACATTTTAAACTTTGGCTCGCTACAGCTGGATGAAGACAATCTGTTTACGGAAATGTACAAGATGTCCACAGTGCAGAATGTCTTGAAGAATGGCAAGAAGGTAAAATATACGGGCTGCGTGTAAATCACAAGTCAACAGTGTTGGAGTGTCCCTGAATTGGAGACTTTCTGGGACAATAGAGGGCAGCAGACTTACCGGGTAAATCCATTGTTCTCTGAACACTTATTTTTCTTTTAACCAATAACAGATCAAGACATACACCGGGAAGGATATGACAGAGTTCTACCAGGTGAATTATCGAACCCGAGGTGCTATCTATAACCTCGTCGTAACCGATCCAAATTATGAAGTTCAGGGAGTGTACGTCCCATCGATCATCTACTCCTGTGACCTTCAGGAGGATAGTATTGACTGCGCTGATGATGGTAAGAGCAAGCATGTGATTTCTCCGTTTTGAAGGGACAAGTTGCCTTGGATCAGGCGAGTTGGTCTATGAAAAGCGTTTGAAACCGTTTGTTATAAAATTCACTGTGAAACACTACTATGGCGATCATGCTTTCCCAGTCATAGCTCCAATACTTTGGAACAAGCTACCCATCCACATTCAAGCAGCTCCTTCATTGGACACTTTTGAATCTCTACTTCAAACCCATCTGTTTTGTCAATCAGGGCCCAATTTCATAGAGCTGCTTCCTCGATTAAAACAGGATTACTAGCCAAATTTCCGTTTGTTGCATAGTGCTGGTTACTGGTATTCAGCTTTTGTTTGCTTATCCTGAAAATCACATGGAAATTTGGTTGGTAAACCTGTTTTTATCAAGGAAGAAATTTCATGCTATGCAAATTTTTGTGCTTAGCAGCTCCATGAAATTGGGCCCTGGTTGTAGCGCTTAGAAATTTGCATATTTAGCGCTCTATAACTGTTATTATTATTTTTAAAGGGACGCGTTGCCTTGGATCAGTCGAGTTGGTCTATGAAAGGTGTCTGAAACCGTTTGTTATGAAATGCATGATTACAAAGATGTTTTATAAGTAGAATAACAATGCACACAAAGAAGTCTCGTAATTGAGCTTACACAACACTGCATTTTGTGGAGTCCATTTTTTTGTATTCCATCAAATGGCCGACCAAGTGGCAATTTTTGATTTTCATTGCCTCTGTTTGAAAAGTCAGTGTTATATTTTTTGTTTTGATTTTCATTTGACACAGTTGACTTTGGGGTCATATTGATCGCAACATTTACTGGACTGGCCGGGCTGGTGATCTGCATGTGTGGCCATCGGATTTTCAATTACGGTGAGTTCTAAAAACAAACAGTAGTTTGTTGACCCGTTTATTGTTTTGCTTAGTAAACAAGAACAATCTCGGTAGTCTAGTTGGTATGAAAATGCTCTTGAATTGCAAGGGTCGTGGGTTCGAATCCCACCCGAGTAATATGCCTGTGATGTTTTTCACAGGACTCGGGGGAAAGTACCGAGTATAGTAGAGTGATAACACACATCGATGTATGGGTAAAAAAAAAAAAATGAATATTCTGTATCCCTATGCAAATTTAACATCTATTATATAAAAAAAAACCTGTCAAACAAGTTTCATGGTCTGTTGTAGCTGAGTGGTCTAGCGCATCAAACTCAAGTTCTGCTCCCACAGAAAGTAGCTAAGCACAACAAAATTATGCTCACCAGAAGAAGGTTACCAGCCAAAGTATCATGTCTTATTTAACATTTGTGACTGGTAATCTTGCTGACTTTGCTGAGCAGGAAACTTTTAAGCAATATTTTATACCTTGGGAAATCCATTTCAATGTTTATCGATTTGAACCCTGTATGTTTTTTTCTGGTCTTTTGATTTGCAGAGATCTTCTTCTTTGGGTTTGTTCCATTTTTCATCGGATCCTTCATGATATTCGGTGCACTGGCTCCCATGACGCCATTTGGTAAGTTACAAAAGCTCATCATTTGGCGGTCAGGTTGGTGTCTCTCCTCACCTTCCACCTCTGGGACCCCTGTTCGAATCCCACCAGGGGCATTATGTGGACTGGGTTTTCAGCCCCTACCTTACTGCGTGGGTTTTTCCTGGATTAATTCTCTCGAGTTTTCCTCCCACATCTAAAACTGAATCTTCTTCATTGTCTTTTCTCTTCTTGTTTGGTTTAATAAGAGTGCTTGACAATATTTCCCAGATCCAAATCTACTAACTTTCAGGATGGCCCTTTGCAGTGCACTGCAGTGGCAAGACAAATTGCCTTTGATTTTGGGATGGAGATTGGCTGAGCTTATGAGCTTAAATGCAACAATAGAGCCCCACTGCACAAGCTAGTGTTTCAGGCTGCGCCAATCGTGGACTGATCTGGTGGGACCGAAAAGTGAAAGGCTTCCATGCCTGGTATTTTCCTCAATGCCCCTGGTCATTGCCTCCATGCCCCTGGTCATTACCTCCAAATCCCACATAAGAACTACTTAAATGAATTGTTCTGTTTTCCTTCTTGCCTTTAGCCCTGAGTATTGTAGCCCTGTGTTTCGGCCTCGTCGGTGGAACGATTCATTTCGCCCTGTGGTGGCGCTTTGGGAAGTATCTATGGTCGATGCTTCTAGCTGGATTCAATCTTGGATTCCTGTTCTCCGCTCTCGTGTTTTTCATAACCCCACTTGGTAAGTATCAGTTTGTTCGATCCTTTCTAGGTTTTTGTTTGTTTTGTGGACTAGAGGAGGCTGTGTTGTGACTGATCGAGTGCGCTGGACTCGAGCTCTGCTGTTTCTGATCAGCAGAGAGATGATTCGAGGACCAGGCCCAATTCAATGGCCCTGTTTACTGCAGAATTCTGCGCTTACGACGCCTCGGATACAGAATTATGCGGTAATCAGAGCCATGAACCCACAAAGCATTGTTCATACTCGGTACAAAGACATGTTGTATCATCATGTTTTCATTCAACTTTTAGAGCCCCGTGCGATGTATCGTTGTTTTGGCCTCTTCTACAATTTATTTTGCCCTGTTTATCAGGCCTGGAGGAATTACACGCAGGCGGCTTTGGTCATTGCCCCTGGTCTTGGCCTTAGTGCCCCTTCAAAAAATTCATCCGACTTTAAGATTTTCCAATGGAAAAATGCCCCTTTGCAAATTGAGAATGCAGACCTGAAACTTCATGGAGGCAACAAAGTTTAGTTTTATCTTATTCTTGGCCGGGTGTATAGTACTAAGCTTGGGCGATATCGATTTATTTTATTCACGATATATCGCCGACAACATATCGCGATATTCGATATAATCGCGATTAATTAAATTTGACATCATCAGTCTTCAAACTCCCAGTGAAAGTTGTAGAAGAGACGGTCATAGCATAAGAGAGGTGCTCTAATGACCTATTCTTCTGGTTTTACTCTAAACCTATAGGGTGCAAGATGTCTCAGCTAGGAAATACATGTACATCGCGATATTGCGATACTTAATCGATATCGTGATATATCGCGATATATCAATATTTCGATTAAAACCAAACCGATCCGATATCGAAATCGTTTCCAAATTAGTATCGCGATATTCGATAATATTGTGATATCGCCTAAGCTTATATAATACACTCCTAACTCATTTATCATTTCGGCTTCCAAGTAAATAAGTTTTCCATTTGTTTTTTCCCCTCTCAGAAAATTTGACGACATTTCACAGTAATGCAGTCTTTGGTCTGTCCTTCGTCTGTGGAGTCCTCATCGTTCCAGTCGGCTTTCTCTTCTTCCCTAAAATGGTAAGAAAGTCTCTCAGTTATAGCTGAGAAATTTCAGAACTCCGAGCACAAGTACAAATACTTGATGAAAAAAAATACTGCAAAATAAAAAAATTACAGTTAGCGGTCTCCCTATGTTGTCAATATCTTTGTTCGGGGATGGCAAACAAAATAAATAAACAAATAAAATAAATAACTGCCTTTTAAAGACACTGGGGTGGATTTCACAAAGGTAGTCCTAACTTAGGACTAGTCCTAGGAAATGCTAAGAGATAGGACTGGTCCTAAGTTAGGACCAATTTCGTCATCCTAACTTAGGACTGGTCCTATCTCTTAGCATTGCCTAGGACTAGTCCTAAGTTTAGGACTACCTTTGTGAAATCCACCCCTGGACATCTTTGGTAATTGTCAAAGGCCAGTCTTCTCACTTGGTGTATCTCAACATATGCCTCAAGCTACCGGGCAATCTTGGTGGTCTAGTTGGTAAGACACTGCTCTAGAATTGCTAAGGTTGTTGATTCGATTCTCACCGGCGTTATATGCCTGTGATTTTGTTCACAGAACTCGGGGAGTATACAGTGCTAACACACATCAGTGTATATGGGTAAAACAAAAATTAATATTCTTTATCCCTGATTCAAATTTAACATCTATCAAAATATTGTTATATTTTGTTAAATTTTCAGCTTAGCATGGTCTCCACTGCCGTCTGGGGATCCTATCTGGTCTGTACGTCCATCAGTTATTTCACCACAGGCATTCTGCACTACCTGATTTACAATGTGCTGCGACGAGCAATGATGGAGAAGTACGCCCTCGCCTACCACGCGGCCGAGTTTGAGATCATCGGTACGTTGTATAACCCTTTAAAGACTAAGCCAGTGCAACTAGTTAGATTTACTACTCGACTAGTCGTGCCTCAAATAGTCGTGCCTCAAATAGTCGCGACGTTGACACTAGTTGCGACTAATTGTTAATCACCCAGGGCAGTTATTAAATGGTTGCATGGTTTGTATAGCGCTTAATACAACCAAAGGGCGTCTCAAAGCGCGCCCAACTTTATTACCCCTGGTCACTGGGCCATTTAATTCATTCCTTAAGCCGTCTCAGCAACCTGGGGAGTATATAGCTCCAAATATGGTGCCAAATATGCAGCGCATTAAGCTAAATCAATCACAAGAACCTCCCCTCTCAAGTAACCATTTATAGTGTCTTGCTTAGGGACACAAGTGTCATGACCAGGACTTAAAAGAAACACCAGAGTTTTGAATTCCGTGCTCGTAGCCACTCGGCAACTATTTACCCCTGGGTGGAGAGAAGCAATTATAGTAGGCCCTAAAGTGTCTTGCTTAGGGGCACAAGTGTCTTGCTGGGACTCGAACCCACACTCTGCTGAAAAGAAACACGAGAGTTTTGAATTCCGTGCTTTTAGCCACTTGGCCACTATTTACCCCTGGGGTGGAGAGAAGCAATTATAGTAGGCCCTAAAGTGTCTTGCTCAGGGTCACAAGTGTCATGGCCGGGACTCGAACCCACACTCTGCTGAACAGAAACACCAAAGTTTTGAGTCCGGTGCTCTTAACTGCTAGGCCACACGCCACGTCAAGACCAGGACTCGAACCCACACTATGCTGATCAGAAACACCAGTTTTGAATTCTGTGCTCTTAGCCACTCCACTCCCGATATACCAAAACCCAAATTTAAATTTCTATTACCTTTGTTGTTATGTTCTTCAGATTAAGTTCTATTCACATCGTGGTTTGTCAGTGCCGACCTCACTTTATGACCGGGATTTGAACACGTACCCTGAATTCATAGCTCTGAGCCACTCAGCCATGACACCCTAGCTTTGAGTTTTTGCATGGAGCCTTACATTTATCACCTTGTTTTGTTATCTTCTTTCAGACTATGTCCTATTCACGTCGTGGTTCGTCTCATCTGTCTTCGGCGTTGTCCTCCAACATCGTCTGACAAAGGACAGTGCTACGACCTTCCCGCCGTGCCCGTACGACGAATGGAAAGGACGTCAGAAGATTTGTCTCCTGGAGCCGGATGAGAGACAGATTCAACAAGTTGCTAGCGGCTACCAACCATCAGAGAACTCGCCCCTTCTTGGAGACCAAGTATCTTGAATTTGGTGTCTCAAAACTCGGGCGGTGTTCTTGGATTGATGGGGGGGGGGGGGAGGCAAAGATGGAAGACTTGTAGAACACTCTCGGCTTCCAAAACTTGGAGCACTCATGTTTTTTTGAGGACCAATTATCTTGAAGTCGGGGTGTTCTTGAAATGGGGGGGGGGGTGGTAGAAGAGTGAAGACATGTGGGAACAATCTTGGGTACCAACCATCACAAAACACATCCATTCTTGGGGACCAAGTATCTTGAAGTTGGTGTCTTAAAACTCTGGGTGTTCTTGTATTTGGGGGGGGGGGAGAGGAAACAATCTCGGCTTCAGACCTGTGGAGAATGATTACCCCTTTTCAAGGACCAAGTATCTTAAAGTTGGTGTCTCAAATTTCTGGGGGTGTTCTTGGAAAGGGGGGCGGGGGCAAAAAGGGAAGACGATAACTTGTTTCTGCTAAGCAGATTTCGTGCTCACAAGCTTTAGAAAATTGGGCCCAGATGGGAAGGTAAACTCCAGTGTCTGTTGCCATTTTTGGAATGGCACGAAAAAGTCTTGTTTTCTGAGCAGAAACATTTTCCACTGTTCCAGAGCTTTTTTTAAATGCGTACATGACACAGTTACCCTATGGCTCAATTGTATAAAGCTGTTAAGCAGAAGATACTGCTTGACAAATGTTGTTTGTTTAGCAAAAACTGAGTGAAGCACCAGCCAAAACAATGCAAAGTTAATGCAATGTTGGCTGGTAACCTGTTCCTGCTAAGCAATACTTTTTTTGTGCTTAGCAAGTTTTTGTGCTTACAGGCTCAGTTTGCTTAACAAAAACAATATGTAACTTTTGCTTACTTCATACAGGTTACCAGTGTCATTTATTTTGACTGGTACCCGCATATCAAAATCAAGTTGCTTCGTGTGACAAAGCCTTATAATACTTACCTTGTGTTTTTATTTGTGGGAAAGTTCCCCATAAACTACGCTTTAAAAATGTGCCTTATAATGAAAACTATTACATACTATTTTTTTTTTTATTTTATATTTTATACTTTAAAGAAATAAAGGAAGCAAAGGCATTCCTTTGTATAATGTAGCTACTTGTAGATGCTTTTTTTTTTTTTTTTTTAAATCTGGATGTGAGTGAACCAGAAGTATTTACACAACATTTCATTTTAATGGCCTTGCAGAGGGAAAGGCACAGGGGGTGAGCCTTGCATTTTTGCGAAAAATTGGCACAAATTTGATAATTCCACAAGGGGGTTAGTCTTGCAATTGTTCATTGTAATGTGTCAAAATTTGGTAAGTACACAAGGGGTGAGCTTTGCAGTTTTGCTGACAATTGGCAAAAAAAATAATATATAAAATCACAAAGGGTTTTCCTTGCATTGTTCTGGGAAATAAGCCAAATTGGATAAATTCACAAAGGGTAAGCCCTTCATTTTTTTTTTTAAATATAATTTCCGGCCCTTTTTCAAAATATGCAAAGCTTGCTTTTTCTGATTACAGAAAGATGTATTATTATTCATTTTAAAAAGAGGTAATTTTTCATTTTAGTTTGTATTATTTTGTTTTCTTGTTTCACTGACTTGAACATAATCTATGTATATGTAAAAAGTTGTCTTTTATTGTGTCTGAAATAATTAAATGATGTAAAAAAATATAAAATCAATCAAGTTGTTACACAGTCCAAAGATTTAAGAAATTATTAATTTAGTTTAATAATAGAAAATCAGTTTGTATTCTTCAGTTCTTAATCTGTTTTTCTTTTTTATGCACCAATAATTGTCAACTGAAATTTGTAATTCTAATAATCAAGTTCATGATCAAACTATATAGTGCAAATTAATTATTAAAGAAATTTCATTTGTAGTAAAAAATAGTATCTACGCCAGAAATGGTTGATCTATAAACTCTGCTGTGTAATTAATGTTCTTGTATAAACCGTAATATGTTTTTATATTATGTTTTTCCTCTTAAACAAATGTACTTTGAGGCAAATTACAACTTTGGATTTTAGAACTGCTTGATTGTTTTAATCCCACATAAATGTAGATACATGTAAATACTTTACAGCTAATCTGTTTTGCATATTTCCAAAGGGAAATAAATCCATACAAAAATAACGAACCTGTGAAAAGTTTGGCTCAATTGGTCATCGAAGTTGCAAGAGAATAAGGAACGAAATTTGTGGGTATTCAGATGCATATCAATAAAGTCTCTTTGTATTTTGAGTGAGAAATAACCTCTTTCTCAAAAACTTAGTTGCTTCAGAGGGAGCTGTTTCACAATTATTTATACTATCAATATCTCTCCACTGCTCGTTACCAAGGAAGTTGTTTTGCTATTTTGGGTAATTAACAATAGTGTTCTAGTGCTCTTAATAAGAATTTAATTTAAAGCTGTAAGGAATGAAAAATAGTAACAGTGATTTATTGTACCGTATACTTCCATAATACCAATCAATTGAATATACAACAAGATAAAAACTCAGAAATAAATAAAATAATTCAAAATGGCATCGAGCTTTTAAGAAAAATTGTGTCAAAAGAGGCCGTTTCTTTGTAGAGTAGTTATGAAGTGGTTTACATCTGGAGGATTTTTTTTTTTTCAAAACTGTTTTTATGCAAGTCGCCCGACATACAAGGCCTAAAGGCCACTTCAAGGTGTCGGCTACAAATTTTTACCAGGGGCCGTTGCCGCATAATCCTGGGCTGAAACAGGGCTACACAGTGCATAGGGATGTAGGCTTGGGCATCTCCATCAGAAGCTCATGGCCGGTGGAGCAGAAAGCATTACCTCCCTTTTGTGGAATTGGTTTAAGTAATGGAATCAGAAGAGCCTACTGCATGCATCCATTGTATTTTTCCCAGTTTTTTTTTCTTCGTATAATTATTAATCCCCTAAATAAAGCTAATTTATTGGGCCAAGTTTATAATAAAAAAGCATCAGTGGAGCCCCATATGCATCTTTTTAGAGTTTAAAATCACAACTTAAGAATTGATAAAACTGATAAAATTGCTGGACCTCCCCTTTCTTTTCTTTTTAGATTTTGCCCTTTTTATATTACACTAAATATAAATCTTATTTGGGGGTTTAGTTATAATATTAAAAAGGCATCAAAAGAGCCAACTGCATCATTTTTAGAGCAGAAAAACACAACTTACAATTATTGAAAAAAATAATTTGATAAAATTCATGTTGCGGTAAACACCAATAAATAAATCCCATAATATGGGTCTGTACAAAGGCATCTGTGGTGTCACAACATCGCATAAACAGAATGAATTGTTTTTTTGTTTCTTTACAATTTCATTTTTTATTGTGGATTTAATTTTCGACAGGTTGACCATGGAGGTGAAAGTTTTCGACAATGATTAAATAAAATGTAAACAGCGCCCTCAATATTGAGGGCGCTATTGTTCAGAAGTTTTACTGAATTAGTATGGTGCTTAAACTATTTTGTGTTACGTAGGTATTTGTATGAAGAAACGAGCCAACGACTGGGGACTAGACTGTTGGTGGGAAAATTGACTTCTGCAACGAAAATGCATCTTTGTTGTTGTTATGGTTTGTTATGGTTGGGACGATTTTGTAGATCAGTATTCCGTTTTATGTCCCACTTCTGCGAAAGCGAGTGTCACCATGGGAATTCACATCAAATCACAGACAACAGCCAGCCGGAGAATGAGGGCGAATTTCAGTAAGACCACCAGGCATTTTGAGTAAGTTTTGTTTGCAAGAGAGACTGTCACGCACTGACGCTGTGTGTCAAGTGTCATTTCATCATCATCATCATGTGTATCTTGTATTATCAGCCCAACTTGTGTGGCGGCCAAGGCTAGCTGAATCCTTCAGCTAGCCGAATCCTTCAGCTAGTCTTGGCCACACAAGTGGGGCTAATCTTGTATATGTCTGTCTGCCGATTGCATAACAAACACTGATTGAATATGAATGATTGATAATGATGTTCTTCATCTCTAAGTTCTTGTGCTTAAATTTCCGCATACAATACCACAGTGTCACTATTCCAACGAGTCATGAGATGAGTGTCACTTGTTGCCACTGACATTGTTGGTTGGTAACAGTGTGTGTGTCGTGTGTGACAGCCGCAGGATTGAGTGATTATGTGCGCCCCCCCCCTTCCGGCCCACACATGGTGAATTATGTCGTCATTTTGTACAAATTTGAATGTTTTTACTCTTAATTGTGTTGTACATGTGGACCAATAACGCATAATAACTATTTTCTTCCCTTATTTCTTGCTTAAATTTTCATTCTTGAATAATTTATTTATTTTCAAAACTATTTTTATACATAAATACAGTACCTTTGCAATTTTGCAATTTTGTTGATTAATAATAATCAGTTTCTTCCCTCATTTCTTGCTTAAATCTTGTATTTTAAAATAATTTCATTTTGTGAATATTTTTGTTGTATAATAATAACAACAGTTTCTTCCTTATTTCTTGCTTAAATCTTGTGTTTAAAAATAATTTCATTTTGTGAATATTTTTGTTGTATAATAATAACAACAGTTTCTTCCTTATTTCTTGCTTAAATCTTGTGTTTAAAAATAATTTCATTTTGTGAATATTTTTGTTGTATAATAATAACAACAGTTTCTTCCCTTATTTCTTGCTTAAATCTTGTATTTAAAAATAATTTCATTGTGTGAATATTTTTGTTGCATAATAATAACAACAGTTTCTTCCCTTATTTCTTGCTTAAATCTTGTATTTAAAAATAATTTCATTTTGTGAATATTTTTGTTGCATAATAATAACAACAATTTCTGCCTTATTTCTTGCTTAAATCTTGTGTTTAAAAATAATGTCATGTTGTGAATATTTTTGTTGTATAATAATAACAACAGTTTATTCCCTTATTTCTTGCTTAAATCTTGTATTTAAAAATAATTTCATTTTGTGAATATTTTTGTTGTATAATAATAACAGTTTCTTCCCTTATTTTTTGCTTAAATCTTGGGTAAAAAAAAAATTCATTTTATGAATATTTTTGTTGTATAATAATAACAGTTCTTCTTCCCTTATTTCTTGCTTGCATTTCAATTTCCATCCAAATACCTTTTTAAATTGTTTTTTTTTCTGTTTGTTTACGTAATCCAAAATATGCCTTTTTGATCGAGCCTCATTTGTATTTATAATCAAACTTCATAGCCCTGTTTGCAATTATAAATTAGCCATAACTTTTCTCTTTTAATATCCCTTGCTTAAAACATTTATACACATTTTTATATTTTTAAAACATTTTTGTTGTCGTAGATGTTGACCAGCTGTCATACTTTATTTCCTTATAAAAACTTTGTGAGTCACAAACCCTGATATTTATGGAACCAGGTTGGCTCCACTGTTAGCACCGTAATTTATGATTTGATCAAATGTATTTATTATTTGTGTTCAAAGGAGTTGCTACTTAAAGGCCTTCAACAAGATCAAGGAGAGCATCTACGCACAGATCCATCCAGAGCTTATCTGACTTGTAATGCTTCGGAGAGACTAAGACTGACAGAGTACAATGGACTCACCAAACCTAAACTTGTGAAAGATGGACCTGGTAAGCTTGAGATAATTTGTATAGGCCTGGAAGTGGAATAACACAAAGGCCCTCATGCAATATATGCAAGAGGTGGCGTGCTCATCCCCACAATGTTTAGTCCACATACAAGAGTCTGATCATCAGGTACTGTTGGGAACAAGGTAGTCACCCTCATGTGTATAATGGATGCTCATTGGAAAACTAGAATGGGCAGGATTGAGGATTTAATTAATTATGCACACATATAGAAAAGTCTGTCATGTGCAGTAGACACTTGAAATGTATGTTTCGTAAAAGGCACAGATTTTTACCCCACCATAGGTACAATGTATACAGTAAAGGGTTGGGTAGAGGTTATTGCCATTAACATGTTTATTATGTCTAAAACAACTTTAACAACTTGCACTGCGAGATGTTAAAATTTGATGACTTTTAATATTAATCTTGTTGTTATTTTCAATGGTCATGGGTTTGAACCTTTACTGGAGTGATAGCCCTGTGACTGTTACACAGAACTTGATATAGTATCAAGTACACAGTGTTTAGACACAGTGTTTAAACACATAAGTGTACATGTATAATGGGTTAAAGTAAACCAAGTACTGACTGCCCACCCACGCTTGAGCTACACATGCAAACATACATTTGGTCAGACATTTTAATGAAATGATCATTATTTTCGTTTTATATTTGTGAAAGACAAATAAGAAGTTAAGGGTCAAGAAATTCACAGCGTAATTTTGGGGGTAGGTCGGGTAACAAAAAACATGGCATATATTTTGTTTGGCCTTGGTGTAATTATAGGAAACCTGTCGCCCACTTACCCATTTTTTAAGGGCTTTGGAATCATATTTTTATTACGCCCCAATTATTAAAACATATCTGTTTTTTCAACATTGACTATTCTTAAAGGCCCTTAGTCACTTATTTCCCCTTCATGTTTATGTCAGAAATGTGTTATTGTAAATGTTACTGATGTTTATAAATGCTTATAATTTGCAACCCCTAGCCCAATGTGGAGTCAAAGCTTGTATTTTTCTTACCATTTCAGGGTCTACTGCTGAACAGAGAAAATCTCCACTAGGAAAGTTCTTCGATGGAGGTTGCCAAGCAATCTTTGACACAGGAACCTCTGTTTTGGCCAACAGTCGTTGAGGAATAGATTTCTAAGCTTGATGGGAGCTGCACCTCTTGTCATTCTCGTCAAAGTAAAGGTAAGTCCAATGGAGACTTTCAGGACACTAGATGGCTGCATAAAGAAAGCTATTTATCAGAGCACTATAACTTGCTTGTTAACGGCACTGGACACATTTTAGTAATTACTCACATGCCCGTAACTAGAATTTTTTAAATATTTTTATTTTTTGGGGAGGGGGGGGGCAAATGTGTATTTTTTTTCGTGGGGCGACTTGTTTTTTTTAAGGTGCATTTCTAATTCTAGGGGGAAGATTGTAATTTAAAAAAAAAAAAAAATTTAATTTTTTTTTTTTTTTTTTGGGGGGGGGGGGGGTGTTTGAGGGAGGCAGCATTTTTTCAAAAAAAAAATAGAGGCATTTTTATTTTAGGGGTCAAACCTTTTTTTTAGGGGGTGGATGGGGCAGATTGGTTTTGTATTTGTTTGTGGGTTTTGTTTGAGGAAGGCATTTGTTTTCATAAAAAAGTTTAAGGGGCGTTTTGGGGGAATTTTTCTTGTGGGGGGGGAAAGCAGATTTTTTTTCCCCTTTTATTTTACATTTTTAAATTTGTTTGTGGGTTTTGTTTGAGGGGGGGCAGCCTTCTTTTCATCAATTTTTTGTTGAGGGTGTTTTGGGGAACTTTTTCTTTGAGGGGGAGGGGGGCGGATGGTTTTCTTTTGTTTTATGTTTTTTTTTGTGCTTTTATTTTTGGGGCAGATTTGTTTTCTTTTTTTCACATTTTTTATTTTAGGGCGCAGTTTTTTTGTCATTAAACATTTTTTTAGGGGCGTGTATTTTTTGGGGTTTTGTGGCTTTTTCGTTTTTTCATTTTTTGGGCAGATTTGTTTTTTCTTTTGCATTTTTTTTTAAGATGGCAGACATTTTTTTTAGGGGGGGGGGCGGATTGTATTTTAAATTTGTTTGTGGTTTTGTTGAAGGGGCGGGCAGCCTTTTTTTCATTAAAAAATGTTTAAGGTCGTTTTGGGGGCCTTTTGTTTTTGTTTGGGGGGGCGGATGTTTTTTAGGGGGGTTATGTTTTTTTTTGTTTTTTTGGGGCAGGGGAACCTTGGTTTCCTTTTTTAAAACATTTGTTAAGGGGGCGGACCTCTTTTTTTTTTAGGGGGGCAGATTATATTTTTAATTTTTGTGGGTTTTGTTTGAGGGGGGCAGCCTATTTTTTCATTATAAAATGTTTAGGGGCATTTTGAGGGACTTTTTCTTTGATGGGGCGGATGTTTTTTTATGCCAATACATATTTTGAGGCCTGTAACCAATAGTAAGAACTAAAGGGAAAAAAAGTTCCTTACAAAATAAAAACACTCTTCTTTGATGGGGCTGATGTTTTTTTAGTGGAAGGGTTATGTTTTTTGTTCAGGTTTTAAGTTTGGGGTAGACGATTTTATCACTTTTTTTTTATTTTTAATACTTTTTTTAGGGGGCAGACCCCCTTTTGTATTTGAGTTTTTTTGTGGGTTTTGGTTTGAGGGGGGGGGGGGGGGGGGGGGCGGCCTTTTTTCTTTTTTTCATCAAAAAAATTAAGGGGCCTTTTGGGGTGACTTTTTCTTTGAAGGGGGGGGGGGCAGATATATATTTTTGTTGGGGGGGGTAGTGTTTTTGTTCGTGTTTTTATTTTGGAGGGACTTTTTTTCCCTTTATTTCTTACTATTGGTTACGGGCCTCAAAATATGTATTGGCATAACAACTTACTTGGAACTGAGCAACTCAGGGGCTGTTGATTGTAAGAAACAACTCCCTCTGAAGTAACATAGGTTTTGAGAAAGAGGGAATTTCTCAGTAAAATATTTGAATTTGAGAAAGACTTCAGGCCTAATGCCTTTCTCAGATTGATATTTTAGGCCGAGTAAAAAAAAATACATGTTTCACGTCCGGGTTTTTCAAAAAAAGGAGGAAGAGTGGCTATTTATTTTTTATTTTTTATTTCAAGATGGCCGCCATTCTTTGTTAAAATGTCAAATATCCATTGTTTTTTCTACTGCTGAAATACACAAAACATAAATGAAACAATTTAGTCGAGGCATTCAGACAAGACATTCAGATTGTTTTTGCTGAGATCATTTAAAATAACCCAATTTAAAAAAAAAAAAAAAAAAAATTTGCATAAAAACATAAAATAAAAAATAAAATAAAAAAGGAGGCGGCCTGTAAAAAGGAAGCGGGCGGGGACGCGAAACATGTTTTTTTTTACTTGGCCTTACACAAAGTGAGAATACTGCTCTGAATATGAACCAAATAATATATGTCCAGGGTTTGTTAAAGACAGTGGACACTATTGGTAATTGTCAAAGACTAGCCTTCACAGTTGGTGTATCTCAACATATGCATCAAATAACAAACCTGTGGAAATTTGAGCTCAATCGGTCATCAAAGTTGCAAGATAATAATGAAAGAAGAAAACACCCTTGTCACACGAAGTTGAGATGGTTGATTTCGAGACTTGAGGTCTCGAAATCAAATTTGTGGAAAATTACTTCTACCAATTTTCCATAGTGGGAAACATTAACTTAATTTTGGTTTGGCCACATTTTTAAAAGAAATATTGCCCACCTTTTACATACAATGAATGTAATAGTAAACATGATTATATTTTTGTTTGGCCAAACTGAAGAAACTGTTGATTAATTTTTGTTGGCTGATGACATTTTGTATTCTTGCACAGATGTCTTAAGGGCAGTGGACACTATTGGTAATATTGTGAAAGACTAGCCTTCACAGTTGGTGTATCTCAACATATGCATTAAAAAAACAAACCTGTGAAAATTTGAGCTCAATCAGTCATCGAACTTGCGAGATAATAATGAAAGGAAAAAACACCCGTGTCACACAAAGTTGTGTGCGTTTAGATGGTTGATTTTGAGACCTCAAGTTCTAAATCTGAGGTCTCAAAATCAAATTCGTGGCTCGAAAACTACGGCACTTCAGAGGGAGCCGTTTCTCACAATGTTTTATACCATCAACATCTCCTCATTACTTGTCACCAAGAAAGGTTTAATGCTAATAATTATTTTTTAGTAATTACCAATAGTGTCCACTGCCTTTAAGAAACTAATAAATTTAGTTGGTGAGATTTTATAAATTTGTTTGAGTACCCATAGTGGCTCTGAAAAGAGTTGGTTTTTACTTAGACCTTTACTTTTGGGTCAGCTTCTGGAGTCTGTAATCTTCTCCTTATCTTGCATTTTAGGAAACCGAGATGGGAGAGACACTCTGCCTGAGTGGAATCATCAGAATGGACTTTCTTAAACCCCTTGGCGCTCTTTGGATCCTTGGTGACATCTTCATTGGCAAATACTCCAAATTTGATCGAGTGGACAACTGTTTAGGTTTCGCTGATGCTGTCAAGGGTGTGGAAATCAAGGCTGAGTAAGAAACCTACTTTGTAAATTTGAAGGATTATTTTGGGAGTAAGGAAAAGTAAAGATGGGCCAAACAAAAATATAATCATGTTTCCTATTAAACTGAATATGGGTAACAGGTTTGTGGCAATGCATGCTAAAATCATTTAATAAGTGCTGATTGGTATTATTATGCAAAATAACTGCCGATTGGAACTACTTTGCAAAATAAAAGTATAGATGGGGCTGATTGGTATTATTATGCAAAATAAAATTATTTGGTCATTCGTTGACTTTTACAATTGAGTGGAAAACAAATGTTGCAAATAGAAATATCGCCTACCTATCCACCCTACTTGTTGACCACTTTAGCAACACCTACATGTAGCAAGTTGTTGTACTCGCCTTGTTTTCAGTGTTACAGGATAAAACTTCTAAAAGCATTGCCCACCTGTGTGCTCACCCTTTTTGAGTGGAAACATGACTTTATTTTTGTTTGGCCCAGACTACCTGCCTACACATTTGTCATTGTTATAGGAAAAGAAAACATGACTTAATTTCTGTTTGGCCAAAATATTAAGACAAATGTTGCCCAAATTTTACCTAAATTCAGTGTGATAAGAAACGTGATTATATTTCTGTGTGGCCCAACTAAAAACTACCCATTTATTTCCAATGTACATGTAAAAGGAAACATAACTATCATTTTGTTTGGCTTGAGGGTGACCACCAATAAATTTGGTTAAAAGTTATCTTTCAATAAACTGAAAGTTAAAGGCACTGGACACTATTGGTAATTACTCAAAATAATGGTTAGGCTCCCTCTGAAATAGGCCTACATAGTTTTCAAGAAAGGAGTCATTTTCCACTTAAATATTTGAATCTGATTTTGAGACCTCAGAATTAGATTTTGAGATCCCAAAATCAAGCATCTGAAAGAACACAACTTATGCGTAACAAGGGCATTTTTCTTTCATTATTCTCTCGCATATTCAATGACAATTGAGCTCAGATTTTCAGGTTTGTTATTTTATGCATAAGTTGAGGTACATCAAGTGAGACGACTGGTCTATGACAATAACCAATAGTGTCCAGTGCCTTTGAATGTATGATACAGGATTGCAGGATAAAAAAAATCATCTTTTAAATTTAGTTTGAAAACACTGACTTTGAAGAAACATGTTTGAAAGTATCTGGAAAGGTCTACATAGCTGATTTCGGTTGTAACCCCTTTAAGTTAACGTTTTTACATGCTGAAAATTATGGTTATTTTTTAAAAACTAAATTTTTAGAAAAAAAAACTTCTGTAATGTTGGAATAAGAAATATTAGTATTTAAGTTCTTGTAATTTGAAGGCTGGACACTCTATCGAGAGGATAGATTATATTATCAAAAATCTATCTAAATTTATGGTATTTATTATTTCTTTCACTTTGATTGTGAGTTTCCATCATCAGTGTTGAAAAAAATTCTCTGGCCTCAATAGAGCCATCCTTGTTTAATAGATTATTTGCGAATTTTATCTCTTAATTTATTTGAGTGCTATTTTGAAAAATAATTTGTATTAAAATGTGTCTATTATTATTATTATTAAAAGATATTATTATAAACATTTATATGAAATTATGTTCCAATAAAAAATGAGAGGATTTAATAAAAGAAAGTGTGCCATGTGTTCTTATATTAGTAATCGTCTTTGTTTTAAAATATTTTATTTTAAAATGGTTGATTAAAATATTTGGGTTTAATTATAGAAATATTAAAGGGTAAACTTTATTTATACAAAATCGGACTCAAATAACTGATTGGCAAAAACTTTTTTTTTTTTCTCATTAACAACAGCAACAAGTTTTTTTATTACACACTGGACAATTTTGACCAACAGAGGGGGCTATTTAATTATTTATTCCCGTAAAATATATAACGCAATGCTCTACATACGTGGTTGTGTAATATTCATCACTCCAAAAAATGTATGATCTGTACAGTCATCGTTGTGGCCTAGTGGTTAAGGTTACAGTTTCGCGAGGACAAGATGAGAGGTTCGAGCCCCGGCACGGACCATGAGGTAAGCGAAATAAAGAAATAACCCACGTTTCTTCCACAGGTACATGTACAGGTCTTGACGCACGGAGAGGAGACGCAGCAGCAGGAGACACCACGGCGGCGGAACCACGAGGAGGGGACGACACCGGGACCAGAGAGAGAGGGGGAGGCGGCACCGGGGAGAGAGGGTGAGGGGGAGGCAAGATTTTTTCAAGAAAAATTTCATTTTTGGGGAAAAAAAAAAAAAAAAGACCGTTAATTTTTTTTTTAACGGTCTATGAAAAAATTAAAATCGCCTGAAACGCACGCTCGTTAATTTTGGTGAAAAAAGTTGTTAGAAAAGTTTTTTTTACAAAAAACTTACATTTTTTACGCATTTTTGGTAAATCATTTTCTTAAAATCGCTTGAAACGTACGCTCGTTAATTTTGGTGCAAATCGGTGAAAAAAAAAAAAATTCTAAGTGCAAAAGTCATGAAAATCGAAAAAGACTTACGATTTACATCACTAAAACGTCCCCAAAATACTTCTAAACACCTTCACACTGCTAACACCGTTGTATTACATCAATCCAAACATTTCCTCTTCAAAATTCATCCAAACTGTACAACTTAACTCAAAAAACGGCCTTTAAATGCAACTTAATTGGCTTTAACAATGTGTATAGGCCTACGGTTCAACTTACAATAACAATACAGTACACCTAACGCATTTTCGTACATCATTTCCAATTCTTGTACCTTTTTTTACCAATCCTAAGACAATTCAATCAGTTTACATACATTGCGATTCAAAAATAACTCATTTTCAACGAAAAAACTCTGAAAACGAACACTTATTCACGTACATTTTCCCAGTAAATATTAAAGGAAAAAATAGTCAGACACCCATCACTACCTGTAATACCACTTCTTAGAGACTGGGAACTAGACATAGACGGTTGCCATATGTAAACAACATGTCCTGAGCATTTGAGTACAAAGTACACGATCTTTGAGCATCTAAAACTCTACCAAAGGATCTCTAACTGTGAGTAATTTTCAAGATTCATAACAATATTGAGTAGCCAAGTTGTTTACAACGTTTGTGGAGTAACCAGAGATTGGGGAGGGAGGGGGAAGGGGTGGCAAGTGGGGGCAAATACATCATTTTACAGTTACACCATCTTGGGGCAAAGACATCATTTTACACGATCTTTGAGCATCTAAAACTCAACCAAAGGAATTCTAACTGTAAGTAATTTACAAGATTCATAACAATATTGAGTAGCCAAGTTGTTTACAACGTTTGTGGATTAACCAGAGACTGGGGAGGGAGGGGGGAGGGTGGCAAGTGGAGTCAACGATATCATTTTACAGTTACACCATCTTGGGGCAAAGACATCATTTTACACGATCTTTGGGCATCTGAAACGTTACCAAAGGATTTCTATCTGTGAGTAATTTACAAGATTCATAACAATATTGAGTGGCCAAGTTGTTTACAAGTTTGTGGTGTGACCAGAGATTGGGGAGGGAGGGGGTGGCAAGTGGGGGGGGGGGGGGGGGGGGGGGGGGGCAAATACATCATACACGATCTTTGAGCATCTAAAACTCTACCAAAGGATTTCTATATGTTTACAAGATTCATAACAATATTATGTAGCCAAGTTGTTTGGGGAGAGAGGGGCAAGTGGGGCAAAGACATCATTTCAGAGAATATTTCATTTTAACTTGTCATTAAAAAAGCAGTAGTGATGAGAGCAGTTAGTCTCTCGCAAAGCAGATTGCAAGATGGTTATGCGAAAGCTGTTTCTCTATCACCGCAACAGACATTTTAACGACAATTGTCCCCAAGTTTGTCTTATGTTTGGGAAAGTTTGAGGGCCCCCTCTGGTTACGCCACTTATTTTAAACTATGACAAAAATTGCACCTTTTCATCTCTACATGAAGGCAAACACACAAAAATGAAAGGGCACTCTAAGTTTTTAAATGGTTTCAAAAGTGGCTTCCTATACCCCAGCTATAGCGCTCATATCCAACACTCAGTGATGCTCAAACTGTGCCAACATTCAGTATTTTCCTGTTAGGTATTGCGGAGCTTTAGATGTGAGACAATTCCTAAACATTGTGCTGCGATTCAATAGTTGCGATCGTTTAGCTTCCCTGGGTCGATCCCGGTTTGCCCCCGGTGAGTTCAAATAGCTTTAACATCATTCCATTTAACATCTATTATATATCGTTGCGGTACCCGCTGCCAAAACATAGGATTCAAACTGCCTCTAGCTACCAGGCAACCTCGGTAGTCTAAATTGGTAAGACACTGCTCTAGAATTGCAAGGGACGTGGGTTCGAATCCCACCCGAGTAACATGCCTGTGATATTTTTTTCACAGGACTCGGGAGAGTACTGAGTATACAGTGCTAACACACATCGGTGTATGGGTAAAAACCAAAATTAATATCATTCCAGGGGCTCACCCGAGTGCCCTGCTTGTGGAACGAGTCACTTTGGTGCATGACGTCACTACGAGAGGGCGAGTGATGGTTTTTTAAGCTCTCGTCAGGGTCGACACAGGGAAACTAATCAAACACACCCATTATGCAGCCAATCAGACCAGGAATATTGGAGCGAACCCTTTCTCTTTTCAATAATGTGCTGAGTTCTTTTGAATGCATTACACAACACACAGAACCAAGGGCTTAACGTCCCCCCGTCCAAAGGATGAATCAATAATCAACAAGTGTCACCTCCGCGACTCGAACCCACCATCTGCTGAATAGAAACATCAACGGAGCTCGAGTCCGTTGTTCTTATTCGCTCGGCTACAATGTATCAACATCAACAACGAAACTGATTTGTTTTAATATGAAAGTTCACGGGTATTAAGTTTCAGATTGTTACCTCCCTCAGAAATAAATCATTCTTGCTTGTGTGTTGATTGCCGCAATCAATATAAGCTCGATATGTTAGCGTTTCTGGGTCATTCAAATTCAAAGTTGGTTGTTTGTGTGTTGACTGATTTCACAAAAAAATGAAGTTGGAATTGTCACAAGTAAAACTCTGATCCAAAAAATCTAAATACCATTACTAAATATTAATACATTCTCTGCTTTATAATTGTTACAGAATAGGCAATGTGTATTTGGGATAAATGCTTACTGGTGATCAAAAACACTAATCGCCTTATAATTTAAAATAATTTCAGGTTGAAACAAGAACTGGCACCCAAAGCAAACATTTTGAGGGAGACCGCCAACAAAGGGCTGGATGACTCGATTGTGTGGCGGCATAATTTATCCGTAAGTACTTTTGCTTTAGTCAGTTTGTCTTGTTGTTCAACAACAAATTATTTACAGTTTATTTACACTGCCAGTTAGTAAGTTTCCCTTGTGGTTAACACTTGATAAAATCTAAACTCAAATCTTAATACCAACAATCGATACTATTGTTCGTCACTTTCAACTTTTTCTTTCTAGAAGTGCTGTTGAAGTGAAAGTGTGAATGGTACAAAATCTTAAACTTGAAAATAATTTGTTGACATTTTAAACGATTGAGCTGGGTTGGTGTGTAAATCTAAACTAGACAAACTTGATGTGGTCTTTGACAAAGCTACACCACACACCCATACCTGTGAGCCACTTTTGAAAGCATCACATAGATTCATTATTGTATACTTCACTTTACTAATTAATTGTTTTCCCAATTATTTTACAGATGTGTGCTGGCAGAAGGACTTCAGGAGAAGTACTCCAGGCAGAAACTCCTCAGCAACTATCTTTACTTGGCACCGCTATGAAAAAGCTGAGCTGGAGAGTTCAATCAACCACCAAATTTATTGGTCTTTGTAGTAAAGTTACACTCGCCAAGAGGATCGGTTAAGACACAATACTTGAGTAAGAGTAATTCCAGCTCAACACTTTGTATTGCAGCTTAGCATTAGTACAAGAAATATGGAAATGGCAATTTGTTTTGTGCTTTCTGCTCATAAGTTGATGGTTGTACGCTTTGCCAGCAATGGCACAAGTAACTTTAAATATTCTTCTGCCAGCACCAATTAGTATGTACCTTACATCAACAGTCTCAATTAAAAGACTGATTATAAGTAAAGGTCTGTTTACAAAATGTAAGACTTCAACAAATTTACCTCATTGCTTTTTTGCACACTTTATTTGTATTTTAAAACATTTTCAGAGGAAGTGTGTTTGAGTCTAAAGCACAATATTGTAGGAGGCCTAGAACTAGCGGAGAACATGGCCGGGGATGGATCAGGGAATTGGCCCAGGGTAAAATTAATCCAAGCCAGGCCCCGCTACTGCCTCACCAAGCAGGGACTTGTTTTTTGTACATCCCTTGCTTTCCCCTGGGGCCTGGACTACAATAAATGCAAGCGATCCATGTCCCACGGGGCAATTTAGAGCCAACCACTTTCAGGCAATACCCAAGAAGAAAAAAATATTGCCATCTGAGTTTTTACATGTAGGGTTTGGTGAAACCATTATTTGAAAAAGGACTTTGATATCAAACTGTTTTGTTTGTGTGCACTGCAGCGTTTGACGACTCAAAGTTGCCGACAAATTGACTTGTATGTCAAGGCCATTTAAGTATCTTGATGATGAAGCCCTGTCAAAGTGTGTATTTGTAAACAGACCTTTTTACAATTCATAAACAAAACAAAAAGCCTACCTTAATATCCTAGTTTTGAATAATTCACAGAGTTGAAGTAGGAGAAGCTTGTAGTAGAGAGATGATGAAGTGTTTGAAGTCATGATGAAGTTGCAATCTAAGTGTTCTCATCAAAGCCCTTTTGCATCTCTTGTGAAGAAACTGCTGCTCCTCATCATCTTAATGAACCTCTACACAGGAATACAAGAATAACAAATTGTATGAATTATAAGAGCCATTAATCAAATTTGACAGTCTGTATCTAAATTTAACCTTGGTTTCAAACAAATAGTGTACTGGTCTATTTATTATACTATTTTTAATCTGTATAGGCTACAATGTTATAAACAATTTCATATCCCAATAGAAACCAGCTAAATTTAAACCAATAGTCTCTGAAGTAGAATCGTTCACAAGTTTAGCCAACTAATGTCTATTAAGTTTGTTTTATGAAAGTGTTTCCTCTTGTAACATCACTTTTGATTATTGAAGTAAATAAAAAACTAAAATGGAATTGAGCAGAAAACCTTTGAGTTGTTAACTTGTTTCACAACATTATTTAATAAGTGGGACATGTAGGTTGGTAATAAAATGGGGTACATCTTGGGGGCGGTTACAAAATAAAGAAAAGGGGGAGGTTGGGATGGAAGTACAAGGCTAATAATAGAAGGGGTATATCTTGGGGGCGGTTCAAGATGGATGGAAAAGGGGAGGTTGGAAGGGGGTACATTTTGGGGGCGGTTCTAGATGGAGAGAAAAGAGGGGGTTGGGATGGATTGTATTAGGCTAATAGTAGAAGGGGTATATCTTGGGGGCGGTTCAAGATGGAAAGAAAGGGGGGTTGGAAGGGGGTACATCTTGGGGGCGGTTTAAGATGAACAGAAAAGAGGGGGTTGGGATGGATTGTATTAGGCTAATAGTAGACAAATGGTAGAGGGGTTGGAACGGGGACGTCTTGGGGGTGGTTTAAGATGGACAGAAAAGAGGGGATCGGGATGGATGTATAAGGCTAAAGCCAAATAAAAAACCTTAATGAGGAAAATAAATTTTGAGATAATAGCCTGGGTGTCTTTAAAAAAGTGTCAGGCGGCAATTTTGAAAAAAAAGTAGAAAGGCCCTCCTTCCTTTTTTCAAAAACGCAGGACGATAAACATTTTTTTTATTTTTTATATTTGGCCTAAAAGTTGAAGGGGTAATCTTGGGAGCGGTTCAAGAATAACAGAAAGGGGGAGGTTGGGATGGAAGTAAGTACGGGCTAATAATAGAAGGGGGTTTATTTTGGGGGCCGTTCAAGAATAAAAGAAAAAGGGGAGGTTGGGATGGAAGTACAAGGCTAATAAAAGAAGGGGTTTATTTTTGGGGCGGTTCAAGAATAACAGAAAAGGGGGAGGTTGTGATGGAAGTAAGTACAAGGCTAATGGTAGAAGGGGGTCTATTTTGGGGGCGGTTCAAGAATGCCAGAAAAGGGGGAGGTTGGGATGGAGGTACAAGGCTAAATAGTAGAAGGGGTTTATTTTGGGGGCGGTTCAAGATGGAAAGAAAAAGGGGAGGTTGGGATTAAAGTACACGCAGGTAGTAGATTGGGTAACATGTAACAATCAAATTATCCAAGAAGAAAATTAACTTGTAACTCACCAGTATTTGCAGCAATTTCATGGACAGTGTCTTTTGAAATGATGTTCACAGCGACGAGCGAGGTTACTTCAACAACACTCTACAGTGGGAAAAACATACACAACATTTGACTATTGATTGAGTGAAAAAGTGGTGACCAGTTGTTTTCATTTAAACTGGGTGGTCTATTCAGAACGTGGTAAACACTGGTCTCCTATGTATGGGTCAAAGCAAGTACAGAGGTACAAAAAAGTTACAAGCCATGAACTTTGCTCTTGAAAGGGGAACAGCAATCTTCCTCTGGCTTTGGTGGAAGGGCAACTTCCCAATGAATCCTGATTCCTAGTCTGTGCTATTGCTAGTACGTCGTAGAGGAAAACAAAATGTATTCGTAACTCTATGGCCGGGTCTATTCGATCGTACTCCCCTTTGCATTGTAAGATACACAACAAGAATCTACCAGCTATTTCCAGACGAGTTAATCAACACACTAAACTAACAAATCCTTACTTACCGATATTTTAAGATGAAACATTTTGGTTATAAAAAGTAAACCCATCATGACGAGCAGACGACATGTTTACGAAGGTTATGCAGTGCACGTGAGCAACTTCCGGGAACAAAGCGCCCTCTTTCACTTGAAAAAAATAGTTACACGATTTTTGACGACAGCGCCCTCTCCGTCGAAAAAATATTGACGGAAAATGAAGACAGCGCCCTCAGCGTTATTGAGGATTTGCTATGTATGAGTAACATGTCGTCTGCTCACACGATGATTTTAGCAAAAAGTTGTCATCACAAAACATCGGTAAGTAACGATTTGTTTGTTTAGTATATTGATTTGGGCGTCTGGAAATAGCTGGTAGATTCTGTAGATGCCGTGGGGCACAGGTAGCACCCTTTTTATAGTTTAGAAATTAGTTGAATTAATAGTTTTGCCCGTTCAGATCATCCGTTTGGTTTGCAACAATGCTTGGATTGGAGTTTGTTTACATTGCTGTCGTACAGTACACTGTTGTTGTAACTGTACTTTGTACTTTAATAACATGGACGGATCATTAGCAATTGTGATAGTGTTAAAGTCGTGGGTACTAACAGTAATGGGTACTAACAGGTTAGCCCCAAACCTCTAGGCACCATGAATGAGGACCATAGCAACTTAGCATACGTACTACTGCTTCCTTGCGACCTTGCTTGTTGTTGATATTATTGTTTTTGGCATTGATTGTCTGATTTCTGTTGACACTGATTGTCTGATTTCTGTTGACACTCACTGTCACACTTTCTTATGTTTCTGTACAACCCCTTTGCCTTACATCAAGCGTTGCACGTTTGTGGGGCACCACACACAACTACCTAGCTATATCAGCCAATTACAACTTAGGTTGAAGTTTCCTAAAATACCTCATCATGTGGCTCAATGAGACGCTGTTTGACCATTTTTGACGTCATAATGCAAGAAGTTTTCAACTTTTCCAAAATGTAACCACTTTTAATTCAAACTGTTGTTGTTTGTTTTCCCCACTGTAGGAACCCCTTGAAGAAACCTCGCCACTGTGTACATCTTTCCATAAGACACGGTTTTAGTCATCACCAACCATCAGAGCAAGAAGTCCTCAACAGATGAAAGTTTAAACTATGCGCTCCACCTCTTGGAATTACTGCAAATAGGATACTACATGGTGAGTTACAATTAAATCTTCTGCTTGTCAATAAATTTGATTGTTACAATGTTACCCAAGACTGTACATTTATTACAACCTCCCCATTTTAGTTTTTTGTTTAACTGCCCCAATACGTTAGCCTTACACATCCATCCCAACCTCCCCTTTTTGTCAATCTGAAACCGCCCCCAAGATATACCCCTCCTAGTGTTATTATTAGCCTTGTAACTCCGTCCCAACCTCCCTCTTTTCAGTCCATCTAGAACCGCCGCACTGAAAATATTCTACTTTAGCCTTGTACAATCCATCCCAGCCATCCCTTTCCTCCAATCTTGAACCGCCTCCAAGACGTACCCCCTTCTGGGACTTACTATTATTGTACTCTCATCAACAAAACCTCACCCTTTTTTGTCCATCTTAAACCGCCCCCAAGAAATACACCCTACCTTGTACTTCCATCTCAACCTCATCCTTTTCTTTCCATCTGGATCCACCCCCGAGACGTAACACTTTTTACGACTGGCATTGTACAGTCCATCCCAACCTCCCCCTTTTCTTTCCATCTTGAACCGCCCCCAAGAAATACCCCTTCTACTATTAGTCTTGTACTTCCATCCCAACCTCCCCCTTTTCTGTCCATCTTGAACCGCCCCCAAGATATACCCCTTCTACTGTTAGCCTAGTACTTCCTTCCCAACCTCCCACTTTTCTGTTATTCTTGAATACCCTCCCGCCCCCCAAGATATACCCCATTATTAGCCTTGTACTTCCATCCCAAACTCCCCCTTTTCTGTCATTCTTGAACCGCCCCAAGCTGTACCCTTTTACCAAGTATTACAATCCATCCCAACCTCTCTTTTATATCCATCTTGAACCGCCCACAAGATGTACCCCTGCTATTATTAGCCCACGTACTTCCATCCCAACCTCCCCTTTTCCACCTTTAACCGCCCCAAGATGTGTTTCAGTTCCAGTTATTAAATAATGTTGTGAAACAAATGAACAGCTCAGAGGCTTTCTTCTCAATTTCATTTTATTTTTTATTTCAATAGTCAAAAGTGAACTGTTACAAGAGCAAAAACTTTCATAAAACAAACTTTAAAAGTACAGCTAAGTAAACCCCTTTTTTTATTAGACAATGTTTTTACTTTTAAAAAACAATTCTACTTCAGAGACTATTAGTTTAATTTTAGCTGCTCACTTAGGCCCTATGGGATAGGAAACTGTTATAATATTGCCATTATAGTTAAAAAATAGTATAATAAATAGCTCCATGAGAAAACTAAGATCAAATTTGATCAGTGGCTCTTATAATTCATACAATTCTTGATTCTTTGATTTCTGTTTACAGGTTCATTAAGATGATGAGGAGCAGCAGTTTCCTCACAAGAGATTGTGCAAGGGCTTTGATGAGAACACTTAGATTGCAGCTTCATTATGACTTCAAACACTTCATCATCTCTCTACTACAAGCTTCTCGTACTTCAACTCTGTGAATTATTCAAAACTAGGATATTAAGGTAGGCTTTTTTTGTTTTGTTTATGAATTGTAAAAAGGTCTGTTTACAAATACACAATGACTTCATCATGATGATACTTAAAGGGCCTTGTCACACAAGTCAATTTGTCGGCAATTTTGAGTCGACTGCTGCAGTGCACACAAACAAAAACACTTTGACATCAAAGTACTTTTTCAAAAATGGGTTCACTAAACCCATAAGAAATTTTTGTAAAAGATCAGATGGCAATGTTTTTTTCTTCTTGCATGTTGCCTCAAAGTGGTTGGCTATAAAATGCCTCGTTGGACATGGAACTTTCGCACGTATTTTAGTCCATGCCCTGGAGAAAGCCAGGGATGTACTAAAAACAAGTCCCTGCCCAGTGCGACAGTAGAGGGGGGCATGGTTCGGACTATCACCCCGATCCATCCCCGGCCATGTTCTCCGCTAGTCCCAGGTCCCCTACAATATTGTGCTTTAGACTCAAACACACTTCCTCTGAAAATGTTTTACAATCCAAATAAATTGTGCAAAAAAGCCATGAGGAAAATTTGATGAAGTCTTACACTTTGTAAACAGACCTTTACTTATAATCAGTCCTTTTATTGAGACTGTTGATGTAAGGTAGTTATTAATTGGTGCTGGCAGAAGAATATTTAAAGTTACTTGTGCCATTGCTGGCAAAGCGTACAACAATCAACTTATGAGCAGAAAGCACAAAACAAATTGCCATTTCCATATTTCTTGTACTAATGCTAAGCTGCAATACAAAGTGTTGCTGGAATTACTCTTACTCAATGATTGTGTCTTAACCGATCCTCTTGGCGAGTGTAACTTTCCTAAAAAAAGACCAATAAATTTGGGGGTTGATTAAACTCTCCAGCTCAGCTTTTTCATAGCGGTGCCAAGTAAAGATAATTGCCGAGGAGTTTCTGCCTGGAGTACTTCTCCTGAAGTCCTTCTGCCAGCACACATCTGTAAAATAATTGGGAAAACAATTAATTAATAGTAAAGTGTAGTATACAATAATGTATCTATGTGATGCTTTCAAAAGTGGCTCACAGGTATGGGTGTGTGGTGTAGCTTTGTCAAAGACCACATCAAGTTTGTCTAGTTTAGATTTACACACCAACCCGCTCAACCGTTAAAATGTCAACAATTATTTTCAAGTCTAAGATTTTGTACCGTTCACACTTTCACTTCAATGGCACTTCTAGAAAGAAAAAGTTAAAAGTGACAAACAAAAGTATCAATTGTTGGTATTAAGATTTGTGTTTAGATTTCATCAAGTGTTAACCAAAAGGGAAACTGGCAGTGTAAATTGTAAATAATTTGTTGTTGAACAACAAGACAAACTGACTAGAGCAGAAGTACTTACGGATAAATTATGCCGGCACACAACTGAGTCATCCAGCCCTTTGTTAGCGGTCTTCCTCACAATGTTTGCTTTGGGTGCCAGTTCTTGTTTCAACCTGAAATTATTTTAAATTATAAGACGATTAGTGTTTTTGATCACCAGTAAGCATTTATCCTTATACACATTGCCTATTCTGTAACAATTATAAAGCAGAGAATGTATTAATATTTAGTAATGGTATTTAAACTTTTAAACTGATTGATCACCAATGTCAAGTTGTTGTAACTACACTGGTCCTTTTCAGAACAAACTTGTTATTGGATCAGAATTTTACTCTCATTTATTCAGAGAGAATTAACTATCTGAAACTTAATACTCCATGAACTTTCAGATTAAAACGCATCAGTTTTGTTGTTGATGGTGATACTTTGGAGCCGAGCGAATATTAGAACACCGGACTCAAGCTCTGTTGCTGTTTGAACAGCAGAGTGTGGGTTCAAGTCCTGGTCAAGACACTTGTGTTCTAAAGCAAGACACTTAACCATTATTGATACGTAGTTGAATGGATAAGAACACCAGACTCAAGCTCTGTTACTGTTTCTATTCAGCAGAGTGTGGGTTCGAGTCCCGGTCAAGACACTTGTGTCCTAAAGCAAGACACTTAACACAGAGCCGAATGGATAAGAACAGCGGACTCGAGCTCTGTTGCTGTTTCTATTCAGCAGAGTGTGGGTTCGAGTCCCGGTCAAGACACTTGTGTTCTAAAGCAAGACACTTAACCATTATTGATACGTAGTTGAATGGATAAGAACACCAGACTCAAGCTCTGTTGCTGTTTCTATTCAGCAGAGTGTGGGTTCGAGTCCCGGTCAAGACACTTGTGTCCTAAAGCAAGACACTTAACACAGAGCCGAATGGATAAGAACACCGGACTCGAGCTCTGTTGCTGTTTCTATTCAGCAGAGTGTGGGTTCGAGTCCCGGTCAAGACACTTGTGTTCTAAAGTAAGACACTTAACCATTATTGATATGTAGTCGAGTTGATACATGTAAGAATATCGGACTCGAGCTCTGTCGCTGTTTCTATTCAGCAGAGTGTGTGTACGAGTCCCGCGCAAAACACTTGTGTTCTAAAGCAAGAGTAAGTGTCTGATCCTTAAATACACACATTGCCTATTAATTTGTAACATTTATAAGCAGACTACGGACTACGGACTGAATCTCTGTTGATGTTTCTATACAGCATAGTGTGGGTTCAATTTCCGGTCGTGACACTCGTTGCCTTAAGCAGGGCACTTAACCATTACTGATGTGTCCTTCGGATGGGGGGGGGGGGACATGTTAAAACGTTGGTTCTGTGTGCTTTGTAATGCACGTGAAAGAACCTGACCGGTGCACTTTAATATCAAAAAGAGAAGGGGTTCGCCCCAAGTATTCTTGGTCGGATTGGCTGCATATTACTACACAACACCTAAAAGGAAAATACTGAATGTTGATGCGCATTCAGCATCTCTGAGTGATGAATATGAGCGCTTTCTAAGTAGCCACTATTATTACTATTATTAACATTAATAAACTTACAGCGCCCTTTAATTTTGTGTGTTTGCCTACATGTGGAGATGAAAAGGTGCAATTAGTTTGTCGTGGTTTAAAATAAGTTATGTAACAAGAGGGGGCCCTCAAACTTTCGCAACATGAGACAAACTTGGGGACAATTGTCGTTAAAATGTCGGTTGCGGTAATAGTGAAACAGCTCTCGCGTAACCATCTTGCAATCTGCTTTGCGAGAGACAACTGCTCTCATCACTACTAGGCCCCCTCCCACCCCAAACAACTTGGCTACATAATATTGTTATGAATCTTGTAAACATCCTTTAGAGTTTTAGGTGCTCAAAGATCGTGTATGATGTCTTTGCCCCCCACTTGCCACCCCCTCCCTCCCTGCCCACACCACAAACGTTGTAAACAACTTGGCTACTCAATATTGTTATGAATCTTGTAAATTACTCACAGTTAGAGATCCTTTGGTAGAGTTTTAGATGCTCAAAGATCGTGTAAAATGATGTCTTTGCCCCAAGATGGTGTACTGTAAAATGATGTCTTTGCCCCCACTTGCCACCTCTGCCCCTCCCTCCCCAATCTCTGGTTACTCCACATACGTTGTAAACAACTTGGCTACTCAATATTGTTATGAATCTTGTAAATTACTCACAGTTAGAGATCCTTTGGTAGAGTTTTAGATGCTCAAAGATTGTGTACTTTGTACTCAAATGCTCAGGACATGTTGTTTACATATGGCAACCGTCTATGTCTAGTTCCCAGTCTGTAAGAAGTGGTAATACAGGTAGTGATGGGTGTCTGACTATTTTTTCTTTGAATATTTATTGAGAAAATGTACGTGAATAAGTGTTCGTTTTCATAGTTTTTTTCGTTGAAAATGAGTTGTTTTTGAATCGCAATGTATGTTAACTGTTTTAATTGTCATAGAATTGGTAAAAAAGGTACAAGAATTGGAAATATCGATGTACGAAAATGCGTTAGGTGTAGTATAGGTGTAGTATGCTACATAGGCTTAGTATAATATACACATTGTTAAAGCCAATTAAGTTGCATTTAAAGGCCGTTTTTTGAGTAAAGTTGTACATTTTGGATGAATTTTGAAGAGTAAATGTTTGGATTGATGTAATACAACGGTGTAAGCAGTGTAAAGGTGTTTAGCAGTATTTTGGGGACGTTTTAGTGATGTAAATCGTAAGTCTTTTTCGATTTTCATGACTTTTGCACTTAGAATTTTTTTTTTTTTCACCAATTTGCACCAAAATTAACGAGCGTACGTTTCAAGCGATTTTAAGAAAATGATTTACCAAAAATGCGTAAAAAATGTAAGTTTTTTGTAAAAAAAACTTTTCTAACAACTTTTTTCACCAAAATTAACGAGCGTGCGTTTCAGGCGATTTTAATTTTTTCATAGACCGTTAAAAAAAAAATTAACGGTCTTTTTTTTTTTTTTTTTTTTCCCAAAAATGAAATTTTTCTTGAAAAAATCTTGCCTCCCCTTCACCCTCTCTCCCCGGTGCCGCCTCCCCCTCTCTCTCTGGTCCCGGTGTCGTCCCCTCCTCGTGGTTCCGCCGCCGTGGTGTCTCCTGCTGCTGCGTCTCCTCTCCGTGCGTCAAGACCTGTACATGTTCCTGTGGAAGAAACGTGGGTTATTTCTTTATTTCGCTTACCTCATGGTCCGTGCCGGGGCTCGAACCTCTCATCTTGTCCTCGCGAAACTGTAACCTTAACCACTAGGCCACAACGATGACTGTACAGATCATACATTTTTTGGAGTGATGAATATTACACAACCACGTACGTAAAGCATTGCGCTATATATTTACGGGAATAAATAATTAAATAAATTAAATAGCCCCCTCTGTTGGTCAAAATTGTCCAGTGTGTAATAAAAAAACTTGTTGCTGTTGTTAATGATAAAAAAAAAACGTTTTTGCCAATCAGTTATTTTAGGAGTCCAAATTAGTGTAATTAAAGTTTACCCTTTCATAGCTTCTATAATTAAGCCCAAATATTTTAACCTACCAGTTTAAAATATAATAAACTTTAAAACAAAGACGATTATTAAAGAAAAGAACACCTGGCACACTTTCTTTTATTAAATTCATTTTTTATTGGAACATATATAAAAAATAATGAAAAAAATTAATAATAATATTAGACAAGTTTTAATACAAATTATTTGTAAAAATATAACTTTGTGACAAATAAATTACGTGATAAAACTCACAATAAAGTAGTACAGTAATATTAATAATAATAATAATAAACAAGACTAATAAAGCGCATTTTACAAGATACAATGCGCTGGTAAGAGAGCTACAAAAAAGTAAGTTTACGAGTAAGACAATCTATTAAACAAGGATGGCTCTACATAGAGGCCACAAAGATTGAAAACTCACAATTAAAGTGAACGAAATAAAAAATGACTTAAATTTTGACATTACAAATTAAGTATCGATATTTAATTTTTAAAGTCAAAATGTAAGGTATTTTTTTTCCACATATATTATATATATATTTATCCTCTCGGTAAATTGTCCTGCCTCCGAATTTCAAAAATTAAATACTCTGATTTCTAATTCCAACATTACAGAAGTTTGTCCTCTAGGTTTTCAGTTTACTGCTAAACATTATTTCCAGCATGCAAACACATAATTGCTTAAAGGCAGTGGACACTATTGGTAATTGTCAAAAACTAGCTTTCATACTTGGTGTATCTGAACATATGCATAAAATAACAAGCCTGTGAAAATTTGAGCTCAATCTGTCATCGAAGTTGCGAGATAATAATGAAAGAAAAAACACCCTTGTCACACAAAGTTGTGTGCGATTAGATGGTTGATTTCGAGACCTCAAGTTCTAAATCTGATGTCTCGAAATCAAATTCGTGGAAAATTAGTTCTTTCTCGAAAAATATGGCACTTCAGAAGGAGCGGTTTCTCACAATGTTTTATACCATCAACCTCTCCCCATTGCTCATCACCAAGAAAGATTTTAATTATTTTGAGTAATTACCAATAGTGTCCACTGCCTTTAATTGTAGGGGTAACAGACCCAAATCAACTATGTAGAACTTCCCAGATGTTTGTCAGACATGTTTCTTCAAAATCAGTATGTTTTCAAACTAAATTTAAAAGATGACCTTTTTTATCCTGGAATCCTGTATCAAAACCTTTAGTGGCACTGGATGGACACTTTTGGTAAAATATTGTCAAAGACCAGTCTTCTCACTTGGTGAATCTTAACATGCACAAATAAACAAACCTGTGAAAATTTGAACTCAATTGGTCGTTGAAGTTGGGAGAGAATAATGAAAGAAAAAAACACCCTGTCACATGAAGTTGTGTGCTTTCAGATGCTTGATTTCGAGACCTCACGCGTGAGGTCTCAAAAGCAATTCTCAAAAGCAATTTCTCTATTTTGCTGAGAAATTACTTCTTTCTCAAAAACTACGATATTTCAGAGGAAGCCGTTTCTCACAATGTTTTATGCTAACAATTATCTTGAGTAATTACCAATAGTGTCCAGTGCCTTTAAGATAAACAAAGCATTTAACCGCCTTTGTTTCGGTGTCAAGTTATGCCAATCATTAGGTTTAAATCTTGTTAAAATTTTCAACGAATAATTAGTGGTCACACTTGAGCTCAATGATTGTTCTGCTTAGGCCAAATAAAATACCAGTTGATCGTCTTCGCCCGCTAGACCTTTTGGGGGGCCGCATCCTTTTTTTCCCTTTTTTTTTTCCCTCGAATTTTGTATTAAAAAAATGTAATGTTTTTTTGTGTGTTTGAAATGCATCATTTCAAAAGGACTGGCCTAGGAGCTTTTCCCTACCATCAGCAAATCTTTTTAGTGCCTGTAACACGGGTCCTCATGCAACAATAAAATAAGTTTGGTGGGTTAATCTGAAGAATTTGTGGCCTGTTTGATTTGAAATACTAAGCGGCCATCTTGGAAATTTAAAAAAATTATAATAATAAATAAAAGGCCCTCATCCTCCTCTTTTTGAAAAATCCGGAACGATCAACTGGTATTTTTTTTATTTGGCCTTTAACGTACATTGGAAATATGGGTCAGCAAAATGTTTAATTTTGCGAGTCCAGTGAAATAAAATCATGTTTCCCATTAAAGTGAAAAAACGGGACTTGAAATGTTGGCAATATTTTTGTTCATCAACAGTGCCCCCAAAAGAGGAATAAGTTGACAAAGCCTAGTTTTCTGATAATACCAAAAATAAACAGTTTGTTCACAGTTGGGCCAAACAAAAATATAATAAAGTTTCTTTTCACACTGAACTTTGCAAAATTTGTTGCTTTAGTTGAGCCAAACAAAAATTTAGTTATGTTTTCCCACTTTGATGAAAAATTGGTAGGTACTTATGGCCAAGCAAATATATAGTAATGTTTCCACAGCAAAAAAAGTTTAAGTACACAGGTGGGCAATGTCTTCTAGAATTGTTATCAAAGTTTTGCCATATAAAAATATAGTTATGTTTTCATGAATGGGAAGAAACGTGGATGGGCAAAAATGGTTTCTTTTTCTTCAAATTGGTCCAAACAAAGAGGTAGCAATTTTTCCTACATATTATAATAATAATAATAATAATAATTCCATACCTCAAGGCGCAATACACTAATCAAATAATTTGGCCAAATAACAATAACGTCATGTTCTTCATAACAGATGGGCAACATTTTTTTATTTTTTTTTATTTGGCCAAACAAAAAGATAGTCATGTTTAATGTATCCTGTAATAACAAGGCGCGTACGGTAGTTTGAGAAAAAAGACGAATTTTGTGTTTGAGTGGTTTAAGCCTTCAGTGCCACATACATTTTACCCTTGTTCAGTGTAATAGGAAACATTATTATATTTTTGTTTGGCCCAACTATACAGTTTTCCCAACATCCAAAATTCGATTCCTTCCAATTCACAAAGTAGCCTTGATTTCTACACCCTTGACAGCATCAGCAAAACCTACATGATTTCTTTTTCACAGTTGGACCAAACAAACAGGTAGTCTACTTTCCACATTACACTAATTTGATACTTTGGGCCAAACAAACATAATAATGTTACACTGAATTTGGGTGGGCAACATTTTGTTTAAAAAAAAAAGGTGGGCTATACAAAAATAAAGTTTTGTTTCACATTACACTGAAAAAGGGTAAGTAAACATTTTTCCATTAATATTCTGATATATTGAAGACATGATTTTATTTTTGTTCATCCTTACTCGAAAATAGTATTCTTTCCAAATTACAAAGTAGGTTTCTTACTCAGCCTTATTTTCCACACCCTTGACAGCATCAGCAAAACCTGCACTCAATCAAACTTGGAATAGTATTTTCCAATGAAGATGTCACCGAGGATCCAAAGAGCGCCCAGAGGTTGAGTGAAGTCCATTCTGATGCATCCACTCAGGCAAAGTGTCTTTCATATCTCGGTTTCCTAAAATGCAAGACGAGAAGAAGATCACTATTACCTCAAGAAGTTGACCAAAGAGTAAAATGTCAAACAACATACCAGCCACTGTATTCAAACAAACTGATAAAATCTCATAAAAAAAACTTAATAGTTTCCTAAGACAACTGTGCAAGAAGAACACAAAGTGTGCCAAACAAAAACTATGGGCCAAACAAAAGTAAGTTATGTTTCCCATTATAATGAAAAAGGTAAGTGCACAGGTGGACAAAACCTTTTCACTTTCTTTTTTTAAAGTTTGGCCAGACAGAGGGGGGGGGGTCAATTGTTTTATATTGATGGTTTGGCAATAAAAAGAAGTTCAGTGTTACTTTTACAAAAAGGGAAAAAAGTCATTTGTTCCATTTACACCAAGGACAAGACTAGGGTAAACAGTGGGTGGCATCTGTGGTCTTGGTGTTGATCTCAAGCTTACCAGGTCCATCTTTCACAAGTTAAGGTTTGGTGAGTCCATTGTACTCTCTCAGTCTCAGTCTCTCCGAAGCATTACAAGTCAGATAAGACGGATGGATCTGTGTGAAGATGCTCTCCTTGATCTTGTTGAAGGCCTTAAGTAGCAACTCCTACACAATAAAAAATTACAATTTTTATTTTGATCAATCATAAATATAATGTGCCACCAATGGAGACTGGTTTCTCAAATAATCAGGGTTTGTGGCTTCCAAAGTTTTTTAAAGGAAAATAAATTGTGAAAATTGATGATGTAACTAAAGTCAGTGTCCCTCATCTTGGTCATGCCTCATCAAACGGTCACTGTTTGTTTTCAGTTCAGCTGCCACCAGTACTTTGCGTGGGATTAACCCTGCCTCGGTGTGTGTGCATACATAATATAAAATAACAGGGCCTGAACTGAAGGAAGGGGACAATTTCTGTACCCTGCCAAGTCTACTTTTTCATTTAAGATTGAAAATTGAAATAAATAAGGGCCCTAACAAATTAGTATCTACTCTATATCACTCAAAATGAGAAAATACGTTTGGTAAAATGAACAAGTGTGAATGTGGGGGCAGGCGGGGGGGGGGGGGGGGGGCACAACCACAAGCTACGGGGTACAACCACAAGCTACGGGGTACACTAATCGGTCCATCTGCACACCAGTACAAAACTAACTGGCACACCACTCCAGTCTCCAGTGACTGACAGTGGTGCCAACAATCGACACTCACTTTAAACTCAAATAGAATTTAGTGACTCTATGGAAACGTATGCAGGAATTTAAGCACAAGCACCTAGATCAGAATATTCATCAATACTGATCAGGGAATAATCATATTCAATCATTTTATGCAACGACACGAAATTCTACCTCTCCATTTAGCACTGATCACTGACTCAGTGACTGACACTGACCGCCCTTACTCTATGCACTGACTGACTGACAGTGATGACATTGACAGACTGTATTGCGCCTTTTGGCGGTTCATTCAATCAAACAAATCTTACTCAAAATGCCTGGTGGTCTGCCTGAAATTTACACCCATTTGCCGGCTGACTGTTCCCTGTAATTTGATGTATATTCCCATGGTGACATTAGCATTCGCAGACGACGGTCAGCAACCGGAATACTGATCTACAAAATCGTCCAAATCATAACAACAACAAAGATGCGTTTTCGTAGCAGAAGTCAATTTCTATACAGGCAGTCTTGTCCCCAGTTGTTTGCTACTTCCTGCCCGTTTTTTCATACTAATATCCGCGTAATGAAAATAGTTTAGGGACCATACTAATTATTATGTAACTTCTCGAATGAGGGCGCTATTTACATTTTATTTAATAGTTTTTGTCGACCTGAACTAAGAATTTAATATTATTCATATTACTTTTGAACTAACTTGGGCGTTTACTGAAGAAACATTCTGCTTAATTTGATGCAGCAAACATTATTATTATGATACAGTAGGCACCTCTAGTGCATTTGGATCTATATTTTGTGAAATAATGATTGGTATTTTATTTTCTGGAGAAAAAAGGCAAACAAAAAATGCGTTTGGCTGTCCAGCAATTTTGTGAAATTTTGCCAATTCAAAGATGCAGTAGGCTCTACTTGTACCTTTTTGTATGATTTGATGCAAAGCTATTATTTGGGGAAATATCGGTATTTGAAAATAATTATGAAGTAGGCAAAAACTGAAGAAAGAACTCACCACATTAAGTCTAGTATTTTAATCACAATTTTGAGTTGCGATTTTATGCTCTGTTTTATTTAACTTGACCCAGTACAACAATAATAAGCTATAAATAAATTGATATGCGCAAATTAGGCAAAGAATTGAATGAGAAACAGATTCCCACAAACGTCCAGCATTTTAATCGAAATTTTATCAACTTTTGATGCTCTAAAATGATGTAGTTTGCTCTTCTGCCTTTTTACAAAACAAGGGTTATGTCCCGGCATTTTATTTAAAATTTTAGTACATTTTTGCGCCGATTGTCATCAAAAGTGCAAGGCTCCCTTTTGGTTTGCAAAATGTTCAAAAACATGCAGTAAGCCTACTCCTTACAATTTATGTTATTTTGGTGAAAGCTACCCCCTTTTTTATCAAAAATGTTGAACCCGTTTTCACAAAAAGTGCAAGGCAAAGTGCGAGTAAAAAAAAAAAAAAACATGTCTAGCGTCCGGGTTTCTAAGAAGATAAAAAATGAAGGAGGAGGGGCCTTATATTTTTAACTTTTCAAGATGGCCGCTATTGTTTTTTTTTTCTTCTGCAAAATATCCATTGGTTTTTATACTGTTCAAACACGTTGACAAGACATTGAACTTGATAGTGGTTTTATTTGTTTTTGGTCAAGGCAAGCAAAAAAAAAGTAATATTAAGCGCACCCCACTCTTTTTTTTTTTTTTTTTTTTTAAAGGAGGAAGATGATTTTTGTTCAATATTTCTTTTTTCCAGATCGTAAAAAAAAATATATATATACATATATATCCCGTTTTAGTTTAAAAAAAAAAACTATACAAAGAAAGCATCCGGGGACGCTAAACACGTTTTATTTTGGCCTATGAATTATTGAATTTTGACTAATTTTTTACAATAAATGTAAGGTTTACCCCCTTAAATTTATTTCCAATTTTGATTAAAAAAAATGCTATATCTTTGTTGATGATATCTTTGTTGATGATTTTCAACAAAACTGCAAGGTGTACCCCTTTTTGTTTTATCAAGTGTTGACAAATTTTCCACAAAAAATATGAAAGGCTTACCCCTTGCAAATTCTTTCTGTTTGTGCTGATTCTAAGGGTGCGTTCGTTTAGCTCCCCTGGGTCGACCCCGGTGCGTGGCGGATTTTTTTACTAGGACGAACGTGGGTAATTATCTGCACACACTCGTCCTGGAAAAAAAAACGCCACACACCGGGGTCGACCCTGGGAAGTTAAACGAACGCACCCTAAATAAAAATGCAAGTCTTACCCCCTTGTGATGCAATGAGGTGACCTCTGATAAAAAAGTATTGTTTCTTTGGGTTCAAAATAATCAAAGGAGAAATGTTTTCTTTGATTCGCAGACTTGGATCTATAATCTATATGCATGTAAATATTTTGTCTTTCTGAATAAAATGTTATTATTTAAATAGAAGGATTTGAAACTTTGCATGGTGGAAGTATAACTAAGAGAGGTTTGTGGTAACACCATGTAGAAATCACCCTTGCCTTGTCAACAACCGATTTATTTCCAGAACCAACACTACTCAAAAGAGATTTCAACATTAGTGTTACTGCAAACCTCTCCAAGTATAAAATTAATCAAAAAATTGCTACAAGTCAAATATTTAAATACTTCAGACCTTGTCTTTTTTAGAGAGCTGTTGATAATGTAAAACATTGTAAGAAACGACTCCCTCTGAAGTAACATAGTTTCTGAGAAAGAGGTTATTTCTCACTCAAATATTAAAACACTTCATACCTTAATTATTTTGTTTTAGGTATCTGAAAGCACACAAATTAATTTTGTGCAAACAAGTGTTTTTGTTTTCTTTCATTATTCTCTTGCAACTTCAATGACCAGTTGAGCCAACATTTTCAAATATTATTTTTTATTTGATGCATACTATTATGCTGGGATACATCAAGTGAGAATACTGGTCTTTGACAATACTACCAAACGTGTCCAGTGCCTTTAAAGAATATAATTTATAGCTGTAAATTAATCATAATTACAGTAAAGTAATTTACCGCTGGTTCCATAATACCCAGTTATTAATTTTCTAATAAGAACTCAGAAATAAATAATGTAATTAAAATTTTGCTATCATATTATACAAAAATTTCAAAAACTTCTGTATCTACATTTTTTGACAATAGAATGTACAAAATAAAAGGTACAAAGACATTAAAGATGCTATGTCAGATTTTTGGCCGATTTGACCCAAAAATTTTGATTTAAAATTCAATAGGTATTTTGATGGGGGTTGAGAAAGTTACAAGCTTTCATTTGAGCCATTGCTCAAAAAAGTCCGCAAATTATTAGTAGCAGTGAAATAAAGTGCTCAAAATTAGTTTTTGTCGGGATCCCGAAAATATATCACGTGACCAATTCTCATGTGTTTTATAAGGAACGTTTTAAATTTTTGTCATGGTTCCTGACCATTAAAAGTAAAAGTTAAACTTTTTTTTGTTAGAGCGGGTGATACTCTTTGGAATACCATTCACTCAAAAAAATCTATTTTTAATGTTTGGGGCAAAAAATCTGACATAGCATCTTTAATTGTTTACATTGCTATTGCTAGAGCCCCCTCTATGCATTAAAGTTTTGCCCATTTACAACAAAAATGTAAGGCTTCCCCCTGCAATTTTATGAAATTTTGGCCCATTTTCAACAAGAACTATTACGGCCCCTTGCGATTTCTTTTAATTTTGTTTGAATTGCAACAAAACTGCATCTTGGCTTACCCCTTGCACATTTATCAATTTATTTTTCTCCATTTTCTAGAAAAATGCGAGGTGTACCTCTTGTGATTTTATCAAAGATTTAAATCAAAACAATCATCGCTGGATAAATGCATTACATTTATAACGAATATAGACTGATGTCGGTCTACCAGTATACTGCAGTATTAACCAACCGACAGTTTTAAGTATTTACGGCTGTGATTTTGTGGAAGACCTACACTACAAAGTACACACCGAACAACTGACGATAAACTTTTTGTACAAATTTACAGTTTACAATTTACAGGTATTTACAAACTTGATAACAATACGAGAGAGATGGAGGTTTGGTACATGGACTGAATGATTGACACGGCTTCAAAACTTGCTCGAGACATCATCTCCAAATAAATAATAATAATAATTATTAATACGCGCCTTTTGCCAAAGGATACAAAGCGCCAGGTATTATTTCTGCAAGGAGTGGGGCGAAATTTTGAGATATAAGACCTTAATCCTTAAGCACCATGTAATGGTTTACAAGGTGGTATGGCACAATATGCTGCCAATCCAGCCAGGAACACCGGGGCGAACCCCTTCTCTTTTCGATAAGTGCACTGGGTTCTTTTACATGCGTTTACACAACACATGGCTTTCATCCCATCCGAAGAACGAAGCAATGGTTATGTGTCTTGCTTAAGGACACAAGTGTCACGGCTGGGGATTCGAACCCACACTCTGCTGATCAGAAACACCAGAGTTTGATTTCGGTGCTCTTAACCGCTCGGCCACGACACTCCCATGTATCAGTCTTGTTTTCTCCGGCACCTCCAAAGATCGCCATGACAATGCAAAAGGCATTGAAAGTGTTGAATACCATGGCAACCGATGGTTGACTACACTTTCAAACGAGTCGTCCGAGTGAGTGCATCACTGTACATGTACTTTGCTAGTCAGTGGTCAATCACGAGTCAACTAAAATGGGTACACTCAAACTTGCTCATATCCAATGCACATTGTCTTTCTTGACCTCTGACCCATTGACCTTTGATGACCCTAAGGAGGTCATCCTCTCTCTAAGCGTCTGTCTCTGTATCATCCATGTCCAATCCGGCGGTCATGTCATCAAAAGCGCTTAGGACACTCTCAACCTCTTCATCAATCACACCGCCGCCTCCCTGCCCCTCAGCGAGCGTCCCTTTACTCGCGTCCTCCTCCGCTGACGTCTTCACGCCATCTGTCTTCTCCCCGGCTTCACTCTCCAATTTTGACGAGTCCTTCTCCGTGTTTGATGAGGGGGTGAGATTAAGTTCGGTCCTCGTTGGGGTCGATTGATCTGTTGGGTCGCTGACGGCGTCTTTGTTGTCGGTGATTACAGCCTTGGCGACGGGATCTATGGAGGGTGTGTTCTTCACGTCTTCCCGCTGCGCAGCAGGGCTGTGGACCTTGTGGACGGCTCGGCTGATCTCAAGGAGCTCACGAAGACCACGATTTTCAACCTGAGAAAAGAAAGTTATCAGTAGGATTAGAAACTTTGCACGGTGGAAGTATCGTTTTTGAAAGGGCAAGGACACCAAGTAATTTTCTCCTTGGTAAAGGGCACCCTATGATTGAGGAAATTGTACATTTCTACTGAAGCATTTCATGGGCACCAAGGCAATAACAAGGGGGCATGGAGGCTTTCGTTGCCTCCGTGAGGCATCAGGCCTCGATGACTCTTTTAAATCATTGGTACTCTCTCAACTTTTACCAACAAACTAAAAACTTGTTCTCTAAGTGAATACTAACGCGATACTGATGTATTTGTATGTGGAAATAAAAACTGCTTTATTTTCTGTCTTACACCTGTTTGTTTTGTCCTGTATTTTAATGCCTGTCTGTCTTTTTTGTCTGTCCGTTCATAGGCTGGGGAACAAAAGCTGTGCTTCAACCCGGACCTTGATGTTGCATTTTGTTTGAAGTTTCACCTTTTAATCTCTTTTATATTTACTATAATTTTGACAATCTTACTCTGTATTATACACTATTTGTAACATTGAATAAACAAATCTATCTTTTTTTCTCTGTCCGTTCATAGGCTGGGGAACAAAAGCTGTGGTTTCACCTTTTCATCTCTTTTATATTAACTATAATTTTGACAATCTTACTCTGTATTATACACTATTCGCAACATTGAATAAACGTATCTATCTATCTGAGAGGTTTGTGGTAGCACCATGTGAAAATCTTTTTTGAGAAGTGTTGGTTCTAAAAAGAATTTCATTAAATTAGATAAACTTCGTCACCACATGAGGGGTTCTGCAAAAGGAGACTGGTGTGGAATCAACTGACCAATTGGCCACCCTCACACAAGACCGAATTACTTGGAAAAGCCAAACTCTAGCCCGCCTGTGGGCGACTGAGTGAGTGAGTGAGTGAGCAAGCGAAGAGTTTTATTCTTACCTGGAGTCTGGTGAGTTTCTGCTCAACATCGAAGGAGGTTTTTTCCTCCAGGAAAATCGCTTGCTTCATTACGGCGGCCATCTCTATGATCTTAGCTGTTGTTGCGATTGACATCTGCAGAGAAATACAATAGTTTAGGATTAACTCAGGCTTGGAGTTTCATCTTTAAAAGTGCAAGGCCTTTTTTATTTGACAGTATTAATAATAGTATCAAATAATTGCAAATGACAAAAAGATAGTAGGAAGGATTTTTAAAGAAGAATTTTACAAGATACAATTTATGTAGGTACAGAAAACAGTTAAATAATTTATTTAAAAATACATGATTTTATAAGCAAGAAATAAAGGAAGGAAAACAGTTATTATTATACAAGAAAAATATTCACACAGTGAAATTATTCAAAAATACAAGAAAGCAGGAAATATGGGAAGAAGACAAGTTATTATTAGACAAGAAAAATATTCAAGATTTTATAAGCAAGAAACAAGGGAAGGAAAACGGTATAAATGATTATACAACAACATTCACAAAATGGAATTATTTGAAAATACATGATTTAAGCAAGAAATAAGGGAAGAAAAAGGTTATTATTATACAATGGGATAATTATTATTCATTATTGGTTTAAAAATGCAAACATGCAAATTATGTAGGTACACCAACAGCAACAAAACTTATTTTGTTGTCGTTGGTGTAAACTTCATAATTTGTAGTTCAAAATGCAAGATCATTGAAGCAGGAAATATGGAGAAAAAACAATTTCAAAGATTTACAAATTATGTAGATACACAAACAACATCCAAAATATTGAAAAATGAAATAAGCAAGAAATAAGGGAAGGAACAACATTCAAAGATTTAATACAAATTATGTAGGTCCAAAAAAAAAAAAAAAAATGCAAAATCATTTGCAAGAAATATGGGAAAAAAACAATTTCAAAGATACAAATTATGTAGGTACACCAACAACAACAAAACTATTTTGTTGTTGTTGGTGTAAACTTCATAATTTGTAGTTCAAAATGCGAGATCATTTAAGCAAGGATATGGAAAAAAAAGCAATTTCAAATATTATAAACATAGAAAAGCAAGAAACAATGGAAGAAAATAATTCAAAGTTAAACAAATTATGTAGGTACACCAACAATAAGAAAAATATTGAAAAATAAACAAGCAAGAAATATGGGAAGAAAACAATTTCAAAGTTAAACAACATATGAAGGTACACAAACAGCAACAAATATATTTAAAAATGCAAAGCAAGAAATAAGGTAAGAAAACATTTCAAAGATTGTACACATTATGTAGTTACACCAACAACAAAACACAACAACAATAACAACAACAATAACAACAACAACAACAACAACACATACTTTAAAAGACAATATAAATAAGCAAGAAGCTCATGGTGTTTTAAAATGTCTTCATTATTATTATTATTATTTAAAATTTGATAGTATACTTACTTCTTGTTGCTCAGCATGCTTCTCCAAGCAGTCTTTATCGAATCTATTCGCCATCAGCATCCGACATATCTGTTCTCGGTAGCTACTCATGATGAGGTCAAGAGCCGACTGGTGTTCCTCTAGCGCCACCCGGAGCTCCCGGTTCTCTCTCTGCAGCTCGCGGATTTGTCGGTTCTCCTGCTGGATACCGAGGATGAGGGCGGAGCGTGGACGGTGACGAGCGACGCTGTTCATCTCTTCAACTTCCTCCTGGTACTGCGCAGAGAGAAAAAGCAGGGAGAATCAGAAAGTCAATTTTGTGTGGCATAAAAATAAAAATGTCTACAAGATCCACAGCCTCCATTGCCCCTGTTCTTGGCCTTGGTGCCCTGTCAAAAGTTTCCCATTGACTTTAAAGGCAGAGGACACTATTGGTAATTACTCAAAATAATTATTAGCATAAAACCTTACTTGGTAACGAGTAATAGGGAGAGGTTGATGGTATAAAACACTGTGAGAAACGGCTCCCTCTGAAGTGACGTAGTTTTTGAAAAAGAAGTAATTTTCCACGGATTTGATTTTGAGACCTCAAGTTTAGAGTTTGAGGTCTCGAAATCAAGCATCTGAAAGCAAACAACTTCATGTGAAAAGGGTGTTTTTTCTTTCATTATTAATTATCTCGCAACTTTGACGTCAAATTGAGCTCAAATTTTCACAGGTTTGTTATTTTTTGCATGTTGAGATACAGCAAGTGAGAAGACTGGTCTTTGACAATAGTGTCAAGTGGCTTTAAGATTCTCTGATGGAAGTGCCCTTTATAAAATGAAAATGGCCTTGCTCTCTCAAAGATGAAATTCAAGGCCTGAAAATTCTGTGTTCTAATGAGAGATCATCAGAAATTGGAAATAAATTCATCAAACTTGTTTGGATTTTGACAAAATTGCACTTAAAAGAGTATTAGCCACAGTGGTATTTTACATCCTTTTACTGTGAGGTTAGAGTGCAGGCCTGATATGTCACGGAGGCAACGAAGGTGATTGCCTCCATGTCCCCTGGTCATTGCCTTGGTGCCCTTGAAATGCTCCAGTACAACTTTGCAATTTCATCATAGGGTGCCCTATACCAAGAAGAAAATGCCTTGGTGCCCTTACCCTTGGTGCCATACAGCCCTGAGAGTGACTGTAGATTTAGAATTTTATTTTTATTTTATTGAGATATCGCCTGACATCACAAGATTGGACAGCAACTTAAATGTAAGGGCTACATTTTCTTGGTTGTAAAAGGCCCTCGTGACTTGGCCACTCAATTCGTGCTAGTGGTCTCCCCTCCTAGACGCTTTGGATTGCGGCTCTACGAAGCTACATGTACATGTACGAAGGCTTCGACAAATTGCTCACTGTTATTTTCATGACCTTGTCTCACCTGTTTCATGGCTTCAATCCGTTTGTTGAGAGTGGAGGATTGTTCAATTAGTGAGTCGGCCGCGTTGTCATGATCTCGTAGTCTCTCTACCAGCCGCTTAGCGTCCGCTAACACTTGGTCTATGGTCAGACTCATGGTGTGTTTATAGATCTCTGACGATGTCTGTAAAATAAAAAAGTAAGAACTTGAAAAATGCAAAAAAATATATCGGACTGGTGTTTCGACCCAGGCAGTAGCAGAGTCTTCCTCCTTGAAGGCTAAATACTTGAATTTGACTTGACAACCAGGGACCCAATTTTAAATCGCTGCTTAACGCAAAAAAAAAAATTTGTGCTAACGGTAGCAGAAACATTGCTTAAGTATCCTTAAGCATTGCTTAAGTATCCTTAAGCATAGAATCCTTAAGCATAAGCCATTTCACAGTGTAGCACACCTCTTGATGTGCTTACGGTTAGCAATGTTATAATAAAAAGGAAACTTGTATTTATTAAGAACATACCCTTGAATTTAGCTTTACATGTACCTGTATCCAATGTGGCCAAGGTTTTACAATTCATAGTTAAGACAAAAATATGAATGTTCCAGTTGCACTGTACAATGTATATCATTTTGGTCACTATTGACTCTTTGCCATGTCTGGGTTCAATTAAATCTTTATTTCATGACTCAGAAGTGAATTGAGAGGGACAGTAAATATGTAGGTTTCTTTCCAGCTATTTTATCGTGTCTATCATCATAATTTGGACAATGTTTACTTTAGAATAATTAGAAGCAAACATGAGACGACAACCATCCATAGTCAATAGTAAATTACCAACATGACCAAATTATGGTGGAAAAGGGAGTGTTTGCCTACCATCGAGTACGACAGTCGGCGTCATGATGATTATTGACAGCGCGCGTCGTTAATTGAATACAAATATTAAACAATAAAACAATAAATAGACATAAATAAGGTTTATCGTGATTCAGAACCGCAATGCGTTGTGGGAAGGCAGATCGGGCAGTTTGCTATGCGATGTATGTTGTCATGCACGATTCGCGCACGCATCGCCTATTAATCTTTGTGTGGGTTCAACACTAAAATTAAAAATAACACTAACTGAAAAACAGCGCCCTATCAACTCAACATTCAACATTACCCAAATTGGCCAAGTCTGCATCTCACCCCTTACAAAAGTTCACAGAATAATGAATATGAATATGAAATCCATAGTGCGAAAGCTTGAGCGGTTTAAACAATTCTTTTAAGTTTACATTAAACAAAACAATTAAAGGTTTTCTCACGGAACTGATGCAGTGTTGTTTTGTGTTCCAATTTCCGCATCAGATTTTGGCCGGCACAATTATGGATTACATTAAGCCAGAAATGCATATGATTCATGGTTTTGGTAATAAAGGAGCCTTGAACTATTAATAGTTATTGTTCGAATAAATATTTGTCTTAATTAAACTTACCTAAAACCATTTATTATTGCCTCAAAAAAACACAGCGCCCAGCCCACACATTCAATTCAGGTAAAACATTTCTTGTATTTTCCGTTAGAGGGCGCTATGCATCTCAAGAATAGAGCAAAGAGCTGCGCCAGCCCCCATCCAAAAAGAAGCAACGCACACAAAAAGTCATTTGAATAAAAAAAAAACAAATAATGGGCTATAACAATACAATTATGACTGTGATGAAATGTGAAAATCTAAATTTCTGATGGCAGAGAATGAACATTTGAGCGGCTAGAAACTCCGGGTTTAGGGGGGGGGGGGGTGTCACTACGAATCTGATGAAGGGAGTTTCAGATTATCCTATTTCAGTTTTGAAATGTATTTACTTTAAGATTTTGTTGTGCTGCATGTGTACTTATATCTCGAGTGACCAAACCACAATCAACAGAAAGGGCAGTCAGTTTTTTTGGGTCCCTGCCTTTCACCTCTATAGCTGTGCCCGGTTCGAATCACGGCGGGACTGAGGCCTTGCGTGGATTGGGTTTTTCAGTCCCTACCTGACTTGGTTTTCCCATTATCTAAAAACTGAAATTTCTTTATTGTCTTTTTTATAGAAAAAAATGGTGTGGTGTGTTTCCATTAGGATGGTTTGCCAACTTTTATTAATTCAGATTCGGGGCCCAATTGCATAAAGCCTGTTAGCACACAAACTTGCTAAGCACAGACAAGTATTGCTTAGCAGAAACATGATACTAGCTAGTCTGCATTGTTGCGGCTAGCTGGTGCCTGACTTAAGTTTTGCTGAGCAAAGAAATTAATTTGTCAAGCAGTATTTGCTGCAAAAGCTATACTTATGAAGTTGGGCCCTGATAATTTTGTAATAACCATCTTGGTTTTCTCAGCCAGTCATCTATAGTCAAGCCAGGGCCAACTTTTATAGAGCCGTTTAAGCAAAATAATATTGTAAAAAAAATCTGCTACGCAACAATTAGCAGGATACCATTTTTATACCATTCACAGGTGCTACATATGACATTGTGTTTTAGCAAACCCTTTTTTTGGTGAGCATATTACGGTGCTTAGCTAATTTTTGTGCATAAGCAGCTCTATGAAATTTGGCCCAGGCTTCTTGAATGAAAGGTAAAACAGTCTGCTCCCTTTTGGGATAATCATTATATTCAATACTATTGAGCACTGGGTACACGACCAGTTGATCTGGTTTTTCGATCAGGGTCCCACACGATCAATCACTTTTTACTCTAATTATGCTGAGTTTCCATTCACTTAATAAAGTAGAGTAGACCTGCAGGCCAAAGTGCCAGTTAGACATTCCAAAGGCCTCCCCTCGATAATGTCAAAAAATGCGCATTGGTGGTATAGTAATGAGGCCCTCAGTGGTGGGTAGAGGTGGTAGCAGGACCAACGCAAGTCTACTTTTGAAGATGCCCCTTGGATGGAGTGATGATACACGGCCAGTGGTTTTTCAATAAGGTGTTATAAATTTACCCATCTCCCCGAGTAGTCACACCACGGTCCTTGCATACTTACATCTTCACCAAGTAGTACACCGAGAAGCAAGGAGACCTAGCCAGGGATTCCGGGTGGTTTTACGGGGGGAAAGCTGTGAAAATCACCGGCGTATAAAGAAGGTCGCTACGGCACCTCGCGCAAGACTTTTCGGGGTTCAGTGGAAAATTAATTTGCTGAGACACCACGGTCTGTTTCGGAGGTGTTTGAGTGACACGTTTGCCGTCTATGTTTTGAAGGACATTACAAGAATTAATTGGAATCGGATGTGATGATTTATGGTCAGTACTTTATGATTTATTATCTCACTTAGTTTTTGTATAAATTGAAAAAAAATTGACAGAATAACTACTAGTTGGTTTGTCAGTGTTTATTGTTTTTATTTATTTCATTTATTTTGTTTTATTTTAATATCCTTATACAGGATACAAAAACAGCACAGCGGCTGTTTTACATTTTGGTCATGCATCTTAAAGATTTATGAGAATAAAGAAATACATTACTAATAGACAGTCAGTGCTAAGGGTATAACCTGAAATTTGACTTGAAACAATTGTTGTTTGCCATTTATTTATTATTTGCCACAATCAATTTGCTATTATTATATTATAATTGCAAAGGAAAATCTAAAACACTTTTATTCGGTAAGATTATTAAAGGCAGTTGACACTACTGGTAATTACTCAAAAGTATGAAACCTTACTTGGTAACGAATAATGGGGAGCTGTTGATAATATACACATTGTGAGAAACGGCTCACTCTGAAGTTTAACGTAGTTTTCGAGAAAGAAGTAATTTTCCACGAATTTTATTTCAACCCCTTAATTAGATTTTGAGGCATCAAAATCAAGCATCTGAAAGCACACAACTTTGTGTGACATGGGTGTTTTTTTTTTCATTATTATCTCGCAACTTCGACGACCAAGAGCTAAAATTTGACATGTTTGTTATTTTATGCATAATATGTTGAGATACACCAAGTGAGAAAACTGGTCTTTGACAATTACCAAAAGTGTCCGGGTCTTTGAGAACGTTATTTCTAAAGTGATAGCGTAAAAGTGGACACACAAGTTATGTACATAATTAATTGCATTCCCTGTGTCCGTCCGCGTATGCATGCAGCTCAGACCTTCTGTTATTATGTACGTCGATCACCCTAAAGCACCAATAACCCATACAAAATTGCTACAGTGCGCCATATGCATACTGCTATAATGTCGGGTCATCCAGGCTGGTATTTATTTAGTTATGTATATGTTTACTTTATTTTGTTACCCAGGGTGAGCCAAATCTGGTTTCCATTTGGACCCTGCATACTTAGATGTATTAAAAGGCAGTGGACACTATTGGTAATTACTCAACAAAGTTATCATCATAAAACCGTTCTTGATTACAAGTAATGGGGAGAGGTTGGTAGTATAAAACATGAGAAACAGCTCCCTCTGAAGTGACGTAGTTTTCAAGAAAGAAATAATTTTCCATGAATTTGATTTCGAGACCTCAAGTTTAGAATTTAAGGTCTCGAAATCAAGCATCAGAAAGCACACAACTTCGTGTGACAAGGGTATTTTTTTCTTTCATTATTATCTCGCAACTTCGACGACCGATTGAGCTCAAATTTTCACAGGTTTGTTATTTTATGCATATGTTGAGATACACAAACTGTGAAGACTAATCTTTGACAATTACCAATAGTGTCCACTGTCTTTAAAAACAAACAATTCATATTACAAGTAAACAGACGTATTATCACATTATAATACATAACAAACAATTATAAACTATTAATTTCCATAAAGATGCTTTAAGCACACAAAGTAGCTTAGCACAAAGACATTATGCTTAACAGCAGAGAACAGGTTACCAAGTTAACTACCGAGGCCAAATTTCATATGCCTGTGTGAGCACAACAAAACTTGCTAAGTACAGAAAAGTATTGCTTAGCAGAAACAGGTTACCACACAAAATTACATTTAGTATGCGTTTTAAAGGCTGATACCCCAACTTAAATTTTGCCTAGCAGAGGCATTATTTTGTCAACAGTAACTTCTGCTTACAGCTTTATAAAATTTTGCCCATTTTGATGTTGTTTAGCATTAAAACAGGCATTGGCGCCAGTATTTAGGTCAAAGGTTAAGTTGGGTAACATACTGTTGCGCGCATTCGTTTTGGGAATACGTGGCTTGAATTAAATTGTCGGAATAATGACTCACAAAAACAGTAAATTTATTATTTTTCTTTTTAGCCCAATCGATGTTCTGATTTCGTTAGGTATTGTTCCGGCAATTATCGATATAATGCTCCCTCTGCTTTTAGAGTTGACCATGGTTAAAGATTTTGCAGAAAAATATTGATGCGAGAATCAGAACATTGAGATAAAAAGTTACGAAATAAACACTTAGTTTTCAAATCACTAACTTAAAGAAAAAGCACTTAATTATCTAATAAATTATCTATAAAGTTAATTTATAATTTTTCGACTTTTGAAACGCTTGGTGGCAGCAGACCTACCAGGTAAATCCATTGTTATATTATCGGTAATGCGCGTATGTTCAAACTTTGTAAACAATGGAGATTTACCTGGTAGTCTACTGCCACCTAGCGTTCCAATGTCTCCCATTGTGCTGATCAGTTAGCCTGAACATCTGACGTCACACTTCGAGACTTGTAAATACCGCCAGCCTTGAGCATACGTCAATACGCTTCCTTAATCACCTTTGACCTTGCATTCAGTCCACATGGAGATTCGCAGTCAAATCCTACGTACATATAAAACAAAAACATGCTCATTATAGTTTAAATTTTACCCTTGCACATTTTGTTTTAAACATTACATGCGTTATGTACAATACCAAACAAATGTTTCACGCTGCCATTTGGCCGCCATTTTTGAAAAAGGGGCTGCCATTTAAGAAACAACTATAAGCAAAGTGTATTCACGGAACAAATCAATATGTTAGTACTGACAGTCCATTTTAAGAAGAATCTTTAGTGCTTTATTCGAGCCTTGGGCCTAATTTCATAGAGCTGCTTAGCGGCCGATTGTGTGCTTACTGCGCGATTTCCGTTTCATACTATTAAACCTCCACCTGCTTAGGCACAACTGCACGAAAATAAATGAAGTCACAATGCAAATCAAACCTGAACGCGGCATTTGGCAGCCTAAATTTATTGCTAACCTGTGAAATACGCTTACTCCTTAGCAATTTGTTCTGCTACAGTATAAGCACGTACATGATTTTGCTTACCGAAACAGTGCTATGAATTTGGGCCCAGGATAGAAATTACAGTCCTATAATTTATACGTGATGCTTTGAAAAGCTGGAGCATTGACTTTAGGCGGAGGGGGGGGGGGGGATTGTCGGTCGATAGTGCCTCTCGGTGACCCTGAAAGTCACGCGCCTGTGCGTTACAATCAAGATATCAAGATACAAGTATCGCGGCCATCTTGAAATAAATCCATTAATCTGTCTGGGATCATTCAATAACCATTGTCGTCTGCTTCACACATTCCCCCGCGAAAAGTTGTAAACTCAAAAATACAAATTATTATTACACCCCCCTACTAAGTTGATGTGTTTTTATACGCATACATAATGCATAGAGACTGAATTAAATGCACTGTACACTATTACTCAAAACAGTTGTTAGCATAAAAACATGCTTGGTAACGAGCAACGGAGAGCTGTATGAGAGACGGGACGGCTCCCTCTGAAATGACGTAGTTTTTGAAAAAAAGGGTAATTTCTCTCTCCAAAACATTATAAAACACTGCATCTGAACGCACAAGGGGTTTTTATTGTTTCATTGTTCTCTGCAAATTATATGACAACTTGAGCCCCAAATGTTCACAGGTTTGTTATTTTATTATGTTGGTAAAAACCAAAAAAGGGTCTTTGACAATGACCAAATGTGTCCAGTGGCTTTAACAACTTCACACCCCTATTTCCCTTCCCGGAGATCTGTAATTCTTCCTCCTTGATTTGTATTGTGCTTCTCCTAATATATTCTTCTCTCTTCTTCCTTTTCCCTGTAGCCATCTTGGCGGGCACCTGCTGTTACTACGGAACCTTGATCGTGGCTTAATTGAAGGTGACAACACTGATGAAATTCCGCTGAGAGGGAAATAAAAAAATATCAGTCCGCTTTGCCGTTGAAGACTCGACGAAGATCGAGGCCGTCAGGCGTCAGACTCGATAAAAACAGGTGCTTGTTTATTACAACGAAACAAGCCACAAATCGGTAATTGCAAAGTGTAAGCCAGACTAAATTAGCGTGATTGAGAGTTTGGTAATCTTCAATTTTATTTTTTTTTTATTTTTTTTTAATTTATTATCAGTATGACAGCGGGAGATCGTTGATTACTTCCAACAGAATCCGATATTGGCTTATTTTATTTCTGGATGAAGGTATTGGTAATAATTGCTCCAATTACAAAGTCTATACACATGGACGGCTGGTTAATTTTCATCATCTGTGAGACCGCTCAATTTTAGCGTAGTGTTATTAGTAAGTCTTGAACCAGATATCGAGTTAGGACTGCTTGTGTTGGCGCCATCAGTAAACCGTGAAGTAGCAAAAAAGAGAGACATTATTTTCGATTGGCCATGCGGGCCCAATGTACAACACAATGCTATAATCCACTGACGAGAAAGCAAGACAAGTGAACCAGAATACGCGTATTTTTCAAGTTTGCAAACCACCAGAGGAACTTCATTTGTTAGATGTTGAATTTGCATCGGGGATAAAGAACATTAATTTTGGTTTTACCCATACACCGATGTGTGTTAGCCTGTATATACTGAGTACTTTCCCGAGTTCTGCGAAGAACAAAAATCACAGGCATATTATTCAGGTGGGATTCGAACCCACGACCTACTGCAATTCTAGAGCAGTGTCATACCAGCTAGACATGATGCTAATCTAAGGACATGCTATTCAGGCGAAAGGAAGAAAATGGCGGGGAAATGATTAAGTAAGACAGACGACTTTGATCTATAGTCTCGTGGGATGCATCAACGTCTGTACGTTTGGCCCTGCTGAGAGGATGCCATATCGATTATAATTCCGACAGTGACCACCAGGGTGGCGTACTGGTATAGAGCATCATCACGTACACCACTACTAATAAAAAAAACCAAAAAAAAACAAAGACCAATCCAGATACAAACAGCTTGGTCTCCTCATAACTCCTTGAACAAGAGACCACACTTGAAGTTTATTCTTAGCATCTATCTCCCAACATCCAGACGTCACTTAAGCAAACACTGAAGCCAGACGCATTTGGGGTTTTCATGACAACACCAAGGTTTTCTCAGCTCCAGAGCAAAGGAAAAAAAAAAAAAACAACACGGGGTCAAATTTCTTGTCTCCTCGGCTCCCTGATCTCCAAGACGACCCTTCCAGGAAAACCGACACCTCACCAGCTCCACTCTCCTACGCCAGTTTAAAAATAGATCCGGCCGGCGATTGGTGAACCGGTTTAAGGACTACGTGGTCCCAACATCTAATTATCATTTTTATTAATAACATAAACCGAACCGGGGCGTTGGGAAACCGCGTCCAAATACTCGAACGGCACGCTGGAATTTTTCGTGCTCGCGTTATCTCGGGCGAAGCCCATAAGCCAGGCTCGACGGGTGTGGAACAGGGGTGAAAGAGCTCAAGACGACGGTGGTATTGACGAGGAGGGAGGAACGTCCAGCAGGAGACAACACCGGTACCACGTTAGGACAATTGATGAGATGGGGGCACAGGAGGGGTGTCTTATGTGCCTGAGGTGCGTCATGGTGTTCTTTAACACACTGCTATGGGTGAGTTTGTATACCTAATTTTGTTTTCATTAAATGAAATTATTAAATTTTAAAGTTTTGTGCAACATTGGTAAAGACACTGTGGGCGCTTTTGGTAATGACTCAAAATAATTGGGAGTGCAGGGGGGGGGGTGTCTACTAATATGCCTGTGATGCATTGTGTTTTTTTTTTAACACACTGCTATGGGTGAGTTTTTACACCACAACTGTTTCTTGAAAAGTTTGTATATACAAATTAATGATAAAGGCATTGGGCAATATTGGTAACTACTCAAAATAATTTGGTGTGCAAAGGTTGGGGGGGGGGGTAGGTTGTCTACACTGTTGGTTTTGAAAAAGACAATTTCTCACTCAAATTCAAAGGCTTTTGAAAGCATACAATTTTTTTTATTATTATTATCTTGCAACCTCGACGACCAATAGAGTCCAAGTTTTCACAGATTTGCAAAAATGTTTAAACTATTACCAAAGGTGTTTTATACTGTCAACCTCCCCCATTACTCGTTACCAAGTAAGGTTTTATGCTAATAACTATTTTGAGTAACTGCCAATAGTGTCCACTGCCTTTAACCAATGATAGTGCGCTTGTACACAAGTCAAAACCGATCAACAACGATGAACTAAAAACAAAATGGCACCTGCTGAGAAAGAACAGGTTGAAAGTAACGCAAGTCGAGATTGAATGGCGATATTAAACTGGGCAAGCAAAACAATTCGCACTCCGATAATAAATTCATGAACTGCCTGCCCAGCTGCACGAAGTCACAGCCAGTTAGTTTAGGTCGAGTTGACTCACACGTACGTTTATGTTTTTTCTCTTATGCTTTTATTCCAGCACTGTGGTTTTAATGGAAAAGCCCACAATAAAGATATACAACACATTGTTGTTTATGTTGTTGCTGTTGTTATTGTGAAACCTGTGAACATTTGAGCTCAATCGGTCTTAGAAGTTGCGAGATAATAATGAAAGAAAAAAACACCCTTGTCACACGGAGTTGTGTGCTTTCAGATGCTTGATTTAGTGACCTCAAATTCTAAATCTGAGGTCTCGAAATCAAATTCGTGGACAATAAAAAAATCACCTATTTCTCGAAAACTACGTCATTTCCGAGGGAGCAAATTATCACACCATTTTTACCTATCAACCTCTCCCCATTACTCCTTACCAAGAAAGGTTTTATGGCAATAATTATTTTGACTAATTACCGATAGTGTCCACTGCCTTTAAAGGTCCAGTCATAAATGAATGCCTTTTGGATGTTATGGTTTGGTGAATCAAAGTTCATTCCATACAAATCATGATTAATTAACTGTTTAAAAATGCGAACCAAATACGAGTTACATTGGCAAGCGTGTATCAAGATCCCAATCTGACATAGACGCATTGGAATGTATCTCTCTACTTACATTACACATGTTTGACATTTTCGCACCTCGGCAAGTTTATCTATGGACAACCGGCGGATACCCTTAAAGGCGTTGGGCGTTGAGTCTGGTGGCTTTAAAGGGACATCGCAAATATATATTGACGGAAATATTGGCACCAATATTCACGACTTGTAGGCTACCACAAGTCGCAAATATTGGTGTAAATTTTTGCAACTTGTTGTATAAGTCGTGACTATGTGGGCGTCAATATATATTTGCGATGTCCCTTTAAAGCCACCATAGTTGAGTCTGGTGTAACTATTTTTGCCCGAATTGGAGATCCGAGATAACGCTTTGCGATAATTTTGTACTGACAAATAATTTTGCTTTGTCATGACGTAAAGGCAATGGACACGGTAATAATACTTAACATAAATGTTGGCATGAAAACTTACCCTAGTAACGTGCAACGGAGACTGTTAATAGTATAAAACATTCGGAGAAACGACTCCCTCTAAAGTAACGCAGTTTTTGAGAAAGAAGTAATTTCTCACTAAAATATTTAAATTGAATTCAGTTCTCGATTTCAAGCATCTGAAAGCCCACAATTTGTTCGACAAGGGTGTTTTTTCTTCCTTTATTCTCTCGCAACTTCGACGACCAGCTGGGCTAAAATTTTCACAGGTAGGCCCCATTGATAAGAATGGTCTTTGACAGTTTACCAAAGGTGCCCAGTGCCTTTAAAACATGAACATAAAATGAAAATATCACAGGGGCTGTGGGTGGATTGCATTGGTAAACAGAGGATATATAAATGAGATAATCTCCACGAAAATATAACGTTATCTAAGAATAGAGAAAGGGAATAAATGTTTCTGCTGGAGGCAGGGAGTGCATATCTTGTTAGATCGAAGGGGGTGGATGTACCGTTAGTGGGGAAGGGGATATATTATGCAGTTATATGTCAAATCACTGAGCTGTGATATAAGCAACCGTAAAAAAACCCTCAAAATAACTATTAGCATATAACCTTACTTGGTGACGAGTAGTGGGGAGAGGTTAATAGTATGAAACATTGTGAGAAACAGCTCCAACTGAAGTGACGTAGTTTTCTTTAACATCCAGGGTGTTAAAGACAGTGGACACTATTGGTAATTGTCAAAGACCAGTCTTCACACTTGGTGTATCTCAACATAAACACAAAACAACCAACCTGTGAAAATTTGAGCTCAATCGGTCGTTAGAGTTGCGAGATAATAATGAAAGAAAAAAAACACCCTTGTCACACGAAGCTATGTGCTTTCAGATGCTTGATTTCGAGACCTCAAATTCTAAACTTGAGGTCTCGAAATCAAATTCGTGGAAAATTACTTCTTTCTCGAAAACTACGTCACTTCAGAGGGAGCCGTTTCTCACAATGTTTTATACCATCAACCTCTCCCCATTACTCGTTACCAAGTAAGGTTTCATGCTAATAATTATTTTGAGTAATTACCAATAGTGTCCACTGCCTTTAAAACAACGCCAATGTAGGATTGTGTTGACTGAAATAAGTGTTATTTTGAAACAAGTGTTATTTTGATTTTCTCTTCGGTGTCTATGACAACACCAATGGTGAAGAATTGTTTCTGCTGGAGGCTGGGAGTGATATATCTTGTTAGATCGAAGGGGTTGATGTACCGTTATAGTGGGGGAGGGGAGATCTTGCGCCGTGCTAATGCGATCGCGAACGGTGGAAGATACCATATTCCAGTGTGTGAGATTACATGGTCTAATAAACCAATTGAATATGCACTGGCTCGTGGTATTGGATTAGATTCAGTGATATGTCAAAACACTGAGCTGCTAATATATAGCGACCGTCGAAACAGATTTTGTGGTTTTTATAAAGGTGAAGAAACACTAATTATTTGTTCATATGATAACAAAAATGTTTGCATTGTGTCAACTGCGTATGCACATGAAACAAATACAAATACATAATGTTGGTTTGATATTAACTTATTTATTTCGAGACCATATGGGTCGGCCTATTTGTGTAACCATGATGATCACGTGACCATGTCGAATCGTGCTGAGCCAGACAGAATATAGACGTGTGTACGAGTTGAAAAAACGCCGACCTTTTTAAAGGAACTGGACACTATTGGTAATTACTCAAAATAGTTGTTAACATCGAAACTTACTTGGTAACTAGCAATGGAGAGCTGTTGTTAGTTATAAAACATTGTGAGAAAGAGGTAATTTCTCACTCAAATATTAAAAGACTTCAGGCCTGAAGCTCTTTATTGGGCATCTGAAATCACACTGTGCAACAAGGCTGTTTTTTCTTTCATTATTTTTGTGCAACTTCAATGACCAATTGAGTTCAAATTTTCACAGATTTGTTATTTTGTGCACAATTTATGTTGAGATACACCAAGTGTAAATACTGGTCTTTGATAAACTATACCAAAGGTGTCCAGTTCCATAAAGCGTTCGATCGCAGACTCCGCCAGCCGTGGTATAAGAAATTATATCACGACTGTGGTATAACCATAAAACAGGCGATACGTGCGCCCCGTCAAAGGCTAAAAGTTCCCAGGCTTTCGCGTCTTAAGTGATGAATGTTTGGTCTCCTCCTCACACTCTCTCTTCACGTTGGTTATCTCAACTTCTTTGTCGCCGCGCACGTCGCTAAATCGCCTCAGAGGGATTAAGGGTGTACACAAGATGAAAATATTAAGATATACCTAGAGGGTGATAGGAGGCTATTGCTCTCCACAGTGGAGGTTTGAAGCGCCATGTTTGTTTTGGGTGTCGTTGCCAGTGCCGAAAACAGGCAGCGATCGAAGCAGCGCTCAATTAGAAATGGTTAGCACGCAAAAATGATAACAGTGCTTAGCGCACTACTCTCTTAATGAAAAAGAGTGAAAAACGCCACTCTTTACTTTTCGAGCTGTCCGTTATATGGCTCTTTAAAAAGAGTGGTGTTTTTTTCACTCTTTTAGAGGGGTTTCACTCCAGAACAGCATGAAAAATCACTCAAAAAGATGCAAACTTCAATCTCAAAGGAGTTGCCCCTCATATGGCTCTTCAAAGAGTGTTTTTCACTCTTTTACATTAAGAGAGTAGCTTGCCCATCAGGGCACAATTTCATAGCTACTTAAGCATAACAATTCGCTAAGCACGGCGACATCATCAACGCTTACCAGATTCGGTCCATAATAAAAGGCTTCAGGCCTGAAGTCTTTTAACATTTGAGTGAGAAATTACAACAACATGTTTCTCAGTTTTTGTGTTTCTCTATACTCTTCCTAACCGCTAATAAGTTTTTACGCTAACACTTATTTTGAGTAATTACCAAAAGTGTCCACTGCCTTTAACTCCCAGCTAGTCTCCTCCTCTAAACGTATATGCAAACACATAATATATGTCGCTAGCGTCTTGATTTGAGACTATCAACACAAGGGTCGTGTGGTGTTTCTCAAACATGCCCTGAAGCCATTCAACGTATACTCTGCCGGCAGGAGCCAGCGAAATGCACACCCTTCCATTTATCTGCCATAAATAGATTACTCCTGGACAACTCTGTATGGAGAGAGTTGCAAAACCATACCCTATAAGTTTCTGGGTCAGTGCAAATGATATTTCTCAAGACCGTTTGTAATTCAGTTAATGAAATATGTTTCGTTATTATTGCATTTCTGCGTTCAGCCATACTCGTTTTGTAGCCAATAACAGCATTTTGGCAAGTGTGACTTAAAACATAAATAAATACAACACATTTTATTTATTTTATTTATTTATTGTTAGATTTATTAGAACAAATTGTTGTGTACTCGCTTAGGCCCATTAAGTGTGACACGACTCTTTCCAACAATGCGCATAGGTTGAAAAAAAAAAAAAAAAATTGTAAATTTTGTTGTTAATTATTTTAACCTACGAAAAAAGCCACCAACCCAAAGAAAACAAAAATTTTGATTCATTATTAATCTTTTCTTAGATTAAAATATTTTTCAGCTGCTATACTTTTTTTGTACAATAGTTTTTGTTGCAAATGCTCAGGGTCATTACCAAACGTATACAGGCCCTTAAAAGCCATTATACACTTTCGGTAAACAGTATTGTCCAAGTACCACACTTCGTGTATCACAACTTATATATAAAACAACAAACCTGTGAAAATTTAGGCTCAATCGGTCATCGGAGTCGGGAGAAAATAACGGGAAAACCCACTCTTGTTTCCGCGCGTTTCGCCTTGTCATGACATGTGTTTAAAATAAATCCGTAATTCTCGCTAACGAGAATTTATATTGTTTTACCGTTTTCTCAAAAAGTAAAGCATTTCATGGACTAATATTTCAAGAGAAGTCTTTCACCATTACCTTCTGTGACCCTGTAAATTATTTGTAAATCTGTGAACTTTTATTTTTTTTTCTGTACCGAAAGGGTCCAATGGCTTTAAAGTTCAAAAGAGAAGAAAAAAATCGCTTTAAAACATGAATAAAACTGTAGTATTTTTATAGACGGATTAGTATGGCATAATATTCGATTATTTTGAGCCGTTCCTCCGAGCATTAAACCCTATCTGTATTTACCTCTATGCTATCCGAAGTATGTTGATAGAAACATTCCCGGAGGGTTATCCACAAATAAAAACAAATTAAGTAAAGGTCACAGACGGAGAAATTTCATAATAAAAGACCGGGCAACATGAAGCATGAGCGACCGAGCCATGTCTTGTCTGAACCGTCGAAAACGCCACATTCACCCCGGGGTGTTGCAGACATTCACGGTGAGCATTGGCGGCTAAAACGGTTTTAAAACTATTAAAGGTCTGTACACGTTTGGTTATTGTCAAAAACCAGCCGTCTCACTCGGTGTATCTCAACATATGCATAAAATAACAAACTTATGAAAATTTGAGCTTAATCGGTCGTCGAAGTTGCGATATAATAATGCAAGAAAGAACACCCTTGTCACACGATGTCGTGTGCTTTTCGATGCTTGATTTCGAGACTTTAAATTCTAAATCTGAGGTATCGAAATCAAATTCGTGAAAAATTACTTCTTTCTCGAAAACTACGTTACTTCAGAGGTAGCCGTTTCTCACAATGTTTTATAATACATTATCAACGTCTCCCCATTGCCTCCCCACTGCCTTTAAAGGAACATTTCAGAATTGGTAAGAAAGAAAATCGTCTAAGATAACAGATTTACATAAAATTTACAGGGTCTTATGATGATGATAGTAGAAAACATCATTCCCTAAAGATCATTTATGTATATCTAGCAGCATCTTGCCAGCAGCTATCTCACTATCTGGCGTTATAAGCCGTTCAACATTTTCTGTAAATATTCATAAGCTGAACTTATTTGTTATTAACACTTTGACTGTCTGTTGGCAAAAACTCGGTATGTGACATTGCAATAGAAAAGTCTATTCACGAGCATCGTGTGACGTCAGATGTTCATGCTATTTCCGGTTCATCTTGACCCACAAAATATGACAGGCCCCTGGGACCTTAAACCGGGTCAACTCTCTGACCCAGAATGTCTGTGTTCAGAGTGCATTGCTTTGTATAGGTCTAAACACCTTTAAGTTATAAAAGTCACATCGTTCAAGCATTCGGTTTAATCAACTCTGCCGGTACCCAAACTGTCTCATATGTTTATACCAATTACTATCAATGTGATGGGTTGATACATCATTAATGATTTACAGCTATGCACTCGCATGGCTTAATAACCTAGACTCATTTTATTAGTCAAAGCATTCAGACATTTTTATGTAGTGCTCATCTAAATAATTGAGGCATCCTTTACAGACGTGTTTAAAGGGGTTGTATACATTTTAGTAATTACTAGCAGTCGTAATGGCATTATAACCTTAACTTCATTTTGGAAATCACAGCATTCGGACATTTTATTTAGTGCATGCTCATCAAAATTGAGGCATCCTTTAAAGGGATTGCAGCGGCCAATTCCATAGAGCTGCTTAAGCAAAAAATTTGCTTAAGCACGAAAATAGCTCGCTTGTTTTACACATGTTAATGGCCAAAATGTCATGCCATATACATTGCTTATGACTAGTATTTAGCTGTTGTTTACTTAGCATAACAATTGAGTCGATTCTTGGCCGGTTATCTGATTTTACTAAGCAAGGATTTTTTTGCTTAAACAACATTTTGTGCTTAAGCAGCTCTACGAAATTGGGCCCAGGTATGTTTCCTTCAAATGCACCAAGGCATTTTCTCCGGTGGATGAGTGTCATATGAGGTGGCTAATGCTGGATTGAAATGTAGCAAGGGGCTGACAAAGTCTGCTCGGTATGGGTTTAGAAGTAGGTCTCCCAAATCGTGTCCAATTTGTTGGCAGAAAAACAATCTACATATACATAACATATGTAGACATACGTGTACACCACAGCACATACAATGCATAGTTGTGTTTAAACGAAGTAAAGCGAAACACGACTGACTGTGTACATGTTTCCAAACTAAACTAATTGAATCAATCAAAATGCAAACCAAAAACACTCTCCAAACGTCCTCTATTTATAATGTGTATCCCCCTCTGTTTCGGTCGAAGCATTCTTTAAAAAGATAAAACTCACAAAAACCGAGGCACGAAATAAGACATGTGCAGACACAAACAATGTTAAAATGTCATGTCCCATAAAGAGAATTTGATTTGATTTAATCATATTTCTGAAGTCCATTCATCAACCATGCAGAAGACCTTCGGAAGTGATTGTCATTTTGTGATCTCGAAGACTTTATTGTTTCAGGATGCGCTTGCCTACGTATATGCAAATTCTATTACGTCGTTGGTCGAGGACTGGCTGCTGCAGAACAAAGACCTTCGGAGTTTACCATGGGTTGATTGACGCATTCATAGATGAAGAGAGTTGGTTTTAGTTCAGCAGCTGTAGAAATCTTGTACAAAGCTGTATCAATTGATCTTTAATCAGCGAGAATGAACATTGGTTTAATATAATGATGTATATCTCCGAATACTTAAAAGGAAAGGTATACATTTGGTAATCCCTCCTAAAATTATTGGTAATACAAACGTTTGGATAGAAGCCCAGGCCTGTATGCCCTGTGCTACGGTTTTGAAAGGGCAAGGGCACCGAGGCATTTTCCCCTCGGTAAAGGGTACCCTATGAGGAAAACGTGAATTTCTACTGGAGCATTTGATGGGCACCAGGTGGCATAGAGGCAATCGCCTTCATTACGTCCGTGTCACGCTGTACATTGTGTTGATTAAACTAAGGCAGTGGTGGCAGGAGATGAGGCATGTTTGGCAAACATTACACACATACCGTACCTCGTAATGATTCCCATTTCAACCCTTCTCACTCTGCTAAAAATAAGCACCACCGTACCTTATCTTGATTCAAAGACAGTAAAAGCCGCAGCGTTGCCAGTATGTTTCAAGGGGCTGTTCAAAGCCGTGCAGAGCAAGGATGACCGAAGAAGAAACATGTTAAGCAAACATTACACGAAGACCGTATACCTCATCTTTATTACAAAGATTCTAATTTTTTTTAACCACTCTCAATCTGCCTAAATAATCACACCGTACATTATCTTGATTCAAATACAGTAAAAATCGCAGCGTTTTATCACCAGCTTGTTTCCGGGGGCTGAAGGTCTACATTATGTTGATTAGAGCAAAAATGTTTGGCCAACATTATACACATACCGTATCCCATCATAATGATTCTCATTTTAACCCCCTCTCACTCGTCGCTTTACCCGCGCATCCCACTCAATAACAAGCCCTGATTGCCACACGGACCCTCGCTCAGTCATCGAGTATTTCCCGGCCTCAGAAAAAAAGGGTTAACCCTTCTTAAAGGAACACGTTGCCTTCGATCGGTCGAACTAACACGGTTGGCCATTTTAAGGAGTCAAATTGCCCCCACAAAATGGCCGACCGTGTTTCTTCGCGACGTAAAAGGAAAACTGTGCAAGTTCGAGTAATACTTGTGTGGATCATTATATTCTACTTTTAAATTATCTATCTTCCATTTGCATTTCATAAGAAATAGTTTCAAACGCTTTTCAAAGACCAACTCGACCGCTCAAAAGCAACGTGTTCCTTTAAAGGCGCTGTGTACACTATTGGAAATTAATACTCAACATAAGTGTTAGCATAAACAATTAATTGGTTACGAGCAATGGAGAGCTGTTGATAGTACACAAATTTGTGAGAAACGGCTCCCTCTGAAGTAAAGCAGTTTTTGAGAAGTGGTAATTTCTCACTCAATACTAACAGACTTCAGGCCTGAAGCCTTTTATTGGGTTCTCAAATATTATGTGAATCGCCGTTTAGATTCAGGCAATTATTTACAGTAAAAGCACACGCAATGCATGAAACAAGTCTATGAAATCAAAGACTATACCGCCAACCTTTTTAGTAAAAAAAAAAAAAAAAAACTGTTGGCGACTCCTCATAATCTACCTTACTTATTATTAGCCAGAAGCAAACGTTCCAGTACGCTCATCTTTGTTTCTTAAAAAAAAAACCGTAAGACCCGGCAAAAGTTCAGTAACAAGCCGAAGACAGTTTCCAGCAGCGCGGCTCTCGCGACTTCACACGCCGTTGATTTCATAAAACCGCCCCGTACCCCCTCCGGGGTTTTATGCCATCAAGATATAAAGAACACGTGCATGTTCGAGATTTTTTATTTGGTTCGAGCGACGTCATAAAAAAACATAGTGGCCGCGTTTTCGAGGTTTAGGTAGGGGCCGCTAGCAGATAGTATTGTTTTCTATATTTAAGCAATATTTTTCATAATTAACTATTTTTGGATCCGCCGGGGACCAGCCACAATCTGCAGCTGTGTAAAGATACAAATTTCCAATTAGTTAACGTTCGTATAAACAATCGATTTTGATAAGGAACCATCTAAAGTTCTATTTAAAAAGCCTAACTGAAAACCAGGGCAACTTTGCACAAGATTAAACAAGTACCGGGTTGTTAAACTTTTGTTTCAGGATAATGGCATTCGTGTTTATATAAAAGGAACCACTGCCCCCTTACCTTTGCCTCCTTCAACCTCAATGTTGGGCCCGTGACGTCACATGCAAGGGGTCTATTGGCAATTTACTCAAAATAATTGTTAGCATAAAAAATTTACTTGGTAAAGAACAATGCAGAGCTGTGGATAGTATAAAACGTTGTGAGAAATTGCCCAGACTTCAGACTTAAGCTTTTTATCTGCCATCTGAAGTATACAACCAGCAACAATGGTGTTTTTTCTTTCGTCTCTCTTGAAACATTCGAGGCCCAATTGAATCCGAATTTTCACAGATCTGTTATTTCATGCATTTATTGGGACAAACCGATTGAGAACACTGGTCGTTGACAATTACCAAATGTGTCCGATACATTTTAAGTTGTAAATTAAGTTTGAAAAAGATCATGGTTCTTGTTTTAATGGCCAATCGCGTTCAGTTTTCCCTCAACTTTAAAGGAATTTTTAATTTACGAATGTGACGAGAGCTCTCAGCGCGTATCGGCTGGTGCAATTACCCGAGAGATTTCTATTTTAAGACGGCCTGCGGGCTAGGCTTCGACTCGCTCGCGTGCAAATGAACTTCCCTTTTTGTTTTCTTCTATTTGTTCACACAGGGAGTTGTTTGGACACATGGCGATACGGCGAAAATTTTGCAATCACTCTGAGTAAACAAATAATTGGTACTTGGACAATACTGTAGACCGAAAGTGTCCAATGGCTTCAAAGCAGGGACTTTATTGAACACAAAAAATAAAGGCGTGTAATGAGGTTGTCTAGCTAGCGCTCAAATTTGATCGCTAGCTAGACCAGCATGCACCTCATTCAACAGTTAGCGCTTGCGCAATGGGTTTTTGCCAGAAGGTATATTAATGGGTGCGTTCGTTTAGCTTCCCTGGGTCGACCCCGGTCTTCCCCCGGTGCGTTCGAATAGCTTTGACGTCATTCAATGGGCTCACCCGGGTCAGCCCCCAGTGCCCTGCTTGTGGAGTGGGTCACTTGTAGGCTGGCCCCAGGTGCATGACGTCACTAGCTCTTGTCAGGGACTCACCCGACCCGAGTGAGCACCTCGGGGTAGACACAGGGAACGCACCAATTGTTTACGTTGTTCTAAGCATGCGCACATTTTCAAGAACATCGGTTTCAATTGCTTAGTCTGCTGCCACCTAGAGTCCTCAAAAGTTAAATTTTATTTATCCTTGTTTTCGATTTTCATAGTTAGCTGGTGTCGCCATGCTCGGCTTCGGTTTATGGTTACGCTACAATCAGGTTTTCTTCCCCCATCTGGCGGCTACCAGCGACGAGGAAGTGCTATCCGCAGTGAGTGCCTACAACATAGGAACCTATGTACTCATGGCCGTTGGTGGCGCTATTATGACCATAGGAATTCTGGGATGTTGCGGGGCCGTCAAGGAAAGCATATGCTTACTTGGATTGGTAAGAAAATAAAGTATGTTTCATTAATAATGCATTATCATTATGACAAAGTGACGTGTCATGTCCTAGCAGTTAAGAGCATGCACTGGACCGAATCAGCAGAGTGTGGGTTTGAATCCCTGCCAGTTGTGACACTTGTGTCCCTGAGCAAGTTAACCATTGTTTCGTCCTTCGGATGGGACGTAAAGCCGTTAGTCCCTTGTGTTTTAACACAGGTAAAAGAACCCAGTTCACTGATGAAAAGAGAAGGGGTTTGGTGTCATTAAATGTAAACCCACATACCATTATTTGGCGACTTACCGAACAACAAGATGGCCAATCTTTTCTTTCGAATGGTTCAAATCGAAAATTCACCCCAAAGACTGTGGCAAGTCCAGACACAAAGACAAAATTAAAAGACATAATTATGCTGAATATGAAGAGGGGAAAAAATACTAATTGATGTTTTTTTGGTTTTTTTTAGTATTTCGTGGTACTGTTTCTTCTGTTCGGAGTCGAAATCGGTGCGAGTGCCTGGACCTATCTCAATCGGGAAGAATTGGGCGAGAAAGTCGGCGACTACTTCGAGACGCTGGTCAAAGATAAATATTCCACGGAAACGAATACGCAGGTTGCTGTGGACTACACACAGTCGAGTGTAAGTGTATTATATCTCATGATATAAACCATTGCCGTCACTATGACGTCACATTAATTTTTATAGCGATAACCAAACGTATACATTTTCCTTGCACACGCGACGTAGCTTCCAAAATGGCCGCGAGCGTCTCAGCCAATCAGTAGTAGCCACGTGTGTGAGGGCGGTGCAGAGGGGTTCAATGTAGCCTAATTAATAAAATAAACCATCAGTTTACTGAGACAACGAAGGCACCGATTGCCTCCATGCCCCCCCCCCTGGGCCCGATTTCATAGAGCTGCCAAGCACAAACATTTGCTTAGCATGAAATGTCTTCCTTGATAAAAACAAGATTACCAACCAAATTTCCAAATGTTACATATTGCTTGTTACTAGTATTCAGCTGTTGTTTGCTTATCCTGAAAAATCATGTGGAAATTTGGTTGGAAATCCTGTTTTTATCAAGGAAGAAATTTCATGTTAAGCAAATTATTTTGTGTGCTTAGCAGCTCTATAAAATTGGGCCCAGGTCATTGTCTCGGTGCCCTTACTATACGCCAGTAGAAATTAATAATGTTCTCATAGGCTACTCGTTACCAGTAGAAAATGCCTTGTGGTGTCTACTCTAAAAAACGAAGCATACAAGCCTGACTTTATTGGACGAAACCTTTTGAAGGAGTAATTTGCCATGCATTTAAGACCGCTCGGACCAGGGTTGAAAAGGTGAACCTCAAACTGACCGCTGGTTGCAATTCACAAGCACTTAACAGAATTAATAGTTGTTTAAGTCCGTGAATCTTGGGCAATTAAAGCTGTTTCGCATCGCCTGGGTACATGAGCCATTTACCGGCGTAGAGTTGCTGTCTCGACGCGGCCAGAAAAACCACTCGGTAAATTGAAATGTGATTATCAAGAGATGTTATTTTTGTGGTGTTCGTGTAGTGTCATATTGTTTTAAAAGAGTTGTGCACTCTTGCAAACAAATGTGTTCAAAGGCACTGAACACTATTGGTAATTAAAAAATAATGTTCAGACTTGAACGAGCAATGGAGAGCTTTTGGTAATACAAACCATAGTGAGAAACAGCTCCCTCTGAAGAAACGTTTTTTTTTTCTTTTCATAGGTTTTTTTCTCTCACTTTTATCGACTTCTATTGACTTCTAAATACACAAACTTAATTGTGAAACAAGGTAGTATTTTTTCATTCATTATTCACTTGACGACCAATTCAGTTCAGACAAACATGTGTCACAGATTATTTTGTTATTATATATGTCTGGATACACCAAGTGATAAAACTGGTCTTTGCCAATTACTAAAGGTAGTTTTTTTTTAGTAAAAACCTCCCCCTTAACCATTTCTGTTGTGTTTAAGCAAGCCCTCCAACTTCTCATTCCATCAGTTAAAATGTTGTGGAGCTAACGGCCCGGATGACTGGCTTCTATCGGGGCAGTTTATACCGCTATCATGTGGCGCCAACTGCACGCTGGACTGTGACGCCGATGAGGGCGTCTTTGAGGATGTAAGTACCTATAGACCTTTATCTTGGTCATGTTCCCTGTTTCCAATAACAGTAATGTATGCTCACATTCACTGCGCAAACATGGCACCAGGCTATTATTTCGTCCAGCCCCAGTTTGGTTACAATGAGTTGGGATGGATAAAAATCAAGATGGCCACACCGTGACAAAGGTCTACAGGGTGCATTCGATTAGCTTTCCAAATACCTATTGCGCAAGCGCTAACTGTTGCATGATGTGCATGTTGGTCCAACTAGCGATCAATCAAACTTGATCGCTAGCTGGACCAATCAAACTTGATCGCTAGCTAGACCAATCAAACTTGATCGCTAGCTAGACTAGTTGCGATAAGGTCTATGCTAAATGATTTATAGCTTGAACATCTGACGTCACTGAATTACACCAGAGATCTGCCTTTTAGCCCCTGTCCATAATCCCCTCCCATTAATTTAACATGGCCTTCATGGTCCTGGAGATTCACAGTTAAATCCGACGTACATGTGTATACTTAGTCAATAGCTGTATTGGGTGCGTTCGTTTAGCTTCCCTGGGTCAACCCGGTCTGCCCCGGTACGTTTGAATAGCTTAGACGGGGCTCACCGGCCCGGGTCAGCCCCCATCGCCCTGCTTGTGGAGTGGGTCACTTGGGGTGACCATGGAGGAAGAAAATATATCTTTTTCCTTCCTCCATGGGGTGACCTGAGGTACATGCCGTCACCACGAGAGGGCGAGTGTGATCGTTCGATTAGCTCTTGTCAGGGGCTCACCCGAGTGAGCACCGCGGGGTAGACCCAGGGAAGCTAACCGAACGCATCCCCCCCCCCAATGATAAGGGGAACAGTTTTCACATCCTGCCCTTTGCCTTACAAACAGTTTTACTTTTCATTTTTTGTTATACAGGGATGCAAAGATAAAGTTACAGAAATGTTAGAGAAGAATATATACACAGTTGTTGCTGCAAGTTCATCAGTGGCGGCTTTCCAGGTGAGAAATTTTTTCTTTCTATTTAAGGTTTTGAAAAACACTTATGCCGTTGACGGCGCGCGTCATAATGATAATGCTTTGACGTCATGTCTGGGAGTTTGCTATGGGTGCGTTCGTTTAGCTTCCCTGGGTCGACCCTGGTGTGTGACGTTTTTTTTCCCCAGGACGAACGTGTGCAGATAATTACCCAAGTTCGTCCTGAAAAAAAAACCGCCACACACCGGGGTCGACCCAGGGAAGCTAAACGAACGCACCCTATGTTAGTTATAAGCTTCAACAAAGTGGCTCTACAAATTGGAGCTCCTTACCATGGCGTATAACATGAATGCGGTTAACGGAGTTTTTCGTGAATCGTTCTGAAAAGCGCTGCATGGGTTTTCGAAATTATTGGGTTGTTTTTACACGATTAAAATCTAGGGGAACAGGTGGGTCTTAAGAGCACGTTTAAAGGCTGGGATTTTGAGTTCCTGGTCTGGATGGGTAGCGGCAATGAAAAAGGCCCTGTGTGTTTTCATGGACTGCGAGGGATTTACCGGTTGATGAGCGGAGTGAATAAGAACATGTCCACAATGAAAGGAAAAGGAGAGATAATCCGGGCGCAGTGATTGAGTGACTTATAACTGTGGACCATTGTGCGCAGTTGAATACGTTGGGCAACATAAGAAGTGGAGAGGTGTGCGTGTGTGTTTGGGGAACTTAAAGATAACTGTAGTGTGCGATGATAAACTATAAAGGTGCAAGTAAAAAGCGTGATAGAACATTACAAGAGTTGGGCCAGCGCAATGTACAATGTATAGCGTTGAAACACCAGCGACAAGAAAATACCGACAGATGTAGGGTACACTACTGATGGGCACCTTTGTGATGGGAGTAACCGGTTCTATTTTCTAACCACTGGTTGAATAGTATTTTGTATGACAATGAATGCTGCAAGTATGGTGTATTTAAGCTGGTGGTGCTGCTTGGTGAGTACTGGGGCTCAACAAACCACTGATCCCTATAATATATAGATCAGTGGGCTCAATAAAAATTACTAAGCCAGTAAGCATAACTATTTGCGAAGCACAGGAGAAAGGTATTGCTTAAAAGAAACAGGTTCAAAATTACATCGTGTTCGTACAATAATTACTGGAAGGTTAGCATGCCTGTTCGTGCGCTTACGGTTATGCAGTGCTATGAAATGGGAAACGGCCGCTAAGCAGCTCTATGAAATTTGGCCTTGGCATTAACTGGATGTAGAAGTTCTTCTTACCTTGTTTTCGTTGTTGTCATCTTCCCTCAGATTCTAGTGATGATCTTGTCGGCGTGTCTGTGCAGAGCTATACGCCAGGCTGACCGAGAATACGACAAATGTGGTACCGTCTGAAACAGCTCCAGCACGGCGGACGGTCCACCGGACAACACGGTGCCCCAAAACGACCACAGCCCATAGTCTTGACTGGCGACCATGTTTTGTTTTAACCCCAATAGAGGGCGCTACATTGATTGTTTTAGAGCCTGACTCAGAAGGACTGGAGCAAGTCTACATAGTTTTCAGTTTCGATCCAGATGTTTGTGTGAAGCATCTCTTCTCCAGTAATTCGTGTTGCGATCTCGACAACTACTTCAACAAAATAAACGTCGTCACTCAAGACTAACCACATCCGTGTACAACGCCATCATGAACATTGGAGATCGCCAATAGAACTCTATCTTTAGTATCAGTGGGCACAGCCAGGGAAGACTTGTGGCCCTTTTGAAAAACACCCTGGACACGTTTTAAGTTGGGGACTCGCTTGTTATCTGGGAAAGAGTTGCAAAGTCCTCACTCTCAAGGTAGAGTTTTAAATGAATATCAGGCGAGCCGTTTGTATACGGGTCATAAGATAACAATGCCATGCCCTTTTTGACAAAGAGGTTTGTACTTCTGATCACCTTAAAAAATTATTATTTTGTAGAAAAACAGTAATCGCTTAGCAAGATTAAGTATGGGCAAATCGTTATCAGAGTAACACAATATGGGTGGAGTCATGTGACGAACAGCCAGATATTAAAGGGCCAGAAATTAAAGGGCCAGCAAAACTTGTTTTTCACTCTCACAAGAGGGCGTTCAGGTGTTATCAGAGAAGAACAATTGTTAATAATTATTCAAGTTGCCAAAGTTATAAACAACGACGTTAAAATAAATAACAATTTTTTCTTTCTACATTTTCAGTGAGGTATTTTATTGCTGAAAAAAAAGTGAAAACTTGTTACCCCTTTACAAAACAAAACGTTGGGCCGTATCAGCTAAATGTCACCAAATAGGAGTGTCACGAGTGTGCCAATTTGTTTAATTCAAATTTCCCCTTTTGTTAGTTTTCAGTGGTCATTTTAGGCTACGTGTGTGCACAAAACAATACGGATCCAGTTTGTGAGGTCCTACAGTTGTTGTTTTATTATTTCCCTTTCTGAAGAATTCCCTTCTGGGGTACTGGGTCCGATTTCACAATGAGCTGATATCGTAACTGCTAAGTAAAATGTGATGCCGCAAAACAAATCACTATGGCTTTACTAAAAATGAGTCTTGCGATGAATTTTATCGCTTTGTGAGATCGAACTCAGGTTGAACAAACAAAGAATTCCCTTGCGGGGTCCAGGTTGAACAACGAAATCCCTTGTGGTGTATATCGTTCCATCGAGTAAAGTTCCCCACAAGGGCACTCCCATAGCCCAGTTAGATAAACACCTATTATCTTCATGTCTATCTTGACTTCCAAAATCCAAAATGGCTGACTATGGACAAAATTTTGCTTAATACCAAAATAAGGTTACCAGCTAAGCTACTATGTCATATGTACAAATTGTCACGTGCATCCTGCTCGTTTTTGCTTAGCGATATTTTTGCTTGAGCAGCTCTATGAAGTTAAGTCTGGTAGTTAGAACTGACCCACACAACAGAACTCTAAATAGTATTATCCTTTAGTATAGGTTACAAAATCAACCCTTAAGACACATTTATAGTAACAAGAAAGTTGAAACCTTTCAAATATTTAGATATTTTTCACAATTCTATTCTACTACTTCAAAATAACTGTCTACAAGTCAAGTAGGGGTGTCTTATATTATTTTATAATAATGTATATTAGATCTATATTTATTATGTATCACACAAGATTTGCCAGTAAAAATGTACAGTAATTTAAATCCATTAATTACTTTGATGTTGTGATAAGTAACAAATTAAACTTGTACCAATCCTCCCATTGTTTGACATTCTCTAAATGAAGGTTCGCACAAATTAATAACAAGGTGGCATGGCCCAAATGTGACATTAGGTTGGAATAATAGTTGCGCAGTTTCTCAAACGTTAAAGGTATGCCACTATTTCACATTCAGTGATCGGGGACAAATTTCGAACTCCGTCAAACGGGGCCCTTTTCATATGACGTCACAAGCCAAAAAAGTCCCATCACTGATGAGGTCACAGAAGACAATCATTGGCTGAGATTAGAGCGCAGCGTGTTTTCATTGTTTTTTATCAAAGATGGCGTCCCATGCAAGGGGTTTATTTCTATATCCTTCGAAAGTGACCTCTCCGAGACAAACTCTAGGTGGTGCACTATATTCTCAATTGCCAATGTTGCAGTATACAGCATGAACATAAAACACCTATGGAAGGATGCTTTGCCAACCGCTACAGCCAAAGCTGAAGTCTAGGCTTAGACACCATTTGGGGCTGCTTTCCGGCACCAAATCGCCGCATCCATTACGCTTCCACCACATCCAAAAGACGTCTAATTCGGACACGGACCATCATTCCAACCATGGCCCAAGTCGAAAATAAAGTGGTGCCTTACCCTGTGTAAGACGCAAAGCCGTTTGCCAGAGCCAAGGTACCATCCCAAGAATGTACATACTTATGTCATAACTAGTTTTTCACTCTTAAACTCAAATTGTTCTAACATTGTAATTGATGTTTATTAGTAGACAGTTTTTCAGTTAAATAGTAACACTTAATTTGAATCTTTACATGTAAAAAAAAAAAATAAAAAATAAATATCTCACTTCTATGAATTGAAATAAAATTTAGTTGCTGGACTCAAACAATGTTTATCTGTAGTTTTCTCTCACCGTAAACCTCGCCCCCACTTTTGATCGATCCCACATTATTATGAACACTGTAGAGGGAATGAGAACGAAAAGCACTCTCAGTCTATATTTTAGACGTCAACTGTGCTATGACCCAATATAGGATACTTTTGAACGCTAGGTTCCATTGTTTACTCAGGCCCTTTTCGAAACCACGGCTTCGGCTTTGGACTACGCTTCAAGCTCCGTCCTCTCATCGGAAGCCCTGAGCGTGTTCGCAAAGCAAGCTCTATAATTATTGTCAAAACAACCGTGGGGCCAAGCTAGACTGAGCCGAATCTGGAGCCGAGGCCGTTGATTCAAAAGGGGCCTGAGCAAGAAAACAATGGATTTTGTGACCTGGTATGTCTGCTGCCACCATGCGTCCCGAAAGGTCCCTATTAAGACTTGATTCCAGACGAGCACATGTATTGCTACATCATAGTCCTCTTGGGAACCAGACTAAGCCATGTTCTTGTCATCATCTCGGACGCAAATACTTATCAGTGCCACTCCTGTAAGTACGAGCCACGTGCCCAGAGACACCCACGAAGCGACCTATTGATGAAGGAGATACCAAAATGCATTATGATCAGTGTTCACTCTAATTTGAAAAAAAAAAAATTAATGGCCTGACGTTTCGACCCTCCTATTAGCAGAGTCTTCCTCGAAGGCTAAAATAACAAAGCAACACAAATGAACTCATTTAAAGGAACACGTTGCCTTGGATCGGTCGAGTTGGTCTTTAAAAAGCGTTTGTAACCGTTTGTTATTAAATGCATAATGGTTAGAAAGATGTTTTAAAAGTAGAATATAACGATCCACACAAGTATCACTCGAAATTGCGTGGTTTTTCTTTTACTTTTTTACGAACTAACACGGTCGGCCGTGTTAGTCGACGAGGTAAAAGGAAAACCACGCAATTTCGAGTGATACTTGTGTGGATCGTTGTATTCTACTTTAAATATATCTATTTAACCATATGCATTTTATAACAAACGGTTTCAAACACTTTTTAAAGACCAACTCGTCCGATCCAATGCAACGTGTTCCTGTAAGTGTAACAAAAGCAGTGATTGGGTTTTGTTGAAACACACGATTAGAGAGGGGGAGAGAGAGAATGAGAAAGCACACAGAAACAAAGCAAGGGGCACACAATGAATAGGTAGACAGGGCGGGGGGGGGGTAAAGGGAAGGGGCTGGTTTAACCACAAGAGGATAGAAGTTGAGTTTGTTTTTTCTCTCACACAATACACGCAAACTCAATAACTATTTATGGCCAAAGTCGCACACTAACTCGACACGAAAGCAAAACATACTCGAACACGATCTCATTTTACGGTTGATTTCCAACTTACCTCAGAAATTCGAAGGTCGCCGTAAAAATTGGCTTCACTCCCTGTCAATGTGTTGAACAGATCCTGGTTGCTCTGGCAACTGAAATCGAAAGGAAATGCAACAAAAACATGTTATATTGACAAAATCACTCCGGTGTATAAGCTCCAGTGCCGATTAAAGGCACTAGACACGTTTGTCAAAGACAAGTTTTCTCACTTGGTGTATCCCAACATATGCATTATAAACAAAACTATGCAAATTTTGTGAGAGACTAATACATGAAAAAACACCCTTTTTGCAATTACTTTGCGTGTTTTAAGATGCATATTAAAGATAAGGCTTCGCTGAAGTATTTTATGTTTATCTAGTGAGAAATAACCTCTTTCTAAAGAACTACGTAGGGCCTATACTTCAGTAGACACAGCTCTCCATTGCTCGATACCAAGTAAAGTTGTTAGGTATTATTTGAGTAACATTGTCCGACAAGTGCTCTTAAAATAAGCCTACAGCGCAGTCCAAAATCTTAATGGTTTTTTTTCAGTTCAAAAGTTAGAAACTAATCAAATGAATGTTTGGTAATAAAATAACAATTAATGACAAAGTCTGATTCTTACGTTGAATTTGATAGAACAATCGGATTGTCAGTCATGGACTCGCAGAATTGCTCGACCCCGACGTGTACGATGACGCTTTCAATGAGCACAAATGCTGCACTTAGACCGTAGATGATGACTGACAGAACACGAAAACACACCCTGGGAACGAGGAAACACACCAAGAAAAGTTATTTAAAAACACTGGTTACTTGCAGATTGGCTTTCAAAAATCATCGTGTACTTTTTTCCCCCAAAACTTGTAAGTAGACCAATTATTATCTTTACAATATAATGGTCATTCTTTACATCGCAGTGAGGGGTTTCGAACTGTAACACTGTCAATTCCTGGCTTGAGATGAGACTATGTTTCTAATAACCCCGTTATGCACATGTTCCCCTATTGCAGAATTGATTCAAAAAGCGCTGCAATGTAGTCTACTACTCAAGCCAGAAATTGGCAATTTATAGTTCACAACCCCTCACTGCGGTGTAAAAACGGACGTGTCGTCACACTAGCATTTTGTATCATGTTCGTAACTGTGACGTCATTCCACTAGCCACGCCCAATTCATAACCATTTCCCCTTTCAACATGTGGGTTTACTTTACAATGGGAAACGCTATCACAGTGTGGCTGGAAGAAACCGATTGTATCAGAGGACTATTACTTGAGTTGACTACAGCAAGGTCAAAGTTTAATTGCCCGTGTGCTTGTAATGAAAGACAATCTCTAGGGACACTCTTGGTGGCGCACTATATTCTGAACCCTCCGCATCAATAAAACAATGTTGTTAACTGTTTATCTATAACTTGGGCCCAATTTCATAGAGCTGCTTAAGCGGAAAAAATTGTTGGGAAGAAATGTACAGAATACCAGTCACATAATTATTGCACACGTGGAGTGATAGTTTGGCTGGTGACCTTGTTCTGGTGAGCTTAACTGTGTTATGCTTAGCTACTTTTTATGCTTAGGAAGCTTACGAAACTGGGTCCTGAAGATATGCATTCAACTTACAGGTCCAACTTTTCGCATGGAATACTCAAACACCGATAGAGGGCGCTGACAAGAGCGACACCAGACACCACGATCTGGGCAAAGAGGCTGAAATCACACTTTGCTTTGTCGCCCACTACGGCAGCTCCGGTCCAGTTAAAATTTCCGTAGAGCAGGCAATCTGAGCCTTCAATCTCTTGCTGAAAGAAAACCAGATGAATACAATTAATTCTTTTTAAAAAAAGTAAACGTTCTAGTCTCTCTGCATGCTCTAAAAACAAATTAAGTTCGGCTGGATTCAACACGATGCCGCCATTTTTGTCACGTCTCCTGTTTGCTTTCGGTGTAAATTTCCTTCTCGGTTAGGATATCTATAATATTAATGGCAATTGTGTCCATTTTGAACACACCCATTTTTGCATTGATAACTTTTCAAAGGACAAATCTGCGATGGCCTATATATAGCAAAAATTTGCTCATTAATAAAAACGTATACAAAAAACAAAACAACGTAAAGCACAAGAAATTTACAAAACAATCGTAATGTGATGGCCGAGATCAACAGAGGTAAACATAAACACTATAGCTCGAAAGCTTGTTAATCCAGTCACAAAAGAGACAAAAACACTATAAAAATATTCTCAAGGTAGAGAAAACTATTTTGAAAGTTTTGAAACTTACCCTGGATAGAAACAATGATGCGGTGGCCGCCAAACCAGCTCCCAAAGCCGTCAACAACAACAGCACCTCGAACCCAAGCAATGCACTTTTCAGTCCCGCCATTACTTATCGAAGACTCGCACACACAACAAAAAGGTCCAAAAACAGTCCAACAAAAATGATCTTACAAGCGGAAAAATGAACTAGCGGGGAAAACTCCTGTGTTGGGTTCTGAATGCCGAGTGTGGAACACAAGTAACAAATTCTTGTAGAGTTTAAAAATGACAGCGATAGGTTTGAAGAAATTCCGCAAAGTTATTGTTTTACGAGCAGCAGATTGTTTTATCCACGACACACAACTTATCATTAGTCACTTCTCCACTTCAATGAAGACCGATGTGGTCAAATTGATACATTTATACCAGCAAAACCAAGCCTGTTAATATGGTTAATCCATAGAGAGTCAATATTTGCCAAAGAAAACTAATCCCAGACATGTTTTAGGGAAGGTAAGCCCTAAGGCTAAGTAAAAATAACTACTAGTTGATCGTCTGTGTTTTTCCAAGAAGAGGAGGACGAGGGCCTTTTTATTTGTTATTTCTTTCAAAGGTGACCGGCAAGCAAACTGGCCACCAGTTCTTTTCTTCAGTTTAAAGTCACCACTTACTTTAATATATAAATACAAGTTCTAAAAAGATAAGTAAGTTTTCATTAGAAATACAGACAAATTTTCAAAAAAAGAAAAAAGGTTAAATAAAAAATAAAATATAAAAAAATTATGCGGCCGCATCAAAAAAGGATGAGAGAGGGGACGATCAACTGTTTTTTTAATTGTTTTTATTGGCTTAAGATATTCGCCGCGGTATATGACGTTTTTTAGCGGCCATGTTACGTAATAGGGCTTGCCCTGGGCAAAGTTCACTATTAATTAATGACGAATGTCGAGAGCATGTGGTGGTTCAGTGAACGCCTTTTGAAGCAAGATATATGTTTTTAATAGTTTCACTTCCAACTTCTGGTTTAAAACGTTGGAAATGCTAAGTTGTGCGTCTTTCCTTTTACAAACGGGACAGTTCTTTTCAAAACTGAGAAGTCTCCCGGGAAAAAACCCGAACAACCTTCTCCGCGGTATATAGCAAGACAGTTCTCTATAAAACAAACTATACCTTGCAAGCAGATACACTCATGGTGTTACCGCAAACCAAATATTTATTAATACCTCACCATGCAATGCCTTAAATCCCATTTTGACCCCTTGCACGCATATCACCTACGGCGACCAATGCCACGCCTAAAACGCGCACTTCACTGCATAACGCACAGCATACTCTATGCATAGAGTTATATATGAAAATGCACAGTGAAATTGCCCACCAGTATGGCGCATTCAAGATTTTTCTGCTGATGACGTCAGGTGAAATGGGTCAATACAATGGAGATTTATAATTCACAAATAAAACAAACCCACACGATTTCAATTCTTTTAGTACAAAAGTAGTTTCTTTAATCAAACTAAAACCATAATTCCCACAATTGAACATTTAAACAACAGCGATATATACATAGAAAGTATAAGCAAAGTAAAGTTTCCCTGGTCTACTCACCACTAGAATTGTATACGGAGTGAATCTTAAAATGGGCTTCGATGTATGAACGACTATGGTAAGTCTAAAACAAATCCTTAGGGTGTGGAACCATGTTTTGCTGACAACAAAAGGCTTTATTTGATTTCGTTTAAAAACAAATTTTTACACCTTGTCAATCACCATAGAACAAGGACAAAACTGTTCTTTATGATAGCTTTCTGGGAGACGTTTCACACAGAAACGTTTTTCAGATTGCGATGTTTTTGAATCCTTCCCTCTCCCTAAAACTTCATTCCTTAGAAGGCAATTATTTCTGAAAAAGGTACACATTATCATCAACAGCTGCAGTGCTTCTCACTTTTTAAGTAAGTTGTTATTGGTAATTAATTTTTGGAATTACGTTCGTGTGTGATGAACGCTGCTTGCAAGTTTGCAGATGTAAATTTTGCCTCAATATTCAATTTGTATTTTTACCGCCTTGCCCAATTTATCAGTCAGGGCAAACATTATTACACAGATTACAAGCGTTGGTCATAATGTACTAATCAATAAGCTAAAAGCCAAACACATTCTTGTGATTGCCTATGCAGACCACACCCGGGCACATTACCCCCAACCATGGAGCCAACCACTCGTGGCAACCACGGTGGTATCGCTCGGGCCCACAGGTCTCATCCAAGACCGCTAGGACGGACATGCAGGTGGCCTTGTATATCATTTTCAGAACTGAGATGTCTCCCGAATTCCGAAAATCTACTCCGCAGTATAGTAGAATATAGCAAGACAGTTCTCTAAAGAACCAAATCTACATGTAATGTCAAGTAGACCACTCTATGAGTAGACACAAACATGGTGTTACCGCAAACCAAATGCATTACATGTATAGTTTTTGTTCTGATCTTTGTTTACATCCCGCAACAGCGCCACCAACGTAAACACGAGGTACTTGCTTTTCAGAACCAGTGATTTCATCGGATACAATAATTTCATTGGACACGTGTTTGATTGGTCCGAGGTGGCGTTTGGCAGCGTGCACTTGCGGTCGTCTGCATTGAATGAAGGTGAAAGGTGATTATGGACGGGGATTGACCTGGCGTAATTCACGAGCCTCAAAGTGTGACGTCAGATGTTCAGGCTAACTGGTACCCTGTCTTTATCCGCAATCATAAATGCAGGCACTGGTATTACAGGCCCAACGATTTAACTGACTACAATGATTCCATTGGATAAACGCAGTGACGTAAAGCTTTCCATATCTGTGTTTTGATTGGTCAGAGGTGGTGTAGTTTGTCGGCTTGTGCTTTCGATCGTGTGCATGCAGAATGCACATCATGTTTGCATCATGTTACCAAGTTGTTTTATTCACTGTGTAATATGATTACGTGTGATTTGACTGCGAATCTTCGCATGAAATGAATGTTCGTGTATGCAAGTTATGTTGTTTTATTCACTGGGTTTTTACCAAACTTGAATACAACTTGAGAATTTTTAACAACTCTTGTCTGTTTCTTAAATGGTGGCATCAGGAGATTAAATATTAATTCTTTGTTTTTTGGAAATCCATCAGGGGTTCTACTTTTTTGTTTTCTATCCTGATAAGTGTATGTATGTTTTCTTTATCGTGCTTTGTACCTTGCAATTTTACCTGTGAAATTAATAAATGAATGAATGAATGAATGAATGGGTCCACAACCTAAGAAAGAATCTATTTACATTTTAGAAATGCATTCTTACATTTGTTAAACTATGACTGATGAATACAATCGCTCAACTCTATTTTCTTTTAGATTAAAGTTTTAAAAATTGTTTAAAAGAATTAAGTACAAACATACAGTTAAAATAAATAGTACGCAAAAGTTTAAATATTATGCCAAAAAAAAAAAAACAGAAAAGAAAAAAAACCGGTGGCCCTAAAATGTTTGCATAAAAATATTTCAGTGTTAAACAAACCCTAAGAAAGTGCATGGTGAATCAGTTGAGTTAATACTAGTTACTGTTTTTTCGGTGCTACAAATTTTGTTCATTTTAGGCAGGCAGATTTGGTCCTTTGAATTAATTTTTTTTTTTATAACAATAAATAAGCTCAGGTTTACCAACATGTTCACAATGTCATGGTTTAGTATACGCTTTAGGTTACTGAATCACATTTTGTCAGATTCTTCCAGGGGAAAACAAATTTAGAAAAAAAAGTAAGAATATCTGGCCAGTTCAAGGAATATTTAACATAATTTATGTAGCCCTTTACTTTTTTACATTTTCAGCAATGCAAGTAAAATATCCGGACAGATGTTTAAAAAAAATTTGTAGTCGTTGCTCAAACAACATTTAAAATCCATTTCAAATTACATACAAAAATCATGATTCAAAATTTACATTTTTGATTATAAAAATCCCACATAAATCTGACTTTGCCTTTAAGGAGGCAGATAAAACTTCGGAGACCACTCCTGATTGCGGAGATGCGAAGATTTCATTCCCCAGCTCAACTACCAATCACTAAATTGAAACACTTGGCTCCGCCTACTCTATTACCAGTTTTCATTTTCATTGGCTGCCTCAGTTGTCAATCAGTTTAACTCCGCCCACATATCTCCATAATTGTCATTGGCTGTCTGATCAGTGTAGTAATAATTTAAAGGCATGGTCAATTGAAAGGAATTATAAAAACAAAATTGTTGAATTTATTTCAATCACTGTAAGCCCCTCCCACAAATCAATCTACCTGATGCCATTGGCCGCTTAGGCTGTCAATCACGGATGTCCGAGTCTAGTCCATGTCATAGTAGCTAGTCCCACAGCATCTGTTCTTTCCGTGCCCAAACTTAAGAATGTAGTACATGGCCAGGATGAAAATGATGAGGAGTAACTGAAAAATTGGGAGAAAGAATAGTTTGAAAGGAACATTACAGACTTGGTTTTGCTAACAAAACAGTTGCTGGCAGTGTAAGCACTTTACATGTATGTAATTCACCATATACATTAACTGACAAATATGTAGAAGTTTGAGATCGATCGGCCATTTGGGTCACAAGAAAATAGTGAAAACCAGAGTACACATTTTACATGACATCGATGCAAAAAATAAATAAACAAATAAATAAAAACTTGGAATAAAAGCTTGGAATTGTGATCGTAAGCGCAGAACACGGCGGTAAGCAGAGCCATGAAATTGGGCCCAGAATCAAAATGAGACCACAGTTTTATCATCTATGCCGTTTCCCCAATTACAACAAAATCACAGGCATGTTACTCGAGTGGGATTCGAACCCACGACCCTTGCAATTCTAGAGCAGTGTCATACCAACTAGACCACCGAGATTGCCCGTTGGCTAGTAAAAACCAAAATGAAAATCTTTATCCCCGATGCAAATTTAACATCTACTAAATTATATGTAAGTAACATCTCGATAATTTTGGATTTGTAAAAGCGAATCTTTTAGTCCATGATCTTCAACAATCCAGATGAACTTTTTCAATGAATTGAAGATTTATATCTTCTGTTTCAGACTTGTCTGGTTCTGAGTTTACTGGCCCAGAGGTAAAATCACTGGCCTCGAACCGGTGGGCCAGTAATTTCGAGGGTTGACAGATCTGGAAAGTATATATTAAATGGCCCCCATTTTGTGGTCAATGATTTGAGTCATTAAACCTACCTGCAGTAGAATGCATGCTATGCAGATGACACCTATCAGATAAAGGCCGCTGTTCACTGTTCCCACCATAGCATCTCCACAACTCTGCAAAAAAAAACAAAAAAAAAACCCATAATTGGTTATGATAAAAATCTATAAGAACAATTAAAGACATGCTATGCCTGACCAAGGCACTTCCTGCTAAAACCCATAACTAGGTTTATTTATTTACTCATAAAAACAGAAGAGCTTACAAATACAAATATAATTTAGGCCTGTTGTCCCAAATTTACTGATGTAAACGCCCTACGAATCTTAGTTAACTGTTAAAATCAATAGTTACTTGTATTTCCTCAAAATTAAAACCACATAGTTTAATAATTTAATAAAGAACACAACGAAATGATGTTCACTTTGTGCAGTATTTTCAATCTCACTGGAGGGGGGGGGGGCTAGAGGGGATGGAACAAGAGTTTGGTGTTAGGGAGGCTCCCCACCCCCTAAATATGTCACTGAAAAGAATTTACAAGAAAATGTAACAGAGAGGACGAAAAGTCGTCAAAACATGGTAAATGAACTGAAGCTGAGGGCTGGTGGGCTTCACAAACACAGCTGTCTGTAGAAAAATGTTTAAGAAACTTGTTCAACACAATGTCAACATCCATGGAATACTTTCCTTATGAGAAAGGAACAATGTAACACAATGTCAATATTTATATCTGTCAAGAAGGTGGTTTTCAGTGCAAACAATTCTGGGCCTGAAAAAATACCTTGTGAGAATGGCTGTCAGTCAATCGGGACAGAGAAAACAAAGTATACAAAGACAAATTGAACAATAAGAAGTGCCCTTATTCTCAAAAGATCAGAAGACATTTTATTGAATAAATTTTCATCGTGGATAGAAATAAAGGAAGAGACAAAAAGGGATTCCTTCCTATAAAACAAAAACCTGACAAGAAAATGTTTTTATTTTTTACTTGGCCTTTATATTGAGACCAATACTAAGAAAAGTAATTTCTATTGTTTGTATAGCTTCAAACCAAAACAATTCAAGTCAGCAAGTAGGCAGAAAAGGAGAGGGTATGAGGGGTTTCTACACAAGAAACTGACAAGAAACTGTTTTTATTTTTGACTTGGCCTTAAGGAGTTAATAGTGAGAAAAGTGATCGCCTAATTTTGTACAGTTTGTATAGCTTCAAACCAAAACACTTCAAGAAGGACTTGGGAGTTGGGAGGAGAGGGGGTTGGGAGGAGGGGTTGCTATGCCGAGCCTACGCACCTCCTTCCAGATTTCATCAAGAGCCATTCCACATCCCTTTGAGACCACTCTGCAGCAGCTGTCTGGCGTGTCTGCCGAGTCGAACCGGCCGTACTCGTACCAATCGGATGGCGCCTCGACACCACAACATTGCTCCTGTGGATAATAAAAAATAATAGTATTGAACATTTCTAGTCCGCCATGTCTGTCAATGATGACACTCCTGGCGCAAAAAAACAAGAACTCTGCAAGATAACCAATCGAACAAAATTTAAAGAAAAGAAGAAGAAAAACAGGAAATAACATTTTTAGATTCGATCTGAAAGCTTATTGATAAAAAGGTTACAAAAATAGCTTATGGCCCAACATTTCGTCACTACATTAACATGTAGGAACAGAGTTTTTCTCAAAGTCTAAACGAGGGCTGCAAAATAAATCTCTTCTTCAGTTCTTGAAAGTGCCAAGGTTTTAAGACTTCGATCACAGTCGCCTTGACAACAAATAATCCATCTGATCGCAGATGGAATGTGGGCACATTTGTTTTTTACTTTTCCGTTACCATGGTAACCGACAATATCCGCTAATGGATTTGGCCTTTACAGTTTGAGTGACCTTAAACCTCCATTGTCGAGAACACTTTACTAGAGTACAGTTGAGCACTGTCACAAAGAAGTTCAGATAACTGTTCTGGAAATGCCCTTTTACGAGGCAATCCATCGACTCACAGCGCTACAATGGCCCCAATTTCATATCCGGATTGATCAATATGTAGCTAAAAATATAATAAAAATGGAATTTTGGAAGTTTGACCAAGGACGCTGAATTGCCATGTGGGTCTTTTTAATGTTTTCCTACTTTATCTTGGTTTTAAATGCTCTACATGGAATGTGTTTTCTGTAATGTGTATTCTGGAGCATTCTTGAAGCCTATTACGAAATTGATAATAACAAAAATTGAAATATTTTTGCGTATTTTGCAAATATTTGTGTGATTTGTCAAACGGGTTTATCAAGAAATTATTTTCATACAAACTAATGTTTATTTTTGTCTTAAAAGAAAAAGTTTCCAAAATGAATTTCTTTTTTTTGTGCTTTGAATGAAACTTGCGCAAACTGCGCGTAAATTAGCTCGTAAAGTCCCGATATTCATGACACGACTTACATCAATCTGGATTCTGTCCCACGCCGCGGTGAACCCCTCTCGCTCCGGATGACCGTAGTTGGCCATTTCTTTCTTTGACCCCTGCAAGATGTACGCCTTCACATAATCATCTTCGTACCAGAGACCAACGAAGGCAATTATGACGATGGACACCTCGAGGCAGATGCAGAACACCACTAGGAAATAGAACTGTGGATGATGAAGAAAAAAACAAATTGACTATAAAGAGGTTTGGCAGGTCTACGGACATTAATAAAAAATACAGCATTTGTAGGGTGTATTTCATCTGTTAAAGGCAGTGGACACTATCGGTAATTACTCAAATAATTATGTACAAAAGTTACTTGCCAAGGAGCAATGGAGAGCTGTTGATGGTATAAAACATTGTGAGAAAAGGCTCCCTCTGAATTAAGGTAGTTTTTGAGAAAGAGGTAATTTCTCACTCAAATAATAAACAACTTCAGGCCTGAAGCCATTTTTAAGGCATCTGAAAGCACACAACTTGTGCAACAATGGTGGGTTTTTTTCTTGCATTATTCTCTTGCAACTTCGATGACCAATTGAGTTCAAATTTTCATAGATTTGTTAACACTCCATTTCTGACATGTTTTTACCGGGCATCATATTAATTGTTCACCCCTTGCTTCTTTCTGTGTGCTTTCTGACTTCCTCTATTCATGTATCACTTCACTGCTTGTGTATGTTATATAAAAAAATTATGTCATTTAGCCTTGGAGAAAAACTGCTAAAATCGAAATGTCAAGCAATTAACCACTTTTTGTAATTATCTTTATAATATTCATATACTCATTATGTGTGGTTGTTGCTTAGTCATTGTATTATAACCTTCAACCAACATTGCACTATGCATGATGCATCAACGCTGTATTACAGCTAAGCCTAATCAACAACACCCCCCCCCCCACAATCTAATAAATGTTTCAGCGTTGCCTCGTTAGTGGCATCCACTAATTAATCATTCAAACTAATGACTAAGCCGTTGAGACTTCTTCTTCTCCTTTAATACATTGACTAGAAGAGACATTTGTTTTCTGAGACAACAAACGTGCATTCATCTAATGGTAATTTCACTGGACTGTCCCACAGTAAAACATCAAAACTGACAACATCGGCTCGTTTCAGAGCCAACACTCCCTCAAAAGAGCTGCATTCTCATGAAGACAAGCAGAGAAAACTGTTTTGAAACATCGAGACCACACCGGCTCTTTTCAGAGCAAACACTCACACAAAAGAGATTTACACATTACACCGCAAGAAAGAGATTTACACATACCCACAAGTTTACTGTTTATTAATTTTCATAGTTTCTACCGACTCTTAACATATATATTTTGTTTGGTCTAGGCGATAAAGACTTCTTACCGTGACTAAGAGACATTTGTTTTCCGAGACACCAGCGCAGCATCCAACCAGAGCGACCAGGATGATAATAAAGGCAATGATGAGGAGTGCATAGGCGATGTAGATGTAGGAGACACCCCCGATGAGCGAGGCGTAGGTTCCGTTAACCACGCCCACTAGAACGTGGATGCCGACGCCCAAAAGGAGCACCCCAGTACACTGATATGAAAGAAGAAAAGAAATAACAACATTAATTACATTTAGACATCTGTTACATATTGTAAACAAATTTTGAAAAAAAAAAAACAATTTAAAAAAGGAAAACTTTTATAATTAGAAGACGGCTTATACTTCTCGCACGGAAGCAACAAAGGCGATTGCCTCCATGCCCCCTGGTCATTGCCTTGGTGCCCTTGAAATGCTCCAGTAGAAAGTTACAATTTCCTCATATATTAGGGTGCTCTTTTCAAAGAGAAAACACTTCAGTGCCCTTGCCCTTTTAAAGCCATAGGACCCTTTCGGAATAGAAACAACAACAAAGTTCATAGATTTACAAATAACTTACAGGGTTTACAGAAGGGAATGGTGAAAGCCTTCTCTTGAAATATTATTCCATGAAATGCTTTACTTTATCAATTCTCGATATTGAGAATTACGGATTTATTTTTAAACACATGTCACGACACGGCGATATACAAGTTGTGATACACGAAGTGTGGGCCTTGGAAATTACTGTTTATCGAAAGTGTTCAATGGCTTTAACAACAAAGCCTACAGGCCTGGTAACATACATTGTACTCTAAACCAATTTTGGAAAAACAAGAAAGAAGAAATTCCCGTTATATTTAGGTAAAGTTTGCACCAAAGTAGCACCATCATAACCATGGTAAATCTATTTTCATTTAAAGGGTACTCCTGAGGTCCCAGGTTCAAATCCTGCTCTAGTAATTTTTGTTTTCTTTGTTTTAAGCCAAAATATTGATTCAATTCGATTCCATTGCCAAGCAATATTGTCATCTCAGACGCTTGGGAAAACACAAAGCATTTCTGTAGATTTCCTGCGACACAATAGAAATCCCTGACAATACCATCTCCAATACTGCAGTGTTGATTTCAGTTCATGGACTTGAATAGTGCAATCCTCCATTTGATTACCTCTGGATACAATGGGCCACATGGAAACAAAAACTTGTTTGTTGTTCTTCACTTCATGTAAATCACAGCATTTTTTGTGGAGATGGAGGGTTGGGGTCAAACTAGGGTGATGCATCGTCGAAAACAAAAATAACAATAAAAATTAGATATCGGCATTTTCACCAAGTGGTAAAGAGTACTCTTTGAGGAAATTTCTGGGCACCAAGGCAATGACCAGGGGGCATGGAAGCAATCTCCTTTGTTGTCTCCATGAAGTATCAGGCCCGAGGGAGTGGGGGGGGATGGGGAGGTAGGTCAAACTACGATGACGCATTTTCAAACCGAGACATTCCAAAATGTCTTGAAAAGGATAAGGCCAAGAAATTAAATAGAACATTCTGTAAATTAATCCCTTGCAACTGGAGCACAGATTTTTTGTTCCATCGGAAATCCTGGGACTAGATTATTTTTAAATGATTTGTAAATGTAGATAAAAACAAAAAAACTAAACCTTTGAAAAATTGGTATGACACTGCTCTAGATTTGCAAAGGTGGTGGGTTCGAATCCCACCAGAGTAATATGCCTGTGATTTGTTCACAGAACTCAATGAAAGTGCTGAGTACACAGTTCTTGGTCATCGAAGTTGCAAGAAAATGATGAGAGAAAAAAACACCCTTGTTGGACGAATTTGTGTTCTTTCAGACAGGAACAAAAACTTCTGGCCAGAAGTCTTTTATTACTTTAGTGAGAAATTACATCTTTCTCAAAATCTATGCTACTTCAGAGGGAGCCGTTTCTCACAATGTTTTATACTATCAACAGCTCTCCAATGCTCGTTACAAAGTCAGTTCTTAAGTTAATATTTGTTTTGAGTAATTACCAAACGTGTACCTTCCCTTTAAACATCAATGCATTCTTTGTCGCTGCAAGTTTATATATAATTTGCCAATCAGAATGAGGCAATACGGGGGAAATCTCATGCATTCTGACGACTTCTTTGTTTTACGATCTTCTTCGTTTCTCTCTCTCAGAGAAAAACCTATCCTCCTCCAATTGAACTTCCCTCTTCCATAGAAATCCTTTTGCGGGAGAAACATCTCATGCATTCTGACAAATTCTTTGTATCACGATCTTCTTCGTCCCTCTCAACAAAAAAACCCTCTCCTCGCTTGAACTTCCCTCTTCTACAGGAATCCCTTTGCAGGAGAGATCTCACATATATGCATTCTGACAAATTCTTTGTATCAAAACCTTCATCTCTCTCTCTGAGAAAAAAACAACATATCCCCTTCCAGTTGAACTTCCACAGGAATCCCTTTTACATTTCATTGGAACAAGAGAGTACATGTATCCTCCTGCAATCCGATCCGGCACTCTTCACTAAGTCAATAGTCTAGAGAGAATGTGATCTAAACAAAGGATCTTCTTCCTCGCTTTTCTCTTCCCCCTTCCACCCCCCCCCCTCCCCCACTGCCTCTCCATCAGAGGTATCCTTTGTCCCACCATTATTAGCTGAATGGAATCAAATTTAATTATGGGTGGCTGAGCGATGACAAAGCTCCCAGCAAATAGACGCCTGGGCCATCAGAGGTTAGATTCCTGTATATGATTCTGCTATCGGTGGCCATATTGAAATGATTAATAGTGTCTTGGAACATCCAAGTCTTGAAACATCCAAGACCATCGTTCTTTTCCTTCAGACGGAAGGATACGTTTTGTAATGGTAAACACTCAAAACATTTATTAGATAGAAATTTGCATCATGATTAAGAATTATTAATTTTAGTTTACCCATACACCAATGTGAGTTGCATGACATTCACAGGCCGGATACTTCATGGAGGCAACGAAGGCGATTGCCTCCGTTGCCCCTTGCCATTGCCTTGATGCCCATGAAATGATCCAGTAGAAATGTACAATTTCCTCATAGGGTGCCCTTGCCAAATAGAAAATTGCCTTGGTGCCCTTGTCCTTTCAAAAACGAAGCATACAGGCCTGGCTTCATTTTTGAAGGGGAAGGGGCACCAAGGCATGTTTTCCTTGGTCTTGGTAAAGGGCACCTTATAAGGAAATTCTCAAATTCTACTAGAGCATTTCAAGGGCACCAAGGCAATTACCAGGAGGCATGGAGGCGATTGCCCACTGCCTGCTTCCCCTAACTAGCACAAGTGCGATATTATAGTGGCATCTGGTAGCGCACACTTCAGTATATAAATCAAGCCCCAAGGAATGTTTTCATTTCTGATTCATGTTTTGACAAGAGTTATCATCAGTGTCAATATCAGCATACCGAGCATACCATTATGTATGTACATGTGTGGGAAATATGTATCCACTCACGAGTATGACAGTTGTGAAATTTGCATGCCGATTCTAAACAAAATAATTTAAAGACAGGAGACACTATTGGTGTATCTAAACATATGCATAAAATAACAAACCTGTGAAAATTTGAGCTCAATTGGTCGTCGAAGTTGCTAGATATGAATAAAACAAAAATTACCATTGTCACACCAAGTTGTGTGCTTTCAGATGCTTGATTTCGAGACCTCAAATTCTAAACTTGAGGTCTCAAAATCAAATTTGTGGAAAGTTACTTCTTTCTTGAAAACTACTCCACTCCAAAGGGAGCCGTTTCTCACAATGTTTTATATTATCAACCTCTCCCCATTACTCGTTACAAAGTAAGGTTTTATGTTATTAATTATTTTGAGTAATTACCAAAATTGTCCACTGCCTTAAGAAAAATCCTTACGGAATGCTCCAGGGGCCAATTTCATAGAGCTGCTTAAGCAAAAAATTTGCTTAAGCACGAAAATACATGTACAGGTAGCTTGCTTATTTTACACATGTTTCTGGCCAAATGTCATGCCATACATACTGCTTGTGACTGGTATTTAGCTGTTGTTTACTTAGCATAACAATTGAGTTGAGTCTTGGCCGGCACTCTGATTTTACTAAGCAAGGATATTTCTGCTTCAGCAATTTTTGTTTGCTTAAGAAGCAGCTCTATGAAGTTGATCCCAGATTGCACAGTTAGGGCTGGGGACCTAGTTTCAGTTCAAACGTGGTGAGAACCCAGTTCCAAGGTATCATGTATTTCAATGTAAAGAGCTCTCTATTTTAACGAAATATTTGTTCTAACTTTGAATTCCACACGTGGCAACTCCAACTTTTTTAAACCGCTAAATAGTCTTATATTTTTGCACTCTATTTTTGCACGCTTCTTTCTCTCCCACATCACGGAGTGTTTCCACATCATCCTCTAATTCTACTTCTGGGTCTTTGTGATGGTTGTTCTTGTAGATCTTTTGACTGCGGACAATTTGTTAATGTTTGCTGGTGAAAAAAACACAAAAAAAATGAAACACAACACAAAACAACCTCAGATAAGAAATAGAACAAAGTTATTTTTGGCAGCTTCTTTTTTAAATAAAAACCTTAAAACAACAAACCAACCTCAGTCGAGAAATAGAGCGCTGTTATTTTGGGCAGAAAGTCAGAATTTAAAATAAAAACCTTAAAACAACAAAACAACCGCAGATCAGAAATAGAACGCTGTTATTTTGAGAGCTTCAGAAAGTCAGTGTTTAAAATAAAAACCTTAAAGACGATACGAGCCCCCTGGCATTTCCTTTGTAAAGACGGTACAACGGAGTGGAATTACAGGTATAAAGCATTCAACTACAACTAGGTCGGTTAAAGGCACTGTACACCTTTGGTAATTGTCAAAAACCAGGTTTCTCATTTAGTGTATCCCAACGTTATATGCATAAAATAACAAACCTGTGAAAATTTGGACTCATTTGGTCATCAAAGTTGCAAGAGAATAACGACAGAAAAAACACCCTTGTTGCACAAATTTGTATGCTTCCAGATGCATAAAAAGGCTTCTTTTAATATTTTAGTGAGAAATTACCTCTTTTGCAAAAACTTTGTAACTTCAACGGGAGCCATCTCTCAAAATGTTAAAACTTTTAACAGCTCTCCATCGCTCATTACCTAGTTTTTAGTGCTTACAATTATTTTGAGTAATTACCCAAAGTGTCCAGTGTCTTTAAACTCACAACCACTTCGGTTAAAAGTCACGGCTCCGGGCACTTTAGCGTATGGGTAAACAGAAAAGGATTTCTAGAAACGAAACGCACCCATGCATTAGGTTGTTTTTTTATCAGATAGCTGCATTTCGTTTTTAGGAAAGGGAAGAAAGCTGGAGCAATATTTGATTTACAAACAATCTCAGAGAATCAACGTAACACGAGACTGGACTCATACAATCTGGGAAATCGAAGGTGAATGCTTCAGAAATGCACAGAAACAGTTTTTTTTTTTTGATTGATTTGGTTAAAACTTGAACTATCAGCTTTTGATTTTGTGACCTACATTGAACTTACACATTAAGTAGGAGTTGAAACTTTGCATGGTTGAGATACGATATGGAAAGGTTTGCGGTAATGTTACACCATGAACTGACTCTCTCTAAATGAGTTGGGGTGGTTCTAAAAAGGACCTTTGGTTTAACTCGACGTTTCGATCAGTCTGCTCTTGATCGTCTTCTGGAAAAAAAGGTACTTTGTTTTTATAATTCAGTAACGCAGTTTTTCATTGTTACTTTGGAAATCGCCTTTGGATTCGGTGCTTTGTGCTATTAAAGTAATTGTTATGAACTGAAAGTAGAATGCAATGATTCATACAAATATCTGTTGTGAAGTTTTCCTTTGAACCAAATTGGTCTGAAATTTTGTAAGTAAAAATATTGGTTCTGCAAAATTATTTTATTCTACTATTTCAGAAACGTTCAAAATTCTACTGGAGCATTTTCAAGGGCACCGAGGCATGGAGACAATCGCCTTCGTTGACTCCGTGAAGTACTGAGGACTGGCACTTCTACAAGGAAGGAGTAGGGTGGATTGGAACTTTGCAGAGGGCACCACATCAAAAGTGCAGGGCAAAGCTAATTGCTGTGAGTGCCCTAGGTTAATTCAGGCCTGGACGTGTGTATGAACATGTACCACAAGGACCACAAAAAAAAAAAACTTATCACTTCAACTCAATTCAACCTGACGTAAACCCCTGTCAGTTATTTGTGGTCTGGGCACCGTGTTGGAATGAAGCAAAAAATGTGTACCGCCCAGGGCGATTTAATATCACTGATGATGATTGATAGCATTGGGACGTCAAGATTTGTTCATGCATCAAGTTCATCCTTATTGCACTGTAACTACATGTATTGCTCAAGTTACAAACTAGTGCGATAAACTGATATTGTATTTTAGATTGGAAAAAAGGGAGCAGACTTTAAAGGCACCGGATACCTTTGGTCATTGTCAAAGACCAGTAATTCTTACTTGGTGTTTCCCATCAACTAATATACATTGTATAATACTAAAAACAAACATTTGAAGATTTGGACTGAATTGGTCATTGAAGTTGCAAGAGAATACTAAAAGAAAAAGCACCCTTGTTGCACAATTGTGTGTGCTTTCAGATGCCTTAAAAAAATCTTCAAGCCTGAACTTTGTATTTTAATATTTGAGTGAGAAATTACTTTGTCAAAAACTACATTACTTTAGAGGGAGCTGTTACTCACAATGTTTTATACTATCAACAGCTCTCCATTATTCATTACAAGTAAGTTGAGTGCGTATAATTATTTTGAGTAATTACCAACAGTGTCCAGTGCCTTTAAGCGGAGTCCGATATAAAGGGTGTGCCATAGTCTATGATAAGTGTATTAGGGGCACACTGATTGCAATGTTGGAATGCTTGAGAAAGTTTAAAGAGCAACATTGAAGGGAAGGTCATACATTTTTTCTTAAAACGAATACCTAATCAAACAAGTACGTTGGATCCGAGCTATATGTAGTTGGGTAATATTCCAACTGTCCACCCAAGTTGGGATCTGCCCCAGTTATAGTTTGGAGAATTGTCATGCTGGGGCAACACATTATCAAGTCAGTAACCAGTGTGATGGGTCATCCCAACTGTAACACTCAACTAAAGTTGGGATGTTTCTATAGTTGGGACAGAGCGCCAACATTATAAGTAAAAGGTCTGGATGTGTGACAAACGTCACTTCTTGTCTGTTAACATAATTACACGGCCAGGTATCACAGGCTCTCCAGGGAGTTATTTACCAGCTCTGTTCAACTTAAATTTCACGCTTGCCTTGATGTGTGTACAGACTGGCTACTTGTACATGTAGAAGTGTCAATTATTCTTATGTACTAGAACAGGTCTTGTATTTTTTTCTTGAAAGGGCAGCTCAATTTTCCTCTGCATCTTGGGCACTTCAATGAGGAAGATTAAAATTTGTCTTGGAACTTTGCAAAGGGGGCACCACAGCAACAGGACACCATTCGCTTTTGCTGTATAGACGATGTGACCTCTGACGTCACACGAAAACTATAACATGATTCGCGCGCATACCGCCGGGCAAAACCTTTGTGTTTTGGCAGCCAGCTAGAAAGTGTACGCAATCTTACTGTGACTACGCAACTCAGTGCCCGGCGAAACATGACTTATATAGTGTTTTGTCAACAGAGGGCAGTTTGAATGTAAACATAGGTCACATCGTCTATACATATTACATATATATGAAAGTGCCCTGGGCTGTAATAATTACATTTTGTATTTTTTTTTTTTTTACTTAAAGGCAGTGGACAATATTGGTAACTACTCAAAATAATTATTAGCATAAAACCTTACACATGTACTTGGTAAAGAGTAATGGGGAGAGGTTGATAATATAAGATTTTGTGAGAGACGGCTCCCTCTGAAGTGAAGTAGTTTTTGAGAAAGAAGTAATTTTCCACGAATTTGATTTTGCGACCTCAGATTTTGAATGTGACGTCTCGAAATCAAGCATCTGAAAGCACACAATTTCGTGTGGCAAGGGTGTTAATCTTTCATTATTATCTCGCAATTTCGACGACCGATTGAGCTCAAATTTTCACAGGTTTGTTATTTAATGCATATGTTGAGACACCAAGTGAGAAGACATGTCTTTGACAATTACCAATAGTGTCCAGTGTCTTTAAAACAGAGAAATTTTCCTCCGTAGAATTCTGACAGAACACGTCCCCCGAGCCTTACATAGAACTTTTCCTGGGCCACAACGAACCTCGTTTTTAATAGCGACACTTGCTCCAAGCCATGTCAAACTAAAGAAACAAAACACACTATTCTCTGACCCTACATGCCCTATGTACATGTATGGAGCTACTACATGTACATGTATGAAAAAACCCAGGGGCAAGTCAATGAAAGGACCTCGCTAAAGCAAAGAGACGCATCTTAATAAAGACTGTAAGTTGTAACCTCATCATCAAAGGAAGTCTTCAGGTTCACCAGGGACATGTGTACAATGTACCATGTTAACTCCCACGGCGGCTTTCTTGATTAGCTCGCGGTAGCGCGGGGGGCGACGACCAGCTCCCGAGTGAAATCATGTTTGTTGATAGAGGACATCGTTGGTTTGCATGCATTTATAACGTTAGACTGCATTGTGTTGCGGAATTTCTGGCGTGGTGATGTTTGTGTGCATGTGTTAGGCTTGGAGCAATATTATGTATATTTATTGGCTATTACAGAAATGAGCTTGTGTCGTCTGGTACATGGGATCTCCTGAGGTTTGTCGAGCCAAGTCAAGAGGCCTAGTCTAGGGGTACCATAAATGCACAAATAATGAACTCTATAGTTTATTGTACCTTGTTGTTCATGTAACGATAAACAAGTCTCTCGTACAGATTGCAGACTAATTAAGAACACCAGGCCTGTGTGCTTTGTAATTGGAAGGGCAAGGGCACCAAGGCATTTTTAAGGCGTGTTAAAGGACCTGCCCCTTTTGCACATACAATGTAGAACTTGTAACTAAAGACACATGAAGTTGCTCCAAAAAGTTTAAGTGGCACCAAGCATTTTTTAAAATTACATTACATAAAAAGTACAGTACATTGTCGTTATCAGTGGTTTTGTGAATGCATTGCCAGCCTTATACTTTACAGAGGCAACAAAGGCAATTGCCTCGATGCCCCCTGGTCAATGCCTTGGTGCCCTTGAAGTGCTCCAGTTTCTCAGAAGGTGCCCTTTACCAAAGGAGAAAATGTCTTCGTGCCCTTGCCCTTTCAACAACAAAGCACACAGGCCTGAATTTTCTTCTTGGAAAGGGCACCCTAAGGATATTAAAAATTTCTACTGTCAGAGCATTTCAAGGGCACCAAGGCAGTGAGTAAGGGGCACGGGGGCAATTGTCTTGGAAAGGTCCAAAAGAACAAGAATCCAGGTTGGAGCCTATGGTTCTCTGATGTCTGATGTTTCTCACACAAAGAAAAAGACACAATTCATCTGTTAAGTCTCCCTTGCACATCTTCTGGGGGTTGTTGGGGGGGGGGGGGGAGACGGTTGGTAGGCAGTCAATAACTCACGGCAGTTATTACAATGTCTTAATTGCACATGAATTATTTGCTCTGCAATCCATGTTTATTTATAGCCAATTAAAGAGAGATGAACTGGAAATCTGATAGGAGGAGATAACAACTCCGGGCCTAGGTAAATAAAAAATAAATTGACAGCCGAAAGCAGCACTGGAAAGCTCGCACCGGTTGTACTGCCCTCAAGGGATCAAATTTAACCAATTTTGTTTCTAATCTTTGAAAGACAAAATACATCTCCTTAGGGTAAGGGCTTGATGGGTTTTCTACATCCCTTAATGTCTTGGTGCATGGAGGGTATTTACTCTGTCTTAAAGACATGGAACACCTTTAATAATACTGTCAAAAACAGTATTTTCACAATGGGTGTATCAAGACAAATGCATTAAATAACAATTCTGTGAAAATTTTGATTTTAAATTGATCATGGAAGTTGCAAGAGAATAATGAAAGTAAAAAACACCCTCGTTGCATAACTTTTTTTGCTTTCAGTTGCCTCATAAAAGGTTTCAGGTCTGAAGTATTTTAAAATTTGAGTGAGAAATAACCTCTTTCTCAAAAACATAATACTTCAGAGGGAGCCGTTTCTCACAATGTTTTATACTGCTAACAATTTTGTAGTTACATAAATGTACATCGTACATGTACATGTACCAATAGTGTCCAGGGCCTTTAAATATTTTTTTTTCTCATTCAAATCATCATGCCATAAAAATTTAATCAAGTTTTGGTTTCTAATCAGTTGTTTCTTAAAAATTTATATTTTATGAGGAAGATTTAAATAATGCCTAGTGCAATGACTACCTAAAACAAGTACAGTTGCATTGTCAAAATGGTTTGGGGCAAAAATTGACAATAACAAAAAAGGTAATTTGAATTAAGATTATGAAGCGCAATAAAAATTACAATAGCGTCTCATTAAGATTTAATTATGAGCGATGAATATCGTGCCAGTCTTTAAATATCTTCGGCAGACGGTACTACAATTAGTTTCGCCTGGAGATTACCATGATTGTGTTCTTGGGGCACGAACTTTATGCATGAGTGTGATCAAAACAAGAATTCGTGTTCACTGTCTTTAAAGGCAGTGGACACTATTGGTAATTACTCAAAATAATTATTAGCATAAAACCTTTCTTGGTGACGAGTAATGTGGAGAGGTTGATGGTATAAAACCTTGTGAGAAACAGCTCCCTCTGAAGTGCCATAGTTTTCGAGAAAGAAGTAATTTTCCACGAATTTGATTTCAAGACCTCAAGTTTAGAACTTGAGGTCTCGAAATCAACCATTTAAACGCACCCAACTTCGTGTGACAAAAGAGTGTTTTTTCTTTCATTATTATCTCGCAAGTTCGATGACTGATTGAGCTCAAATTTTCACAGGTTTGTTATTTTATGCATATGTTGAGATAAACCAACTGTGAAGGCTAGTCTTTGACAATTTACCAATAGTGTCCACTGCCTTTAAATCATGAGGTCTAGAAATCACCCCAGTACAACTCATCGAAAAAGAAAAAAAAACGAGCTTTGGCGCATTGGCCTTTTGCTCTGACATTACAAGCAACGTCCATTACAAGTAACAATGTTTATTGTGGCCACGAGGCCGAGAAAAACCTTACACAATAAACATCGGGCTTGTTGTTGTGCTTACATGTAGTGAGGAAAAAAGGAAGTACAAGTACATCATGTATTTTCTCCCTGCAGGGGAAAACAGCTGAGAAAAAAAGTCTGGGGACTTTATAAAAATATGAGCAGCTTGAAGACATGTCCATCAAGATACGTATTTTTGTACTTTTGTTTTCAAAGGGTTTAGAGTACATTTCGTGGATTACAAAACACAATTTCTACAGATTTACATTAAACTTACACTGTTTGACATGTTTGAAGATAATGACAGTAGAAAACTTCCCTTAAAAATATTACTTGCTGAGGTGCTGTAGTTTTTGAGTAATTAGTAAAACAATGAGCTCTTTTTTGAAGAAAAATTATTTTACATACACTGTAGCACTACAAAGTGTAGGTACTGAAATTGACCATCGCACTGTGAGTGTCACATTTTTTCTCAAAAACTCGACAAATAATGAAGCTAAAACTTCTACAGGTAAATTATATTACATCAATCACAATGAGTAGGGATTCATGTCGTGGCGATGAAAAACTCAATCTACAAAAGATTATCAAAACCTTTTAAAAACACAGGACGCAATAAACACACGAGGTCCTCAGTACTTTTCTTCCTCTGAACGCCCTCCCAGATGTTTTACGGCTCCGAGGTTTTCGTTATTTTTTCCACATGTCAAGCGTTTCTCCAGACCAGCGGCATTTATCGCACCGTAACAAATTGAGATGCCCTAACCATATGTTACCAAGACAATCTGGTTGATTGGAACACATGAATTTTTCTCTTTTTTTCCAAATTTGATTTCAATTACTTTGCAGGCCTATAATGCTTCGTTTTTAAAGGGCAAGGGCACCACGGCATTTTCTACTTGGTATGTAAAGGGCACCTTATAAGGAATAATTGTAAACTTCTACTGGAGCATTTCGAAGCCACTAAAGGGCAAAGAGGCCTTTGTTGCCTCCGTGAAGTATCGACCTGACTTCAGTTTATTTGTCTTCAATCTCCCAAGATTAAAATGCACTTTTACTGGCAATCTTTTCTCCAGACCAAAGCCATCCAGTGTTTGTTGTACTAATGTACAGTTTCACTTTTTTATTCAATTAAAGATAATGTAAACACAATATTTCCTCATTATTTGTTGTCAACTGATTTTTTAAAAGTACTCCTTGCTCCCAAGATAAAAGTACTTTTACTGGCAATCTTTTCTCCATTTACTGGCAATCTTTCCTACATTTTTTCCACATTAACTTTTTGTCAACTTATGTGTTTTTAGTTCCTCCAATCTCATAAGATAAAATGTACTTTTACAGGCAATCTCTTCTCAAGATGCTAGACCAATAAGTGACATGTGTTTTGTGAATTAAAGTACATTCTAATGCATTTACAATTTATAAGCACTATTTTATATTAATTTCATGACAAATTAAGTACTTAAGTATATTTATTATTTCACAAGCAACATGCTTTAATGTTTTCTAGACTTGCATGTTTACGATCCCGCACAAAACAAACATACTTTTTCTAATGATAAAAGTTGAAATTCCTTTAAAGTGCACACATCTGCATTTTGCAAATCCCGTAAAATCAAGTCTCAGGTTTTTTTTCTGCGACTTTTTTCTACTTGGCATGCCTGGCTGGACCAGTTTCTACTATGTTGGTCAATAATTTTACAGTTCGGAGGATTTTGGATTTCGTTTTTAACAATTCATTGATTTTGCTTGTGGACTGGAAACATTTGGTTTATTTCCAGGGCATGGAGGCTGACACAGGGGTATGAAGACAAACGAAGGTAAATGGATACAAAGAAAGGGGCACAGAGGCAAAGACCAGGGGCCGGGGCATTGGTGCACAGACCAGGGACATGGATGCAAAGGCCGAGGGCATGCCGCGTGCGAAGACCAGGCGAATAGAGGCAAAGACAAGGGGGCTTTAAGGCAAAGACCAGGGGCATGTAGCAAAGACAAGGGGCAAGGGTGCAAAGACAACAGATATACACTGGCCTAAAGGACCATTAGAACCATATTAAGCACCAGGACTGTATGCTTTGTTTTGAAAAAGGCAAGGGCACAAGGGCATTTTCTCTTAGGTAAAGGTACCCTATGAGGAAATGGACAATTTCTACTGGAGCTTTTCAAGGGCAGTCAAGACAATGAGCAGGGGCATTGAGGCAATTGTCCCTTTGCCCCCGTGAAGTATCAGGCAAGCCTGTATACATACAATTGTTAAAACACAACAGGGCCCAATTTCATAGAGCTGCTAAGCATACAAATTTGCTTAGAATGATATTTTGCCTTGATAAAAACTGGATTTCTCAACCAAATTTCCACGTGATTTTCAGGATAATCAAACAACAGCTGAATACTAAGTACCAAGCAATAATCAACAATATGTAAATTTTGTTGGTAATCCTGTTTTTATCAAGGAAGAAATTTCATGCGAAGCAAATTTTCGTGCTTAGCAGCTCTATGAAATTAACCCCTGGTTTCTATGGTACACATCTATAAAAAACAAAAAACAATAGCCTAAACGAAACGAAAACCTAAACGTTTTAAAAATCATGATAAAATGTAAGCTGAGCTCCTTCAAGAATTCAAAGAGAATTGTTTAAATTTTGGAATACATAAATATATGTTGAACAAAATGAAGATGAAATACTTACAAAGAACACAATGTCAAACAGGATGAGGAAACATTTGACACACGTAATGGCGCAGCAACACATGGTGCAAGGTGGTGTGTCACGTAACAAGTCAGGTGATCAAAGTCAGGCACTTCCCGTGGGGGAGCTCAAACTTGACGATCTTAAAAGAAAAAATATACCCAATGAAATAGTATGAGTTTGATATAATATTTATAGGCAGACAGTAAAGCTGTGTAATGTATGATATTGAAACCCTATGCCCTGAGAGAAACCTTTTACCCTACGCCCTTTACCAAAGAGAAAACGCCTTGGTGCCCTTGCACTTTCAAAAACAAAGCATACAGGCCTGAACTCAACACCCAAATGTATGGATTCTGAAGAGCTGGGCACAATGCTTGGCTACACATGCAAATAATTTAGGAGGCACTCATCCTTACTTGCAGCTGACAAGCTGAACTGCGAAGGACGCGACTACACGTTCAAAGTGTTCCGAGCTGCAGTCATGCAAGGGCGCCCTTGGCAGCGAGCCCTATCGACCTGTCTGTGACCATGGAGCGCCACCAGAGATCGAAAGTGTTTGATTTTTCACGTCGGGGGAAAACCAGGGACCGGAGAAAAAACCCTTGTGTGGCATAAGAAAGAATCAATGCACAACTCTATTCACATTATGGCCCCAGCCTGGAGTTGAACCAGGGCCATGTTGCTGAGAGGCTAGTACGGTTGGCTTGTGCGTAAAGCGCTCGCCTCTCACCAAGGTGACCCCGGTTCGACTCCTGGCCAGGGCCATGTATGTGAGTTGAGTTGTGCGTTGGTTCTCTGCTATGCCATGAGGGTTTTCCAGACCATCCAGTTTTCCTCCCTCGGGAAAAATCAAACACTTCCGATCTGTGGCTGTGCTCGTGGTCATAATGGGTTGATCTGGCTGGCAGCCAACGCCCAATTGCATGCCTGCTTCTCGAACACGTTGTAGCCGCGCCCTTCGCAATTCAGCTCTTAGCTGCGAGTAAGGATGATAAGCACACACCCCCAAAATTATTATTATTATTATAGTACTTTATGCAAATTTGACAAACACGCTAAGGGAATTTCCTAAATCCTCTGTTTGTCTGTTTATAAATATCTGTGTCTGTCTGTCCACAGGCTGATTTCAACACGCCTCGTCTCAAATCGGCCTCTGAAGGCCTACTGTGCCTTTTCTTTAACTGTATAAACCTCAAACTACGCTGTTCGCTATTACACAATTCTGTTTTGAAAGAATGAACAAATGTGAGTTGAATTGAAGACGTTGGACTGTTTTTACACGAGTTGCCGATACATGTACTCCCAAGAACCACACATTCACCTGAATGGATCTACTTCCAAATTGTAGCTATGCTAAAAGGAATTAAATCGAATAAGCTGCCCCCGATCGCGATTAAACAAACATAATCTCTTATGTGCAGTCTGTGAAAGTGCTTCAAGCTATGTATCCACTATTTAGGTAATATTTTGGTCCGAGGCTACATATACAACAAGCATGTAGGTTGACTGACTCGTGCATGCAGGGTAACAAATTGTCCATTAGGTGTTAAACTGTTGCAGCCTGCCTCAAGCAAACACGTCAGAAATTGTGACTTTCAGTTTTATCGACCCGGTATTACAATTCAGGTTTTTGTCGCAATAAAAAAGCAAATCACATATTCCCTGAGATGGGTGCATGAATGTTTCAAGGCTCAGGTTACCGCCGAACTCTGCGCTTACGATCACCATTCTCGGCTGCATGCTCTGTATAGAGAAAGCGACGTAGAATGCCAAGTAAGGTCGAGTACACAAGGGCAAAAGCCAAAATTCTCCGCTTACAGATGAAATCTGCTTGAAGTACATGCAAGCGCAGATTTCCTTGCTTCTGCAAGCGCCAATTCTTTGCTAAGGGTTGAACAGAGCATTGAAATTGGGACCTGTTGCTTCTTACAAATCATTTTTACGAACTCAACATAAGAATTCAGTGTAATGCAAAAACATTTCCCTCCCATTCGCCAATTCTTTGCAAACGGTTGAGCAGAGTATTGAAATTGGAACCTGTTGCTTCTTACAAATCATTTTTACTAACTCAACATTAGAATTCAGTGGATACAAAAACATTTACCTCAAAATATTTTTACCTCAAAATATTTTGCTTTTAAACGCAAAATTGCCGGTAGAAAGCGTTCCCTGCAGTTATTGTAAACATCGATGATTCGACGTTACCTACCCCCTTCCCAATCCCTCGGTACCGAATTCCATACGACAGCATATCTAATTCCATACGACAGCAATAAATATCATACAACTTGGCACAGTACTCCCGTCAGCAGACAGGCTACACTGTGCATGAACAACCAGTATGCCCTGGGGGCTGATCATGTATTATTGTCCAATTGCTTCCTATCTGATCTCGCTCTGATTTTTTGGAACAAGAATCTTTTATACGACGGACACTCTGACCGAAAATTATATGTCACATATCAAGGATAAAGGTAATATGAGGTTGGGGCCAGCAGAAGGGGCAGTTACATGTATGTGGTTCATACAGTACACTCTGACACTGGGCCAAATTTCATGGCTCTGCTTACCGCCAAATTCTGCGCTTGTGATCCCCTCTTCACTAGCTGTGCTAGCTGTGTACATTTTTGTGCTTAGCAGCTCTATGAAAATTGGTCCCAGGGGTCTGGGAACAGATGAGAGGGGATTGAAAACTTGTTGTGGATCTTGGAAAGCTTGTTGCTGATACTTCACTGAGACAACAAAGGCGATTGCTTCGATGCCCCTTTGTCATTGCCTTGATGCCCTTTAAACACTCCAGTATAAATTTTCAAATTTTCTCATAGGGGTACATGTACTAGTAGAAAATGCCTTGGTGCCCTTGCCCTTTCAAAAAACGAAAGCATACAGCAGGCCTAATACTCATTGCCTTGGTGCCCATGAATGCTCCAGTAGAAATTTACCATTTCCTCATACATTTAGGGTACCCTTTACCAAGGAGAAAATGCCTTGGTGCCCTTGCCCTTTCAAAAAACGAAAGCATACAGCAGGCCTAATACTTAATACAGAGGCAACAAAGGCGATTGCCTCAAAGTCCCCTGGTCATTGCCTTGGTGCCCATGAATGCTCCGGTATAAATTTTCAATTTCCTCATACATTTAGGGTGCCCTTTACCAAGGAGAAAATGCCTTGGTGCCCTTGCCCTTTCAAAAACAGAAATCATACAGCAGGCTTGCTTCTACTTCCTGTAGGCAACGGGAGCGAGCCTCCATGCCCCCTGGTTATTGCCTTGGTGCCCTTGAAATGCTACACTATAAGTACAGTAGTAATTACAATTTCCTCATATAGGGTGCCCTTTACAAAGGAGAAAAAGCCCTGGTGCCCTTGCCCTTTCGAAAAACAAAGCCTACAGGCCTGCTAACAAGTACGTGTAGTGGCTCACCCGCGCGGATGTAACGTCCGCAATTGACAACACGGCACGAAGGATCGGTTTAATAGGGCTGAAGAAATAAACAGGGGGTATGACCCACTTTATGGCATAAACACGGGAAGTACAAATTTGTAGAGGATGGAAGGGATCGAGTGAAGAGTGGGTTGAAGAAGTACTTGAGGATTTGAGGTGGATTCATCGAGCTTGGATGGAGAGAATTTGACCCTCGAGAGCCGGCCATTTGGAAAAAGGTCAGAACCCAATTTCATACCTGTGTGATTTACATTTTTGAAAGCTTGAAACACAAAACACATCAGGCCTGTATGTTTCATTTTTGAAAGGGCCAGGGCACCAAGGCGTTTTCTCCTTGCAGGGCACCCTATGACGAAATTGTAAATTTCTACTACATTTCAAGGGCATCAAGGCAATGACCCGGGGGCATGAGGCAATTACTCTGTTGCCTCCATAAAGTATCAAGCCTGCACGGGACCTACGGCTTACTGTCCCATCCAAAGGAACAAGAATTTATATGAAAACAATCTTGCTCCAAGGACAAAAGTGACACAACTGGGACTCGAACCCACACCCTGCTGATCAGAAACACCAGAGCTTTAGCACGTTACCTGCTCGACCAAGACCCGCTTTAAAATATGGACTTTAGTGATCAACCTGGCAGAATATATCTATTAAAATGACAATCTAACCAGCCCAGCTGGGCAGTTGTCGTAAAACATTGGCGCGAACCCTTCATTGTATCTTCCGCATCCACGACTAATTGTTTCTATCAATCTCGGACTCAACGGACGTGCTTGACTCTCTGGTTGGGTTTCATTATCTCAAATAATGAAATATGGTTTGTGTATGATGATGACGTTGATAGATTGTAGCGATGTCGCTGACAATGAACAGAAGGGGACGTGTCAACCGCAAAACGGAAAGCCCTCCGAGAGATTGGAGATGAGGCGATAACGGAAGAAGACAAGGAAAAGGAAATTGTCATGATGGGGGAGGGGGAAATTGATAGGTTGATAATATCGGGGGTAGCGGGCGTGGAGTGGCACAAAGAGGATACATCAGAAAATTTCAACTGAGGCATAGAGAACAGTAGAGAACAGAGAACATGATCCCGTTTTATGTCTAAAAGAAAATAACTACTCTTTCCAACAAGCAGACATAAAAAAAAGGTCTAAATTCAGAAGGAAAACAAATCAGAATTTCTCTTCCCCGATCATTCATTTTGTTTTTACTTCTGAACGAAAAACGACCAAATGTAATGTTAAACCCTGCACAAAATGTTTCTTGTAAACGCCTCAAGCTACTAATTGAAAATAAATCCCTACATCTATCAAGAACTTGACTCATACATTTACAATCTTCAATCTTCAGATGCATCAACAGACTCTCTACGCTTCAAAAACAGCAATCTTTCTACCATGGCGTGTGGCTTTATGGCCTAGAGCCGTTTTAAAAAAGCACCAGATTCTCAAACTCTGGTGTTTCTGATCAGCAGAGTGTGGGTTCAAGTCCCAATCGTGACACCCGTGTCCTTAAGAAAGACACTCGTGCCATTCTGCTGCGCCCTTGGAATGGGACGTAAAGCAAATGGTCACGTGTGTTGTGTAACGCACATAAAAGAACCCAGTGCAAAAGAGAAGAAGTTCGCCCTGGTGTTCCTGGTCTGCTTAATGTGCCACAGAACGTTGTGAACCATACATGTACATGGTGCTATGATAAAAGGTTTGGGTCTCATAACAGTACATGTATACTGTATCTTGCATAAAATACTGTATGGACAGGGAGGAGCTTCACTGAGTGATGGATGTGTGCCCTACATGTATAAAAGAAGCCACTACTATTATATTACCAGAATCCAGTAAAGGTGGTGGGGGGGGGGGGGTGAAGGGGGGGGGCAAGCAGATGCAGCTAATGAGGCAGGTGTGTTGAGAACCAGGTTTTTATTGATGGCACTGTGTGTTGACCTCTCGCATCCTTGCTTCGATTCTTTGATTTGTTATTTTTTACTCCTGGTCCATATTGCTTTTATTACAATGCCACATGTGCAACCTACATACATGTAGATTTAGCCCCAGAAATTTAGTAATTTTGATTCTTTGGCTATGTACAAGTATGTAAACTATGTTTTTTTTTTTAACACATCTGTGGCCAATTTCTTACTGTAAAGCAGAAAGTACTACTTGACAAATTTCTTTGCTAAGCTGAGCTTGAGTGGGCCACTAGTCACAGCAATGTGTAAGTTTGGCTGGTAACCAGTTTCTGTTAAAGCAATACTTCTACTGTGCTTACACTTTAAAAAGCAGAATGGAAATTAAAACAATTTGAATAGGGCTACAGTGTATGTTGAACTTGCACCGGGGGATACAGAGTTCTGAAAGATTGTGAACAAAAATCACCTTCAGAGGCATGTTAATCGGGTGGCATTCGAACCCATGACCTTTGCAACTCTAGAGTAGTGTCTTACCAACTACACTACCCGTGGCACCGAGATTGCCTGGTAGCTATTGAAAAAGATGGAACATTATGTCTTCAAAAAATAACAAATTGTTTTAAAATTACACTTGATGAAGTTACATTGATTACAAAGATTTATCAGTTGTTGATGATCAGTAATTTGCACTTTATTTGTACAACTGACATGACAAGCAGAGTATACTTTCAAGTCAAATACATCTGTACATCATGGAGGCAACAAATGCAATTGCCTCCATGCCCCTTGGTCATTGCCTTGGTGCCATTTATTGAAATGACAAGCTGACAAGCTGACAAGCTGACTATAGTCCTGTCGACTAGTCACTGAAAAGTTAAGAGCATCAACCTGAAGCTGCAAGTATAACCGGCAGGGAACTGAACTATAAGCGCAAAGCGTGAATGCTTGCGAGCGCAAAGCGTGAAAGCTTGCAAGCGCAAAGCGTGAAAGCTTGCGAGAGCAAAAACATGAGAGCTGCATACATTTATCTTTGGTGTCGAAAGCCCTTATCTTCAATCTGGGGTGTTTCATATGATTTCATTTTCACTGTCTTTTGAATTTGATGTTAGTTATAAATAATATTAAAATTTTATTTTAATGGTTTTTTTTTTTTTTGGGGGGGGGGGTTAAGATTTTTGGTTACAACCAAGAAGGGATTGCCTTAAGGGAACAGTTTTTTTAGAAGTAAACTCTTTAAGCAAGACAATTAAAGGAAACAGTCAGGGTAAAAAATTACTCAGTCAGTTTCCCTTGTGGTTCATTACTTCATAATTTTAATAAAAATTAACATTCATGCACCCAAGATGCTCAAAATGCTTCAATTTCTTTGGAGAAGTCTTCCACCAACTCTAGAGGCTCTTTCCAGAGTCAGCGGACTGCACGTTTCTCGTCCTCTTCCGGCAGTAAGGGAGGAAAAGAAAACATCCACAACTCCGCCCCTATCACGCCTCAGGACGAAGCTCGTGCTCTCCTCAGTGAAACTTGAATTAAAGATTAAACAAGAAATGAAAACATTCCATTAAATGTCTGATCGCCTCATTGGCGATTCCAGTCACAAAAACCACTTAGCGCTTTTAGAAATATCCTGATCAGCAATTCAGTGTTTTCCTAATCAGTTCGGAGATTTTGGCAATTTTATTATTTTTCAAGTTGTGGATCTAAAATTTAGCCATCATGCCCTTTACAACCTGGGAAGCAGAAGCAGGAGAGGGTACTTCGTATGGTCTGTCGGCCCCCTACACATTCGGTTATGTTTCAATCCTACTCAAATGTAAATTTTTATTTCAGAAGGCAGTGACGTCTTTAAGATAGCGCTGAAAAAGTTGATGAAATAAAGTGTCTACGCAGGAAGATATTGCCCAGTGTAACATTAGGGCCTACTGGTAACACTTTTTACATTCAAATTTTTGGAATAACAATTTTTTCCCATGACGGCACCAAAGCATTTTCTCCTTGGTAAAGGGCACCCTATGTGAGGCAAATGTAAATTTCTACCTATGGAGCATTTCAAGGGCACCATGGCCAGGCCACATGGGGGCGATCGCCTTCATTGCTTCCGTGAAGCATCAGGCCTGATGCCTACAAAATCAAGAGTAAGTATAAAGAATATTATGCCTGCCTTTAAAAGGTAGACTATCTTGCTCTCAAAACAAATTCTTCAAGATTATTTATTCTCAGGATTAATCCCTTTCTCAAGCAACATTAGTCTAATTCGCTGAGATGGTTTCACGTCTTATCATCTTCCTCTTCTGTCTTCTGTTAGATTTGACGTCACCCTCGTCTGACCCCCAAATCCCCCATGGCATTTCTTAATTCCCACACGACACATCAACTCTGCCATTCTCACGTGCCTCCCACAAAACGAGATCAGTCCCAGGTCAGTCTTTAATTCCCTCCTGCACACTTTCACTTGCCCTCCTTTCAACACTTCCAATTGCAAACAAAGAAATACAAAACAATTATTGAAAATGCCCCTAATTATGTCTTCAAAAACATAAATAAGTGTTTTAAAATTACACTTGATGATTTTAAATTGATTATATAGATTTATCAGTTATTGATGATCAGTAATTTGTACTTTATTTGTACAACTGACATGACAAGCAGAGTAGGCCCTATACTTTCAAGTCCGATACATCTGTACATCATGGGGCAACAAATGCAATTGCCTCCATGCCCCTTGGTCATTGCCTTGGTGCCCTCTAAAAGTAGAAATTTACAATTTTCTCAAACACATGTAGGGCGCCCTTTACCAAGGAGAAAATGCCTCGGTGCCCTTGCCCTTACAAAACCAAGCATACCGGCTCTTTGAAGGCTAGCCAAGACTCGGTCACCCACAAGACTCGCAAGTTTACTGTTACTGTATTTATAATACAATGTACATGCAGTACCCAAGAACCGACTCCGCGGTAGTACAGTTAATTACGATCCTATAAGCTAAAGCAGTAGTCCCAGCCTATTTCTTTACCGTCCCCCCAGGGAATAATTAATAAGCAGGACAGCTCTTTTCAGAACTGAGAAGTCTCTCAAACACCCGAACAATCTACTCCGCGGTAGTAGAATTAAGTACGACAGTTCTCTAAGAACAAACTCTACCTGGAAAGCAGATACACACATGGTGTTACCGCAAACCAACCATGCAATGCCTCAAATCCTATCATGTACGTATGTAGTTTTTTCTTAAATAGGCCTAATTGTTTGTACAATCAGCTTCAGTATGAAGTGCACCGTACGTGTCCTTACTAAAATGTATCTAGGCCCTAAAACTGCAATGATTAATATGGGTCCAATTTCATAGCTCTGTTTACCGCAAAATTCTGCGCTTTCTGCACGCTATTAATCATCTATAGCCCTATCATCGTACAGTATGGTCATAAATCTATCTAGGTCACTCATAGATTTCAGCATTAGCCAGATCCATAAAATTGGGCCCCGCTGTGATTTACACACTGCACAAGCATCTGACCTTACGGTGCAAGCGTATTCTGTCATGCTTGTTGGTAGATGCGCCAATCAATTATTTTTTTAATAAAAAGTGTAACAATCCACAAGTGTTTGTTCAGTTTTCAATGAGAATCTTTTTTGGAATAAGTGTTATAGGCCTACACCACGTCCAGTTTGTCATTTGACATCCTAGTGTTAAGTGACATTTCATCGTTCGTACAACTGAGTGGGAGGCCTACTACATGTTGTTCTTAAAGTGAAATCTACGACAATATTATTTCAGCCCCCACTACCAAACATCACACAGGACTAGAATTAGGACTGGAATATCAAGAAAAATTTATATCAATAGATTTAGTGTAACCATGGCTAGGGAAGACTACCGATGCTTTCAAAGTAAGGATCAATTGAGGAAAAAAAAAACTCTCATCAATGAAGTAAATTATCCCTATCGTGACATTGAAAAGAAACTAGTTTTGTACACACGAGGTACCCCCTTCAATGATTACACATTATCACATATTGTTTAGGATCCTGAGTCGCAGCAATTCATATTTAAATCCCTATGCCATTTTAAACTGGGTTTGTCTTCTTTTCTATGTGATTCAAACAAGCTACCGGGCAACCTCGGTAGTCTACTTGGTAAGACACTGCTCTACAATTGCAAGGGTCGTGGGTTCGAATCCCACCCGAGTATCATGCCTGTGATATTTTTTCACATGACACGGAATTTACACGGAGTATATAGTGCTTACACAAACAGTGTGTATAAACCCAAATTAAAATTCTTTATCAAAGAATGCAAATTTAAACATCTAGGCCTATCAATGTGATTCAAATAGTTCTTTTTGCGTTATGTGTCTGTTGATGTGCCAATTACATCAAAGTAGGCCTACTGGAACTAACAAATAGTTTCTTTTATTGATGCATCAGTTTAAAGTCTTGGCCGAATAAATAATAAATATTATAATAGTAGGCCCTACCCATCGCCAGCTATAGCACAAACGATAAGACCCAACAATGACCGTAGGCCGGGGGGCCCTACCAATGCCAACGAGTTGAATTCTATATCACCAGAATATAGAACCAGAACCAACTGACATAAGCTATTTAGATTAAAAATCATAAGTATATTTTTCACCATCGTCACCTCAAGACTCTGTCTTTAAGTTATCGGCAGGCACGTTAATTTAATCGGGTCAGCACTGCATCGGCGTCTTTGCGCAATATTTCCACTTGACCGAACATGAGATTAAGAGGCTCCCGATCGCCTCGGGGCAAAACAAAAAATTTATTGAGGATAATGAGGATGGAGTTTGGAGGTGATGAGTATGGCCTAGTGATGAGAGGCGAGGGAGGGATGAAGGGTTTGGGTTGCATGGAAGGATGGGGAAGATTGGGGGTTGAGGAGGAATGTAATAGAAGAGATTGTGAGGCGTTAGCGGATGAAAAGAGATCTAATATTTCCATGTGAAATTAAATCAGGGGTCATGAATGACAAGTGTTTTTTTTTTTTTTTGGGGGGGGGGCGTTATCAGGATGAAATGAGATTTAAGCTGATTCCATGTGAAATTAAATCAGGGTTATGAATGACAAGTATTTTTTGCTTTCATTTGATTGTTATTTTAATTTATTTTAAGTGGCATGCTTTATGTTTGGTTGGCAGTTATGGAGTTCAAATACATTATGATTTCTCTCATAATTCAATCTTAAAAAGCACTTTTTAAAGATCAACTTGAACAAAATTCAGAAGACGATCAGAGCATAGGCCTACTGATTGAAACGTCGAGTTGAAACCAACGGTTCTTTTCAGAACCACCCCAACTCATTCGAGATAGTCCTTACATGGTGTTACCGCAAACCTTTCTATATCGTATTTCCACCATGCAAAGTTTCAAATCCTACTTGAACAAAATTATTACTCTGTTTTTTCAATAACTTTACAGTATGCTTTATGCACAATTGCAGGTTGTGTATTATGCATTGTAAATTTAGTGTAAATGTACACGTGTACAGTACTAATTAAGAAATGGAATGCAGTCTCCTGACGATGACTAGAGCAAGCTAGTCGAAACGTTGAGACCAATTTCAGAACTGACTCCGCGGCAGTACAGTTAATTACAATCCTATAAGCTAAAGTAGTAGTCCAGTCTAATTTCTATACCATCCGCCCTGGTACCGTAATAGTTAAAAAGCAGGACAGTTCTTTTCAGAACTGAGAAGTCTCCCGAACCTCAGATTATCTACTCCACGGCAGTAGAATAAAGCAAGACAGTTCCCTAAGAACAACTCTACCTGGCAAGTAGATACACACATGGTGTTACCGCAAACCAAATATACATTGATACCTCAACATGCAATGCCTCAAATCCTATAAAAGGAATGCCGCTGTGTTTCTGGCATGGCTGGCAACAGTGCACCACATCACCTTGTAAATCCTTACATTACATGGAGCCATAAATCGGTCTCCTAATTCAGGAGGGAGCTTAGATCTGTCGTCCGTTAAAGTAATGAGTGCTTTGAGACCGTCAGACGCCTGTCAGTGTCAGGCGTCAATATACTTTTGTACAAGAAACAAAAATGCATAATATTCAATAAAAGTGGAGTCAAACTATGAACTATGGTATTTTATGTACACTGTCAAATAACTGCAACAATCTCCACTCTGGGATATTGCAGGCTACTATAATACCTTGCAGGCCTGTGCTTTGTTTTTAAAAGGGCAAGGGCACCCAGGCACAAGGGCACCAAGGCAATGACTAAGGGGCATGGAGGCAATCACCTTTGTTGCTTCCTTATAGTATCAGCTTCTACTGGAGCGTTTCAAGGGCACCAAGGCAATGACCAGGGGGCATGGGCGATCGCCCTCATTGTCTCCGTGAAGTATCAGGCCTGGTATGACACACACATTTTGATATGTGCTTTTAATGGTTAGTACAATGTAACGAAAGGGTTGAGATTGCATACAATACAACATCCTGAAAATTTGAATTTTATAGTTTAGCTTTCTCTTCAAGGTCTAGCACGAAGTCCCCTGTGAATTTACAGGATGTTAATTTGTAAAAGGTTTTAAGACCCTTTTTAACATCTGAAGGTTATTTCATCTGAAGGTTAAGTCATTTCAAAGGCAAGTGTTTTCATCTCTGATAATGGCAATTTTGCCCCTTTCAAGAAAATCTGAGCGTGCACGGAAAGCACTGAAAGATCCTGGAAAATAATCAGGAAGAATACTGAAAAATCACGAGCCATAAAAAAAATGCTTATTTTGCGTCAGGGATAATAGTTGCGATGTAACGTAACCGCCCCCCCCCCCTTACCGACGGCGAGGAGGGTTACATTATTGCAAATACAGGGACAAAGATTTATTTTGCAATTAAAATGAAGTTCTAAGAAGATTGAAGTTGAGTTTTCAATTCTTGAGTTTCCTTTGTTTGTGGATTTGTTAAATTTTCTCAAATCGCTAAGTTTTTTCTGTCCCCAAATTGTAAAAGAATAATAAATAACAGAAATAAGATTGTGGGATTAAGTGTCAGAATTTCCGCTAACTTTCAATAAAGCACTGGATAAAAAATGTATTTAGACTTCACAAGTTATGCTCCTGCTCAAACACAGCCACCCGTACTTTAGCAGGTGGTGTTCTAATGTGTTCAAAGTAAGAAGTTTAAAATCTCATCAGGCACTCAAGTCAAAGTCCCCAATGTTTAAATGTCAACAATTTGAAGCTGCAGCCTTCAAATTGTGTCACTCAGTCAAAGTGAAGATTTATTATCACAATCATCAAAAATAATTGACTTATCCTTTCAGTTTCACCATGATTGGAGCTTCATAATTTACTGTTCAGTGGGCGTAGGCCCCCCTGCTGTTTGAAATTTGATCAAAAACGTTTTGGGACTCCAGTCTTCAGCAGTTAATGGTGCGTTTGTTTGAACACAGTCACTCGCATGGCTTGAAACAGTCCATTAACAAACCCATTCTCTTGATTAAACAAAGCTGATAATACAATCAAAATATTTTCCTTCTGTCCCTCAGCGGGCCCTTGGAGGAATTCCTGGACTCCGGGCCTAGAGGCGACAGCTTTCCCCGGGCTAGCGGCGCCCTGGACGGTATCAACATTGACTGACACTGACACTACAGCATGGCCGCACCACGTACCGCTGTGGGACGTAACCAAACCACCCACAGTAGCAAAAACACACAATAAGTTTGCACATTATTTTCGTCTATATTCAATACTTACAGTTTCTACGTTGTCCTCACTTGAAGTCTATAGAACTTGGTCATTCAGTTACCATGGCTTTTGGGTAGAAAAAGTGTCGACTTTTAGGGGAAAACGAAACCTTAAAAACGAGTGGTTCCGTGAGTGAAGTTTATTGTTTTTCCCCAAAACCACTAACTTTTCAGGATGTATGGTATCTTGTACCATTCCGTTTGGTTAGTATATGTCATTGATGCAGAACCCGACTATACCGATGGTTGCATGTGGAAGAGGTGCGGTACTGTGTTCACTGAAGCGCAAACATTCTGTCAACAATACAATGCCTTTTGTTGTTGTGAATAGTAGCTTTGTTTACTATGTAAATATTTCGCTAAGGGCTTGGCCGTGGCCTAGAACAATCTTTCATTCATTATAGATGGTACAATTCCCACAAAACAATGATTCGAAAACACAGTTTTAAAAGTGGACACGATGAAGAACGATGTTCAGATGACTGATGGATTTGGGATAAAAAATTCAATATAAAATTTGACATTATTTTAATTTTATGTCTTTTGATGTCTGCCACGCCAGACTTAACTTATCATGAATAATATCATGTAATTAATAAGCAATGGAATAATCATAATAATACTATAAACAATTTGAAATTCGGTAAAAATAATGCTTACATAATGCAATTTCGATTATGAACGCCGACCAGCTCAACAAAACGCATTATTTTAACAATTAATTTTAACAGCAGGGTGGACAAATCAATAAAATGTAAGCATTATCATTGGCGGTAAACGCCTTGTTCGTGAAAAATCATAGAACATAGTATTTTTCTTTCATCATTTTCCTGCAACTTTGATGACCAATTATTGAGCCCAACATCTCACAGGTTTGTTATTATTTAATAATGCTGGGAATACACCAAGTAGGAATGGACTTTAACAACACCTTAGCAAGTAGTATTTTAAGGGAAGCTTTCTACCATCATTATCTCCTAACTATAATACAAATCTGTGGCAATTTGTTTCGTACAAATAGTACCCAAACCCTTTAAGTGTTTTTAAAGAAAAGTGGTTTGAGTTTCAAGAACACCGCGTGCAGACAAAATGATGCATTTAGTCACAGTTTTTTTAAATTTGTTATAAGCCGCATTTGATTTTGTAGCATAATCTTCCAAAATCCGTCTTAAAATATGAAAATATGTATCAAACAAATCCTCACCCACAGGAGATCCCAACACAAACCTCAGGCCTAAATAATATATCTTTTATGAAATAAACACAATTTATCTGCAAAATAAATCAAGGTATAGAAAAATCGAAATCTGTGATTCACCATGTCCCGAAGCAACTTGGCGCTCATGCCGAACCCGAACAACAAAACTAGTCAAAAAATGTTCGAAATTTAAATTAAATTTCGTGCTACCAAAACCACCCATGAGTCATGAATTATATTCAATTGTTACTGGTCGTGGAACTCCTGTGTCACTGGACGTAAAAGGCCAAAGAATAAAAATGTGTATAGCGTCCGCGCCCGCTTCCTTTTTAGAGGCCGCCTCCTTTTTTTATTTTATGAAAAATATATCTTTTTAATGAAAAAAGGGGACACATTTTCAACGATCTCTAGCGGGAAAAAAAAGAACAATATTAATATCCTAGCCGATTGTCTTAACAAAAAATGTATCGGGTGGCCATTAAAAAAAATAATAAAAAAAAATCCAACCTTCTTTCCTTCCTTTTCTAAAAAGGCAGGAACATCAAACATGTTTTTGTTTTGCCCTTTAATGTTTGAGTTTCTAGTCTTAGTGTGAACGCACTATGAAGGACATCAAAGGAACCCACCGTTTCACCGCGGACAATGGCGGAAACTATTCAACCATTGATTAAGAGTAGAGAAATTAATAACGCGTCATCAAGCATGCACAAAGGAAATTTTCTAGCGCTTTGAAAGCGCCTGTTTTTGGCTCTTTGTTTGGGATATTGAAGTTTTATGGACGTCAGGCGATATGCCTGGGGTATATCCATGGCTTGACTAATTAGATGGTTCTTTGAATTCGGGAGATCCAGAGTTTGTCTGTACTTTCATTAGAGAGTTTTTAAAAAAAAAATATTGCATTGTCATCTAAAATTCTAAAAAATAATAAGTAGATAAAACAAAAACAACGATATGTAACAATATTGTTTTGCAATGATCATTATTCTACCTATGCAGAATCTACAATAAAACAATGAGATAAATGAGCTCAAAAAGAAAATAAAGGAGAAAATAGAATAAGCTGGAGTTGAAAACTGCTTACCAACCGAAAGGACCTAAATTTAAAAAAATAATTAATGACCTGACATTTCGACCCTAGCAGCTGTTGGTTGGTAAGTAGTTTGCAACAGCTAATTATATTATTTTCTCAAGAAAACAAAGGGTACAACATTTTTTTCATTTTTGTCTCAGTTCCAGGGGGCGGTGTGTGTGTGTGTGTGGGGGGGGGGGGGGGGGGGGGGGTCATGGCTCATTTTCGCGTAGAAAGCCCGTAAGCTGAGTTTCAATTCACGAGGGTGCGTAAATAGTTAATGGCCTGTTGTTTCGACTCCGGGCAGAGACTCTCTCGAAGAATATAAAGGGATGAAATGTCTTACATTTTTTAGTTCCAGATCTATGGAGCCTATGTTCGTGTATAAAGCCCATAAGCTGACCTTGAATATGACGCGGCGATCTAGCCGTAGACCTAGCCGTAGCCATAGCCCTAGCCGCCGATTCGGACTCGGTCACTGACTCCCGACAGAGCGGATGTGTATTTAGGATAGCGGCTAACCCTACATCCAAATATGCAAATCTTACCCAACTGGACATCATTCTGTCGACATGAATAATTCATTCTAACGCCCGGGCATGTTTATGAATAATTCATAACCATCACCTCTGTATGGATGTATGGTCAGAAATATTAGCAGATTTTCTTGTCTTGACCGATAGGGGAGGAATCTAATCTCATATTTCGAGAATCAAATAATTGTTTTGGCAAGTCCGGGTGGATGAAAATTTCTGCTGAACATTATCCGCACATTTTTTTCTATCCCGGTTGGAGGAAACTGGAGATTTGCTCAAGCCCACTCGGGCGTCAAATACCCGTAAGAAAATAATTTTCCAAGAGGGCCGGTACGGGCTCTCCAAGATGCATAGATATCCCCTTCGATTAGAAGTAGGTACGTGAGTGGAATACGATGGACTGAAAGAGTGGGCATAGTAATGCATATTAAATTGGGCTCTGGTGTTTGGGCAATGGCTTGAGCCAAGACTAGCGTTTACTTGGTATTAACAAGCAATGGATAGCTGTTGATAGTAAAACACATTGTGAGAAACAGCTCCGTCAGAAGTAACAGTTTTTGAGAAAGATATAATTGCTCACTCCTTTATTAAAATAGGCATGAAGCCACGAATTAATGCAACAAGAGTGTTTTTCTTTCACCTTCGATGACCAAAATTAAGTCAAAAATTATCAACTTACCCCTTTCTCCAAAAATACGTTACTTCAGAAGGAGCCGTTTCTCACAATATGCTAACCGCTCTCCATTGCTCATTAACTAACAACTATTTTTAAGTAATTTTGCCAATAGTGTCCGGTGCCTTTAAAGGGAACACTGGCTTGTGAACTCATGTAAACCTAATAATTGATGACGTCGTCTCTTTAACCACAGAGCAACGACATTGCTCTTTGCTTTGCTTGAGCCACTATCCATCCACCCCAACCATGCATCCTTGAGCACTCGTGAAGTAATGATTGCTAAGGGTTCATGATCGATGCCTCGTCTCGTACTCTCAAACCAGAGGGGGGGGGCACCTAAATATTTTTCCCGTCTCCGTAATTAGAGGAAACATAGTTACAAGTACAACTCTTGTTTCCTCTTTCCCACTGCTTGTTATTTCTCGGTTGATTAGTATTGACTGGGTGGGGGACGACCGTATTTTGGGGCCCGTGGGGTTGGTTGATGGTAAGGGCGCATGTAAATAATACACTGTGTCACCCCCTAATTACCTCCGTCTCGAAACAAAAATGAGATTAGGGGTTTGAGGAGGTTGGCCCTTTTCTCCAAACAATTAAAGGACCACCCCCCCCCTTGATTCCTTAAAAGTTATGTATTGTGAATTAAAATTATACATACGACATGCGTTAACCTGTTTTTCTTATACTATTACATGTTTTACCTGCCCAACAATGCCATGGATTGTCAATTTTGTTGGAAACAACAATGGCTAACGAATAATGATTCTTTCAGGTTTAACTCATTGAGACATTCTAATTGTTTTATTTTTAACATTAAAATGTTAAAGCAATATATACGGTTTAAAGATAGCAACGTGTGCTTCAAGGATCTGGACACCATTGGTAATTTACTCAAAGTAGTTGTTAGCATAACAACAAATAACAATAATGATACTTACAAAGAATATGTTTTGAAAGTTGATCTCCACTGCTGTTATTTTGTACATCAATCACAATATCCAATTATCCACGTTGATGCTGCAAGAAATAATAATGGTATCCTCTTTTTGCGTAATCGGGTGGCGTAATATTAACCACGCTCCCCACATACACAGCTCGCGTGTTAATCTCCTTACACGAAATTCCTTTCGGTCCCGATCACTTCAACATACCCACTTGCCTCGTAGGATTTTACCCCTTCAAATGACGATATTGTTACGTGGTTGGAGTCTATAACATTGTGTAATGGTCCTTCCCCTGCTGAGATGTGTGTAGCCGTCAAACTCCCGCGTTTTTCTGATTCAGAGCAGACGATAGCTATACGCAACAGCATGTGGGCTAGTCTTTTCTCGAGTAAATCGCAAATGAGTTGGTAAATCATACCGTGGGAGGGCGTGCTAAAGCGATTTACAAGTAAGCGTAGTACACTATACACTAGCCACTATCGACCACTCACGTCTTGGGTCAAGACTACATGCGGACTCAATTACTTGATAAATGAATCAGCGGGTTGTGACTCCAGTTTTGTAATCAGAGGCGTTTGCGAAAGCAAGGCATTATGCGGTTCCTGGCTTTTATTTTAAGCTACGACAAGACTACATCTTTCTGTTGTACCATGGAGGGAAAATTAAAACATTGCTTAACAGAAACATGTTACTAGCTAAAGTTACGATACGTTTACATTGTTGTGACTGATTCCCCCACTCAGTTTTGCTTAGCAAAACAGATTCGGCGAACAGTATTTTCTGCTTCTTTATACAGCTTTATGAAATTGGCCACCGGGTCTAAAGATCTGTACCCGATAGTTCAACGGACCAAAAGCCTGAAATCAAACCAACGCAGTTTCGCAAAGACAAACACGTCATAAACACATACACGTGGTGCAATTTAAAAGAGTTTTTAGCTCTTGACTCCTACAGTATTGTAACCGTTGACTTCTAGTTCTCCATATGGCGCGCAAAAGTCAATAACTATTGGGTCCCGTCTGGGTTATAAATTATTTAAGTCTCAGTAGTGATAAATTGCACTCTTGCAAGACCCATAGCTGTATTCTGAGTGCAGCTGCAGTAAAAAATTATTATGATGATTTTGAATGAGCTTATGGCCGCTAGTCTCAGATATTCATTTCTATGTTTTAATTTTCCAAATTTTAAATCTGCAATTCCTTCATCTTGAGTAATGAAGCATCTAGATAAATGAATTCATTTTTTTTCTCTCACAGAACTCGGGGAAAGTACTGTGTGTATACAGTGCTAACACACATCGGTTTGTATGGGTAAAACCAAAAATAAATATTCTTGATCCCGATGTAAATTTAAGATCTATTTAATTTTATCACACGTTTATTAAAAAAAAAAAAACCCAGAGAACTTTAACTGCTACAACGAGTTAAAACTATTTGATATTTTCAGTAAAGGGGGAACATGTACCAGTAAAGTGTAGTTATTTTGTTTTAAACTTTGAAGTGATTTATTTAAGGTGAAACCTTAATTACATACACACCCACCTGAATAAACTATACTTGTATGTACAACGATATAATAATTATCTTTTGAGGGAGTGTTGGCTCCGAGAAGGGCTGGTTTGGTCTCGACGTTTCGACCGGTAAACTCTGCTCATCTTCACCAGAAAAAACCATCAGTTAAGTAATAGGATACAATGTTTAAAGGTGCCGTAACAGTGTGATGAATGATTGAAGTCACCTGGGCCCAATTTCAAATAGCTGCTAAAAAGAAAAGTTTGCTTAGCATGAAATTTCTTGCTTGATAAAAACAGGATTACCAACTGAATTTCCATTCGTCGCATTTTGCTTGGTACTGGTATTCAGCTGTTGTTTGCTTATCCTAAAAATCACGTGAAAATTCGGTTAGTAACCCTGTTTTTATCAAGGAAGAAATTTCATGCTAAGCAAATTGTTGTGCTTAGCAGCTCTATGAAATTGGGCCCTGCTGTTCGAGTAGGAGAAATCTGGAGGATCGAAATGAATGGCGCTTTTCCATAAATAATTGCAACCATTCAAGCATGATTGCAGATGGTTTTTCGTCTTCTCTGACACACGCTGGGTGCGCCGTCAAAGCCGGATCCGTCCGGACAAAGAAAAGTCATCCCTTGTGGAAACAAAAGATGAAGGTTGCCATAAAATAGTCATCGGTTTGCTGACATGCTTTCTTTGTATCACCCACAGACCAACAGTGTCCCATGGTAACTGATGGAGTGCTGCCATCATTAATGCTTGGTTGACCTGCAAGGTCAAAACACAAGCACAATGGTAGGCCCTGTCTATACCGTCCTTTTCGCTGTTTAATTGTTGATATGCATTTCGTACATTCTTTAAAGGCAGTGGACACTATTGGTAAATTGTCAAAGACCAGTCTTCACAGTTAGTGTGTCTCAACATATGCATAAAATAACAAGCCTGTGAAAATTTGAGCTCAATCGGTCATCGAACTTGCGAGAAAATAATGAAAGAAAGCACACCCTTATCACACGAAGTTGTGTGCGTTTAGATGGTTGGTTTCGAGACCTCAAATTCTAAACTTGAGGTCTCGAAATCAAATTCGTGGAAAATTACTTATTTCTCGAAAACTATATGTCACTTCAGAGGGAGCCGTTTCTCACAATGTTTTATACCATCAACCTCTCCCCATTACTCGTCACCAAGTAAGGTTTTATGCTAATAATTATTTTGAGTAATCACCAGTAGTGTCCACTGCCTTTAAACAAAGGAAACCATTATGTTTCCATTGTGTAGGCCTACTACAATTTTCCCTAGAAGATGATCAGAGCATACTGATCGAAACGTCGAGTTGAAACCTATGGTTCTTTTCAGAACCCCCCCCCCCCACCCCCCCCCCCCCCAAATGAATGAATATGGATTACGTCTGAGATACACCAACTGTGAAGGCTAGTCTTTGACAATTACCAATAGTGTCCACTGCCTTTAAGTACCCTAAAATCAAACAATAATGCAATTACAATTATGGTTCAAGTAGGCTTTAATTATATTAAATTACTCCTTTGCTCAACGGTCAACACAAGACCATGTGACAAGTCGCACAAGTAAATTCTACACATTAAAAATTCAATACAATGTGCTTTATAATAATTCAACATAACAATCTGTGAAAGATCATAAAGGGAAATCTCTGAAGACATGTTGAAGAAGTTGTTACACACACACAAACTACAAAAAGAGTGAGCAACAAAAATTGACGCGGTGTCTTAAGCAATATTGACCAATAACAAACTACACAAACCTATTGATTCCGTTGTTCGTAAAACGTCAGCCTTTACCACACAGCAAACGGCAATCTGTTATAATTAATCACCAATAATCTCATTAGCTTGATGATGTTGATCCATCTCAAGCAAAACAAAAACTGACTCATTGATTTTATAGAGTCATTATACCCTCGAGGCAAATAATTCTCGATTCCATCCATGCAGCGCCACTTAAAGGCATTGTTCTCTTGCAACTCCGATGACCAAATTTAGTCCAACATTTTGTTATTGTATGAATATTATTAGGATACAGATAAAGATAAATCTCGCACTTTTTTTAGTATTTGTAACACACACAATCTACAAAAAGAGAGCAACAAAGAACGCAGTATCTAAACATGGAGGAATGACTTCCATGGTCTAGAGCAATTGATCAATAACACACTACACAAATCTATTGATTTCATTGTTCGTAAGCCGTCAGCCTTTACCACACAGCAAACGGCAATCTGTTATAACTAATCACCAATAATCTCATTAGCTTGATGATGTTGATCCATCTCAAACCAAACAAAAACTGACCCATTGATTTTTAAAGTCATACACCCTCCAGACAATTTTCTTGATTCCGAACAGTGCCAATTAAACTGGCGGGCAATGCACTCCAGAATTAATTGTCTTGCTGTGTTTCCTGCTCAAATGGCTTTCTGTAATTGATTACTGCAACCACTTTTATGTTACAATTGGCTATAGTGTATAAGCCAGACGCGCCAAAAATGACGTCACAACATTGCAAATTGTCAGCCAACGGTGCCTCAATAAGAATGCTAATCCTTTTGTTGTTACTAATAGGGCCGTTATCAGATGCAATTGTGTCCGCCATGCAATACTGTCCGCCCCGGACACTTTTGCATATGCAATCGTGTCCGGGGCTATGCAAAACCATCCGGTGGACATGTACATGACTGTTGATGTATGTGCGCGTAAGCGAGCGTGCATGCACTGAACCTACGTACGTATATAATGCAGCATTATAATATTCACGTATTTTATGATTGCAGCGAATACCCAACGGCCGAACATTCATGAAATGGCGAACGTGTTCCGTCGACCGAGGGCGTTTAATTTACTGCAAGGACGGTTTTGCACGGGGGCGGACACAACTGCATATGCAAATGTGTCTGGGTGGACACAGTTGCATTATGCAGCGGCGTCCGGGCGGACACGATTGTATATGCAAAACCGTCCTGCTGACATTATTGCATATGCAATAATGTCCTCCTGGTATTATTGCATAGGACATGCGACACCGTATCCGACATAATTGGTGGCCAAAGCTACGGCTACGGCTGTTGCTAAGGGTGTTGCTAATGTTAGCTTTAGCCATAGCTGCATAGTCTCTGGCCCAGGTCAAATTAGGTAAATCATACCGTTAGAGGGCGCGCTTCGGATTTATAACGAGTGCAGTGCACTATCCACTGTCATCACTGACGTCTTGGGCCGAGACTACCTTGTTGGTCGAACAGTTGCGAATTAAAGACAGTGGACACTATTGGTAATTATTGTCAAAGACTTGTCTTCACAGTTGGTGTATCTCAACATTATGCAAACCTAACAAACCTGTAAAAAACAAACCTGTAATAACAAACCTGTGAAAATTTGAGCTCAATTGGTCCTCGAATTTGCGAGATAATAATGAAAGAAAAAAACACCCTTGTCACACGAAGTTGTGTGCTTTCTGATGCTTGATTTCGAGACCTCAAATTCTAAACTTGAGGTCTCGAAATCAAATTCGTGGAAAATCACTTCTTTCTCGAAAACTACGTCACCTCAGAGGGAGCTGTTTCTCACAATGTTTTATACCATCAACCTTTCCCCATTACTCGTAATCAAGAAAGGTTTTATGATGATAATTGTTTTGAGTGATTACCAATAGTGTCCACTGCCTTTAAGGCGATGACTTTGTTGACTCTCGTTATTACCATGTGAAGTGCTCTTACGTAACAAAAACCCTGTGGCAAATACCCACTGCGCAAGCGCTAACTGTTGAATTGGGTGCATGCTGGTCTAGCTAACGAAAACTAACAGGACCAGCATGCATCTTACTCCACGCTATATAACGCGCACGTAACAAGCGTGTCTGCTGCCACCTAGTGTCCCGATACAAGCCATTATTTAATCGGTTTCAGCTTTACTGATGGCTCTTAATTTTAACTAATTCTTACTCCAATTAAAAATTACGATTAACAATTAACAATATAAGACTATTGCACAGTCTGGCCTATCTTTAAAGTGATCATATTATTTTACATAACTACACTTTTCTTTCATCTCAAAATTCGAGTAAACAAGATTTTAAAGCCATTGGACCCTTTCGGTTCAGAAAAAAAAAATAAAAGTTCGCAGATTTACAAATAACTTACAGGGTTTACAGAAGGCAATGGTGAAAGACTTCTCTTGAAATATTGTTCCATGAAATGCTTTACTTTTTGAGAAAACAGCAAAACAATATAAATTCTCGTTAACGAGAATTACGGATTTATTTTAAACACATGTCATGACACGGCGAAACGCGCGGAAACAAGGGTGGGTTTTTCCTTTGTTTTCTCCCGACTCCGATGACCGATTGAGCCTAAATTTTCACAGGTTTGTTATTTATATATATAAGTTGTGGTACACAAAGTGTGGACAACACTGTTTACCGAAAGGGTCCAATGGCTTTAAACATCCTCGCATCTCATAAAAAATTATCACAACTTCTCGATGCAATTTTGCATCTGCCTCTGAACATCTATAAGACATTAATTTGTATTTATACATTTAGTTTTAATCTTATTTTCAATTACTTATAATTAAAATAATATGATTTGTTATATATTTTTCTCATTGACAGTTTAGTCGAGAACAATAAAGTTTTTGCTAATTAAAAGATGGTGACTTGTCACTTGTCAAAGAAAGTTGCATCTCCAATTTAAAGTTAGATGTTACTATAAACATCCTTACTTGCCAACTTTGGGAACGAATTTCAACTTTATTAATCTATTCAAACAAGGTTTGACCTATTATTCCTCAAAATGTGTCCACTAGGATGTGTAGCTTCATCTGTTGCGTTCACGTTTCTATGGCAACCAGTAGCAACTCAATGTACACTGCTCCCTTTTAACATCGACAGAGGGCGCTGTTGAAAATAATCACCCTCGCCTTACCTTGCAGTAGAGGGCGCTGTTTAAGAAAGTTATACGTAAGCTCCACCGTGTTCGTTCTGGATTGAGCGCCACAAGATAAACGAGAATACAATGCCGATGATCTGAAATGAAACAGCCCGATTCGCGAATGGGCGTGGAGAATCGAAAGGAGATGTTAATGAAGAGATGTTCTTTAAAAGAGAACTATAATTGGGCGTTTGGATAACAGCAATGGGTGACTTTTTAGACTATAGCGGGCGTCCTCCTATGGGGTGCACCGCAAAGCAACCAATGTTTTAAATGTAATTCGAAACTATTCACAAACTATTTAAAAAAATTGTTCATTCAGCCTCTTTAAATCAATCAAAACATACTTTGACGCAACTCATAACTTCAGATTTCTTTTCAGTGTTTGGCAAGTCAGCCATTTTGATTTTATTTTGCTAAATACCACAACTTTAGCTCCTAAATTACCTCCTCAAAAAATGAAACCCCCAAGTTGTGATTTTGTAATAAAGTACAAACGAGTATTAACATGATGATTTGCTTCTGTCGTATCAAAGGGTATTTTCTCAGTGAAAAGTCATTCCAAACATAATGTTGATAATATATTTACCTGAAATACACCAACACCAATTCCTATACCACCAACTGCTCCAATGTGAACTTTCAGCTCCTCAACTAGGGCGTTCTTGCAACCCTAGGCATAAACAAACACCAGCATTGAATTACGTGGTATTTAAATGAAGGCAGTGGAAACTATTAATTACTCAAAATAGTTATTAACATAAAACCCTTATTGGTAAAACATTGTGAACCCTCTGAAGTAACGTAGTTTTCGAGAAAGAAGTAATTGTCCACGAATTTGTTTTCGATACCTCAGAATTAGATTTGGACGTCCCGAAACAAGCCACTGCAAGCACACAACTTTGTGTGACAAGGGTGTTTTTCTCCCATTCATATCTCGCAACTTCGACGACCAAATTGCGCTCAAATTTTCACTGCACATGTTGAGATACACCAACTGTGAAGGCTAGTCTTTGACAAGCGTCTTTAAACAACTGTCAATTTGTCGCAACCCTCTCATCAAGACACAGCTCTGCCCTCATGGCAACCCCACCCCCTCCCCCCACCCAAACCAATTACTCTAGTACCCCTCTTACCCGTTCCCACTTAGCAGCAAGTGTGTCCATACCGCATCCTGCGACGTGTGTAATACAGCATGAGTCTGGCGTCTGGCCTGGTCCGTACACGCGCGGATGGAACTCGTTCCAGTCGGTGCCATTTGTGACTCCACAACACAGTAACTGGAAGAGTAAAAACATTTCCAGCTTATTATTAGAAAGCAAAACATATGTTACATTAACTTGACCCAATTTCATAGAGCTGCTAAGCACACACATTTTGCTTAGCATGAAATTTCTTCCTTGACAAAAACAAGATTAAAACCAATTAATTTCCATTTGCTGCGTATAGCTTGTTTGCTTCCTGAAAATCACGAAGAAACTTGGTTGGTAATCCTGTTTTTATCAAGGAAGAATGCTAAGCAAATTGTTGTGCTTAGCAGCTCTATGAAAATTGGCCCGGGTCGCAGGTTCAAGTCCCACTCATTCAACAACCTCAAATAATTTAAAGTATCCCACTCATCAGTTTCTCTAATAAGTAGTTTATCAAAATATTGTGAGAAAACAATCCTTAAAATAACCTCTTGTTTTTGGCAAACGGAACAGTCTCTACTGACAGTGTGCTAAATATTACGGTACCAAGGACAAAACACAAAATGGAAAACAAAAGTACTCAATTAGGGGAATTCTAAAGACTGTGCTGTACAAGGGGAAACAAAACGAAAGAATGCTCAACATGAATGCATTCAAAAGAATGCGTGTACATTCAAGGATACATTTTTAAGAATGTGTCAACAAAAATGTGTGTACTATAATTATTATTATACGGGAAGGTATTTTTAAGCATGTTATGGCTTACAGGGCGCATTTCTAAGAATGTGTGGGCTTACAGCGAAGCACTTCAAGAAGCACTTTTTAAGACTTTGTGTTGGACTTACAAAGTTGTGCATTCTGTCCCACGCTGAGTGTGTGGACTTACAGGAACGCATTTTTAAGAAAGTGTGGACTTACAGGGGTGCATTTTTAAGAATGCGTGTGGACTTACAAAGTTGTGCATTCTGTACCACGCTGAATGTTTGTACCTACAGGAGCGCATTTTTAAGAATGCATTAATTTACAGAGTGCAGTTTTAAGAATGCGTGTTGGACTTACAAAGTTTTGCATTCTGTCCCACGCTGATGTTAATCCTTGCTGTCCGGTTGCGCCGTACAGCGACAGTCCATTCTGGGAGAGATCCTGCTCAACATACGCCCCTACCTGGCTCCTATTAGCCACGCCCAGCCCTCCGGCGATCATTTCTATGATCAGGATACCAGCCATTAAGATGAAATACTTAACAAAGAAAATAAACAAGAACAAATGTTAGGGGGACGTAAAGCTTTCCATAGAGCGTGCTTGTGTTTCATGTATAACAATATGTACATATGATTTGACTGAGAATCTCCACGTGAAATGATTGCAAGGTCAAAATGTGATTATGGACGGGGATTGACGTGGGCCTCAAGGCATATCTTGGACGTAATTTACGAGCCAAGCCTTGGAGTGTGACGTCAGATGTTCAGACCGAAAGGCCACTGAGGCCGTGTCCGAATTTGCGAAAGGAAAATAAGAACCTGGGAAAAGAAGTGGCGCCTGGTGGCGCTTTATATTATACTTACCGTCAGCACCATACATGGGTTCTCTCTGACTGCACCACAACATCCCAGGAAGGATACCAGCATAATGATGCCACCAACGATCATAGTAACGGTTGCCGCATTGAGGAACGGGAAGCTGGGTAAGAGGGTAGCGAAGGGACCCTCACGGTTGAGCAGGTAAGCACCGGCTCCTAGCACCGTCCCCCCGGAGAGCTAGACGGGGAGAATTAGGGGAAAGAGAGGTTTATCAACAAACAAGAGAGCATGCAGCGAAACTGACATGGGACTGGCTTTACACATCTAAAGATGACTTTTTGTTTATACTTTTGTATAACCTTGACGGCCCCTGTCCAACTTGTAATCATTGTTGTAATATGTCTAAAGATTTAAAATAAGTAAACAACAACAACAACAACAACAACAACAACAACAACAACAACAACAACAACAACAACAACAACAACAACAACAACAACAACAACAACAACAACAATTTACACAACAACAACAACAACATCGTCATTATGTGGCCAAACATAATACTCACAAAAAACAGCAGATTGAAGGCGAATAGTAGATATTTGACACATTGGGCGCATCCTTGCAACGCCATCTTGGAAGAACTGCAAGAAAAACACAACCAATCAATGGATTTTAACACAACTTTAAAATACTAAACAGAATGTAGGAGAAACCTTTAAAGGCACTGGAAACCTTTGGTAATTCAAAGACCAGTATTCTCACTTGGTGTATCCCAACATACGGACAACTCTATGAACATCTGACTAAATTTGGTCATCGAAGTTGCAAGAGAATAATGAAACACCCTTGTTTCACAAAAGTGTGTGCTTTCAGATGCCTAGATAGGGCTTCACGACTGGTCTTTTATCAGTTTCAAATATTTGAGTGAGGAATTACCTCTTTCTCAAAAACTTCGTTACTTCGGAGGGAAACGTTTCTCCATTGATGGTGTCGTTTTTTATGCTATTTGAGTAATCACCAACAGTGTCCAGTGCCTACAAACAAACAGCTTGACTTTTCATTGAAGTGTTCCTTTTTCACAGGCGTAGTTCGCCTTCTTTGATTTGCAAAATCACATGAGTCATGTATGGCTGTCGGATGAGCCAATAAGTTGTGTTGAGGAGGTCCCTAGCCTGGCACTTCCCTTGACTGTTTATTAACCCTTCCTCCCAAAAAGGACGAGGGGAATTACGTCTTCAAAGTCAGGTATTAAAGATCTGTGACGTCAAGCTAGTAATATGGACATCCGAGGAATTTAAAGGCACTGGACACTCATTGGTAATTACTCAAAATAATTGTTAGCATAAAAACTTACTTGGTAACGAGTAATGGGGAGCTGTTGGAAGTACTAAACATTGTGAGAAACGGCTCCCTCTGAAGTAACGTAGTTTTTAAGAAGGAAGTATACATTTCTCACTGAAATATATTTATGGATTTCAGGCAAGGGGTGTTTTTTCTTTCTTTATTCTCTTGCAACTTTAGGTTTGTTATTGTTTGCTATGCATAAATGTTGAGATGTACCAAGTGAGAATACTGGTCTTTGACAATATTACGAAGCGTGTCCAGTATCTTTACAAGATAAAGGACATGCTTTCATTCAAACAAAATGACTTTATATTATTCACAATAGCAGATAGATTGTATAAGCTGTAATGTGAACACTCCCCTGTAATACTGTACGTGAAAATTCCTCCGTGACAAAGGAAACCAAGTAGATTTTAAAACTCACGTGAAAAAAAGAAGTTTATTATGGCCTACACTTCTTTAAAACTGTCCATGAGTATAGACATTCGACAAGTGGTAACCAAAGAAATCATTGACATCGTTTCTCTTGAAAACAATTTTACTAACACACACGAAATATTGTTTTACACCCGAAGGTTCCAGATACAATTATGTCAACATCACTCACCTGTAATTTGTTTACTGTGTTGTGTGTAACTGTCTCGATAGAGCGGGTTTCTTTTCGTTTATCTATCTCCAAAATGTTTATTGCGCGCTCTTGTGTTTCTCTGTAGCGGCGCACACTTAAATTCCCCTCATCTTTTGAGTAAAAATCCTTCAAGTTTGCCACAAGCTGATCCAAAGAAAATGTCTCCCGAAGTAGATATACCGTAACTTTGAAAGGAAACTGTTCGTTCCTGAGAATACACAAGAAACAGGAACTACCCCTAATTCGATGAATTAAGCTACCCCACATTCCGTCATAATTAATTGACCAATCAGGATGGCGCATTGGGGTGTTTTTTTTTCCGCCCACGTGGAGATAGTACGTCCGTCTGCAACCTCGTACTTATGGTGGTCGAACCCAAGTAGCTCGTCATATAGAGAAGATATGCAAATGTTTTTTTTTAATCGATCATTATGAACTCAAAAAGTTCCAAAGGCACAAAGTGATCTGTATCACCACCAATAATAACAGTTTCACCATGAGTTCACCCAATGCTGTAATAATCTAGACTTTGCACATGAAGTCTTATCATGCTTATGCCCCCTTTTGTCATTTTATTAAAACAATTAATATTAAATTTTGTTGCAAAAGTTTGACATCGAAATTTACATCAATTTGTGCGACTTGGAACACAGTCCCTGGGGGGGGGGGGGACTCACGGTCAGAAATCGGAGTCTTTATTTGAGACTTTCGGCAAAGTGGCAATAATTTGCGACCAAGGACAATGTCATTTGGCAATATTATGTCAATATTATGGCATTAAAGGAACACGTTGCCTTGGGATCGGACGAGTTGGTCTATGAAAAGCGTTTGAAACCGTTTGTTATGAAATGCATATGGTTGGAATGATGTTTTAAAAGTAGAATATAAATAATGATCCACACAAGTATCACTCAAAATTGCACGGTTTTCATTTTACGTCGCGAACTATCACGGTCGGCCATTTATGGGAGTCAAAATTTTGAATCCCATGAATGGCCGGCCGTGTTATTGGACGAGGTAAAAAGAAAACCATGCAATTTCGAGGCATATTTGTGTAGATCATGGTATTCTACTTTTACATCATCTTTCTAACCATATGCATTTTATAATAAACGGTCACAAAACGATTTTCAAAGACCAACTCGACCGATACAAGGCAATGTGTTCCTTTAAGTTACGTTTGTTGTTACACCACTATATTATACAAACGCACCCAAACAAACAACATAAATAGAATAGACATTGGATTTTCACCACTTTGTTTTATTTACCCATAATGACACTAAAACATTTTTATTATACTCATTTCTATCACAAATCTACAATTCAAACAGTCACTTTCCACCTTGATGTCCAAAGACAATGGTTACAGAAGGATCAATGCTGACATCACACCGACACGACCTCAAGAGAGAATTTCAGGTTAGAGGGTCTGGGTACCTTTTGTAGGACAACAAAACACAATGTCCACAGACTTACACTAAACTTACACAGTTTGAAGATAATGATAGTAGAAAGCTTCCCTGAAAATATTACTTGACGAGTGCTATAGTTTTGAGAAAATGAGTAAAACATTTGTCGCCTCGTTGAACATGAGACAAACATTAATTGAGAATGTAGAAACATATCATCTTGACATTGGTTTACTAATTTTTCATAAACTAGAGCACCTCAGCAACTAGTTTCTTTAAGGTACGCTTTCTACCATCAATATCTTCGAAATGTGTTGTGTGTGATCATCTGAAATAATGATATTGAGGTTGTGGGCTGCTTTCGTAACAGCAGATCATGCGGTAAAAAAGATATTGACAGAAAGGGGCGACCACATAGATAGCTCCGTTGGTTGAACACCCGTATGTAAATCCAAAAAGACGCTGGTTCAAATCCTGCCCTAGTCATTCTTTCCATATTCAAACCGTAACCGAGTTTCGTTTGCATAAGATTTCCCGAATAAAATATATCATCACGTGATTTTTATAAAAGTGTGATAAGTACTTGAAGTACGAAAAGAAAATACTTTTTTTTTTACATAGTACAAAATGACAAATAGGTTGAAATAGTGAAAATATACTACTAGACATCAAGTTTTAAAAATATAACAGATATGAAAATAGGTATACAGTGAACAAAACATCATTATTAGTAGTACGAAAATAGACTTGTAGGATACAAGTATGCAAGGTAAACGATTTTTACAAAGAGGAAACAATATGCGTTTATGTGCACAGCCACACATCTTAAACTTTTTGTTCGTGCCCATATTTGTATGAACAGTTTGAAAACCACTGATGTATAGCAGTTTTCTCAATGTTTTTATATCAATGGGAAACTTTGAGGCGCTAGGTGGCAGCAGACTTACCAGGTAAATTTCCATTGTTGACGTATTCTGAGCATGCGCACATTACCGAGAACAATGGATTTTACCTGGTAAGTCTGCTGCCACCAACCGTCCCAAAAGTCCCCTATTAACAATCTCTGTGTCAATAATGAATAAAAAGTGCTCGAGTTTGTCGAGTACAAGATCTGCAAAGAGTTACTCAATGAATGCTGTTCATTTAGGTGAATTTTCAACAAAACGTGCACCATTGTCTGTGGCTGTGTTCAAGTACATTCGTCAGAACAATAGGTTTTGAAATCATATCTCTGGTTCTCCAACATAAAAAAATTGAAACAAATTGTGACCTTTGAGGTTGTTCGTTTTTCATGTCGTTGAATGTACAATGTATATCTACATAGTGTTAAGTGCTTTAACTGTCCGCCTTCATTGCTTCAAAACGACTGGAATTTGAGACTACACGTCTACAACTCAAGTTTCTAACCGCTCTGTTGTGACCTATTTTGAATATACATGCATAATGCAAATTACTATGCAAATAAGATTATAAATAGTATAGCTGTGGTGTTCAACAAAGCCATGATCATTTAAATATTCATGCATTATGCACTAAACTATTCAAATCATTGTGCAACTTCTATAATGGGAGATGTTCTCGAAACGCAAAGACATTGGGCATGAAGATTAAATCAGAAACACATTTGAAATAAACCTGCCTTCCTAATGATTATTTAACATTCAGGGGTGAGAGTCATTACTAACGAACAATTCTGAAACTTGGATACAAATTCAAAGATATTTTGAAATGCCATTTCTACCTTTTGGAAACCCCTGGGGTTATAGATTCCAAATAGCTTTTGGAAACAATATCCACAGCACTATAGAAGTAGACCAATGAGCAGGATTTCTTTATTTATGGAACAAAATATTGTCTGATTTTCTTCACCAGCCCGACATAAAAAGTCGGACTTCAGCCAAAAGTTTGAACAATCTCATCCCTGAACATTATACTAGTTTTTTTTTTTCTCTTTCTAAGCATTCGTTGCAAGATGTTTTCTTTGTCAACTTGGTCCTTGTCCGAATTGGCGGCTAAAGGGCAGCCTTAATTTCAAGCCGTAACAGCAGCCATAGCCGCTATTTCGGCTCATGACCTTCCTATCCAGTACAATTCAGTCTTGTTTACTTCAGGTAATACAATTTCAGAAGGGGGATGGGGTACATATTTCAGATTAATGTTTAAAATAGTGTGGGAGAGAGATGGCATAGTTTTATATGGTTTTGTTTCAGGCTGAACTAATTAACACGTTAATCAAACTACCCTCATTAACGAAACCACACCAACAGTCACGGTGCTGCTTTAAAAAAAACAGGAACCAGTAACATAAAAAAGAAATGCCACGGCAAAATTAACTGGTAGTACCGGTACCCTTTTTCGCTTAGCGGATATTTTCTGTGCTAAGCAGTTCCGTGTGAACAGTATGTGTTCTGTGGGGCATGTGTATCGATGTTATATAAAACACAAAACAGTTCAGCCAAAATCTCCCTCCCAACTAGTGCAAGTAAATAATAGTGCTTAATGTTTTAAAGCGCCTGTATACATCTAAAAACTTTCTGTTATAAAACACAAAATACAAAATGCATATCAGGTTTGATAAAAGTGTAACTATTAAACTGTCCTTAGAACTGCAATACATAATACACACCTTTGGTGTAACAAATAACAGCATAAAGACTCTATTTAAGAAGAAATTATAAAAGGGTGAATATTCACTAGGCAGCCATTTCGAGAAAAACCAAGGCCGTTGGTTTTTGACTAGTTCTGTTTTAAATTTTGTTTTCAAAACACAATAATAGAGTAAAAGTAGAGTAATATTCAAATGAGTGCATAAAATATTCAGCTAACAAATACACAGTGCATAATTGTCAAACAATGAATCTACTTCACCCACGTGGCTACTTCTTATATGTACATCAACACATAATGTATGCAAATATATGCACAATCCTGACAGCACTGCATAATAAATTATGCATAATTCTGAATAAATTATGCATAATTCTGAATAAATTGTGCATCTTAAGCAAAAAAAAAAACTATTTAAAAAAAGCTTGCAATGATTAATAAATTGGGAAAAACAATATACAATCCCCTACCAAGGAAAATCGCTTTTGGTGTACCGAAAAATTAATTTTTATTTGTCCTGTCCGTGCTCCATACTTCAACTTTGAACTTTGGGGTCAGAACTGCTACTTGCTCATCAATAAATAAATCTCACTAACTATTTCTAAGCCTATCTGTACTTTCATTAGGTCGATGAGGGGACCTGCAGCCGATTTCACGAAACGCTAAGATTAATCCTATCTGGAGTTGGGACGAGGCCTGTCCTATTTTACGATGGGTTCAATGCTCCCTACGTCTAAGGATACAGAACTCAAACTCATCCCTAGTCCTAAGATAATCCTAAGTTAGGAAGAGTTTGATGAAATTGAAATCTGTACATTGACCAGTGATATTGACTAAGGTATGGCCTTGTATATGGACCATGTGTGATGTTTTTGTACAAACACTTTGTTGTTCCTCAAGGATCCGTTTATGGACCTCGGCAATTACTCGTGCCTACTGCAGTCCTGTATACAGATTTGTTACTAAATAAAGGAGGGGGCAAAGTGAGTACTGGTTGAATAAAATCCCTGATGAAGATAAGATTGCTTAAAAAGCGCACATTATAAACACAAGCATAGGCCTACCATAACCTGATCAAGTTAAAATGGACAAACAGCTAAAACCTACAAACTCACATCTCAAACTAAAAAATATATAATCCGTGATCCAACAATTCAAACCAAAAAGTCTCTGAGTGCATGACTTATGTTTGCTTGCATAACCTAAAAAAGTACTGTGACACGATTTCAGTATAAAAATAAAAAAAACAAAATTTACAAGTTAAAAATTTTTACTGGACTGAATTTTTTCCCCAACTAATGCTGCTGAGATAGTCCGTTTGATGAACTTCAACCCAAAGAATTGTTGGATCAGGATTATGTATAATGCACTTTGATTCTGTCATGCATATTATGTGTGAATAGCAAAAACGAGAGAGGGTCCGAAACCAGACATCCATAGACAATCAAACGTGTAGATGGTGTTGGAATACATGATGTTGTTAAGAAAGCCTATCACGAGGTACAACTTAAAAACTTTTTAGTACAGACAAAGAAATTCAAAAAATGTGCTGCAATAAAAAATCACGCTTAGCACAAAATTAAACTGCTTACCTGATAAAATATCTGAACACATTTTTGTTATTTCTTTTAAGATCTTTTTAGGATTTTTCAACATAATGATTTTCAAACAATACACGTCTGGTTTCGGACCCATCCTGCAAAAGTGTAACTGTGCTACTTTTTATGCGTAGCTGCCACGCTTAATCCCAGTGTACAGAACCATCGAGAAGATCATGCCGAGAATCTGCGGAAGAGGAAAAGAACGAGAAAAAAAGCGTTAATGACCTGACATACTAGCCGAGTATTTGTCGAAGGCTCAATAAATAGAAAATTTGCATCTGGCTTTTTTTCATTCATCAGCCACTATGAAATTAATAACATTTACTTCTTTTCAGTCATTAAACGAGGCCATGCTTTTGATCTAGACTTGGATTTCAAAAGCACAAAGATGTTAAAAAGAGGTGCTTACTATGTAAAGCAGAAACAGAAGGGTTAAGATAAGATAAGATAAGTAGGATTTGCAACTTTGCATGGTTGAAATACGATATTGTGGTATGGTAACACCATGTTGATAATCTTTAAAAGAGTTGGAGTGGTTCTTGGAAAGATCGAAAACGTTGAGTTGACTGATTGAAACGTCGAGTTGAAACCAACGGTTGTTTTCAGATCCACCCCAACTCATTTAGAGTTTGTCATTACATGGTGTTACCGTAAACCTTACTAATATTAGATAAAATAAGAATTTATTAAGCCAATGTTAAAAAGTTAAAAACCAAAACATCGGAAAGTGTACAATGTACCTTGAGCAATCTCTATTACAAAAACAAAATAACATTTTATTATAATTATTATTATTTATTGGACCAAAACTATGCAAAATGTACAATGAATAAGTATAATCAAGCAAAAAGCAAACAAAATAAACAAAAGAAAGTACAACGATATTTTAAACACATCAGCAGAGAAAATACAAAATATACATACAAGATGACAGATGACAGATGTTCATGTCTTTGTGTACAAAGAACCTAGCACTGATACTTCACAGATACAACCATAGAGTAAGGACAGAGAAGGAGTTACAACTAGAGCCCTTATCTTATCTGACACCAATTATCCAATTAGCGCACGACCCGAACCCTGTGGAAACCTATGGAGCCCACCCGCTGCACAAGTAAATATCAGCGACCGCATTCAGCCCTTTGTGTCCTATGTGTGTTACCGCGTTTCGCTGGTGTCGCTGGTATCACATCGTTTTCATTCACTGTCCTTACTCTATGATACAACGAAGGCGATCGCCTCCATGCCCTTGGTATGCTCTCGTTGAAATTTTAAATGTCCACATAGTCAAAGGGTGCCCTTTACCAAGGAGAAAATACCTTGGTGCCCTTGCCCTTTCAAAAATGAAGGATACAGGTCTAAAAATGGCTGCCCAACCAGCAGGGTTCAACTTCAAAGCTCTGCTTAACCGTAAACAAATAATGTGGAAGCAGGGATTTCTGTGCTGACGTCAAGCGTATTCACAGGTTAGCTGGGAATTTTGGATTGTGTGCGTGCAAATTCACGTTACAAGGCATTCTACGCTTACACAGCAAGTGCAGAAATTCCGTGCCGTGCAAGCGTAGAATGGTGATCGCGAGCGCAGAATTTGGCTGTATACAGAGCCATGAAATAGGGAAGCAGGGAATTCTTTGCTTGAAACCTCAAGCGAATTTCACTGGTTAGCAGGAATTTTGGCTTATGTTATTTCATCCAGCGCAGAAATTTGGCGCATCAGAAGCGCAAAATTTGGCGGTAAGCAGAGCCATAAAATTGGGCCCAGTACTTGCGCGTAAAAATAGGCTACTATGATTGGTCAAAAGGGAAGGAAGGGTTTTTTGTTTACCTGGAACACCCCAATGGCGAGGCCACCAGCTGCAATGTAATAAATGCGATCTTCCAGACTGGTGATGAGTTTTTTCTTGCAACCCTGGAAGAAAGAAAAACATCGTTACAGGAACATTACAGAATTGGTAAGAAAAAATGATGAAGATCACAGATTTACATAAAACTCAGGCATGCAACTGCCCGTTAAAAAGAAAAAGAGGAAAATGTTCAAAGACACAATGCAAGTGCGGAGCGAGGCAGCCGAACTGCCACGGGACATGATACCCACATTGGTACCCTAGAAAATGTTGAGGTTTATTATGCTCTTGGGTGCATTTTTAGGATGTACTAGGCTTATTTTACATGATTGTAGTTGTACACTGTTAATGCCAGGCATATATTAGGCTAAAAATATAAGTAAAATAGTTTTTTTTTTGTTTCTTTTTTTCGTTTTTTTTCATGTTAAAAAAAAAAAAAAAAAAAAAAGGAATTCCACTGAAACGCGGGAGAGTTGCATGAACTTGAAACTAATGATGATGATAGTCGAAACCGTCTTCAGGTCTTTTGCGTCTGACGACTTTCAAGTAAAAAAAAAAAAACTTACGTCCATGTATTTCTTGGAGGCTGTGTTTTTACCACAGCCGTCTTCTTGCACCGTACAACAGGAATCGGGAGTCTGGTTTTCAGTGAACATTGGGGAGCTTTGACCCCAGTCTAGAGAGCCGTTAACGCCACAGCACATCAGCTAAATATAAAAAAGGCAAACGACAACTAATAATATAATTCAATCAAATTTATTTCCATACTTTTTTTGTTTTTTTATTCAGGAGATGACAAGAGATGACCAAGCTAGTCAAAACAGTTACATCATTTAAGAACTTGCTCCGCAGTAGTGCAGTTAATAACGAGCACTATAAGCTGAAGTAGTAGTCCCTGTCGATTTTCTACCTTGCGCCCAGGTAGTGGTTAAAAAGCAGGACAGTCCTTTTCAGAACTGAGAAGTCTCCTAAAAAAATTTGATCTTGGTTGTAAAATATTTTTATTGTATTTTTTAATATATATATATTTATTTATTGTTGCAATCTTACATAAACAAACAAAGTATTTCCAGTTAACATCGGATTTAAATGTTTTTTATTTCATTCATATCTCGCAACTTCGACGACCAAATTGAGCTAAAATTTTCACAGGTTTGTTATTTTATGCATATGTTGAGATACACCAAGTGAGAAGACTAGTCTTTGACAATTACCAATAGTGTCCACTGTCTTTAAGTTAAAGCCAACAAGATACTGTCCTTTGATTCTACCTCCATGGTTGAACCGTTCTAATGTTTTAATGTTTTATTGTTAAAGGGATGCGAGGGCTTAAAAGGCAGTGGACACTATTTGTAATTACTCAAAATAATTATTAGCATGAAACCTCACTATGTAACGAGTGATGGGGAGAGGTTGATAGTATAAAACATTGTGAGAAACAGCTCCCTCTGAAGTAACACAGTTTTCGAGAAAAAAGTAATTTTCCACGAATTTGATTTCGAGACCTCAGAATTAGAATTTGAGGTCTCAAAATCAAGCACATGAAAGCACACAACTTCGTGTGACAAGGGTGTCTTTTCTTTCACTATTATCTTGCAACTTCGACGACCAATTGAGCACAAATTTTCACAGGTTTGTTATTTTATGCATATAATGTTGAGATACACCAAGTGAGAAGACTGGTCTTTGACAATTACCAATAGTGTCCAATGTCTTTAAAGGGATATTACTTTCTAATTGAGCGAGGGCTTTAATTAATATAGGTTTTCTCGGTAAATTTTGGCAAATGAGCAGCCAATTTAACCACCAAGCTATTCTATTTCGCGCAAAATCAAATGCTACTGAAAAGGGTCATTCAATTTCGTTTTATGATTAGTAAAATGTAATGTTGCGTCATTCGATTTAACAAAGTAATCATTCAATTGAACAATTTATCAAAGCAGCATTCAAATTCTCAGATGCTTCTTGAGGCGTGTGTGTCACGAAAAAAAATGACGATACTCTAAATTGAACAGAGTGCTACAGGAATTTGACTCGAATTAAAACGAAATGGAATGGCCGAATTCTGAATTTGAAACGCAGTAACAACTGGAGAGGCAAAACAGCTTTAGTTCGAACGCATGAGAATGAAATTGACTGCTCATTTGCCAAATTTGGCTGAGAAATCCTATAAAAGCAAACCATACATCGGATTGCAGGCGGTCCCAAGCGCTTGTGAGTCCGTCCTGACCCTCCTGTCCGTACCCCTCTAGCCCCTTGATCAAATCGTCAGTCACTGCCTTCTCCACCTGTGCCCTGTAGATGAAGCCAACGATACCAGCAACGATCTCCAGAACGAAGATCAGCAGCAGGAAACAGAAGAACTGATTGGGAGGAATAATAGTAAATAATAAAAAATAAAACACATTTACATCATGTATATAGCGCCAAATCCATTGTAAAAATGCTCCAACGGGCTTTACAAAAACAATTAGAAAAACATTCTTATTAAACCACAAAAAGCAAAATCACAAAATGGTAAACAAAAAATCCACAAACGTGATCATTAAAACAATAAAGGTACAAATATACAGACTATATAAAAAGCAATCGATCACAACAGTACGAATCGTGTAAAAATATAAAGATCCTGTAAAGGTTATCCTAAGATTCACAACAGAAAAAAACCTTACTTGGTAACAAGTAATGGGGAGAGGTTGATAGTATAAAAAATTGTGAAAAACAATGGTCTTTGACAATTACCAATGGTGTCCAGTGTCTTGAAGGGAAGTTATCTACAATCATTATCTGTGGACATTGTGTTTTAGGTCCTACAAAAAGTACAAAGACCCTTTAAGAGTTATTATTATTATTGGTTTATTAAAAACACTCAAACTTCGCAGCCGAAGGATGCGTGCTTACCAGGAGCAGCATGCAGGCATTCTCTTTGATCGCTCCGCAGCATCCCAAGAAGGCGACAAACATGACGATGAGGCCGGCCGCAATGCAGATGTTGGCTGCGTTCAGGAACGGGAGGGTGGGGAGAAGCGTTGCGTAACCGCCTTCACGAACGTGGAGAACGATACCGAGGGCCAGAATGGCGCAGCCGGAGATCTGTTGGGAAGAAGACACAATAATAATCATAAATGATAATGAATATAACTAGCTTAACTTTATAATAATTACTTTTAATAATATTCCTGGTTTGGCCACATAGTGAGATTGAAAAACAGCAGACTCCAAAACTTGCATCCGATTCCTACTTGAAACAGTAATTGGAAAAACATAGATGGGGTAGGCTTCGGAAGAGGTGGGAAGAAGACATCATCACGAACAGCACCTTGAGTTGAGAGAGAAGATTTGTGTAGCCAATGTCCTGCTGGTGCAAGATTGATCGATTGATTGAATAACAGCTACCTCTTGTAAAGCGTACTTCAGAACTGAAAGAGCTATTAAAGGCAGTGGACACTGTTAGTAATTGTCAAAGACTAGCCTTCACAGTTAGTTTATCTCAACATATGCATAAAATAACAAATCTGTGAAAATTTGAGCTCAATCGGCCATCGAAGTTGCGAGATACAGTAATAATGAAAGAAAAAAAAACACCCTTGTCACACGAAGTTGTGTGCGTTTGGATGGTTGATTTCAAGACCTCAAGTTCTAAACTTGAGGTCTTGAAATCAAATTCGTGGAAAATTACTTATTTCTCAAAAACTATGGCACTTCAGACTGAGCCGTTTCTCACATGGATTTATACCATCAACCTCTCCCCATTACTCGTCACCAAGAAAGGTTTTATGCTAATAATTATTTTGAGTAATTACCAATAGTGTCCACTGCCTTTAAAGCCGGTCTCAGGTCAGAATACCAGTCCCTAATGATACAAGGTGGAATGCTAGTAGTTCGGCTGGTAACCTTATTCAGGTAGGCATACATCTCAACTACAGTTTCTGCTAAGCGAACTCAGCTCTGCTTATCGAAACCAGCAGGATACCACCCACACAAATTGTACACACGGATTGCTATTTTGGCTGGTAACCTTATTCTGTTAAGCATACTTACAAAAAACAAAAGGTTGAAGAGAAATACAAGGTATTTCACACATTTTCCACATCCTTCCACGGCCATGTTGAATTCGGTTTAGAGTCTTGGGACGAGTCTGAGTGACAAAAGTAACCTGCAAGACAGTAAAAACAACAAGATAATTGACATTTTAGTTAGCTCACTCTAGAGGGCCTTGTTAAAATGATTTTTTGGACCCAAGACCAGTCTTCTCACTTGGTGTATCTCGACAAATGCACAAAATAACAAACCTGTACAAATTTGAACTCAATTGGTTGTGAAGTTGCAAGATAATAATGGAAGAAAAAAAGGGCTTGTCACACAAAGTTGTGTGCTTTCAGATGCTTGATTTTGAGACCTCAAAACCTAATACTGAGTTCTTGAAATCAAATTAAAACAATTTAGAGGAAACTATGTTTCTTCAGAGTGAGCCGTTTCTCACAATGTTTTAGTCTTTTTATTATTTTATTGAGAAATTACCTCTTTCTCAAAATCTATGCTACTTCAGAGGGAGCCGTTTCTCACAATGTTTTATACTATCAACAGCTCCCCATGCTCATTACAAAGTAAGTTTTTAAGTTATAAGTTAATATTTGTTTTGAGTATATTACCAAACGTGTACCTTCCCTTGAAGATTGTGCTTACAGTGGGTTGTGTCATTCACGTACCACACCCATCAAGTTACACCAGATGGAATTGTTTGGCAGCATATTCTGTTGTACAAAACTTATTTCACAATGGTGTGCAAGTTTCATTCACACAGTTGGCCTACATACATGACATACATGACATTGTACATTATCTTGCCCCACTTGGTAATAAAAGATTGATTGCCCCTATACATTATGTGCAGATTGCCGTTCCGGAACATTACCCACTACTGGCACAGCAGGTTGCAATCAATCATGCACGATATTATGAAATGCACACCACTTTCTGCACGCTCTCAGACCATACCAGTAATAATGTTTCTGTAGAAAAAATGTGACAATTCGTTTCGGTTTTTTTAAAGGGCAATGACACTAAGTCATGTTTTCCTTAAAAGGGCACTCTTTGAGGATAAACTTCTAATAGCATTTCAAGGGCACCAGGGCATGAAGGCAATTGCCTTTGTTGGCTCTGTGGAGTATCAGTTTCTACTGGAATACTTCAGGGGCACCAAGGCAACGACCAGGGGGCATGGAGGCAATTGCCTTTATTGGCTCCATGAATCAGTTTCTACTGGAGCACTTCAGGGGCACCAAGTCAGTGACCAGGGGGCATGGAGGCAATGGCCTTTGTTGGCTCCATGAATCAGTTTCTACTGGAGCACTTCAGGGGCACCAAGGCAACGACCAGGGGGCATGGCGGCAATTGCCTTTATTGGCTCCATGAATCAGTTTCTACTGGAGCACTTCAGGGGCACCAAGTCAGTGACCAGGGGGCATGGAGGCAATGGCCTTTGTTGGCTCCATGAATCAGTTTCTACTGGAGCACTTCAAGGGCACCAAGGCAATGACCAGGGGGGCGTTGAGGCAATCGCCTTCATTGGCTCCATCAGTTTCTACTGGAGCACTTCAGCGGCACCAAGTCAGTGACCAGGGGGCATGGAGGCAATTGCCTTTGTAGACTGTGTACATTGTGGTTTTAATTCACTTACTACCAGTAGGCCTACAGATTACAGTGCTAATAATAATTTCATAATGACGTACATGTATGCACTTGACAGCTAGCCAGACAATAATCTCATCTTTTGTTTGTTCGACACACATTTCTGTGAATATAGTTGTACCTTGTTATTTACAAACATGATCAATCCGTAGTTTTGTTGTTCCACTACCAACACAGGTCTAGCGGTACTTGGTACCCACTTGACAATATTTTATTGACAGTCGTACCATGAAGTGCCCTGTCTCATCCACAGTTAAGAAATCAGATTTGTATAAAATCGCAATTGTAGTCACTTTGTGTTTTTCATGGTTAATAGCTGATAAATTTTATGACAGTTTGCATGAGTCAGGAAACTCAAATTATATTTAAATGGCAAAGTGGAAAGAAAAAAGAAAAAAATGTTTAGCATTCACCATGGCCACGCCAGTTTCCTTATTGGGGGCAGCATGGATTTTATTTTACTTTCCCAATTTAAAAATGAGATTTAAAAACCATAACATGTCACTTGATACATCAGAAACTCAAATACTGCAAGTCAGAACTTAGCAAGTTCTGGTTACGTGGTTTTAAAATGATCGGTCAGTAGGGCCTATTAATCATTTACAGGTTGCATGTTTTTTTTTACGTTTTTTTTTTTTACTCAACCTACATTAAAACACCCAGTGTAAAGTTTGAACCCTGGTGCAGTCAGTACAAATCTAAAAAGACAAATTGCCAATTATTTCTACTTTTTTACGACACTCTATAGGATGTTGAAAGCCATCCATCAGCCAGAGGAAAAGAACAGTTTCAAAACTTCTGAGTGTATCCCTGATTATTACTACAGAATTGCCAGTCTTTATTATGGTCACTCACCCCTGACCCCAATAAAGCCAGAGCAATAGTCAGACTGAGTGGTCAAGCACAAAATGCCACACCCACTCTATAGAGCACCCTTTTTTATTGAATTGGTAGTCCTTTTTGTTGAATTGGTAGAAAGTATCCCTGATTCTTACTACAGAATTGCCAGTCTTTATTATGGCCAGTCATCCCTGACCCCCATAAAGCCTCAACAATAGTCAGACTGAGTGGTCAAGCACAAAATGCCACACCCACTCTATAGAGCACCCCTTTTTCTTGAATTGGTTCAGTCCAAACAAAGATGTCAACATCTACATTGATTAAATAACTGCTGTGAAGTAGGAATAATTGATTGGAATTTGAGGGGGTTAACTCAGTTGAACCATAGAGCATTGTCCTTTCTCTATGGTTGAACTGTCTATGAATCAGACACTAGTTTTTTTTTTATAAACAGCCTGCAAATTGAATAAAAACTATTTTGATCAAGTGAAACTTGGAGGGGGGGCCTACTTGACTGCAAAAACAATTGCTTCATATACCACACAATAAGAAAAAGAAAACGTCTCATTTATTTATAAAAATATTAATATTTTCTCACCCATTCAACAGTAGGATAACTGTCACCATTGACTTTATGGAAGGCCAAATAATTGAAATTCTGTATTTTCTACATCTGTAAGTATTACTCCAAGAACTACATGTATGAGGTTCGTTCTGCTAGATGATAGCAGAACGAACCTCATGGTTCTAGGAGCAGCCAACAATCCATACACAGTATTAAAAAAATGTGTTTGGGAAAACACTATAAAATACATGTACTGCGGACTCGCTTGATAACACTGGGAGCAATGATGCTGAAATTAATAGACTCACGCCACTAGGCCACTGGGCATTTGGAGTCCCTCATGTAATTTTTAACATATCAAGGTTGGTTTTATAATTTGTTCATTGCCAAACTGCTTTGGTGAGTGAAGCACTGACAAAAAAGGTCTCTTGAGGGCCACAAGTGAAAGCTGTCATGACAGTTACTCTTATCCCGTGGCTATATTTTAAGGGAATTTGTGTACAGTGTATTTAAAGGAACTGGACAAGTATTGGTAAAACTCAAATTCTTAGCATAAAAGCTTAATTGGTTACAAGCAACAGAGAGCTGTTGGTAGTTTAATGCTTTGTGGGAAACGGCTCCCTTTAAAGTACCAGAGTTTTTGAGAAAGTATTTTCTCACTAGAATATTTGAATTGAATTCGAGACCTCAGCTGAGGTCTCCGATTCAAGCATCTGAAAGCACACAACTTGTGCCACAAGAGTGTTTTTTCTTCCACTATTCTCGCGCAACTTTTTGACGACCAATTGAGTTCAAATTTTCACAGGTTTGTTATTTGATGCATATGTTGAGAAACACCAAGTGAGAATGCTGGTCTTCGACGATTACCAAACGACGTGTCCAGTGCCTTTAATGCACACAGTGCTCCATCGTCTGTTACAGTTGGTTGCTCAACCGCTGATTGTGAACAGTATGATGAGATAATTCACATAATGTGTATTATTGGGTACACGGCCAAAAGACGAAGATTACAAAATGATAATTAAGAGGAGTGGGTGATAACCACTGCCCTAACTACGGCATGTCTGATAATTTACGGAGGTAACAAAAGCCACTTTCACATGAGAGCAATTAAGCAAGGGTCCCTTGCTGAATTGTAGCATGGTTGTAAAATTTTAGAAAATGTACCTCATCATGTGAAAGATCAATATTTGTCTAAAGTCCAAGTTCTCTTGCAAAAACTCTTTCTACATTTTACAACCATGCTAAAATTAAGCAAGGGACCCTAGTTACTATGCTGCCGTGTGATTAGCCACTAAAGGCGAATGCATGGCCATTGCCTTGGTCCCTTGAAATGCTGTACAGTTGAAACTCCAAAAGTAAAAAAAAATAGTTTCCTTTTAATTGTCTTGATGCCTATAGAAGCAATCGCCTCATTTTTGCATATCAAGGCTGCTCTGGACTTCTATCAATAGAATTTTAAAACGAGAAAGTTAGTGTAACCATATAAGAAAATAGTAAACATTAAATTCTCACGTACATACCTGTATGGTTTAAAGATAATTTTGGCTGTTCTCAAATTCCGTGAGAATAAAAAGCACAAACAAGTTCAAGTTTGAAAGTCCTCGGCAAATGCCTGGATTAGAGAAAGATGTGTTGCTTGGTTGCTGTATATCCAGAGAGTAACATAACACGCTTCTGGCTGCTCAATTATATATACACACACAACTAGCGACTGTTACTGCCCTATGTATGCTTGATGCATCAGCCCATCCCAGAAATGTGACCTCTGACAAGCGTGGGCTAGCCCACATAATTATCAGGGGAGTTATTAAATTGGAGGGGGCGATATTTTATTGTCGTTAATTGAAGATGCGTTGGTGTAATAGAAATGGAGTGGAATTACCGAAAAATTTGATGTGAACTGTTTGATTTAATCTCTCCTTCCAAAATCAGTTTGTTGATTTAAAACATGAATTTAACAAAATGATAATGTCATGTATTTATTCCCCCCCTCATTTTTTATTAATGAATCATTCCATTGATGAAAGTGGTATTCTAAAGATACCATTCATGGTTATTTTCAGTGTTATTATTTTGGGCACTACATCAGGCATATTTATTTGGCCCTTGGCAAAAAGTAGAAACGATAGCTGACCTACAAAACATTTACAGTGTGAAGGCTCCAACAGCCAGACCGGACACTTCATGGAGGAGGCAACAAAGGCGATTGCCCTTCATGCCCCCTGGTCATTGCCTTGGTGCCCTTGAAAGGCTCCAGTAGAACTTTACAATCTCATAGAGTGCCCGGCCTTTACCAAGGAGAAAATGCATGGGTTTCCTTGCCCTTTCAAAAACAAACCATACAGCCCTGAACAGCCTTTTCATGAGTTTTTTAATTAAAAAAAAAAAATTAAAGGACGAAAACATCAGAAACCAAGTTTACAGGAGAAACTAGAACAACTAACAAACACCCCTTTTTCATGAAATGGATCAGTCCACAACTTAAACCAGGTCAGCTAGTACCCATTGCCCAAGGGTGCGATCCAGTGGGTGCAGTGAATGGGTTTGTGGGTAGCTACATGTATGGGGTCAGAGGAGAATGAGTGGGCGTTAAAAGGGTGCGGTTCAATCCAGTGGTTTCGTTGTTTGTTTTCCTGTAGTAAAACTTTTCTTGGTCATAATTAAAAGTAGAGCCTTGGAAACAAGTTTTTATCGGCCCATTTTGACAGAATTATTTACTATTTGGAGTATGGTGCTAAGCATGGATGATTTAGGGTTTTAAGGAAAGAGTTTGGTAATCACTCTTAAAATTAATGGCAATAAAAACTTATTTGGAAGGGGCTTCTAAAAAGTACAGCAGCTACCAATTGGTATAAAGCATTTTGAGAATCATGAGATACATGTATTTTCTTAGTGCGTGTTAAAACAGTTAATAATTTACATGATTATGTGTGTAGAAAGTTCCAGGCCTTGATTATCATCTTTGTTTTGCAAAGGGTCACAAAGGCCAAGACCAGGGGCAAGGAAGGCCATGGCATCCATGAAACTCCAGGCTTGAACTTTGAACTTCTCACTCATTACATTCTGGTCTCAGTAAATTAAATCCTGGTCCAGTAAATATTGTAACCTAAATTATAAATCTTGTGGATTTCCCCGTGAATTTGAGCCCAGATCAGTCAGGAAAGTACAGTATACCCTTAAACCAGATCAGCTATATTTAGTGGTGGTACACTTTCAGCAGTAGGAAAACAACACTAAACATAGCTCCTTTCTCTGTGAACAAAATGAATGAATGAGTGAGACCTGCATATCTTACATTGCTGGTCACTCATGGGTAACCCGCCTTTATTCCTACACAAATAACCCATTCCACTATAGATCAATCAAACCCCAATATCAGCCCAAGCCAAGGATTTACACACATTAGCATTTTGTTTATTACCATTATAGAGTAAGAACTAGAGGGCACGCTGGTGATGCTGCTTGCACAAACGCGATGGGACCGCAAGGAAACACGCGCGCGCCATTCTGTACGCACGTTGAATATGAAACACATGTTTGAGTTTGTGTTTATTGAATGCTACGCGATGCTGTTTTTTTAGCTTACAGAATAGCCACACAAACAGCCTGTTTTGTCAACTTAGAAAATGGCCGCCTGCAACCATCTGAAAGTACACACATTTTGTGCAACAAGGGTATCTTTTCTTTCATTATTCTCTTGCACGTTCGATGACCAATTGAGTTGAAATTTTCACAGATTTGTTATTTGGTGCATTTATATGCTGAGATACACCAAGTGAGAAGGCTGGTCTTTGCCAATTAACAAGTATAGTATCTATAATGTATTAAGGGTGTTTTTCTGTCGTTATTTTCGTGCAACTTCAATGACCAATTGAGTTCAAAATTAATGTTCACAGGTTTGTTATTTTATGCATGTTGGGATAATGTATATTATACCACGAGAGAATACTTTGGTCTTTGACAATTACCAATAAGGTGTCGAGTGCTAAGCCAAATGCAACAGAGACCCATGACCTCTCTGGCTGTTGTGTAATTGTATACCGAATAAATATACACCATGTACAATGTATACATCCAACTGACATTATTTCCTCTAGCCAAAGTGAAATAAAATGCAAACCTTTCAAGCCAGCACCACGAAAAGGGAGGCTCGCTGTTCAAACAGGCCAGTTGAGGGGATAAATCTATTTCTACTTCCATGGATAAACAGAGAAGTTGATGACCGAACCCTAACATGTAGTAGGCCTATGAGTGTGAATCTTTCAAGATGTGAGCCAAAATTAATATATTCTAAGGCAGCACCCGGAAAAGGGAGGCTCGCTGTTCAAACAGGCCAGTTGAGAAGATGATCAGAGAAATTGAAGAATACGAAACCCTAATATAGTATGAGTGAGAATCTTTCAAGATGTGAACCAAAATAGTATTTCTAAGGCAGCACACGCGAAAAGACGGACTCGCTGTTCAAACAGGCCAGTTGAGGGATAAACATTGAAATTGAAAACCAATTCATATAGTACGAGTGTGAACCTACATGTAAATAAGCCAGCACCCAAAAAAGGGAGACTCGCTGTTCAAGTAGGCCAGTTGAGACATAAGTCCGTTCATAATTGACAAACCAAACCCATAATATAGTGAGCCCTATTACGTTGAGTACAGATTGATTATGACTCTTCCATCTCGCTGCCCTGGTGGTAAAGCAATCAACTGAAATATTTGGTGAATAATAAAGCAAAGAAAGATCTGCTGATGCATGTACAAACATGGTCATTTCCGATTGAGCCTTAAAAATACTTAAAGGGTCCTGACTGTTTGGTAATGACACAAAATAATTGTTAGCATAAAAACTTGTTTGGTAACGAGCAATGGAGAGCTGCTGATAGTATCAAACATTGCGAGAAATGGCTCCCTCTGAAGTAATGTAGTTTTTGAGAAAAGACTTTATTTCTCACTAAAATATTTGATAAGAAGAGATAGAAGAGAGTCAAACTGCTAAATTATGAGACAAATCGTTGTAGCTGCTATGATAGCCAAGCGGACACGGTTGTCCTGGCAACCATTGTCCCCTGAAATTAACAAACTGTGCAAATCTAAACAAACTATCGAGAGTTCGGTAATTTGAGGGAGACGTTATTGCAACAAACTATCGCCAGAGCAAGCAAAATAACCAAGCGGACACGGCTGTCATAGCAACCATTGTCCTCTGAATTGAGCAACTGTGCGCGCGCAATTCCAAACAAACTGTCCAGCGTTCACATACTGTAGGGTTCAGCTTATTAAGTAGTTTTCCAACACCAATGATTTATCGATGATGATGTCCGGGAAAAAAATTATCTTTTTTCCGTACCCAAACTCTTTAAAGCAGAATGCCGCTTTATGATGATACAAGATACGTCTCCAGTAAACCTACACCCAAAGACAGATAGTGTTTGTGCACGAGTCTGTGTTATACAGTCCAAGGCTAAAAGCGGAGTGTAATTTATTATTAACAATGCAAGTAGGCCAAGGTCTCCGCTACTGATTCAGAGCTTTGTTATTCTCCTGCGGCCAACCCATTCACTTTAGATACACAAAAGTTAAAGCGATTGATTTTTTATTTTATTTTATTTTATTTTATTATTATTTTATTTTTTATTTTTTTATTTTTTTTTGGGGGGGACTTTTTTTCTTAACAATCCCAGTAAAAGAGTCAATCTCTAGATGAATTATCATACATGAGATTTTTTGAGATTTGGCGGACACTAAAAAAGTGCACTGTTTGCTATGGGTGTGTACAGAGAAATTTACCCCAACCGAACAGTGGCATAAAATGTAGTTTTCCGTCCACCTCCCTCGTGTACACCTCAACATGGTTTTTTATTGCATCTGGGAAATGGTCCTCAGTTTGAGAAATTTTGACATTTTGAATGTGCGTGGTGAGGAGGGGGAAGGGGTCTGTACAGGGTTTAAGCAGAGGATAACCCAGGGGTCTAAAAACCCTTTCACATGGCAGTAATTTAGCAAGGGTCCCTTGCTTTAGTTTTAGAATGGTTGTGAAATTGCATCTCGTGTGAAAAGATTGTTTTTACTCATGTCTCAAAAGCTACAGCCCCTCAGCGAGTAATGGGAAGCTTTGCACCATCATTATTTTCAAACCAGTTAATGTAACTGTGTGGACATTGTGTTTTGTGTCCTACAAGAAGTACTTAAACCCTTTGAAGTTCGCTTTCCTGAGAGTCTTCAGGGCTTCACAACCAGAACAAAATATGTAGAAAATAAAATGAATGCAACTACGGCACCCTAGCAAGTAATATTTTAAGGGAAGCTTTCTACCATCATTAAACAAACCGTGAAAGTTTATTGTAAATCCGAGGACATTGTGTTTTGTGTCCGTACAAAAAGTACCCAAGCCCTTTAAGTTGGCTTTCCCGAGAGTCCTTGGCGTCACAACCATAACAAAACATGTAAAAAAGAAAATGAACGTGAACGCAATATGTTGAAGAAACTCAAACATCTCCAGATGTGATGCACGTTAACATGCCTCTAAGGGTCATGTCACATGACTCAATTTACAGGCGACCCTTTCCAGGCTATCTTGATCTCCCAGAAGAAAAGGCACTCACATTTCAATGTTCTGATATTTTGTTTGTTGATCACAAGACATTTTTGAAAAAATTACCAGGCCTGATACTTCAGAGGCAACGGAGGCAATTGCCTCCGTTGCCTCTTGTCATTGCCTTGGTGCCCTTGAAATGCTCTAGTAGAAATTTACAATTTCCTCATAGGGTGCCCTTTGCCAAAGAGAAAATGCCTTGGTGCCCTTGCCCTTTCAAAAATAAAGCATACAGGCCTGAATTACTCATGTGCTAGTAGTAGTTAATTGTTACAAGGCCTTTACTATTCTTGTGTTTTTATTTTATGGAATAAATGAATGCAAACGCAATATGCTGAAGAAACTCAAACACCTCCAGATGTGATGCACGTTAACATGCCTTTAACTCATGGGTCCCTGACTCATTTCTACCAGGCAACAAGCCTCAGCAGCGATATCGAAAGTTACGTAGGGATTGAACAGCTGTGTGCAATCAATAGCACTTTGTCCTATTTTCAGGTTTGTATGACGCCTAACTTCCATGAGGGGAAAAGAGATGGAAAAGTTGTATTAGTACTAGTAACAGTGTGAACAAACTACATAGTAGGTGCTACATTTGAAATGTAGTTCATTGTGACAGTAGGACATGTGTTCGAAGATTTTGTCCTATTTTTAGTTTTGTATGACGCCTAACTTCCAAGAGGGGAAAAGAGACGGACAAGTTGTACAAATGTAATTCGTTTTGACAGAAGGACATGTGATTAAATATATGGTTACCAGCCAAACTACGCTTTTTAGGGACAGGGTCAAAAACACACAATCTGTGACTGGTATTCTGTCCGTTTCTGCTAAGCAGGAATTTGTTAGTATTCTGTGCTTTAAGCAGCTCTATTAAACTTGGCCCAGGCCTGAAGTGGTAACCGTTAAAAGAGAGTAAACCACCCAAACTCCCCTCACTGAGTCAGCTCGCTAGACGATCTGTACATGTAGGCCTACATGTTGAGCCATATGGAACTACTTGACTGTGTCCTGACTACCAAACTACTGACCCATATCGCGGGGATGATATAATTTACATTAAACATGTTAAAAGGAAGGTACACGTTTGGTAATTACTAATAACAAATATTTTACTGACATTTTCACGGAGTGACAATGATAAATAAACGGTTAAATTAACAGTAACAAATACATCCCCATATAGTTTCACGTCATACAATGTTACTGACTAGAAAATAAGTCAGAACAAAACAAAATATACTTGGTTTGGATTGAAATAAAATACTTTGCTGTTTCTGTGGAAATGATTAAGTCGGTTGACACCGGAAACTGAGCTTATTTTGACCAACCTAAATCCTTCTCCAAAATAAGGCCAATCACGTTATAGCCTCCTACCTTTTAAAAAAAAAAAGGAAGGCGGGCTTCACAAAGAAGATTTTGACCGGCCGGGCTATTTTTCAAAATATTTGTCACTTTCCTCTGAGATCATTAAAAAGTAAGCTCTTTTTTGTTTTTAAAAGGAGGCGGCCTCTAACAAGGAACAAGTTTTTTTGTTTGTTGCCTAAATTGCACAATACAGAACAAAATTAGAACTCCAGACTCATCACGGATGTGGTTAAAAATACTACAATCACGTACCATCATTTCCCTCTCTAAACAGATGATTGGTAATAAACATTAACCCCTCCCATAGCAACACTAGAAACTAAACCAAGGCCAGACACTTAATCAACATGTTCATTTCCTGTATTTGCTCACTCTCCTTGAAGTTGCCCATTAAAGACACAGAACACTATTGGTTATTGTCAAAGACCAGTCTTCTCACTTGGTGTATCTCAACATATCCCTAGATGCATAAAATAACAAACCTATGAAAATTTGATTTTATGAGCTCAATCGGTTATCAAAGTTGCGAAATAATAATAAAAGAAAAAACACTCTTGTCACCTGAAGTTGTGTGCTTTCAGATGCTTGATTTCGAGAACTCAAATTCTAAATCTGAGGTCTCAAAATTAAATTCGTGGAAAATTGCTTCTTTCTCGAAAACTACGTTACTTCTAAGGGAGCCGCTTCTCTGTTTTATACTATCAACGGTTGCAACCTCTCCCCATTACTCATTACCAAGTGAGATTTTATGCTAATAACTATTTTGAGTAATTAGCAATAGTATCCAATGCCTTTAATCAACAGTTCACTTCATGCTCACACGCCTCAAAGTTGCGCTTTAAAGAACTATTAATTGGAAATTTCTGCAAAGAACATTAACCTAATGCAAGTAATGTGAACATTAACATACTATATTATTTTGTGCAAGTTTTTGTAAAAACTATTGGTGTTTTACAATGGGTCCTAGATATCACAAACTTATAATTTAATAATTGTGTCTGACCATGAAGTATGATTAGAAGGCCTTCATGTACCAAGAATATGTTGTTGCTATGTAGATGGGTATAGATTGGTTGTCATGGGCAACAGTAATAGAACAATGTTTGCCATGGTTACAGTACCACCAGGCCTGCTGTATGCATTGTTTTTGAAAGGTCAAGGGCACCAAGGCATGATGAAGGAAGAACCCTATGAGGAAGTTGTAAGTTTCTACTGAGCATTTAAATTTAAGCATAGCTCCGAGGCAATTACCAGCAGGGGGCATCTCTAGAGGAAATTGCCTTTTTGATGCATCGCCATCGTCTGTTTGATTGATATAGCCTTTTTATATAGGAATGGTGTGGTCTGTGGATATTGATGACTGATGTAAATACATGTAAGCTCTACTTTATATAGCCTAAAATATCAGCATTGTAAACCTAGACACTAGGTCCTAGTAAACTGTATGAATGAATATGGGAGGGGCCGGGGGGGGGGGGGGTAATAAGCTACGTACATTATAAATAATAATAATTTGAACAGCAGATGGACTATGGTCATGGAGGAAAGACAACACTTACAGTTACACTTAAGGTTTGATGGGATATTTAATATTGTTGGCTTATGCCTTTTAACACCCCATATCCATTTTTATTCAGGTATTTGTCGAAGCTGTTTTTGAACTGATTGGTTGTCTTGGCTTTGACCACTTTGGCTGGGAGTCTGTTCCAGTTATCTACCACTCGTTGTGTGAAGAAGTGTTTTCTGAGATTGAGCCCTTTGTTTAGCCTTCTTTTGAAGAGCTTCAATACATTCCTCCATTATTTAAACTGGGCTTTGAATCTAAGATAACTACTATACACGGCACATTTTCATATCTTAGAGTTGACGTAAGTCATTTCGCCTGGGTCTCAAAACCCCCAAACCCGGCATCAGCACTGCCCCTGGTCTCCATGACTGACGCAGTGTGGCTCCCGGTTCCGCACGCACCCAACCAACACCTTCAATTCAACGGTGATTGGTAATTTGTATTAACAAAATTTGACCATTTTTACAAGAAATAAACACACTCTTAACTAACCCACGGAATCAGAAATATAAATTGTACAAGAAACTTAGCTCTACGTAGAAAACAAACTCTTACCTGCCTGCCAAAATAGCACTTTCCCGGAGCAAACGTTTGTTGTGACAGCGTCAAAATCCACTTGAAAGCGAGATGGAGGGGCTAGAACGCATGCGCACAAAACAACTTTCACACACGTCCAAACAACACACGTGTTGTATTTGTTTTGGACACACCCAAATAATATTTTGTAAAAAGAAATTGAGAAAGACAGTTAATTGTTACAACTGCCCTTGAATTTTGTTTATGACTTGATTATTGTTTATTTATTATGCATTATTACTTGCAGAGGAGGAAATATAGAGAACCTGAACATGTTAATTTGGGTTATTTATCTACATCAGTCTAAATTTATTCCTCCATGGTCTACCAAGCTTTCTGAGAAGATTGATTATGGGTGTGGGGGGGGGGGGGGGGGGGGGGGGGGGGGGGAGGGGGTCCGTTTTCAGAAGTGCTTGAACGCCAACAGAGGGCGCTGTGTAGTTTCTTAACGGTCTCTGTTGTGTGGTTGTGTGCACAAAATCCCTTAGTAACTTATACTATGCTAAACATGTTAAAAAACACTTAACAAATATTTTAAGTTTCTCAGCCTCTTGATAACCAATCAGACATATTTTTAGACAACTAAACTTCAAATTTTCTTTCAATTCTGGTAGGTCAACTGTTTGGAACTTAAGGTTGCTAATTACCCAAGAAAACAAAGATCCCCCCCGACCATGTCTTTTCCCAAACCGACTCGCCGCCAGTTTCCACGAGGCATTCAAAGCCTAAATTTATCATTGGAATTTGAGTATTTTTACAGGCAACAAATCATTCTGAAACCTCTTTAGCCCACAATTAATAACTTTGGACACTAAAGGAACTGCACAAGAGGACATTTTTGTTTTACAAAAAGTTCAAATTTATTTATTTACTCAAGTTTGTCTCTTACAAACGGCTTAATTAGAAAATTAAACATGATATTTTGGCCTTAGGGGAAATAATTTTTATTGGATAATTTAGTTTGTGAACAACATAAAAATGACAGGCATTATAATCCCTTTTGGCTATGTACATGTATTTACCTAAGCTGGGCCCAATTGCATTGGTCTGCTTACCGCTGAATTCTGCAAACAAAGAATAAGTTATAATTCCCTGGTTCCATAAGCGCGGATTCTTCGTTTACGGTAAACAGTCCCATGAAATAAAGCCCAGTTCAATGTGGGTTATAGATGGCGTTGTGATCTCTAACAGTTACTCAGAACAGCAACTTGGCATTTTAACTTGTCACCCTTTATTTTGGAAAACCACATCTGTTTAGATCTGAACTCTGTGAAATAATAATGCGACCCAAAGTAACGTTTTGACAACTTCAAATTGACAGGATTCTTTTGACATTGTTCAAAGAGCAGCCCCAATCATTTCACCAGGTCCAGTGCGATCAAGTGGTCGGGAAATTCTGTCCCCTCGGAAATTGTGTCCCGCCATATGGAGAACTGTGTAAAAACTACAAGTGATAGCGCCCTCTTTTGAATCATCCTCCTATAGCCCATGATAATTTCCCATATTGTGGACAGAATCTCCATCGGACAGATTCTCCTGAGACAACATCTCCATCACCAAGGCGTCACAAAGTTTGTACAATAAGTCTTTACATGATAATGCCTGGATTCATTTTTCCAACGGGGCGTAATTGAGGAGTTTTTCGATGAGGTCAACGTGGGAGAGGAGCATCCTCCGGCAACAGTACCGCTTCAATCCGAGAGCGTCCAGGGCATCTCTGAAGGAAAGAAGAAACAAGACATAAAACTGATTTAAAGGGTCTGGTTACTTGTTGTATGACACAAAACACAACCTTCCACAGGTTTACATTACATGGTGTTACCGCAAACCAGATTCATTGGGAGAGGCATGTCACAAACCTGGAGCTCTACGGTGGGCTACCAAGAGTTAGCACCAAGATTAGGGCAAGAAGGCTGAGACTAGCAGGTCACTGTCTCAGACATGCTGAGCTGGCAGCGAACAAGCTTGTGCTTTGGGCCCCTACTCAAGGTCACTGTTCCCGAGGTAGACCACAAACCACCTATGTGGACACCTTGAGCCGGGACTCTGGACTGCGTCGGGAAGAGCTGCGTACAGCAATGGAGGACCAACGTGTTTGGAGGGCCATCATCCGATGCTCCGCATCGACTGAATGAAATATATATTGATACCTCCTCACCATGCAATGCCTCAAATCCTATTTACATTATTGCACTCGCACGATTTGAAAACAATAATGGTCGAAAGCGTCCCCTAAAATACAACCTGCCTTTATTGCCTCCGTGAAGTATCTGGCCTGACTGACTGTCATTCACTCGCAGCACAGGCTGTATACTCCCAAGGGAGTTGAGATGGTTTAAGGAATGATTTAAGGCCAAGTGACTAGGGATAGACAAGTTGGAAGTGCTTTGAGACGCTCTTTGGGCTGAAATAAATTATATATAAAATTGATTATTATAACTTACCCTTCTGAGTATTCAGCCTGCAGGAGGCCGAGGTACGTCTCCCATTTATTGCCGACAACTTTGCCGCAAGTGAAGCAACGGATGGGAATAATCATGGCTGCAGTCGCTTGTTGTTTTTTATGTTGTTGTTGTTTACTACAATTTCAACTGCGGAAAGAAAAACAGGTAAAGCAATTTAAGTTTTAATCTAAACAGGCCCCCAATAATATAACTTCATCAAAAAAAGGTGTTCAGTAAACACCTCAGTTCGCTCAAACCTCAGTAATTTTTTTACGTAATCTAACCACTTTTGTACTCTCAAAAGAACCCTCTTTTGCAGTAGCGGATAACTTTCCGTATGGCGCCACCACTTTTTCACTCATTTTTACAAAAAGGGATATCTCATTGAGGTAAATTAGATACTATATTATTTCATATCTAATAAAAAAGTGGTGGCGCCATACGGAAACTTTTCCCAGTAGAATACTGGACTTGTCAAACAAAAAAGTGATTTAAATAAATAAAAGTTCACAACGACAACATTCAAAAAGGGCTTCGCCCGTTTTGAAATTTGAGTTCAACATAAAAATTTTAGAAGGTAGTGTTATTTATCGAAAATACAGTCGACACTACAGTCCATCGGTACGACGAGTCTTCCCATACTGTGTGGCTGTGTTTTTCTATACCCATCTTAGTTAATATGAACACATGTAAACGTTGGTAGCGCAATAATGTTTAAAAGTTAAACTAGTGTCGGAAAAGGGTCCCTTACTATAGTCTTTCTACACAACAAAGATTGAAAGAATAGGCAGGAGAGAAGAGCAGAAATACCCTTGTCAAGTGAAACACATCCCGATATCAAACAAATAGAAGTGTCTATTTATTACCTTACAGCAGTTTCATAAGATCTGGTGGGTGCAGTCGTTTGTAGACATTCGTACGTCAATCAAAATGTGTTATTTTGTGATCATACTGTTCGCACGTTCTTTACATTATTTTGTTGCAGACTTTGAAGAAATGTTTAAAGCACGCCCTCTTGTGACACTTGTGTCAATGTGCGCGTATCCCTAGACTAGTCCCCAGCCCTTATCCGTAATACACGGTCCTCGGTGTGTGTAACGTCATCAGTTGTGATGCTAGCGTATACAGCTATCCTATAAGAACAATGCTGGATGATTTAGCGTACAAAAAAAAGAAATTCAAAGAAGACTTTAGTTCGGCCACACTTTCCTTAGCCTTAACAACTGATGTCACAATGACTTTCAGGCTCGTGAATAACGCCAGGGAATGGCCTCAAGCTTAGGTCGTCAATCAATCCCTGTCCATCTTCACCTTTCACCTTGATTCATATAGGGTGCGTTCGTTTAGCTTCCCCGGGTCGACCCCGGTGTGTGGCGTTTTCTTTTTTCCAGGACAAAGGTTTCAGATAATTACCCACGTTCGTCCTGGAAAAAAAAAACTACCACACACCAGGGTCGACCCAGGGAAGCTAAACGAACGCACCCATTATGCGGAGGACGCAAGTACAGTCACATCGGGCCACCAATCAAAACCCAAGCTTACGTCAATCTATGCGCATTTTATATCCAATGAAATGATTGTATTAATGAGATCACTGAATCTGAAAAGCACTGACTGCGGTTAAAGACAAAGGACCATGGTCTACACTGTCCTTCTCTTTTTTCGAAAACTATGGGTGCGTTCGATTATAGGGTGCGTTCGTTAAGCTTCCCTGGGTCGACCCCCCGGTGTGGGCGTGTTTTTTTTGCCAGGACAAACGTGTGCAGATAATTACCCACGTTCATCCTGGAAAAACAAACCGACACACACCGGGGTCGACCCAGGGAAGCTAAACGAACGCACCCATTTCTCCCTGGGATGGGTCGATCCCGGTCTGCCATGCAATTGTGTCCGCCATGCATTACTGTCCGCTCCGGACACTTTTGCATATGCAATCGTGTCCAGGGCTATGCAAAAATCGTCCGGTGGACATGTTTATGATTGTATGTATGGGCGCGCAAGCGAGCGTGCATGCACTGAACCTACGTATTTGCAGCATGAATATTCACGCCTTATATTTTTATAATTTGCAGGATACCCAACGGCCGAACATTTCAAAGGTCATTCATAAAAAATGGCGAACGTGTTCCGTCGACCAAGTGCGTTTATTTACTGCAAGAAGGACGGTTTTGCACGGGGGCGAACACACAATCTGCACATGCAAATGTGTCCGGGCGGACACATTGCATTATGCAGCAGCATCGGGCGGACACGATTGCATATTATGTCCGGCGGACATTATTGCATATGCAATAATGTCCGACGGATAGTATTGCATAGAGGACATACATGCGACACCGACTCGATGTGCATGACGTCACCAGGGGCTCGCCCAGATGAGTGCCGCGGGGTCGACATGCAGAAGAGCTAATCAAACGCAACCAAATCAAGATGTTGCCACTTGACACAATAATTATGAAACTATTATGAATAGAGTGGAAGCGATTACTTAAAACTCGTTTAGAAATCAGGGTGCTGTGTGTGGGTGGGTGGGGTGGATGATGTGTGATCAAGTAATGCTTTTAGAATAGGCCAGCGGCTTCATACACTTTTTAATGTCCCTCCGGCCTAATGCATGCTAGGATAAATACCAAGCATAAAACACATCAGTAAAAGCCACTTACTGTATTAAACCTGATTTCGAATTTAGGGTTGAGCTGTTAGTTATTATTACCAAAACGTACTAGCGCAGTGCTGTATTTACAATGTACACGTATAGATGGGTTCAATTGCAACAAAACGTATACCTGATCCATTTAAAGGTACTGGAAACGTTTGGTAATAATACTCAAAATAATAATACTTAGCATAACAACTTACTTGGTAACGAGCAGTGGCGGAGAGGTGTATAGTATAAAACATTGTGAGAACCGGCTCCCTCTGAAGAACTATAGGCCTACGCGATAGTTTTTGAGAAAGAGGTAATTTTCTAACTCGATATAATAAAATGCTTCAGCTGAAGCCTATGCATTCTGAAACCACACATAATGCAACAAGGGTATTTTTCTTTCACCATCCTCTTGTAACTTCGATGACCATGCCAATTATTGAGTCCAAGTTTTCACGGATTTGTTATTTTCATTTCACAGGTTTGTTATCTTACACACAGGTCTGGTTTGTTATTTTCACAGGTTTGTTATGATGCAAAGTTGAGATACACCAAGTGAGAATTAGACTTGTGGACAAGTCGTTAAATCGGCCCCACTCGCTGAGATAGTGCTCTCGCGAGATCACTGCTCTCGCGCGAACTGATGGCTCCCCGATTTCGACTCCTCATTAACGACTTGTACAAGCTGAGGAGTCGAAATCGGGGAGCCATCAGTTCGCGCGAGAGCAGTGATCTCGCGAGAGCACTATCTCAGCGCGTGGGGCCGATTTAACGACTTGTCCACAAGTCTAAGTGAGAATACTTGTCTTTGACAATTATTATTAGCAAAAGTGTCCGATGCCTTTAAGTTATATAAAGAGGGCCTATCGATTGATGTGCGATCCACTCACAACCATATCAACTTGAAGGTCAGGTCGTCATGGTAGCGAATACTTCGCCTGATGGTACTGAATAAAACGATACAGACCCAACATTATAAATATTATTTTTGTTGATCGTTAGTGAAAAGGGTCTCATCGTTTTCTTCTGGGGGAAAACTGACCCAACCAATCAAAACCAACCACGGGTGTTTTCTCTTCTATAATTAAAATAATGTAATTTTATCTCAAATTGCTGTGGAAACGGTGACGCCAATAAGTGGTTGAGCTGACTGCACTCAAAGTTAGACTGATTTTCAGAGAGTACAGTTATTTATTACAAGGGCAAACAGATTGTGCCTATCTGATGCATTACGACGATACAGTTTAATTTGCGTCAAAGACTAACTGCTTGTTGTGCCGCGACAATTAGAGTATACTGATGCCAGAAGGGCTAACTACGTTTAAGTTTATCTGATTTAAAAGAAAAGATCAAATAAATATCATCATGGAAGTTCTAAAATTCTTTTTTCTGTTTTTGATGGTGCAAGCCTGCCAGGGTGAAAACCAACAAAGGTTCATCGAAACGTTCTACTTGGTTGAGAATCGAGCCTTACTGAATCACGGGTTTCAGATCAAGACTGTATCTTCTCCTGTGATCTGTGGGCGAGACTGCTCTATGGATCCACAGTGTGTGTCTTTCAACTACCAAACAGATACCAAGGTTTGTGAGTTTAACAGTATCACAAGAGAAAGCAGCCCTGATGACTTTATCGAATCGCAAGGAAGTGTCTACTATGATAACAAAGTGGACACTCTTTCATTCGCCATTCCGAATAAGAAGTATAGCAGTTGTTTGAAGCTCTATCAAGCCGGTTACCGTGACAATGGCGTATACAAAATCTACCCCACAAGTCTGACTGATGGGTTTAAGGTCTACTGTGATATGGAGACAGATGGAGGAGGCTGGATTGTGTTCCAGAGGAGACAAGATGGAACTGTTGACTTTTACCGTACCTGGGCTGATTACCAATCTGGGTTTGGTGATCTTCAGAATGAGTTCTGGTTGGGGAATGATATCCTGCGTAACCTGACTGAATCGGGTCAATGGGAGCTCAGAGTAGATATGGAAGAGTGGGAGTTGATTACGAAATGGGCTTCTTATGGTGAGTTTGCTGTTACAGGTGACAAGTACACTCTTCATGTTGGTTCATATGATGCTCAGAGTACAGCCAGCAATCAGATGCCTTACCATAGTGGGTGTCCATTTTCAACAAAAGACAAGGAAAATGATTCAAACCAATCAGACAACTGTGCTGTGCAGTTTGAAGGGGCGTGGTGGTTTAATGACTGCTTTTGGGCTCATCTGAACGGTAAATACTATCAGGAAAAAGAGGAGACAAATATTCAGGGAATACAATGGGGCAAGACAGCAGAAGGGAATTATTACTCCCTCATGAAATGCAGCATGAAAATACGGCAAGTCGTCGAATAACTCAACAAACTCAGACCCTTTTGAAGACAATCAGTAGAGAAAATCAATACGAGAATAAACATTATCTTCAGTTATTGAATGCAAAATCAATTTTTTTTTCTAAAGACCCTATTAACTGAAGTACTTTAAAGTGGTGGCTGATTTTAACTTCCACGATCAAATTTGATCCGGATCCGGGTGTGGACTTCACAAAGAGTTAGTCTTATCTCTAGTTAGGACGAGGTTTTTAATAAGAGTCCTAGGACGAGTCTTTAGTTAGGGCTATTTTTGTGAAGACGACCCTGGGTCCCGGAGGCCTATGCGATGGATTGACCCATTTCTGGGCTAGAATGACCAGGAGTGTCAAAAATGGCCAATAAGCGGGTCAGTTTACGCTCGGAATCCGAATTAAAAGACCCTAGCCGATTTTCGGATCTGGGTCAGGTTCCCTTAGAGTTGGGATCAGGATCTTCTGAGACGGCAAAACGTCATTGCTCACAAATTTTGTTTTAAACATTGTCAAACACAACGATACCGAGTCATGTTCATCAAGTTTTGGGAAAAAACGTCATCGTTTTCTTTTGGGAAAAAGAGTGGACAGTTTAAAATCGTCTGATCAGAAGCATAATTCATCACTTTGTATGGATTTCGTCAATTGCTTTCGCAAAATTAATTTCGAAGCTCCGAAAAAGAGTGTTGTCTTCAGAGTAAATATTTTGTTTTGCAAATTTATATATTATATGATTTCTCGTTTTAAAGGCACTGGACAGGTTTGGTAATTACTGTAAAAGACTGGTATTCGCACTTAGTGCATCCCATCCCAACACATACATAAAATAACAATTTAATCTGTTAAAAGGAACACGTTGCCTTGGATCGGACGAGTTGGTCTATAAAAAGCGTTTGTAACCGTTTTTTATAAAATGCATTTGGTTGGAAAGATGTTTTAAAAGTAGAATACAATGATCCACACAAGTTTGTCTCGAAATTGCGTGGTTTTCCTTTTACTGTGCGAACTAACACGGTCGGCCATTTATGGGAGTCAACAACTCCCATAAATGGCCGACCGTGTTAGTCGACGAGGTAAAAGGAAAACCGTGCAATTGCGAGGCATGTTTGTGTGGATCATTGTATTCTACTTTTACAACATCTTTCTACTCATATGCATATTATAAAAAAGGGTTACAAACGTTTTTCATTCAAAGACCAACTCGTCCGATCCAAGGCAACGTGTTCCTTTAACATTGGGCTTAATAATTGGTCATCGAAGTTGCAAGAGAGAATAATGAATGAAATACTCCTTTGTTGTTGCATTACTTTGTGTGCTTTCAGATGCCTAAAAGGCTTCTGACCTGCAGTCTATAAAAAAATAATATCTCGAGTAAGAAATTACCCGCACAAAGACTATACGTTACATCAGAGGGAGCCATTTCTCACAATGTTTTGTACCAACAGCTCTCCATTGATCGTTACCAAGTAGGTTTATAATAATGCTAACAGTTATTTTGAGAAATTACCAAAAATACCAATAGTGTTCAGTGCCTTTAATGACCCTTTGATAAGAAAGTTTTATGGAATTTCTCTTATGTCCCCATAGTTCTAAGCAGACGAAATGCTTTTAAAAGGTGGAAACAAGAAGAAGAAGAAAAAGGGAAAAAAATAACTTAATAAATCGAACTTGTTGTGCCATTCACTGTTTCATAAAATAATAGTGCCGTTGTCTAGATCGAAATAAACTAGTTTGTAAATAGGCATGTTCTTTAAAAAACGGTGAAATTATCACATTGAAGCTCAAGCTATATGTCCATGTAAATGTTGGTCTCTTGTCATGTAACATTATTGAAACAAATTATTTTAAATTAGGGTGACCGGGGCACTAAGAAACATCAGGGATGTTTTGTTTGTAATGTTTTTGAAGTAATATTGTTAAATTCGTCTGACTCCGATGGCTGGCAAACAACATAATTCAATAATTTAAACAACATTCCAAATTTCCAAAATACAACGTAAAAGTGATACAATAATTATTAGGAAATTTGCACAGCGTGTTATATGAGGGAGTACCCAATTTTATAATAATTATGTAAAGTGCCCATTTAAACAGAAACACTAGTTTCACAAACATTGTTTGAAATTACTGAGTAATTTACATTAAAAAAAAAAGATGATACACAGGCAATAGTACTTGTGTCACTAGGAATTGTTCATGTTCCACCCCCTCCCCGATCTGCCCCGCCCCTAGTGAACAGATTGATGACGTCAGCTGACAGGCGGGTACCCCGATCCCAACAATGAAAAGAAAGTTAAGACGGGTATCCTCCTTTCACTTTAGACTGGCACCCGTCTGTCAATGATCATAACAACTTTGTGATCAGTATTAGGTGAAAAGGAACTAGTCGTATTTACTCAACGTTGACGCACCGCCATGGAATTTTGAACAAAACGGAATTTTAATGTCGACATTTTATTCATTTTATTGAAGCTGTTTCATCATGAAGTGGTTGACGTTCACCATTGTCGTTCTCATGTCTTGTATTAGTGTCTGTAAGTATTTCTAGTTTGATATTTAAGATTATTTCCAAAGGAGTCAAATGAAAAAGCCGAGGTTTTGATCGGAGTTGCAGTGAGTGTTTTTGATAAAAACACTCATTGCAAGTCACAGTGTGTGTGTGCTGTGTAATAAGTGTGAGTGTGTGTTGTTTGCATACTGTACTATCTTGCTCGGGTATGATGATGACCAACAACAACTAACGTTCACAAAAGCAGATTAATTGATGTGTGGGAAGGGACCAAGATCAAACTAGAAATATCTAATTACAGTATAAAGACAGATTACATTTTTACAAGAATTAGAAGGAAGGGTTCAGAAAATGACAGACAAAAATAATATTAATTAATAAGTTTTTAGTAACGTTTACTTATGTAAAAAGTCAAACTCTTTTTGGAAAAGTTTCCGTATGGCGCCACCACTTTTTCATTCGCAATAAAATAATATAGTATCTAACTTACCTGATTGATATATCCCTTTTTGTAAAAATGAGTGAAAAAGTGGTGGCGCCATACGGAAAGTTATCCCTCTTTTTTATAAAAGTCCACACAACAAACACACCCACTTTTTCTCTCATACCTGCACTCACTTCAGGGACTCACTGTTAGTTACTCACTCAGTGCGTAGTGTTTCCATATCATGGCACCAACCTCTAAAAGATAATAGTAATACATTCATTTCAACATGTTCAATGAATGAAAAAGTGTTCACAATTGCAGGCTACGGACACTTTTCCTTTGTTTCGAGATAGATTGGCTGTCGTATCGGGAACTTGGGGCATATTATTACATGTCCTTTATTGGAATATTGCCGTGTCCCTCCCTTGTCGTAAAAGAAAGAAAGAAACAAACAAAATTAAACGATTTTCTAAGAAGGTTAACCGAATGTTGGTCCTTATTTCCATTTTTGCAACATTCCTCCTTAGTAGTTACAAACTAGACCCAGCCAGTAGAAACTGGGGCGCTGTTAGCCCCACTTGTGTAGCCAAGGCTAGCTGGTTAAAATCTAGTTAAAAACATTTATTTATGTTGACCTTTAAGGCAGTGGACACTATTGGTATTAATTACTCAAAATAATTATCACCATAAAACCTTTCTTGATTACAAGTAATGGGGAGAGGTTGATAGTATAAAACATTGTGAGAAACAGCGCCCTCTGAAGTGACGTAGTTTTCGAGAAAGAAGTTATTTTCCACGAATTTGATTTCGCGACCTCAAGTTTAGAATTTGAGGTCTGGAAATCAAGCATCAGAAAGCACACAACTTCGTGTGACAATTGTGTTATTTCTTTCATTATTATCTCGCAACTTCGACAACCGATTGAGCTCAAATTTTCACAGGTTTGTTATTTTATGCATATGTTGAGATACACCGACTGTGAAGACTAGTCTTTGACTCTTTGACCAATAGTGTCCTCTGTCTTTAAACATTGTCTACACTACAGTGACAGCCCTGGAGTGTTACTCATGTCGGAATTGCCCAGTGGATTTCAAGGACGACCGGACGGGGCCTGTTACGGAACAATGTCCACGTGAAGATCCAACAGTCAAGGTCAAGCTAGCCAGATGTAGCAAGCACGTTGAGAGAGATGGAAGTACGTATCAAATATATTACACACCAGAAATAGGGAGACCGCCAACATAGGGCTAGATGAATCAGTTGGTAGAGCGCCGGCACACAAAGGAAAATTGAATGGGACTTGAACCAACATCTAAAAATTGAGTGGGACTCGAACCACCTGGGGAGGTCGTTGGTTCGAGTCCCATTAAATTTTCCTTTGTTCAGCCCAAAAATTAAATATACTTCATTATTAAAAGGGTTGGGTCCTTATTGTACGATGCGACACTGTCCACAGATCTACATTAAACTTATGAACAAGATTTGAAGATAATGATGGTAGAAAGCTTGAACCCTTTAAAAGGAAAACGTTGCCTTGGATCGGTCGAGATGGTCTTTGAAAAGCATTTCCGTTTGTTATAAAATGCATGTAGTTTTTTGAGAAGTTCCCTTATTATTGTAAATTACTCAATTGTTTTTGATTATTTATTATGCAGAAATCATCTGAGGCTGCTCAATGGAACCCGAATGCACAAGTTTTTATTAATTTATGTAAACTATTCATATATTTTGATTATTCATTATGCAGAAATCAACCGAGGCTGCTCATTGGAACCGGAGTGTACCACTCGCGAAATAATCAGCAAGTGCTCACATGAATGGAACATGGAAAACACGCACGCGTGCGAGATCTGCTGCGAGGGCGACAGATGTAACGCGGCTACCATGGTAACTGTAAGCTCCGCCCTCTTTCTCACCGTGGGGGCGCTGTTGGGCCTGTACTATGCGTAATTGTCTCCTTGGGGCGATTTCACAAAGACCTACGATTGATCTTAACTGCAAATCAATCAGAGTTGCTTAGTAAAGTGTGATGTCACAATACAAATCTCTTTGTCTTACGATGGATTTTATTGCTTTGTGAAATCGAACCCAGCTATTTTTATGGAAAAGTTAATAATTGTTTCTTCAAAGTTCCACGGACAGTCCAAGATGAGTAATAATAATAATATTGTCACACTAATATTACAGCATTTGAAAGACATACCTCAGGCCAGTCAATCAAAATAAATCAAAAGAAATTTATCAAGCGCCAAAATTAAAAGTTTGCTTTAACGCCTTAAGTTAAGGCGCTGATGTATGGGCACAAACAGGAGAAACGTTATTGATGAAACACCTCCTGAAACAGGTGAGCTTTCAGGAGTGTATTGAATGTATGCAGTGAGGTGGTATCTCTGATGTATTCTGGAAGTTTAACACTGGACTCGAGCCAGTGTTTTTAGAAGCGGACCAGTAAACTCGGAGCAAAGCTCTGTGGTCTAGTGTTTTTCAATTGAATAGTAGTAGGTTGCCACGGAATCACCTTAAAGACACTGGACACTATTGGTAATTGTAAAAGACTAGTCTTCTCACTTGGTGTATCTCAACATAATGCATAAAATAAGAAACCTGTGAAAATTTGAGCTACATCGATCGTCAAAGTTGCCAGATATTTCTGAAAGAAAAAACACCCTTGTCTCACCATGGTCACATGAAGTTGTGTGCTTTCAGATGCTTGATTTCAATTTCTCAAAAACTACGTCGTTTCAGAGGACGCTGTTTCTCACAATGTTTTATACTCCCAATTACTCATAATCAAGAAAGGTTTTATGATAATAATTATTTTGAGTAATTACCAATAAGTGTCCACTGCCTTTAAAAGGATGCGACTTTCTATTTTATTACTTGATAACTTATTGTGTGTACATTTTTGTAACTTTATATCCTGCTTTTTCTACGTCCAAAAGAGTGTACATATTCAAAAAGTGGGTTTTCAATGTTTTATATTAATTTGGATCGGAGCGATATTTTAATACTTTTCAGTACTTTAAACAGGGTTAACGCTAACTTTTCTTGAGATTGAGATTTGCTGCTCCTTCAAACGTTCCCCACAACTTTACAGGATTGGGGATTGAAGTATCCTTTGCAAACTAAAACCAGATCTTTGACGTCTCTTGGAGATTCCAGCCCTGAGCCAAACAAAAAAATATTTTAGATTTTGCTTTGGGTACTTTCATTAGCCCTTTGAGATATGGTTGTCACAAGAGGGCGCTGTTTGGATTTATCAGTTTGAGTGTTGAGTGAGTTTTGAATGTGTACTGAAAGTGAAACTTATCCTCAAAATTGAGGAAGTATTTGTATTTTTGACCTTGCAAACAATTGAGGCTGTTTTGTTGAATGTTTTTGATACTATGTGCACAGGATCCTGTATTTCCTGAAATATTGAGTAAAATCAACATTCAAATGCTGGTTTCCTTTGAACTTCTATATAGAGACTTAAAGGCAGTGAACACTATTGGTAATTGTCAAAGACTAGCCTTCACAGTTGGTGTATCTCAACATAATTATGCATAACATTTATTATAACAAACCTATGAAAATTTGAGCTCAATCGGTCATCGAACTTGCGAGACAATAAGGAAAGAAAAAAAACACCCTTGTCACATGAAGTTGTGTGTGTTTAGATGGTCGATTTCGAGACCTCAAGTTCTAAATCTGAGGTCTCGAAATCAAATTACTTCTTTCTCGAAAACTATGGCACTTCAGAGGGAGCCGTTTCTCACAATGTTTTATACCATCAACCTCTCCCCATTACTCGTCGCCAAGAAAGGTTTTATGCTTATAGTTATGAGTAATTACCAATAGTGGCCACTGCCTTTAAAGGTAGTAAAGGGTCATAGACCATTGTGGACTTTAGTTTAAAACTATTTGACAATTAGTGCATTATAGAAACTGAATTTGACCAGGAACTCTTTTTATATGCGTGAAGAGAATCATGTAGGCTATGTAATTGAGTGAACACAGAAATTAAGTACATTGAGTACGTGTAAATATAGTTTTTAGTGCTGTAGAAACTTGTTTTGCTTTCACAAGCTTTTTTTCTACAGGGTACGTTTTTAAATAGCATTCATAAGTTATTACATAGGGTGGAGGTTTTATAAAAACAAAATAAAGAGGCTGTATTCATTTTATACTATAAAATAAAAATAAAACTCTCCAAAGTTGTCTGTATTTCTTTTTTGTTATCTATAGTTTCGTCTCATTCGTTCTGTTTTGTACATAAGGGCAGAACATTTCATGAAGCTGTTAAGCAGAAAATTCTGCTTACAAAAAATCTTTTCTAGGAAGAAGTAAGTGAGGCAGCAGTCACAACAGTGTGAACTTAATGTAATTTTGGGTGGTCACCTGATTCGGCTAGCAACACTTTTCTGAGTTATATGTGCTTAGCACGTTTTTGTGCTTATAACAAGCTTTATGGACTTGAGCCTTGACCATGCACCCTCTTGTGAAAGCTACAGGAAAGTCTTGAGCCAAGACTAGTCTGCAATAATGTGGTGAATGGATCTACATCTTCCACAGTTAACCCTCCTACTTCTAACCAGCCATTCAATATCAACCATTGTGGGTTTTGAAGAGCCAGTTTTTGCCAGTGTCGCATGCAATTATGTCCTCTATGCAATACTATCCGGAGGACATTATTGCATATGCAATAATGTCCGCCAGACGGTTTTGCATATGCAATCGTGTCCGTCCGGACGCCGTGCATAATGCGATTGTGTCCGCCCGGACACATTTGCATATGCAGTTGTCTAATTAATTTAGGTAGACAATCAAAATCGGCTAAGACTTTTTCTGATGTCGTAAAGTAGGTTTCAATCACTTGCACGTGTTACTTCTATCTGTCTAGTTCGTGTGAGAATGATTTATTGATGAGAGCGCACCCTCTTGTGATAGTAACAGGGGAGTCTTGAACCACGCAAGACATTATGGCAATACTATTCTGCATGCAATGATGTGAATATTATGTGGTGAATGAATCTACAGAAAATAGACAAATTAGCTGTGCCAACTGCTTACCAACCCAAAGGACCTATAGTGGTTTTATGCCAAAAATAGTTAGTCTGTTTGATATAAGCTAATTGTGAAAGATTTTAAATCTTTCGCATTATTTTTAAGACCACACTGAGAGCATGCAGTCAATGAGATCTTTCAGACATAGTAAAAGTCGGTTTAAAGGCACTATTCGCACTAGTCTATTGGTAATTACTCAAAATAACTGTTAGCATAACAAGCAATGGAGAGCTGGGCCCAATTTCATAGAGCTGCTTAAAGACACTGGACACTATTGGTAATTGTCAAAGACCAGTCTTCTTACTTGGTGTATCCCAACATGTATGCATAAAATAACAAACTTGTTAAAAATGTGAGCTCAATTGGTCGTCGAGTTTGCGAGATAATAATGAAAGAAAAAACACCCGTGTCACACGAAGCTGTGTGTTTTCAGATGCTTGATTTCTTCGAGACCTCAAAATCTAATTGTGAGGTCTCGAAATCAAAATCGTGGAAAATTGCTTCTTTCTCGAAAACTACGTTCTTTCAGAGGGAGCCATTTCTCATAATGTTTTATACCATCAACCTCTCCTCATTACTTGTCACCAAGTAAGGTTTTATGCTAATAACTATTTTGAGTAACTACCAATAGTGTCCTCTGCCTTTTTAAGTAAAATAACATGCTTCAGTAGAAACATCCTTGCTTTAGTAAAATCAAAATATCGGTGTCGCATGCAATTATGCAATACTATCCGGAGGACATAATTGCATATGCAATAATGTCCGCCGGACGGTTTTGCATATGCAATCGTGTCCGCCCGGACGCTGCTGCATAATGCAATTGTATTTGCCCAGACACATATGCATATGCAGTTGTGTCCGCCCCGTGCAAAACCATCCAAGTTCTAAATCTGCGTTCTCGAAATCAAATTAGTGGAAAATTACTTCTTTCTCGAAAACTATGGCACTTCAGAGGGAGCCGTTTCTCACAATGTTTTATACCATTAACCTCTCCCCATTACTCGTCACCAAGAAAGGTTTTATGGTAATAATTATTTCTACGAATTTGATTTCGAGACCTCAGATTTAGAACTTGTGGTCTCGAAGTCAACCATCTAAACGCACACAACTGCGTGTGACAAGGGTGTTTTTTTCTTTCATTAGTATCTCATAAGTTCGATGTCCAATTGAGTTCAAATTTTCACAGGCTTGTTATTTTATGCATATGTTGAGATACACCAACTGTGAAGTATAGAGGTAAATTAAACGCACTTGGTCGACGGAACACGTTTGCCATTTTATTTTACAAGCATGTCATGAATGACATGGGAAATGTTCGGCTGTCGGGTATTCGCTGCAATCATAAAATACGTGAATATTCATGCAGCATATTATAGGTAGATTCAATGATGCACGCTCGCTTAAGCGCGCACATACCTGTACAGTCATGTACATGTCCGCCCTGGACACGATTGCATATGCAAAAGTGTCCGGAACGGACAGTATTGCATGGCGGACCCAATTGCATCTGACACCGGCTAAGAGACTCAACTCATAATTATTATGCTAAGTAAACAACAGCTAAATACCAGTCACAAGCAATATATGGCATGACAATTTTGGCCAGCAACCTGTGAAAAATAAGCAAGCTATTTTCGTGCTTAAGCAATTTTATTTGCTTAAGCAGCTCTATGAAATTGGCCCATAGTGTTGATAGTGCCACTGTGAGAAACGGCTCCTCTGCAACGTTGGTTTGAGAACGAAGTAATTTCTCACTAAAAATATATTTGAATAGAATGCGAGACATCAACTGTGCAAACTCGAAATCGAGCATATGAAAGCACCCAACTTGCGTGGCAAGGGTGTTTTTTCTTCCATTATTCACTCGCAACTCCGACGACCAAATAAGCACAAATTTTCACAAGCTGTTTGTTATTTTATGCATTATGTTAGATACACCAACTGGGAACAGCCAATACTACGTGTTTTGGTAACTCAGCAAAAGGTGTCAATGCCCTTAGTGTACAAGGTCAACTCTTAAGAAGGTTGCAACCCATGACGTCAGATGTTTACTATAAACGGCCACTTAGTCTGGAGTTATCAAGCGGACATGTTCACGGATCAGTGAATAAAAAATAAAACAAATAAATACCCTTGGATTTTGCACCCATTGTGTTTATCAATGTGATACGAATAACACATACGAAAACATTTGTTAAGCTCAGATGTCGGTAACGTACAGAAATGTTTTTGCTGGCAGTGTAAGCACTTTATTTAATCTACATTATACATAAACTGACAAACCTGTAGAAGTTTGGTTTGAGATCTACCGACCATCTGGGTCACGAACAAAATAGTGAAAAAACAATTACACATATTTCTTATGACATTATATAGATTTAAAACAAATGAATAAAACGCTCACTGCGCAATAAACTCCAAACGGAAGTTCTGTGCTTTCATATGCTTTAATTCTAGACCTCAAAATCTAAATCCGAGGTCTCGAAATCAAAATCGCATAACATTATTTCTTTCTCGAAAACTACGTCACTTCAGAGGGAGCCGTTTCTCACAATGTTTTATACTACCAACCTCTCCTCATAACTTGTTACCTAGTAAGGTTTTATGATAATAATTATTTTGAGTAGTTACCAATAGTGTCCACTGCTTTTAATTAACAATAAATAATCGGTGAAAATCTAATTTCATGAGGTGATCGTGAGACATAATTGCCGAAAATCTAGAGCGGTATGTCCACGCAGGAAGAATAATGATATATTGGGATAATATAATAATATGCTAAAGGCAGTGGACACTATTGGTAATAACTCAAAATAACTATTAGCATAAAACCTTACTTGATAACGAGTAATTGGGAGAGGTTGATAGTATAAAACATTGTGAGAAACGGCTCCCTCTGAAGTGACGTTGTTTTCGAGAAAGAAGTAATTTTCCACGAATTTGATTTCGAGAACTCAAGTTTAGAATTTTGAGGTCTCGAAATCAAGCATCTGAAAGCACACAACTTCATGTGACAAGGGTGTTTTTTCTTACATTTTCATCTCGCAACTTCGACGACCAATCGAGCTCAAATTTTCACTGGTTTGTTATTTTATGCATAATGTTGAGATACACCAACTGTGAAGACTAGTCTTTGACAATTACCAATAGTGTCCAGTGTCTTTAAATTTGCATCATATTTGAACACACAATCTGAGAAACGTTTCTGACAGTAACGTGTCTCATTTTTTTCAAAAAAATTGGGATAGAAATTGATGTATTTTTTGTCATAACCACATTACTTCGAATATCGCAAGATAGGGATTTGGAATTTCTTAAAAACAATGGCGAAAACCGGACCATCATATGCAAATTTCAGATATTGCGGAAAAAAGGGACAACATATTACTTGTCTATGTAATTCATCGTTTCTACATCAGTCTTTGGTATGTGTTCCTGCCGAATTCCCAAATAGACATTCCTGCAATTTTCTCATCATTTTTGTAAGTTTTAGAAACCGTGCATTACATATACAGCTTAGGGGAACCCCCCTACTTGAGCACGCAATAGCGCCCACGTCCCGGATGTGTGGTATACAAAGAAGAGATGCGACCAATCAAAATGCAGCACGTGAAAGGACGCTGAGCCTAAATGGTTTGATTGGTTGGTCTACAAAGAAAGCTGGTGGATTTCTCATTATTTAAAGGAGATGTCTTGTACGAATCTTAATATACCCTTGTAAAAGAAAAGGGAAAACAAAAATAGAACTTGGGCCACTTTAAGGTACTGGACTCCTTTGGAAATAGTTCAGTATCACAGAATATTATTCTTACTTGGTGTCAATCGAATCAGGCGCATCATGAACAATCTTTTTTTTTTTTTGGTGGGGGGGGGGTGGGTTGAGATATCAAACAAAGATAAAACTCTTCGCTTATCAATATTAGTACCAAATGTCTTAAGGTTATTCTCATGCATCTGTCTTTAGCTTGTTTAGGGGGCCACTTTGTGTTTCGTGGCTCCCGGGGCTGGATGTGTGCCCTAACATCTACAGCATTTTTCTAGTGTTTTAAAATACTTATCCGCTATCGAAATTTGGCGAGGGGGTATTTTGGGGACGTAGTTGAAGTCATGGGGGGCAAGTAGTAAAATCGGACGTGAAGTAAACGTTTTAAAATAATTGTTCACTTTATGCAGATTACTTGCAAGTCTTGTGACTAAAGATTTACATAAAATGAATAATTATTATAAAACGTTTACTTGACGTCCCGGGATTTCTGCAAACTACTTGCAAACCATGACTTCAACTACGTTCCCAAAATACCCCCTTGCCAAATTTCGCTAAGAGTCCAATAAATTACAAAATGCAAATAGAATCATCTTTGTAAGAAAACACACTTGTTGCACAAAACAGGCCTGAAGTCTTTTACTATATCCGAGTGCGGAGAAAAGTTACCTCTCTCTCGAAAACTACGTTTCTTCAGAGGGAGCCGTTTCTCACAACACTTTCAACAGCTCTCCACAATGCTCGTTTTTTGCTAACATTTTGTTTGAGTAATTACAAATAATATAGTATGCAATGGCTCAGGCAAAGTATATTAATTTTTGGAACCTTTGATTGTTTTAGTTCCATACAAATGTAGCTTTCTTTACCAGCGCATTGTATCTTTGTAAAATGCGCTTAGGCCTATAAGTCTTACTTATTTATTTATTATATAAATAAACTTAACAAAAACCGGTGAAAATTTAATTTCAAGAAGTGACGGAGCTCTGAGAAAATTGCTGAAAATCCAAAGCGACAATGTCCACGCAGGAAGAACAATCTGCAATGTCGGAATACACAATAATGATAAACGTTTCTGACAGTAACGTTTTTCAGATTCTTTTTTTTAAAGATAACATCTGATATCCTTTTTCCATAGTTTTTGTCTCCGACAACAATTATTTTGAGTAATTACCAAAAGTGTCCAGTGCATTTGAAACATCAGTTTCAGACCGAGGAAGCGAAATCGAGGCGGGATTTGTAACAACATAATTACCTCACATTACATGTGGAATATATGAATATGTAATTCCATCTTCTCAATTTTGTACACTATCAACCTCCCCATTACTCGTTATAAAGTAAGGTTTTATGCTAAACAATATTTTGAGTAATTTAACAGTGTCCACTGCCTTTTAACAGTGAAAATTTGCTGTAAGTCAGGAGAAAAGTAGAGCAAAGACACGTCTCAGACTTTGAAGAGAAAAAAATGGATATGACTTAATTTCAGAGGATAATATTTCACACAGTTCTATAGAAGCATGTGAAATATTATCCTCTGAAATGAAGTCATATCCATATTTTTTTCTTACAGAGTAAACTTTATAGCGTTTGTACGTTATTATTATTTTTTCCGGATCATGGGCTATTTTTTCTTCTTTTCAGATAATACAGTTTTCTTGGATAAGACTTCATTTCAGAGGGAAACAATCCACAGTTAGAAAACAAAAATGCTTCTAGTGTGAACTTCAAACTTGTTAAACAACGATGTTTTTTAGTATCCTGTCCTGGGAGTAGGGTAGGCCTGCAGCCGAGTTCACGAAATGCCAGGACAAATTAATTCTGTCTCGAGTTAGTACGAGTACACTCGTCCTAACTTGGGTTCTGTGCGTCCTAACGTCTATCGATACGGAACGAATTCGTTCGAAGTCCTAAGATTAATCCTAAGTTAGGAAGAGTTTGGTGAAAACGACGGCTGCCCCTTTAAAGAGAAATTATTACCCTTACCAACGCATAATTATAGATCGTGACCCTGGCATATATCAGCAGGCATCTGCGATTTCACTCAACACAAAAAGACCTAGACACGCAGTACGAGTTTAGCTATCAACTCGTGCAGACGTCAATACCAAGTGTAAAAAACCCTCCTGATTTTTTACAACCTTACACAAAAACCAGACAGTTTGCAGTCAAAACTACCTCAGTTTCGTCGAGGAATTGCAGTGGACTTTTTCAGTGATACTTTGTACGTACATTCTCAGTTGAAAATGAAGGCATTTTACGCGGTTCTTCTGCTGGCTGTGTGTGTAGCACGAGGTATGTTTTTCACTTTAATAACGAGCAGCCATTTTGTGTGCAGTATTATTTGGGTGTGGTAATTTTTTATGTTATGATACTCGATACTATACTGCATGCCTCACTGGTGGTGGGCTTCGCATCTTATGAAGTAGGAATGACTCACCATAGTAGCCAGTATATTTAGGGTGGTTCTGGAAACTTCCGTCCCTTGATGCTTCACAAAGACAGAGGCCCTTTTCGAAATGACGGCTTCGGCTTTGGATTCGGGCTTACATGGCGGTTTAAGGCTCCGTTCTATCGACTGAATCGCGCGTGCACGCAAAGCACGTGCAAAATTGTTTAAACAAACAGGCGGGCCCCAGCCCGAGCCGAATCCAAAACAGAAGCCGTGGTTTCGAAAGGGCCTATGAGCTAATAAATGCAAATCAATCGTAGTTGCTAAGTAAAGTGTGATGTCACAATACAAATCAATATGGTATTACTGACAACATGTCTTGGGATGTATTGCTTTGTGAAACCGGCCCCTGGGCCCAATTTCATAGATAGAACTGTTAGTGTTTAGCAGAAAACACTGCGTGACAAATTTCTTTGTTAAGCAAAAGGACGGCTTTGTGGAGGTGCTGGTCACACGTTTCTCCTTGCAACTAACTGGCTTGGTATTTTTAATCTATTTTGTTTCATCTTTATTTATCGTTTTTTTTAATTTTATGCCAGGACACTATTGGTAATTATACTCAAAATAACTATTAGCACAAATCAGGAAATCCATTACCAATAGTGTCCAGTGTCTTTAAAAACTAAAACTAAACTAAACTAAAAGTTGAGTGGGGCTCCAGTGTCAACAATCAAACCTTATTTTAAATTTTGCCTGGTAACCTGTCTCTGTTAAGCAATACTTTTCTTTGCTGAGCAAGTTTTTGAGCCTGTACAGGCTTTATGAAATTAGGCCCCACTGTGACCCCTCCTATAGGAAGCAACTTTAAATAATTATAACACAACTCTTGCTTGTTCTGTTTTCTGGTTGCCTGAAACAAAGGTCACGTGGGGTGAACTAACACTAGTGCCTAAAAAGTGTTTTAAAATAGTGCCTGGTTACATCGCCCTCTCTTGACGTGAACCATGAACAGCAACTAAATAACTTTCTTTCTTTTCCAAATTTCTTGTCTTATTTCACATTTAAGACAGAGCTTTGTTATAAAACAAATATTGACTGGGATAGTTCAGTAACTAGTGCATCTATTCCCCGAGGGCCTTTGAGTGACCCGAAGAGGGACCTATTTCCCGAGGCCAAAGGGGGGGGGGGGATAGACATACACTCGTGTGGTCTTGACCAGTTGACATTTCGAACAGTAAAAAAAATATAATATATTTTTGAGAACTTTTTGTTTTGTTTTTTTGTTTTCATTGCCTGAGCACCTTGGTGCATTTGACACAATTTCGTTAGTTATTATTATTATTATGTTTGGTTTATTGCAGCATCGGCTCTGAAATGCTACACATGCACTGATTGCCATCTTTCTGGATTTCTGGCAATTGTCGAGAACTCGGCTGAATGCAGTGTTTTTCAGGGCAGCTGCAGAAAGACAGTGACTGGCGGCGGTAAGCTTGTTTTTAAATGAAATTGGCCCACTGGTTTTCCTCAACCTAACGCTAATTTTGAGCAGAAAATGTTCATGAATAGATACAATAAAAGTCACAATTGACAGTTCAGTGGAGTTTACTTTAATTGTCGTGAAAACAGCAACAAAACCTGGCACATTCTCTTCAACAAAGTCAAATGTTTAGTCACGTGACAGCGAGTACCAACTACCGCTCTGTTTCTATACAGGGCGAGAGTCAAAATGAAGTTGACTGAGATTTATGATTTAAAAACAAAACACCAACTGACACTCAAAACCCCAGTGAAGCACATAATTAAACAAGCATTCTTTCCTGCTTACTTGAAGTAAAGAATGAATCAAATTAATCATTCCTAAGTCTGTTTTACTGAAAGCACTCATGTGAGTAGCTGTCCATTGAATGTTAAAGGCAGTGGACACTACTGGTAATTGTCAAAATAATTATTAGCATAAAACCTTACTTGATAACGAGTAATTGGGAGAGGTTGATGGTATAAAACATTGTGAGAAACCACTCCTTCTGAAGTGCCATAGTTTTCAAGAAAGAAGTAATTTTCCATGAATTTCATTTCGAGACCTCAAGTTTAGAATTTGAGGTCACGAAATCAACCATCTAAACGCACACAACTTCGTGTGACAAGGGTGTTTTTTTCTTTCATTATTATCTCACAAGTTCGATGACCAATTGAGCTCAAATTTTCACCTGTTTGTTATTTTATGCATAAGTTGAGATACACCAACTGTGAAGGCTAGTCTTTGACAACTATCAATAGTGTCCACTGCCTTTAAAGACACTGGACACTATTGGTAATTGTCAAAGACCAGTCTTCCCACTCGGTTTATGTCAACATATATGCATACAATAACAAACCTGTGATGAATGATCAATTTGTTCAGTCTTGTTATCTAATAAGCAGGAGAGTGCTTGTTAAATATTAGCTTAACTGAACTTTTGAAGAAAAAAAAATACACTTCACCAATCCCAGTCAACTTCTTTTTGACACGCCCTGTATATAAAAGGAAGACTGTCGACAGATAGCTACGTACATTTTTCCAACTCATTAGAAACCAGGGATATGAAGAGCAACTTACTTTCACAGGGTAACAAATTCATCGTATTACTAGAGCTTTGTGCAACCTTAGGAAAAGGCGCTGGTGCTATTATTATATTGGTAGTGCCCCAGCACGTTAAAGATGTCAGTTTTTTGGTCGATTTGACCCAAACATTTTGATTTAAAATTCAATAGATTTTTGATAGGGGTTCGAGAAAGTTACAAGCTTTCATTTCAGCCATTGCTTGAAAAGTCCGTCAATTATTAGTAGCAGTGAAATTAAGTGCTCAAAATTAGTTTTTGTCGGGATCCCGACAATATATCACATGACCAATATTTATATGTTTTATAAGAAACATTTTAAATTGTTCATGGTTTCTGATAAATTTTTTTCGTAAGAGCGCGTGATACTCTTTCAAATACCATTCACTAAATTTTATTTTTTATTGTTTAATGTTTGGGGCCCAAAATCTTACATAGCATCTTTAATCCCTAGGTTGTTGGTTTAAACCCCACTCTGGTATTGTTTTCAACCCCAAATCATTTTAAATATAATTCAAAATTATTTTCCTTTATATGATCTAAACCCTACAGTTGTTTCTAGAGGATGTGCAACAGGGGTCGAGTGCGAGGTAACTAACTTACTCGCAAAATGCAGTAAGGGGGCGGAGGACAACTGCCAGATCTGCTGCGACACCGACAACTGCAATGGCGCCGTCGCAGCAAAGGGCTCCCTCCTGGGTCTCGCCCTGGCACTTGTGACCGCTGCGTTCAGTAGGTACTTGTAGTATCTTAGGGGTCGAAGACATGCACAAGCTTAGAGTTGATGTTAGGAAGTAACCCATAATCATGTTTTGGGACTAATTATTAAAAACGATCTGGCATGACTCAAAGTCCAACAGTCCATTTCTCAAAGCTGTAAGTTAATTTTGGTGTTATCTGAAATAGTAATAATTATAGTTGACAATCATTATAGCTAGCTCGTAAACTCAGAATCTTTACTGGACCGGAATCAAAATGAGACCACAAATTAACTTTTCATTTTAGGCATTTCTTTCAAGCAACTTAAAGGCACTCGACACAATTGTCAAAGACCAGTGTTCTCACTTGGTGTATCCCATCATAAGCATAACATAACAAGCATGTGGAAATTTGGGCTCAACTGGTCATCGAAGTTGCGAGAAAATGATGAAAGAAAAAACACCCTTGTTGGATGAATTTACTTGGATGAATAAAATACTTCCAGCTAGAAGTCTTTTAAAGGAACACGTTGCCGTTTTACTTTGCGAACTAACACAGTCGGCCATTTATGGGAGTCAAAATTTTGACTCCCATAAATGGCCGAAGGAGTGATACTTGTGTGGATCATTATACTCTACTTTTAAAATATCTTTCTAATCATTTGCATTTTATAACGAACGGTTACAAACGCTTTTGAAAGACCAACTCGTCCGATCCAAGACAACGTGTTCCTTTAATATTTTAGTGAGAAGTTACCTCTTTCTCAAAAAACTATGTTACTTCACAGGGAGTTGTTTCCCACAATGTTTATTAGCTCTCTAATTTTGTTAAAGTTTTTAAGTTAATATTTGTTTTTTAGTAATTACCAAACGTGTGCCTTCCCTTTAAAGGCAACCGGCTGAACCACATGCAAAAGAAACACCTTGACCCAACAACATTATATTCTTTAAGTTGTAACTATTTAATAGTATCACAAATAATAAGAATGCAAAACTGATATACAATTGAACTTTCTAGTTGGATTTGGCCAGGAGCAAGTCCCCTTTAAAATTGCCTCGTGGGACAGGCCTTTGACCAAAACAACAGGCATTCAGAAAGTCAACTCTTTGCACTCACAACTCTACGGAAAAAAAATTACTCTATGGTTGTGTCTCAATGACAGAACAACAAACCCTTTAGCCTTCACATCGGCGGACCATAAAATGAATCCAGCCCACGATAACAAAGTTTACAACAAATCTTTGTTTATCAAACATAAAAGTTACCCTTGGAAATAATATTGTCAGTGCACAGCAACATATTGACAATACAATATTGGGTTATTCAAACCGATTCGCCCCCTCAATAGCGTTGTGTCACAAACGAACCAACGCCCCAACAGCAAGCGCCAGCTTTATACACAAACATTTTGGTAGGTTGAGAGAGAAAGAAAAACAAAGTCTAATGTTAAGGGTCCGATTTCCTGTAACTTCCGATTTGCCATTGTTCCTCAAATGAAATTGGTACTTAAAGGTAAACCTTTGGTAGTTCATCCAAAAGTGCATGGTACTTATAGGGGGTATGCCTTTAGCAGTTACTCAAAAAATGGTCATAACAAAACTTCCTTCGTAAGAAGCACTGCAGCTGTTGGCAAATGTTAAACATTTTTAGAAAAAACAATTCCCTTCAAAGGGATGTGGTTTTAGAGAGAGAGGGATTCAAAAGCATTTACTTATACACCAAGGAAGTTTTGGTAGTCTAATCTTTGTGATGTATTAACGGTAGCGATCATAACCATAAACTTTTTTGTAAACTTGCTTGAAAAGGAAGAACAATTATTAGTAGCTAAGCAATATATTGAGGTGTTACAAATACAAGCTCCTACAGTTTTGGTGCTGTAATGCACTAGTCTTGTACTCCAGGCTGAATGAGTCTCTATGCTATTTTTAAGAACCACCCCAACTCATTTAGAGATTATTACATGGTGTTACCGCAAACTCTTCCATATGCTATTTTTACTATTTTTTACTTATTGTGCCAACTTAAAGAGTCTTTCTTTCGGATCAATTTGTTTTTGGCTCATACTGTTTTTATATCTGTATGTTGTTGTTTTAGTTGGTCTTTTAAAGACCAATTTTTTTTTGTTATCGTTGAGTGGAATCCTCAATATTAAACAACTTGTTTAGAACAAAAAAGGTCAATTTGTAAAGTTCTGTGGTGTTGTCGATCTGTAGAGTTATTTCCTGTTTATAGTTCCTCACAAAACTGTCTGCGACTATTTTGTCAGCATTTCCAATCATGTGTAATGCTATACATTGGCATACATCCAGTAAGTACTTAAGGCCAAATAAAAAGATGCAGTTAATACCGAAACAAACACGATCCAGTTGAAATATCTCCACCTTGAGAGCCTAACAAAATGAGCCTGTTGAATGATGTACTAGCGTAAACACAGTGTATTGCTCACAATTTAGGGGAATTCTTTAGACTGCAGCACGCAATAACTGTGTAGACATTGTGAATGCATAATACAATTTTAAAATGTTGATGTTTGTTGGTGGTTGTTTGGGCACCTCTGAAAAACAGTGTTTTAACTGAGAGGTCACCCAAGGGTAAATAATAAATGCATAATGCATTAAATGAGGCATACAAAATACATCCAAAGTGAGACCGGATGTTGGCGTATCCGTAACTTGTCAATATCTTAGTTCATGGTGCTAGTTAGTCTAGGTTCCTAGACCATTGGTGTTGCGTGGTCACACACTGTAATGAACGAACGCTAGCGGGCGCTCTGTTTCTCTGATTTCCGGTGCCCGGAAATTAGAGAAACAGAGCGCCCGCCAGCGTCCGTTCATTACAAGCGTGTACAGTTTTTGCCGTGCATAATCGGAACGTTCGTTGTGTGTGACCACGCAACACCAATGGTCTAGGAACCTAGACTAGGTGCTAGTCGGAAGCAATACAACCGTTAGACTTGATGTCAAGTCGTTAGGCGCTGCATATTTCTAACAAAATACACATTATGCCGTTGTTCATGAAACAGTCACAGTGCGATTATACATTCATGCAGCGGTCGTTGGTAGCGCGTGACACACGTACTGGGATCGATGATGAGTGTACCGTCCCCATGAGCCAGCCCTGAGCCAAACAAAAACATATTTTAGATTTTGCTTTGGGTACTTTCATTAGCCCTTTTGAGATATGGTTGTCACAAGAGGGCGCTGTTTGGATTTATCAGTTTTGAGTGTTGCGTGAGTTTTGAATGCGTGCTGAAAGTGAAACTTATCCTCAAAATTGAGGAAGGATTTGTATTTTTGACCTTGCAAACAATTGAGGCTGTTTTGTTAAATGTTTTTGATACTATGTGCACAGGATCCAGATTTCGAGACCTCAGATTTAGAACTTGAGTTCTCGAAATCAAGCATCTGAAAGCACACAACTTCATGTGACAAGGGTGTTTTTTCTTTTATTATTATCTCGCAACTTCGACGACCGATCGAGCTCAAATTCTCACTGGTTTGTTATTTTATGCATAATGTTGAGATACACCAACTGTGAAGACTAGTCTTTGACAATTACCAATAGTGTCCAGTGTCTTTAAATTTGCATCATATTTGAACACACAATCTGAGAAACGTTTCTGACAGTAACGTGTCTCATTTTCAAAAAAAATTGGGATAGAAATTGATGTATTTTTTGTCAAAACCACATTACTTCGAATATCGCAAGATAGGGATTTGGAATTTCTTAAAAACAATGGCGAAAACCGGACCATCATATGCAAATTTCAGATATTGCGGAAAAAAGGGACAACATATTACTTGTGTATGTAATTCATCGTTTCTACATCAGTCTTTGGTATGTGTTCCTGCCGAATTCCCAAATTAGTGATCAGTTATACCACAATCATAGACATTCCTGCAATGTTCTCATCATTTTTGTAAGTTTTAGAAACCGTGCATTACATACAGGTTATAGACAATGGGCCGTGAGGTTAATATCTCTTTAGTTTTTCAATTCAATGACCACCATCTGGGGTGGGGGTGAAAAGTGGATAATATGGGACCCAATACCCTTCTCAGCAGCATATTTTTTTTCAAAGTCGCAAATATTGCATATGAGCGAGAACGGCTGGCTCAAAGTGTCAGTTAACATCAAGTGTATGTTATAAATTCATTACAAAAAAACCTTAGTTACTAATACAAATTCAAATGAAATTTCACCCTGAGAGCAATGTTTATTGATTTTGATGAAGGAAAACATACAAAAATAGTAGATTCTTTAAATTAGATCAATAAAATAGTGGTTTTTAAAGTAAAAAATGTAGTTCATGTTTTTTGGAACAAAACAAGAATGTATGCCTTAAACAAAAGTGAAAAACTCGCTCTAAAGGCATACAAATGTAGAATCTTTGTAAGGTGTGCTATATTATGCAACTACAGACTGCTATGGTTAAATCTCCAACTCCAGCGGTGAGCTTTGGAGGCGTAGCCTGAGGAAAAATAGAATGCTCTGGGGGTCGCCATTGGATGCAAAGTTTCAACCACAACACTCCAAGCACTCAATATTTTTTTGTCGGCCAATAGGGGTCGAAATGTGCGCAAGAGGATGGTACACGTGTTTACACACCAATGCGCAGGTAAACATGTATACCATCCCTAACCTTAGTGCATGTTTTGACCCCTAAATTGGCCTAGACCCTCTGCAAGTGGGCTTCGCGTTATGCAATGGGTGACATTGAGGTTTTAAACCTGCCAAAGTACATAACCCTGTACAAATATGCCATAACAGTGGGTGGTTTTCCTTTATTGTGAGAACTAAAAAGGTTAGCCTTTTTGTGGAGTCCAATTTTTGACACAAAAATGTCAAAAGGTAAAAACGCTATAAATCTCACAATATGCATAGGCACCCCCCGCCGCCTTAGAGTTCCCCAAATGGCATTGCAATAAGAACTTGATATACAGTATACTGTGGGGGGTTAAAGCATATTTTTTTATAGGTTTTTCGCTGTACGAGGTTGAAAAATCACTGTACGACCCCACAGTAAACTGTATATCAGGTACTGCGGTACCGTGCCAGAATTGTGCAGTTCGTCGTTCAACATGTGATTCATGCTACTAATGCTTCAAGCACCCTGCCGCTTTGAATTCATAACATTGCATTGCAGTAAAAACTTGATACAGTATACCGTGGGGATTGAAGCAAGTTTTTTTTATAGTTTTTTTTGCTGTACGAGGTTGAAAAACCACTATTCGATCCCACAGTATACTGTATAACAGGCAGTACTGCGGTACCGCGCCAAAATTAAGCAGTTCGTCGTCCAACATGTGATTCATGCTACAAGTGAATTCAAAGCGGGATGCTTGAGTAAAGAGCCTTGGACAATTTGCAAGATGCTGAATATTACACCATTTTCTGACTAACCTTTTTCAATTGGTAGATGATTTGTTGTTGTTAGAGGATATCAGCAGATGAATAAACAACTTTTTGTACCAGAATAACTTTAGTACTTCCTTAGGTTATTTAAATCAAACTACATTGTACATCAAAAGAGTCCATCCACTCTATGTTAAACTTTTCTCTCCAGGATACAATGATGCAAACCAATAATGGGCCATTGGCACAACCTGCATAGTATATTAAGTATATTTTGTTTCATTGACGCAGCACTGTAGCTTATTGATGCAAGTCTTTGTACTCACATATTTATAAAAGCAGCTTTTCAAGTCCATCTGTGCGATTCTGTAATACTATGAATAAGAAAAATAATCCCCGACACAAGTGCCTCAAAGAAACAAAATATACTTGGCTATCAAGCATATGGCCCCAGTCTCTCTACTGTAATCATAGACAGTCAAATAATTGCTCTAATCTTCTTCAGGATCAGATAACTCGTCATCTTCATCTTCATCATCGAGGTGAGCATGTCCAGTTATATTGTTACAGTTCTCTCTGGCACACTTACAGAGATCAATACATGAAACAGTGTTCTGCAATAAGTACAGGTGTTGGTATCGCTGCATTTGTTCTTCGTGCAACTTCCAGAACAGTTGGCAAACTCCATGACACTATCTGGTGCTGGTGGAAGGGTCATCCAATTGATGAGAAGGTTGCCATTTTCCATCTTCCATCCATGGTTAGAAGGTAGTGGGATCTCTGGAGTGGGTTGAAGGCTTCTCTTCCATATACCTGCCAAATCAAAACAATGAGTCATAATTACTAAATAGGTATTATTTGGTAAACAGTTATTCCACGAATTACATGTCTGCAAATTATTAAATTTGAGAAAAAAGGGAACATGCTAGCCACAGACGATTTCACATCTAGAGTTATTTCCTTTTTTGCCAAAACGTTCAATGTGCTATAATAAAAAATAGCTTCACACTGTTTTATGAGAGTTGATTGTGGATTTTAGGGTGATAAATTGCTTTGCCTCATTGATGAATTCATTTCAGAATTTGAAAACAACGCATGTGTGCATTAAGTTGATAAATTGTAAACTCAATTGAAAAGTTAACCAAGAAACATTGTTTTAAAATAACAATGGCAATTGTGGATACATGTACAACGATACCAGTTGTGCGTACATGGTAAAATTTAATTATTTCGGCGTGTACAAAATGTTACAGTTTTGGCAAGACATGCTAGGGTACTACATACATGCTAAAATAAAATAATTTCTGCCATGAACAACGTATGTACCAGTTCCAGTTGTGGATTAATTTAGGGGGTTAACCTGTTCTGACATAAAATTAAATATTTTAGCAGTTGCGGTTTGTATAATTCTAGTAAATTGTAGTAGAACTTCTACATAGTAGAAGTAGGCCTAGGCCCACTATGCTAAAAATATAATTAATTTTAAAAGGGAAGCTTTCACAGTTTCAGTTTTAGAACAACCATATTATTATTATGATAAATAATATCTCCAAACCGTGTTAAAAACTGTAAGTTTAATGAAAATCTTATGATGGTGTTGACATTGTGTATTTTGTCCTACAACATGTACAACAAGCACCCAAACCCTTTGTATTATAATTAAGTTTTTGCTTGCTGCTTGATCTGTCCTTACTCATGATTGTAGTATTGTCGTCAAATCGGAAAGACTAAAATTCCATTGGCATTAGACTATAATAGTATACAATGTACTTGTCATGCTTGTAAAAAAATACATTTGACATACCTGTACAAGCAGAGCTGCTGGCAACCATTTCTCTGCTCTTCGTCATCCGTTGAGTTACTCGTAAAATGTGTTGCTTGTCAGTAAATCTCGAATAACAAATGCGGTGGAATCCTGCATCGCACGGAATTGCCATCGCCGATGCAATGTTGTCGCCATGTCTTCTCGTTTTGCTCTAGTAAGAGCGTTGAGAATATTGATCCAGATCCAGATGTCTGTTGAACTCGGCAGCATGTTTGTTGACGAAATCTTTTGCTATTTCGGCCTGATCGCCCTCTAAATGTTGCCATTGAAGAACAAAATCTACAAAACGAGCCCATGTCTTTTACATGGGCTATTACATTACTATTGCACATGCTATTACATTTCACTAACTTGGGTTTTTTTGGCCGGGAAAGTACACATAAACCACCGTTTCTGAAAACATTCTTCGTCGCTCGATAGAATTTCGTCCTCAGACGAGTCGGCCAATTTGCGCTATCCCGTCCATCCTGGTGCCGACAGTAGAGCGCTTCTCATTGGTCCGTACGGACAGTGGGATTTTTGTCGGAGTTACGGCTTATCTGATTGGCTAACCATTTTAATGGAGGCTCGTGTAAAATATTGAGACGTTCTTTGTAACATTGTGAAGTCAAAAGTCGGTATCTATCTTGTGAAAAGCTATGGTAACTAAGATTTATTTTTCAATTTACTATAATGGTTGTCCGACTTCCACCCCTTTCCTGGGTCATTAACGGAAAAGATAAACTGCCAGGGCCCATTGTCTATTAGGGGGAGCACGCAATAGCGCCCACGCCCCGGATTCGACCAATCAAAATGCAGCAAGTGAAAGGACGCTGAGCCTAATAGTTTGATTGGTTGGTCTACAATTAATAAAGCTGGTGAATTTCTCATTATTTAAAGGAGATGTCTTGTACGAATGTTACCCTTGTAAAAGAAAGGAGAAAACAAAAATAGAACTTCTATAGAAGCATGTGAAATATTATCCTCTGAAATGAAGTCATACCCATATTTGTTTCTTACAGAGTGAACTTTATAGCGTTTGTACGTTATTGTTATTTTTTCCGGATCATGGGCTATTTTTTATTCTTTTCAGATAATACAGTTTTCTTGGATAAGACTTCATTTCAGAGGGAAACAATCCACAGTTAGAAAACAAAAATGCTTCTAGTGTGAACTTCAAACTTATTAAACAACGATCATAGTATCCTGTCCTGGGAGTAGGGTAGGCCTGAAGCCGAGTTCACGAAACGCCAGGACAAATTAATTATGTCTAGTTAGTACGAGTGCACTCGTCCTAACTTGGGTTTTGTGCGTCCTAACGTCTATCGATACGGAACGGAACTCGTTCGAAGTCCTAAGATTAATCCTAAGTTAGGAAGAGTTTGGTGAAAACGACGGCTGCCCCTTTAAAGAGAAAGTATTACTCATACCATGGAGGAATAAATTATAATAATTTATTCCTCCATGTTCATATACCAACGCATACAGATCGTGAACCTGGCATTGAAATTGAGCAGGCATAAATCTGCGACTTTCACTCAACAAGACGACCTCGACAGTGCACTGTGCAAAACCAAGTGTAAAAAACCCTCCTGATTCTATACAACCTGACACAAAAACCAGACAGTTTGCAGTCAAAACTACCTCAGTTTCGTCGAGGAATTGCAGTGGACTTTTTCAGTGATACTTTGTACGTACATTCTCAGTTGAAAATGAAGGCATTTTGCGCGGTTCTTCTGCTGGCTGTGTGTGTAGCACGAGGTATGTTTTTCATTTGAATAACGAGTAGCCATTTTGTGTGCAGTATTATTTGGGTGTGGTAATTTAGGAAAAATTGTTACGTTATTTTTCTCTCTTTTTTTTCTGGATGTATATATGCGGTAACCCTTCTTCTCAGGTAAGGAAAAAAATTCAGTGGTTTTGGAGTTAATTAACGGCGGATAAATTGGTGGCGACGTCCGGAAGATTATCCGTAATTTATGTTAGGATACTATACTGCACGCCTCACTGGTGATGGGCTTCGCATCATATGAAGTAGGAATGACTCACCATAGTAGCCAGTATATTTAGGGTGGTTCTGGAAATTTCAGTCCCTTGATGCTTCACAAAGACAGAGGCCCTTTTCGAAACGACGGCTTCGGCTTTGGATTCGGGCTTACATGGCGGCTTAAGGCTCCGTATTATCGACTGAATTGCGTGCACGCAAAGAACGTGCAAAATTGTTTTAAAACAAACGGGCGGGGCCCAGCCCGAGCCGAATCCAAAACCGAAGCCGTGGTTTCGAAAGGGCCTATGAGCTAATAAATGCAAATCAATCATAGTTGCTAATTAAAGTGTGATGTCACTATACAAATCAATATGGCATTACTGACAACATGTCTTGGGATGTATTGCTTTGTGAAACCGGCCCCTGTGCCCAATTTCATAGATAGAACTGTTAGTGTTTAGCAGAAAATACTGCGTGACAAATTTCTTTGTTAAGCAAAAGGACGGCTTTGTGGAGGTGCTGGTCACACGTTTCTCCTTGCAACTAACTGGCTTGGTATTTTTTATCTATTTTGTTTCATCTTTATTTATCGTTTTTTTAATTTTATGCCAGGACACTATTGGTAATTATACTCAAAATAATTATTAGCACAAATCGGGAAATCCATTACCAATAGTGTCCAGTGTCTTTAAAAACTAAAACTAAACTAAACTAAAAGTTGAGTGGGGCTCCAGTGTCAACAATCAAACCTTATTTTAAATTTTGCCTGGTAACCTGTTTCTGCTAAGCAATACTTTTCTTTGCTGAGCAAGTTTTTGAGCCTGTACAGGCTTTATGAAATTAGGCCCCATTGTGACCCCTCCCTAGGAAGCAACTTTAAATAATTATAACACACCTCTTGCTTGTTCTGTTTTCTGGTTGCCTGAAACAAGGTCACGTGGGGTGAACTAACACTAGTGCCTAAAAAGTGTTTTAAAACTGTGCCTGGTTACATCGACCTCTCTTGACGTGAACCATGAACAGCAACTAAATAACTTTCTTTCTTTTCCAAATTTCTTTTCTTATTTCACATTTAAGACAGAGCTTTGTTATAAAACAAATATTGACTGGGATAATTCAGTAACTAGTGCATATCTATTCCCCCGAGGGCCTTTGAGTGACCCGAAGAGGGACCTATTTCCCGAGGCCGAAGGGGGGGGGGGGGGGGGTAGGAATAGACATACACTCGTGTGGTCTTGACCAGTTGACATTTCGAACAATAAAATAAATTACAATATTTTTGAGAACTTGTTTGTTGTTTTTTTGTTTTCATTGCCTGAGCACCTTGTTAGTTATTATTATTATTATTTTTGTTTATTGCAGCATCGGCTATTTATTGCTACTCATGCGATGTGTGCTATCTTTCTGGAGTTCGGTCATTGGCCGGGAACACGACTGAATGCAGTGCTGGCCAGGACAGATGCAAAAAGTCGGTGGCTGGCGGAGGTAAGCTCGTTTTTAAAGGGTGGCTGCAGTGTTTTTTTTTTTAATTTAAACGATTAAACATGACTTTTTAAACCTGAAATATTTGTTTTAATTTATTATTTAATGCGCAAGTATTTTAAAAGTGGTTTTCAAGAGATTAGGGGAACCCATCCCGCCCCTAAAAGGGAGCCTTCATGTGACGTCATGTCGGGAACCCGAGCCGTCGGGCCCCCTGGCTGTGTGCATATAGAGACGTGTGCACTGTGTGGCCTGGTACCTAGGTGCGTGTAGTTAGGGACCGGACTCTTTTTGCCGACGATATGTTTGAATTCCCGACGTGACGTCGATGGTAGGGGGCGGTAACAATCCACAAAAGGGGGGGTATGACTTATTCGCTAATTACGCAAGTGAGATATGTCGGTGAATAAACAAAACACATTTTATTGATGTTCAATACATATATCAGAAATAAATGACAGCAAAATTAACTGTTTTATTTTAATTCACTGCAGCATCCCTTTAATAAAAGTGGGTCACCGTTTTCCTCAACCTAACGCTAATTTTGAGCAGAAAGTTTTCATGAATGGATACAATAAAAGTCACAATTGACAGTGCAGTGGAGTTCACTTTAATTGTCGTGGAAACAGCAACAAAACCTGGCACATTCTCTTCAACAAAGTCAAATCTTTAGTGACGTGACAGCGAGTACCAACTACCGCTCTGTTTCTATACAGGGCGTAAGTCAAAATGACGTTGACTGAGATTCATGATTTAAAAACAAAACACCAACTGACACTCAAAACCCCAGTGAAGCATGGTAGTTAAACAAGTATTCTTTCCTGCTTACTTGAAGTAAAGAATGAAACAAATTAATAATTTCTAAGTCATTGAATGTTAAAGGCAGTGGACACTATTGTTAATTGTCAAAATAATTATTAGCATAAAACCTCACTTGATAACGAGTAATGGGGAGAGGTCGATGGTATAAAACATTGTGAGAAACGACTCCCTCTGAAGTGCCATAGTTTTCAAGAAAGGAGTAATTTTCCACGAATTTCGAGACCTCAAGTTTAGAATTTGAGGTCTCGAAATAAACGCACACAACTTCGTGTGACAAGGGTGTTTTTTTCTTTCATTATTATCTCACAAGTTCGATGACCAATTGACAAAGGTTTGTTATTTTATGCATATGTTGAGATACACCAACTGTGAAGGCTAGTCTTTGACAACTATCAATAGTGTCCACTGCCTTTTGACTGGTCTTTGACAATTACCAATAGTGTCCAGTGTCTTTAAAGGCTTTAAAGACACTGGACACTATTGGTAATTGTCAAAGACCAGTCTTCTCACTCGGTTTATCTCAACATATGCATAAAATAACAAACCTGTGATGAATGATCAATTTGTTCAGTCTTGTTATCTAATAAGCAGGAGAGTGCTTGTTAAATATTAAAAAAATACACTTCACCAATCCCAGTCAACTTCTTTTTGACACGCCCTGTATATAAAACGAAGACTGTCGACAGATAGCTACGTACATTATTCCAGCTCATTAGAAACCAGGGATATGAAGAGCAACTTACTTTCACAGGGCAACAAATTCATCGTATTACTAGAGCATTGTGCAACCTTAGGAAAAGGCGCTGGTGCTATTATTATATTGGTAGTGCCCCAGCACGTTAAAGATGCTATGTCAGTTTTTTGGTCAAATTTGACCCAAACATTTTGAATTAAAATTCAATAGATTTTTGATAGGGGTTCGAGAAAGTTACAAGCTTTCACTTGAGCCATTGCTTGAAAAGTCCGTCAATTATTAGTAGCAGTGAAATAAAGTGCTCAAAATTAGTGTTTGTCGGGATCCCGACAATTTTATCACATGACCAGTATTTATATGTTTTATTAGAAACATTTTAAATTTTTCATGGTTTCTGACAATTTTTTTTTCGTAAGAGTGGGTGATACTCTTTCAAATACCATTCACTAAATTTTATTTTTTTATTTTTTAATGTTTGGGGCCGAAAATCTGACACGGCATCTTTAATCCCGAGGTTGTTTAAATCCCACTCTGGTATTGTTTTCAACCCCAAATCATTTTAAATATAATTCAAAATTATTTTCCTTTATATGATCTAAACCCTACAGTTATTTCTAGAGCATGTGCAGTAGAGAGCGAGTGCGGCGTATCTGACTCAGTCGCACAATGCGGCGGGGGGGTGGAGGACGACTGCCAGATCTGCTGCGACCACGACAACTGCAATGGCGCCGTCGCAGCAAAGGGCTCCCTCGTGGGTCTCACCCTGGCACTTGTGACCGCTGCGTTCAGTAGGTACTTGTAGTATCTTAGGGGTCGAAGACACGCACAAGCTTAGAGTTGATGTTAGGAAGTAACCCATAATCATGTTTTGGGACTAATTGTTAGAAACAATCTGGCATGACTCAAAGTCCAACAGTTCATTTCTCAAAGCTGTAAGTTAATTTTGGTGTTATCTGAAATAGTAATAATTATAGTTGACAATCATTATAGCGGGGATAGGATAGGATAGGATAATAAATGTTGGTGCTGTCCCATCCAGTGATGTTGTGTCTGTTGACTTGTGGTAAATTGAAAAAATGTATTGTATTAATACGATTCCAACTACAATGTATAGTAACTGTGCTGTACTATTTCCACCGTTGTTTATATAAACATGGTGTTTATGGGAAATAGTTTAACCAGGCAATGTGACCCTTTCAGATATTATCTGAAAGGGTCACATTTCCTGGTTAAACTATTTCCCATATTATCTGAAAGGGTCACATTTCCTGGTTAAACTATTTCCCATAAACACCATGTTTATATAAACAACGGTGGAAATAGTACAGCACAGTTAGTTGACAATCATTATAGCTAGCTCGGCAGGACTTGTAACCGGAATCAAAATGAGACCACAAATTAACTTTTCATTTTAGGCATTTCTTTCAAGCAACTTAAAGGCACTCGACACAATTGTCAAAGACCAGTGTTCTCACTTGGTGTATCCCATCATAAGCATAACATAACAAGCATGTGGAAATTTGGGCTCAACTGGTCATCGAAGTTGCGAGAAAATGATGAAAGAAAAAACACCCTTGTTGGATGAATTTGTGTGCTTTCAGATATAGGAATAAAATACTTCCAGCTAGAAGTCTTTTAAAGGAACACGTTGCCGTTTGTTATAAAATGCATATGGTCTGAAAGATGTTGTAAAATTAGAATATAATGATCCACACACATTTGCCTCGAAATTGCATGTTTTTCCTTTTACTTTGCGAACTAACACGGCCGGCCATTTATGGGAGTCAAAATTTTTACTACTATACAAAAGAACTTTCTAGTTGGATTTGGCCAGGAGCAAGTTGCCTTTAAAATTGCCCCGCGGGACAGAGCCTTTGACCAAATTGGTAGTTCATCCAACAATTTTTTGTAAACTTGTTTGAAAAGGAAGAACAATTATTAGTAGCTAAGCAATATATTGAGGTGTTACAAATACAAGCTCCTACAGTTTTGGTGCTGTAATGCACCGAGTAGTCTTGTACTCCAGGCTGAATGAGTATCTATGCTATTTTTAAGTAGGATTTGAAACTTTGCATGGTGGAGATAAGATATAGAAGAGTTTGCGGTAACACCATGTAATAATCTCTAAATGAGTTGAGGTGGTTCTGAAAAGAACCGTTGGTTTAACTCAACGTTTCGATCAGTATGCTCTGATCGTCTTCTTCTCAAGACGATCAGAGCATACTGATCGAAACGTCGAGTTAAACCAACGGTTCTTTTCAGAACCACCCCAACTAATTTAGAGATTATTACATGGTGTTACCGCAAACTCTTATATATGCTATTTTTACTATTTTTTACTAATTGTGCAACTTAAAGAGTCTTTCTTTCAGATTAATTTGTTTTTGGCTCATACTGTTTTTATATCTGTATGATGTTATCGTTGAGTGGAATCCTCTATATTAAACAACTTGTAAAGTTCTGTGGTGTTGTCGATCTGTAAAGTTATTTCCTGATAGATTCCTCACAAAACTGTCTGCGACTATTTTGTCAGCACTTCCAATCATGTGTAATGCTATACATTGGCATACATCCAATAAGTACTCAAGGCCAAATAAAATGCTATACATTGGCATACATCCAGTAAGTACTTAAGGCCAAATAAAAAGATGCAGCTAAAACCGAAACAAACACGATTCAACGTTCAAATATCTCCACCTTGAGAGCCTAACAAAATGAGCCTGTTAAATGATGTACTAGCGTAAACACAGTGTATTGCTCACAATATGTAATAGGGGAATCCCTTAGATTGCAGCACCCAATAACTTACTAGGCATTGTGTATGCATAATACAATTTTAAAATGTTGATGTTTGTTGGTGGTTGTTGGGCACCTCTGAAAAACAGCGTTTCACTGAGAGGTCACCCAAGGGTAAATAATAAATATATAAATACATAAATGCATAATGCATTAAATGAGGCATACAAAATAATACATCCAAAGTGAGACCGGATGTTGGTGTATCCCTAACTTGTCAATGTCTTAGTTCAGGGTGCCAGTCAAAAGCAGTACAACTGTTGGACTTGATGACAAGTCCTTAGGCGCTGCCTATTTCTAACAAACACACATTCTGCCATTCATGAAACAGTCACAGTGCGATTATACATTCATGCAGCGGTCGTTGGTAGCGCGTGACACACGTACTGGGATCAATGACGAGTGTACCGTCCCCGTGACTACACCGCGCTTAACAATTGCTGACTTGATTTCAAGACTATACAACCGTTGGCTCCCATGTAGCCAGGGATCACACCCAGGTTTACAACACAACCTAGGAAACGGCAGCAGAGGGATCACCTTTAAAGGGGATGCAACTTTTCATTTCAAATTATCAAGTAAAATACACAAGCTACTTGTGGTTTGGAGAATTGTGTTTATATGTTTTTTATTTGTACAATTTGCAGCGTTAAAGTAAATTAGCAACAAACAGTGTTTTGTCTACTGCAAATGAGCGTACAGAATAAAAGCTTATACAAAAGGCACTAGCTATGTTTGTTAAGCTGGCAACTCTGTGAGTCCCATTATGAGGTCTGTAAAGGCAGTGGACACCTTTGGTAATTACTAAAAATAATTATTAGCATAAAACCTTACTTGGTAACGAGTAATAGAGAGAGGTTGGTCGTATAAAACATTGTGATAAACGGCTCCCTCTGAAGTGGAGTAGTTTTCGAGAAAGAAGTAATTTTCCACGAATTTGATTTCGAGACCTCAAGTTTAGAATTTGAGGTCTCAAAATCACTCCTTGAGACAAGGGTGTTTTTTCTTTCATTATTATCTCGCAACTTCGATGACCGATTGAGCTCAAATTTTCACAGGTTTGTTATTTTATGCACATGATGAGACACCGGACACCTTTGGTAATTGTCAAAGACCAGTATTCTCACTTGGTGTATCCCAACAGTTGGGCTCAATTGGTCATCGAAGTTATATATAAACAAAGAATTAAACAAAACAATAAAAAATGCCCTTGTTGCACAAATTTGCATGCTTTCAGATGCCTAATAAAAGGCTTCAGGCCTGAAGTATTTTAATAAGTGAGAAATCACCTCAGAGGGAGCCTTTTCTCACAATGTTTTAAACTATCAAAAGCTCTCCATTGCTCGTTACCGAGTAAGTTTTTATGCTTCAACTATTTTGAGTAATTACCAATAGTGTCCAATGCCTTTAAGACACAGGAATTCTTTAAAAAAAGGAAAACAATTTACAAAAACGGACATTTCTCAAAAACTGTACAGACAGTTCAATATAATTTTAAATGATATCAAAATCTATTTTTACAAGATAATGGCTAGAAAAAAACTACATATAATTTACAAATTCTCAGCAAAAGTGAAAAAGACTATGAACAATTGAAAAACATCTTCAGAAAAAAAGCCGATGCCATTTTTCCTGGTATCAAATAACTATGCTCTTGATTAAAAGAAATTTGTCAAAACTTAAAAGATTGTTAAATTCTACAAGCCTTCTATAGATAGAAGAATGAAATATTAAAAGAAATTTAATTTGTTTTTGTCAGTAGTTATACAGGTTTGTTTGGGGTCATCAGCTGCTCCAAAAACGAGTTTGCGATTTTCTATTTATTCTACTCGGACACCATGTTGAAATTCTTTAAATTCAGTTAAAATTCTAAATAAAACTTTTGCAGAAATTTGTGACTAGGATTCAAAAATATTTAATAAAAAATATGTCAAGTACTGGATGAAAAAAGGTACACTTTATAATGAATACTTTGAGCTGTGATTAATCAAATTAAAATAAATAGTACCATTAATCAATCATTTGTCAAAACTTGATATGTTATTTTTGGTATCAGTAAAAACTGATAACCAATACAAAAAATATATATAAGACCATTAAATTATCAATAAGTCATGAACAAATATATGTACCTTCAGTTAATGACTTATCAATTGATTATCAATATCAGCAACGGATCAATGCCCCAAAGTACTGATTCTTTGGTTTAAAATATTTTCTTGTTTTGATAAATAACTGAAAATCGATCAGACATTCATTATTGACGACTTAGAAGTAGTTTAGTAAAGCAGGTCACATTATTGATAACTGAAAATGTTTCTCAAACTTTGTTAAAATACACATTTTATTTTCGTCAATCCTTCATTAATATATACAGACAAACATCTATGCCTATTAGTTTATTAAATTCTAAGAGGCAGTGGTTACAAAATTTTCAATATTTAGGCCAAATATAATAAAGACATGTTGAGCGTCCCCACTTGCTTCCTTTTTGAAGACCGCCTCCTTAACAAAAAAAAAAAATAATCTCAGCAAAGAAAAAAACATTTTTGACAAATGAGCAGCCGTTTGTATACAAACAATTGTCGGAAGGCCTTTTTGGAAAAAATGAATAAGAAAAAAAGGCCCGGCTCTTTCTTTTTTCGTGAAAAGGGAGGACGCTAAACATGTTTTATATTTTATTTGGCCTTATCTTGTCACGCCTGTATCTGAAATATCAGGCAATTCTTTCATTTATAATTACAAAATATATATAAAAACTCTGGACCATAAAAATGAATATAAGAATTATATACACACACAAAATAAAAAAAATAACAACAAAAATACGGATGATGCGGTTACCGGGGTAACAGAGTTGGTAAAAATGCAGATTCGTCAGAGAACATGGCGTCCAGGCTTATACTTCAAAGAACAACAAACGCAATTCCTTCCATGTCCCTGGTCATTGGCTTGGTCCCCTTGAAATGCTCCAGTAGAAATTTACAACTCCCTCATAGGGTGCCCTTTAATGAGAAGAAAATGCCTGGCAGCCCTTGTTCTTTCAAAAAACGAAGCATACAGGCCTGATTTTATCCAGCAATGGGCTCGGAGATGAATTGAAAAATGGAGCGTTTAAAAAAAAAACGCACTGTCCTGCAGTGTTGAACTCAAAGTAACTGGAAGCAACCTGGGACAAGTTTCATAGAGCTGCGAAGTAGACACAAAGCGAGGATGGGTCAACGGTCAAACCTTAAAAACATTTTGATCATCAATGATACGAAACAGTCGTAAACCTAAACTAGTTCACGGGAGGATAAATGCTGGAACAGTTTCTCGACCTTTGTCAACTCATTCCCCCTCAGCACCCCAAACTCTGATGGCAGCCAGGTCTGACATTAAAACTGTGCTGGCTTCGGCCGACTGGCTGCGCAATCCTCATCCAATGAAACACAAGCAAACACTGTTGTACATGTATGATCGGAAGTGGCTTTAGGGTTAGACGTCTTACAAAATGTAAGTCCCGAGAATAAATTCTCACCTTATGAGTGAGACCGGCATTGCTGTCATGTTCGACTTTGAAAAGTTTGCATCGTCAGCTAGTAGCCCTCATCCACAGAAAAACCTATAAGCAAGAACTGTTGTAGGATCTGGATAGGCTTTCGGGTTAGCCGTCTTAAGTCCGCAAATATAGACTTCCTTCATCGGAGTGAAAACTGTATTGCTGTCATGTCTGTATTCTAAAAGTTTGCATAATCATCTAGCCGCCCTCGTCCACAAAAACATCCACAAGCAAAAGCAGAGAGAATTTTGGGGTGTTAGCCTTCTTAAGTCCACAAATATAAATGCCCACCTAAACCCGGCAACGTAAGTCTGAACTCTAAAAGTTTGCATCATCAGCTAGCACATTGTTCCCAGAGTTGACGATGAGTAAGAATACCCACAAGCCCCCGCTGTATCGTCGTCTTGGCAACTGGTGGCGACGTTGAGTGGTTTGCAATCTTGCTTGCCGTTGTCTCTTTTTAAAGGTAGCTCGCCGCCGGGCTGCGGAGGAGGTAGCATCTTTGCCACCTCTTCGTTGTTCAGTTTGACGACAAGGTTGGCCTGGGAGATTCTACTCTGCTGTTTGTGTAAGAAAAGAAATTTACCTAAATTAAAAACTGGTGCAAAACCTTAAGCTAGACATTTATGTATATCTGGTTCGTATCGACGTGCTGTCAATTTCACCAAACTCTTCCTAACTTAGAATTAAAGGACTAAGTACAGTTAAGTTCCGTATCCATAGACGTAAGGTCGCATTGAACCCATCCGAAGTTACTAACTCGAGATTTATCCTAGTGTTTCATGAAATTGGTGCAGGTCTACTACATGTACTTTTGGTTGGCCTATGAACACATCTGAGATTTCTTGGATTGACCAATAAAAAACCCATAATAAATATAATAATAATAACCTTATTTATATAGCGCTTTATACAAATTCGATACACAGCACTTCAGAAAAACAAAAAGAAACCAAATAGTAAAATAGAGTACAAAACTACACAATAAGTTACAAACAAAAACAATGCAATTGATAATAATAGAAATGAGCGTAATTACATAATGCAATGTAAATGTTAAATACTTACTGGCTTTGAGTAGTACTTCCATGAGCACGGTTGCGTCTTTGGTAAGATCGTGATTTCGTTTGTGATGTGATTAAACCTCGGATTTGAGAAGGTCACGATAGGATCAGCGCGGCATACCTGACGCTTCCTAGTACAAGAAGAAAAAAAATCAGTTACAACGAAGGAAGGATAATTGAGAGGGCATTTTAAATATATGCTTATTACGTCCCAATTATAAGAACCAATTACAAAGAAAAATGTTACGGTTTACAAGGTGCTGTGGCACATCTACAGTTAACCATACCAGAAAACACCTCTGGTGATTCTGATCGGCAGAGTGTGGGTTAGAGTCCCAGTTGTGACACCTGGGGTCGATTTCACAAAGAGTTAGGACTAGTCCTTTGAGATATTAAAAACTTAAGGGTAGTCGAAGGTTAGGATGAGTTACTCCTGTCCTAACTCGAGATAAGACTAGTCTCAACTCTTTGTGAAATCGGTCGGTGACCTTAAGCAAGACACTTAACCATGATGTTTCGTCCTTCGGTAGGGACGTTAAGCCGTCGGTCCTGTGTGTTGTGTATTGCATGTAAAAGAACCCAGTGCACTTATCAAAAAGAGAAGAGGTTCACCCGGTGTTCCTGGTTTGTTTGGCTGCATATTGTGTCACAGCACCTTGAAATATTTTAAGGGAAGCTTTCTACAATCATTATCTTCAAACGGTGTAAGTTTTACGTAAATCTTTGGAACTTTTTTTGGAACGTGTTTTGTGTTGTACAAAAAAAGTATCCAAACCATTTAATGCTACTTACTGGTATCTCCTCCACACCACAAATACGATAAGGAGTAAAACGAGAAACAAAAGGAGTAGGATTCCAACGACGACGAAGATGTAGGAACTTGTGTCTGGCGCTAACTGTCCCGTGATTTGATCGCCGTATGTCCCTTGACACAAACCAAGTTGTTGATCTTCCAGTGAACACCTGCAGAAGACAATAACGAGAAAAAAAGAAAGAAAACAAAATCAGTTTTAATTTGTTTTTACCCATACACTGATGTGTGTAAGCACTGTATACTCAGTACTTTCCCGAGTCCTGTGAAAAAATATCACAGGCATCTGATATACCCTATACCCTCAGTCACCTAGGCCCCACACCCTCACTATCCCCTGTGCTTGTTCCTACTGACACGGTTCAGTGAGCACACACCCCCCACACACCACCCAAGGCTCCACAACAGGTTTCACCACGCATCATTCGAGTTCACTTCCCGCCTCTATTTCCCGCCTTCATGCATCACCGCTGATCCGCCGCCCAGTACTTAAGCAGCATCAAATCCAGTATTCTCCAGAAGACGATAAGAGCATACTGATCGAAACGTCGAGTTAATCCAACAGTTCTTTTCAGAACCACCCCAACTCATTTAGAGATTGTTATTACATGGTGTTACCGCAAAGTTTTCTATATCTTACTTCCACCATGCAAAGTTTCAAATCCTACAGGCATGTTACTCGGGTGGGATTCGAACCCACAACCCTGGCAGTGTCTTACCAACTAGACTACAGAGGTTGCCCGGCCGGTAGCTAGATGCGGTTTCGAATCCTATGTTTTGGCAGCGGGTACCGCAACGATATAATAAATGTTAAATTTGCGTTGGGGATAAAGAATATTAATTTTAAAGGGTATGATGTTATGAATCATAATTTCTAGATTTGTGCAATTCCAATGTTTGTTTGAGAGAGATTGGCTGTTGCCAACTTGGCGTTAATTACCTTGGTATTTCGTTACTGAATGTTGTTGTCATTCCCGGGTTGTCTGGGATATCGTTGGGATGCTTAGATGGTTCATTGGTAGCCTCTTTCGTCGACAGGGGAACATCATTGGGAGAGATGGTCCCGTTTACATGAACGATAGGAATACGAGGTGTTGGTGATGGAGGAATTATTGGTCCGCCTGGCCCTGCAAAAATCAAGAAAAGTTGTTAAACACAAAAAGACAGTCTGTTATGTGACATTTGACCTACAATCCCGACTAAAATGCTTGGGCCACCCATTCCTAATGTTACATAAAACCATTCCTTGTCCACTTCCCCCAACAATAAACATTCTTTCCACCGCTCTCTGTTCCCCCGCTCAATGTTAACTGCAATGCAGAAGACCGTTTAATGACAGCCAACATTGAAAGGGGGCAGGGGGGGGGGGGGGGGCACAACAAGATATGGCAAGGATTGTAGGTGGTCTAAAAATAGAAGGGGTGAGAGAAGAAGGCAGAGGGGGTAGTATGGTGGTGAGGGTGGAATATTTTACTACACAAAATGGCCGACTGTGCTAGTACGCAAAGTAAAATGAAAACCACACAAATAGAGGCAAAAGTTGTGTGGATCATTATACTCTACTTTTAAAAACATCGTTCTAACTATGTGCTTTTTCAATCAAACGATTTTAACCGCTTTTCAAAGACCAACTCGCCCAATCCATGGCAAACGTGTCCCCTTAACACCTGTTTCCGACAAGTAAATGGAAACTTACTTAGAGAACATTCTCTTGCGTCTCTGTACTGCTCGTCGGGGCAGGCGCATACATGCCCTTGAGGGCGGGCGAGGCATAGATGGCTACATCCTCCGTTACCGATGGCGCAAGGGTTCAGTCCTGGAAAGTCAAGAATTCAGAGTTTCAAAATCTCACAAATTATTATAAAACAAAAAAACGAATTTAATTTTATAGCATAATATTTCTATGCATTTATGACAGAATTTATTCTTATACCACAGTTTCACATTTCTCATTTCCAATTAGCTGGTTGTGACCAGCTTGTTGTCTTGCTTAAAGGCACTGGACGCTATTGGTAATTACTCAGAATAAATATTGGCACAAAACCTCACTTGGTAACGGGTAATGGGGAGAGGTTGATAGTATAAAACATTGTGAGAAACGGCTCCCTCTGAAGTGGAGTACATGTAGTTTTTCGAGAAAGAAGTAATTTTCCACGAATTTGATTTCGATACCTCAGATTTATAACTCAAAAGCAAGCATCTGAAAGCACACAACTCTGTGCTACAAGGGTGTTTTTCTTTCATTATTACATCGCAACTTCGACGACCAATTGAGCTCAAATTTTCACAGGTTTGTTATTTTATGCATATGTTGAGATACAGCAAGTGGGAAGACTGGTCTTTGACAATTACCAATAGTGTCCACTGTCTTTAAGGACACAGGTGTCACGACTGGGGCTCGAACCAACACTAAGCTTATCAGAAACAGCGGAGTTTGAAATCGGTGCTGTTAACCGACACGCCACATATAATAATAATTATTATTATTAGTAATATTATTTGTTCCTTGGAGACCCTCCTATGTACCTGTTTGTCTGGCCGGAGTCACCATCTGAATATTCATCCCTCGGAAGGAACCTGGCAGCGATTGTTTGTCTTGTCCCGTTGTCTTATCAACGGATTCTATGGTTGACGTCTGCCAATCAGTCCAGTAAATCCGATTTAAATACTACAAGAGGAACAAAGTGAAATAACTGCATTATATTTCATATTTTAATTTAAATTAAACTGAGTATTACTGTGACCTCAAAGAGTGGCTAATCTTAACTTGGAAATGGGAACATTAAAAGTAAAATATACACAGGACATCTACAAGTTTTAGAAGAGAGCATAAACATACAAGTAAACTAACATTTTTTTTTAAATAAAGAAATATATAAGACAAAGAAATAATTAATTGAATAATATAGGTAAATTTATACAATAGATTCAGAATAAGAGCTAATCAAACTTTGGCATATCTCTCTTCTATAAGACAGTCATCAACAGATAAATAAATATATTTAGTAAATAAATACATAAAAATAATGACAAAAAAAGAGAAAAAAAAGAGATATAAATACAGGTGTATGGGGTATGAATAAATTAATACTTTTAGTTTTTAGCAAGACAGTAATGAAAGGAGATAGAAAATATGAGTTATAGTTAAACAAAGTGAATAAACAGATTAAAATAAATAAACCAATCAATCAATTGATCAATCAATCAATCAATCAATCAATCTATCAATCAACCAATCAATCAATCAAACATACAAATCAATCAGATAGCTAAATTAACAAACAAATCAATACAGAATTATATAAAAGCATCACAAGTTCAATTCAATTAAATACAATCAATTCAATTCAATGCAATTCAACTCAATTCAATATTAGTCAAGTTAAAAGGTACATGAAATTCTATTTCCTAGTGTGAACAGTTTTTAAATATCAAAATTACACAAAAAAATACATGTACTAGTTTTAATTTCTTTATTATTATTATTATTATTATTATTATTTTTTTTTTTTGGGGGGGGGCTCCATCTGCCACAATTTAATATAATAAATAATAATATTGAACATGTCTAGTGCGCCATTGCTGTCAAGACACACCTGCCACAAAAAACAAGACCTCTGCTAATACACAAGACAACCAAACGTTTGAAGGCCATGGTTTCCGAAAAAGATAAGTTTTGAGATGCGTTTGAGTTGGGAACAAGTATTTGTTTTTCTGAGTGGGACGCTGTTCCAAAGAGATGGTCCTGTATGTGAAAAGCAGCGACCACCCCTGGAGTGCCAGAACATTTATTAACCATGATAACTTACCAGCGTCACTCCGTATGAATGCGTCATATTCCTCGTCAACACGCTACGATACTCTCCGTTGAAGTCGGCAGTCTCTAGTTTGTCCAGATGAGCGTCCGCCCAGTACAGTCGCTTAGTTTCGTAGTCTATCGTCAGACCGTTTGGCCATTTCAGGTCCTCGCTGATGAGCGTGCGACGGTTCGTCCCGTCGAAGTAGGCACGCTCTATTTTAGGATAGGTCCCCCAATCGGTCCAGAAGATATACCTACAAAAGAAAGTCAAACATAATAGGTCTATTTGTGTTTGATTTTTTTCTGAATGATGGTAGTCTCCCAATATTGTAAACTTCTTTGCTTCAAAGTAGTTTTTTTTTCTTCAAAGTTTTTATGTGAAGGTCGCCAGACACACAAGGCCTGACTGAAGGCCACTTCAAGGTGTGGGCTACAATCAACTATTTTTCCAGGGACCGTTGCCACCTACTCCTGGGGCTGAAACAGGGTTACCCCCTTTACAGTCATAATAGATGTAGGCATGGATATCATCCGTCAATCCATCAGAAACTTGGCTGGTAGAGCAGAAAGTACTACCTCCCATACTTTAGGAAGCCATCATGGTTAAGTGTCCTGATTAAGGACAAAAGTGTCACGACCGGGACTCGAACCCACCCTCTGCTGATCAGAAACACCAGAGCTTGAATCCGGTGGTCATAACCGTTGGCCATGACTCCTTTTCCCCTTACTACCAAGTGAGCTATCTATCCCTTATGTTGGCGATCTTCCTATTTTGTTGATACCTTTGTTTCAAAGCAGTCGACTCTACTTACCCTTTTCTTGGGTACACAACAATGGCTCTCGGCTCGTCCAAATTGGTATCGATGATGACCTTACGAGATGACCCGTCTAGTCGCGACACCTCGATCTTATTCCGACCGGTATCCGTCCAGTACAAGTTCCGTCCGATCCAGTCAACTGCCAGACCTTCTGTAGTTCCGAGACTCGTTGAGACGATCGTTTCACTATTGCTTCCATCATAGTCCACTCTCCTATAAGAGTTGAAAAAGAAATGAATTAACTACTTTATGTAGAACGGCAGATAACTATTATAGTACGGCAAATAAGTACATAGGTGTGTACCATAGTACGGCAGGTAGCTAGAACTAATATATGACGGCAAAAAAAAAAGGTTATTTACTTTATATTGTGCTCTCTCCAGGACAAGCCTGTTTGTGGGCGCATAACAGTAAAAATGCCATAAGAAAATTACACAGAAACAGTTTAAGAAAAAGTGCACCAGTAGAAATAAGCAAAATAGAATTCAAAGCATTATAATACTGTAATCAACAATGCAACGGATATAAATCATACAAATAACTACTACAATAATATGGCAGTTTGGTGATGAAGTAACTACTGCCGTAGTTTCAACCACAAATGAGGCCCTTTGAAGTGTAGGTTTGGGCTGAAAATCAAGGATTTTTTTTTTCTCTTTCACAATGCTTTAAAGGACTTGCAATTCCCTTAAACCTCCTGGCAAAAACACAGACATTCAACATACAGTTTATTTCATACTCTTTGGGGAAAATAGCTCAATATGAATATCGGTACATAGAAAAGTAACACAATCAAAAGCGCTGTACTTAAATCATTGGAGATAGCATTCCATAGACGTGATAAAGTTCACAGCAAAGATATTTATGAGTGAGATTGGCTTAAGTACCTGATGACGTTTAAGAAGACATCGGTATAGTAGATGCGTTGCTCCACACTGTCAAAATCTAGAGCCACTGCGTTCTCGATGTCCTCACGGATAGGCAAAATGACGTCAATGTGTTCATCCGTATCCATGGAGATACGGCGCAGATTTTTACTTGTTGCAAATAGTAAGAACGTTGATGGAACTGAGTGGGGAGAAATTAAAATACAGTAATAGGGAGTCATCAGCTCAATCGGCATGACTCTATGGGAGTAACTGATCGAAAGAGATTGAAGGAATATTTAGATAGAACGTAAAAAATATTTGGATGGAACAAAATAATTTTGTTTGCTCAAAACATTTATTTCAATCTCTTGGAGTCACTCATACTTAAGAAATAATTTTGTGCACTTTAATAAATTCAAAATATATTTGAAATAACAAAATGATTTTGATTTTTGTGTCAAAAAAGTGAAAACAAAAGTGAAAAGATGACAAAAAACAAAAAAACAGCGGGTTTCATAAAATAATGTACAGTGCATTAATAAAGTCTTCATGAAGGTGTTACTAAGCATTCTTTAGGCTCTACTTTCACAAGGCGTAAGGGGTAAGGACATACCATTGGAGACACAAGTGACGTGATCAGGCTTTAAGTTGATTCCAGTTGGGCAGGCGCATGAATACCCCATTGGGTTTGGCAAACAGAGGTGGCTGCAGCCCCCGTTATCGTCACCACACCGATTCACACCTTTTACAAATACAAACAGATGAATAATAATTACACCGAAACAACAATAATTTAGGCGTTAAATTTTTTCTCCCATGTAAAAAAACCGCCCCCTTGTATCCCACCTGATGTCTTAAAACCAGGTGAGCAATTATATGTACTGGCCCAGCTTCAAGCTGTTCCCTTTTGGGCCATTCTTCAAGCTGTTCCCTTTTGGGCCATTCTTCAAGCTGTTCCCTTTTGGGCCATTCTTCAAGCTGTTCCCTTTTGGGCCATTCTTCAAGCTGTTCCCTTTTGGGCCATTCTTCAAGCTGTTCCCTTTTGGGCCATTCTTCAAGCTGTTCCCTTTTGGGCCATTCTTCAAGCTGTTCCCTTTTGGGCCATTCTTCAAGCTGTTCCCTTTTGGGCCATTCTTCAAGCTGTCCCCTTTTGGGCCATTCTTCAAGCTGTCCCCTTTTGGGCCATTCTTCAAGCTGTCCCCTTTTGGGCCATTCTTCAAGCTGTCCCCTTTTGGGCCATTCTTCAAGCTGTCCCCTTTTGGGCCATTCTTCAAGCTGTCCCCTTTTGGGCCATTCTTCAAGCTGTCCCCTTTTGGGCCATTCTTCAAGCTGTTCCCTTTTGGGCCATTCTTCAAGCTGTTCCCTTTTGGGCCATTCTTCAAGCTGTTCCCTTTTGGGCCATTCTTCAAGCTGTTCCCTTTTGGGTCATTCTTCAAGCTGTTCCCTTTTGGGCCATTCTTCAAGCTGTTCCCTTTTGGGCCATTCTTCAAGCTGTTCCCTTTTGGGCCATATTGTAATCAAGTCCACAACCATGGCTCCTCTCTTTGAACCAAACAATAGACACAACCTTAAGCAGAGATCATAAGTCCTTTAACAATAAACCATTATCCTCCACTGGAAGTACAGTTGTGGTCAGGGGCCAATTTCATAGAGCTGCTTAAGCAAAAAAATTGCTTAAGCACGGAAATAGCTTGCTTATTTTACACAAGTTACTGGCCGAAATTTCATTCCATATACATTACTTTTGACTGGTATTTAGCTGTTGTTTACTTAACATAACAATTGAGTGGAGTCTTGGCTTGTAGTCTGGTTTTACTTAGCAAGGATTTTTTTGCTTAAGCAAATATTTTTGCTTAAGCAGCTCTATGAAATTGGGCCCAGGAAGATGGCTCAGTAAGTTATTAATCATAATGCTTCAATAGTGGGCAGTGAAAACCAGGTGGGCTAATCAGGGGCGGTTTTTTTTACCATGGAAGAAAAGATCTCGCGCCTGTACAATAATTTGTTCTTGAATTGAATACAGGAAAGCATACATTAAACAAAAAATCAGTAAGTAAATAATCAATTTAGTTGCATAATCATAATAACAGCAACTTTTTACGCAAACTATGCACCAACAAAGTGCCCTTGGCGCCTACAACAATACAACAAAACAATTAACACATGAAAAATGATGATGATGATTCAATTACAATGAGTGAAAAACGGACATTAAAAAGAAGTAAAAACCATATCATACATTTAAAATTACATAGACCCTTAACATCATAAAAACAGAAATATATTATAAAGGCATAAGTTTTAAAACAGTTTTTACGCATGATCTTGAAAACAAAATTGTAACTGATAACAAATGAAGAAGCTACCATCAAAAATTAAATAAAAACATAGAAATTTGCGAAGACATCCAGGCCCAAATTTCTACAGCATATTGCATACAAGTATTTTATAGCCTTCGTTTTCACTTGGTGTATTCTGGGCAGGTGCCTGATTGATTTCTTGGAGAAGTGCGCATTATAAATCCATATTATTATTATTATTATTATTATTAGTATTATTTTTATTAGTAACGCCTCAGTCTCATTTTGTCTTACCTCTCTTATTAATATCCACGGCAATGATATCCATCAAGTCAGGCAGGTTTTCCCGGATACTAATCACGTTGTTCCCGGTGCGTTTGTCGGCTCGGCGAATCGAATCCACCTGCCAATCAGTCCAGAAGATATAGTCTCCCGCTTGCGTCAAGCCGTAGGGATGGATAACGTCCTTGGTAACGAGGGTCTGTCGGTTTGTGCCGTCTAAATTTGAAGACGCAATGAGCTGAAGGAAAAAAATTAAAAAGGGAGGGTTCTGGTGAATGTATAATACTTTGCAATGATATTTTTAGGATAGTTAATAAATGGTTTGGGTTTGAAGGCAGAAAAACTGGAGCGGAACTTGTGTCTGTGATCGGACTGTGTAATGCTTTTGTATGTGTAAACTTCTGCGGAGCCAGACTTTAAGCATCCTAATGTCAATTTTACCAAACTCTTCCCAACTGAGAATTCATCTTAGAACTTATGACAATTTAAGTTCGTATCCATAGATATTAGGACGCAGTGAACCCATCCTAAGTTATTACTCGTCCTAACTCGAGATGAATTAATACTAGCGTTTTGTGAATTCGACTACTGAACCTTTATTTTTTTAATAAAAAATATTTCTATAGTGGGATCTGTTTTGTCTATAACCATCCAAAAAAGATTTTGTTTTCAAGCAGAGTGATTTTCTAAGCCGAGTTTGTTCGTAATGGCAGACTTCTATTTTATGAAACACAGAACCGGGGAAGAGCATGCCTGTCTCAAATAATATCAAACAATACATTTATTGTTTTTGTTTACCTGATGATTCAAGCTGCCATCACACCAGAACAATGTGCGTTCCTCGTAGTCGATGGTCAGTCCGTTCGGCCACGTGATGTCTCGATCAATCAGGACCTCGCTGTTCTGACCGTCCGTCCAGGCCCTGGCGATCAGCGGCACCTCACCCCAGTCAGTCCAGTACATGTACCTGACAAAACCAGACGACGTTTGCCAATTTAACTAAAATCTTCCTCACCGTAATTATAACATTATTTCTTTGTCAGCACTTTTTATCAAATGTTTTTAGTACTTCTTAATGTAATGTGCGATTGATAATTTTTGTGGACATGACGCAATATAAATATCTGTAAGTAAGTAAGGTACATTTTATTAGCAACCACATACGGTTGGATTCGTTAAATTTAATTATTATTATTTTTAGAATAATAATGACGGGTAGGCTGTAATACGCCGGATTGATCTTAAGAATAATTTTAAATACATAGTAATAATAATGTTTAATTTAATTATTGTTTTATTGATTAACTTATTTTTTAATTGATTAATTGATTGATTTTTGTGTGTGTGTGTGTTAGCGAGAAAGACTGCTAGGGTTGAAGCGTCAAGCTAATTCTATTTTCTCGTTTTGATTTTTGTGTGTGTGTGTGTTAGCGAGAAAGACTCTGCTAGGGTTGAAGCGTCAAGCTAATTCTATTTTCTCGTTTAGGGATGGGTTTATATAATTCTTGGATTGTTTTATTCTGAACAACTTATTAATATATTTTTTTTTTTTTTTTTTTTGGGGGGGGGGAGCACGGATTTCCGGTTAAAAACAGAGATATAAAATCCCTATAAATAATGAAATTTCTTACCCATCTTGATGGTCGAGCGCCAATGCCCTCGGCTTATCAATATTCTCCCAGATCAGGACTTTCCTATTCTCCCCGTCAAGGTCGCTCGCCTCGATCCATCTCTTCCCGGTATCTGTCCAGTAGATCTTCCTGCCGACGGAATCGACACGGAGTCCATCCGTAACGACGAGGTTGGAGTCGATGATGACTTCGGAGTTGCTACCGTCGAGGTTCGAACGGCTGATTGTCTTCTCCGTGATCCCGGCCCAGTAGATTTTTTCTGGATACATCAGGAAATTATTTTTATTATTCTGTATCTTTATAGCTCCTCTCCAAAGAATTGAAGCGCTTTACAGTAAATGTTTAATCCAAAAGCACTTGCAAGTATTATATTTGTGTGTGATATCTGGCTTCATGGAAGTTATGGTTGTATGGCTTCTGACGCACCCCCGAACAAAGATATTGACAAATAGGGAGACCACAAATATGGGGCTAGATAGCTCAGTTGGTAGAGTGCCGGCACGTTAATCCAGAGGTTGTTTGGTTCGAATCCCACTCTAGTCAATTCTTTGTTTAACCCCAATAATCAAGTTTAATATTAAACAGTGAGCACTGCACAATAGCAAAGACTTTTTAAAAATATGAAGATATACAAAAAATACCCCAAGCAAAACAATTATACAAGAAATGCAAGACAGCAAATGTTCAAAGATAACTAAGTTAAAATGTTTATACAAGCAAAGTTGGGTGTTCAAGGAGCAGTAAAACAAAAACGAAAGAAAAACAGACACAACAAAATTATTCCTTGAAAACCTGTGACATAACATAAGTTTTGAGAAGAGACTTGAATGTTGTGGTACTAAGACAATATCTAAGATTAAGTGGTAGAGAGTTCCAGATGCGTGGTGCAGCTGAAGAAAAAGACCTGTCTCCCAAGGAGACTTGGGTTCCTTGAGGAGAAGCGATTCAATTTATTTTACTAGTCCTACCATGGAGCCGATTCTCACCATGTTTTATACTACCAACAGCTCTCCATTTAAACGCCTCCTCAAGACATTTTTATTTCCAGAACCATCCTAATTTGCTCCTCTATTTGTTTCTCTATTAGCCTGTCGTTGGTCTGGTTTTGTTTTTGTTCTTGCGTTGCCCTCCCTTTGTTAATGTTAGGCGCTCTGTTCTTTGTATAGCGCCCTATAAATGTTTTGTATTATTATTATTATTGATCGTAACCAAGTAAGTTTTGATGCTAACAATTATTCTGAGTAATTTCCAATAGTGTCCAGTGCCTTTGAAAGTTAAAGAAAGCATAAAGCAAACAAATGGTAGAGACTCACTTTCTATGACATCAACGTCCACTGCGATTGCCTTTTGGATGTTATCGGGTAGGATCTGGACATCGGCGTAGTATGGGACATCAAGAGAGATCTGACGAAGGTCGGTACGACGAGCTACCATCAGAAACTCATTCATGCCTGGAAAAATATAAAAAAAGAACCAGTTACACTGGCGTGTCAAGACGAGTGGTCTAGTGCACTGGACCAAAGCTCCAGTGTTGTCAGCGGCAGAGTGTTGATTCGAAACCCAGTCATGATACTTGTAGCTCAAACTTGGCTTAGGCCTTACCTGTTTCACAAGTGTGTCCGTCAAACTTGAGGGTAATACCGACTGTACAGGCGCAGGTGTACCCTCGGGGGTTGGGAGACATCAGACAAATGTGACTACAGCCTCCGTTGTTCATAAGGCACGGAGAGCTCACTGTAAAAAGCAAAGATGTTACAGGTCTTCAGGGCTTGAGTTTAACACTAGCCCTTATGGCCCAATTTCATAGAGCTGCTAAGTACAACAATTTGCTTAGCATGAAATTTTTGCCTGGAATTACCAACCAATCTTTCATGTGATTTTCAGGATAATCAAACAACAGCTGAACACCACGAACATGAGCTATATGCAACAAATGGATATTTGGTTTGTAATCCTGTTTTATAAAATGAATAAATTTCTTGCTAAGAAATGTGTGTGCTTAGCAGCTTTACGAAATTGGGCCCAATTAAAAAAGTCATGGTTTAATGTTCAAATGTTGCCCTTTTCAAGTCTGCTAATACAATTCTGTTGAATACCAAAAAAGAACCAATAACACAAAATATGCTCTTCTGAGTGCTTGTTAAAAAACATATATGTTCAAACACTGTAGAAAGCTTTTCGTATAAAGATGCTGGTTATCAATAAAAAAGGAAAAAAAAAAAAAAAAAAAAAAAAGAAAAAGTAAAATTAAATTAAATAAACCAAAATAAAATAAAGTAAAAATTAAATAAACCAAAATATAAATGCTCCCTTACCTCTCTGCCTGTGTCTACTATAGACGTGTATATCCATCAAGTCTTCAAGACCATCGGTCATCGTGGACCGAGATTCACCGGTCAGTTTGTCCGCGCTCTCGATAGACAATGACTGCCAGTCCGTCCAGTAAATCCGATCCTGGAAGACTGTCAGACCAAAGGGGTGGGGGATCTGTTCGTCAATTAGGGTCTGGTGAGAAAAAAAGTAGAGTAAAGAAAATTAAAGTTAGGAGCGTATTATAAGAGCACGGACTCAAGCTCTAGTGTTTCTGATCAGCAGAGTCTGGGTTTGGCATGATGAATTGTGGTCGAGTGGTCAAGCACACTGGACTCAAGCTCTGGTGTTTCTGACCAGCAGAGTGTGGGTTCGAGTCCCAGTCTTGTCATTGTGTGGTGTGGTCGAGTGGTCAAGCACACCGGACTCAAGCTCTGGTGTTTCTGATCAGCAGAGTGTGGGTTCGAGTCCCAGTCTTGTCATTGTGTGTTGTGGCTGAGCGGTTTAGCACACTGGACTCAAGCTCTGGTGTTTCTGACCAGCAGAGTGTAGGTTTGAGTCCCAGTCTTGTCATTGTGTGTTGTGGTTGAGTGGTTTAGCACACTGGACTCAAGCTCTGGTGTTTCTGACCAGCAGAGTGTGGGTTCGAGTCCCGGTTTGACGTGACATCTGTGTCCTAAAGCAAGACACTCAACCGTTGCTTTGTCCTTCGTATAAGACGTAAAGCCGTTGGTCCTGTGTGTTGTGTAACGCATGTAAAGAACCCAGTGCACTTATAGAAAATAGGAGGGGGTCGCCCCGGTGTTCCTGGTTTGATTGGCCGCATACTGCGCCACAGCACCCTGTAAACCATAACACAGTGCTATGCAAAAGGAGTAGGTCTCATAGTTTTGCAAATGAAGCTCCACATACATTGCAGGGAAATATACTGTGTGCTTTGGGAGCATAGGGAAAATAGGGAGCAACAATCCTCACCTGTCGCCCACTGCCATCTATGTTTGCAAACTCAATTTTCTTGGCGCCAGCGTCGGTCCAGTACAGTCTTCGTAGTTCATAGTCGAGGGCGAGGCCGTTTGGCCACACAAGGTCTTGATAAACTATGGCCACACGACTTGACCCGTCCATCCCGGCACGTTCTATCTTTGGATTTGAGCCCCAGTCCGTCCAAAACATATACCTTTAAAATACACATTTTGAAATTTTGAAAATTAGGAAAATCTCAACTTTGGTTGATTTGAAACAAAGAGTTGTTTATTAAAGAACCAAATACATAATATACAGTTACAATTATTTTTTTAAACTAGCTCGCCTAGGAATGGTAGGGTGGGCCTTTTTGATAAAAGGGGGGATAAAACAGAAATATTTGCGACCAACCTTGATATTGGGTCTACTAAGATGTCCCTAGGCCTGTCCAGGTCTTCCCAGAGTAATATACTTCGATCGCTTCCATCATAGTTTGCTATCTCAATTCTATCCATTCCGGCTTCAGTCCAGTAGAGTTTCTTAGTCACCCAGTCCACGGCTAAGCCAGCCGGACTCTCCAAGCTTACATCAATGATTAACTATCGAGTACAAAATGGAATAACATTGATCTTATCCAATATTTGATAACCACTCTAAAAACGAATGGCAATGGGAAATGTACCTTGTTAGAAGTACACCAGCTTACTATAGTATAAAGCCCAGTTCACAAAGTCACAAATTTTCAACTCATAATTCACAGGGATTGACTTGTGCTTGACTCTTTTGTGAATTTACAAGGAAAAAGAGTTGTGACGTCAAATCCACATCACATACGCATTCGCAGGAAGTATGAACCGGGCTTTAAGCGTTTTGAGAATCATCTCACTTTGAAGCAGTTATAAAAAAAGATATTAAAAAGTTGAATCTGAGAACAATTAACTGACAGTAACGTCTCTCAGATTGTGTATTTCTATTACAGACTATTGTTTCTGCGTTGACATAATCCCTCCAGATTCTTGACGATACCTCAAACATTTACAAAGAATATGCTAAAATTTATATGATAAAAAATAACACCCCCAAAAATAACACACAATAAAAAAAAGCATAACAAAAAGAGTCAATAAAAAAACATAGTTTTTCATAAAATGTGTTTAGTCCTGTGCGAAAAATCTCCAAGCACAGTGCATGAACAATTCACAGCAAAATAAAAAAATCAAACACATTTTTCTTGTCACACAAAACTCACCTGTCACATCCAGTAACTCCATTGGACAGCAGTTTAATCACAAATAGAATATTTATTACTTATATGTAAATAAGGTGGAAGGGGGGGAGAATAATTGTTTATTTATTTTTTTATTTAGGGAGCATGGATAAATTATGTCACGGGCACGCCCAAAATCCGACGCATTCCTTCGCGGGACAACACACAAAAAAAAAACCTACCCTTTGTCATGCCTATTCAGGCTTCAGGCTCGAGTGAGAAATTACTTCTTTCTCAAAAACTATGTTACTTCACGTCCAGTGCCTTTAAGCAGAGCTATCAAGGCCAAGGTTGCGTATAAAAGGACAAGCAACCCCAACAAATATTGACAGCAGGGACCACACAGCTGTTTTCACGGACAAATCAACCTGCTTTTCATTACAGGCTTCAGCAGCAAGATCTTACAGATCCATATAATATAGGGCAAAAAACATTTAAGAATTTAAAAATTAACAGACAGAAGTCTCACCTCTTGTTCAGAGCCGTCCCATTTGGCTCTGTTTATTGTGTCGTCAACGACGTCGGTCCAGAAGATCAACTCCTCCTGGTCGTCCCAGTCCAGAGCGACGGCGCTGTTAAGATTCTCCAGAGGAATGACGACATCAGTGAAGTCATCCGTATCGAAGGAGACTCGACGGATGTAATCGCTTCCGGCAAACAACAGGAAAGTGTTGATTTCTGGAGGGTGGAATATTGCAGGAGTTCAAGGTTAATTTCAAGGTTTATCTATTATCAGTCAACATTAGTTGTTAAGACACTGCTCTAGAATTGCAAAGGTCGTGGGTTTGAATCCCCCCCCACCCCCAAATGAGAAGACTGGTCTTTGACAATTACCAAACGTGTCCAGTGCCTTCAAGAAACTCGCTACGCCAACTAATGCCTTTTGGTAACTACCCTACCCAAGCTAGAGACCTTTGTATATGCCCTACCCTACATGTAGCTAATGCCCTTTATATTGGCCTACCTTCAGCACACGTGGAGTCATTATAAAGCTTAAAGCCTGTGGGGCAGACACAGCTGTAGCTGACCAGGTTGGGCAGGCAAAGGTGACCGAGTAATAACCAATAGTGTCTAGTGCCTTTAAGCTATTGCCCTTTATATTGGCCCTATCCAAAAGCTAATGCCCTTTATATTGGCCTACCTTCAGCACACGTGGAGTCATTATAAAGCTTAAAGCCTGTGGGGCAGACACAGCTGTAGCTGACCAGGTTGGGCAGGCAAAGGTGACCGAGTAATAACCAATAGTGTCTAGTGCCTTTAAGCTATTGCCCTTTATATTGGCCCTATCCAAAAGCTAATGCCCTTTATATTGGCCTACCTTCAGCACACGTAGAGTCATTATAAAGCTTAAAGCCTGTGGGGCAGGCACAGCTGTAGCTGACCAGGTTGGGCAGACACAGATGACTGCAGCCTCCATTGTTATCACCACACTTGTTGATGACTGAATATCAAAGAAGGAGGGAAAAACAGGAAATCAAACATTGACATCCGAGTTGTGAATTGTGATTCTAGGGAATGTGAGACTTTGGAATGCTGGCGGCAGCAAATAAAATGGTAATTTTCACTTACAGAATGTTGACATTAATATCTTTTAAAAAGATTTTTTTTTTAAAGCAGCAAAAGCTTCCCCTTGAAGTGGAAGAGAAGATTTGAATTCAGGTCACATGAGTGGTCAATTACAACATTTGGACATACCATTCAAAATGTGAACATTTGGAATAAGAATCTAAGAAAAAGGCAAAAATATTTGATTAAGCAGCAAAAAACGTTCCCTTGAGCAGAACAGAATATTCTAAATCCAATCAATCACACGATTGGTCAATTAAAACATTTGAACATACCATCTGGTTGCCTTTGGGGTGGAACGAGTGGATATCCATAGGGAAGTGCAGTTGTCAAAATTGCATTATAAAAAAAAAAAGCCTCCCCTTGAACACAATAGAAGATTCCAATTCAAATCACACGATGGTTTGTTACAACATTGGGACATACCATCTGGTTGCCTTTGGGGGTGGAACGAGTGGATATCCATAGGGGAGCGCAGATGTCAAAAATATTAACAAAAATTCTCCTTAAGCAGAATAGAAGATTCCAAATCCAATCACCTGATTGGTCAAAAACAAGATTGGGACATACCATCTGGTTGCCGCTGGGGGTGGAACGAGTGGATATCCATCGGGAAGTGCAACTGGCTCTGGATCATCTCGATTCCGGTGCCGGTGAATTTGTTGGCGCTGTTGATGCTCTTTGTGTGCCAGTCCGTCCAGTAGATGGAGTCCTCGAACAGCGTGATGGCAAAAGGGTGAGGCAGACCTAAAGGTTTATTAAATGAAAAGTAAGGACATGTTCGAATAGGCGGCTGCGGCTATGGCTACGACTAGATTTCCACGTTATCATGCGTTAAGGTATAGGACGTCCTTATCTTCACAGAGACCATCACAGACTATAACCATCCAGGGCTCGCCCTTAACACTAGGCGGCGTTAAAATGCTCTGATTTCTTCTGTTTATTTATTTTGTAGTGTTTAAGTGTAACTTTATTTACCTATAGTATTATACTGTGTGATTGCTACCTATAATGCTAACTGTAAGATACATTTATGAGAATACATTTTTAAAATCAGGTCTAACTTCCTGGGGGCAAGGTAACCCCAGGTTGGCAATGTAAGAGCTTAAGTGCAAATAATATTCATTATTAACCCCCTCCCCCCCCCCTTTGAGCAGAATAGAAGATTCCAACTCTGATCACACAAGTGATCAATTTCAAACAGGGTTGCACCATCTAGTTGCCTTTGGGGGTTGCATGGGGGAATATTCATCATACCTTGATTGATGATAGCTTTCCTTTGTGACCCGTTCAAGTTTGCGCTCTCAATGACATGATGTTTAGCGTCAACCCAGTAGACCTTCTGCGTAGTGTAGTCAATGGTCAGTCCGTTCGGCCAGAAGAGGTTGGTGTTAGCGATGATCCGGCGAGAGCTACCGTCCATCCCGGCTGACTCGATCTTCGGGGTGCTTCCCCAGTCTGTCCAAAACATCAACCTGAGTGAAAGATTTGATTTATTGGGTGTCATGACAACAGCTTTTATTCATCATCATTCGGCAAAGATTTGCGTCCTTATTAATGGGGGTGCACTCCTGCTTACCAATTAAAAGCAGGAAACCAAGTGCTTTGTACGTTATAGTAATTTTGGCTGGTTACTCCGATCGGTAAGCACAATTTTTTTTGCAATGTAATCATTGGTAAAAATGTCCACTACAAATGCTTCAAAGTAAACATCCATGCGTCGACCGGTCGCTAGCTATTGGTATAAATCCCATCAGAAAAATACTTGTAAAACAAAAAATAAAGATCGCACAACAACACAGTTTTTAGAATGGGAAACAAGTAAACAGATGATCACTAAAATAAATGGTGAATGGAAGGGTTTATATGATGTTTTTTTTATATACACAGCTCCGACATACCCTTGTTCTGGATGCACAGCAAACGCCCTTGGCTTCTCCATATCTTCCCAGATCAGCACAGAGCGTTGGGATCCATCTAGATTGCTGACTTCAATTCTGGATGTCCCGGAATCGGTCCAGTATAACTTCCTTCCGATCCAATCAACAGCAATACCACCTGGGAGTAATATAGCAAACAATCAAGGCTCAGTTAAAGGCAGTGGACACTATTGGTAATTGTCAAAGAATAGCCTTCACAGTTGGTGTACATGTATCTCAACATATGCATAAATAACTAACCTATGACAATTTGAGCTCAATCGGTCATCAAAATTGCGAGATAATAACGAAAGAAGAACACACCCTTGTCACACAAAGTTGTGTGCGTTTAGATGGTTGATTTCAAGACCTCAAATTCTAAACTTGAGGTCTCAGAAGCAAATTCGTGGAAAACTACTTCTTTCTCGAAAACTATGGCACTTCAGAGGGAGCTGTTTCTCACAATGTTTTATACCATCAACCTCTCCCATTACTCGTCACCAAGAAAGGTTTTATGGTAATAATTATTTTGAGTAATTACCAATAGTGTCCATTGCCTTTAAAGGAACATTACAAAATTGTTTTTTTTTATAACAAAACAGTTGCTGGCAGTGTAAGCAATTAATGTTATCCACAACATACATCAACCTGTAGAAGTTTGAGATCAATTGGCCGTCTGGGTCACGGGAAAATGCACATTTTGCATGGCATCAATTCAAGAAAAAATTAATAAAATGCTCAATGACAATTAACTAGAAATTAGTCTTATTTATCTCTCATCAAATATTGACATTCACACAAAAATATTTCAAGGAATGTTTCCTATGAAAATCTGTGATCTTAGACAAGTTTTTTTCTTCCCAATTTTGTAATGTTCCTTTAAAGGCACTGGACACTATTGGTAATTGTCAGAGACCAGTATGGTTTTTATTGCCAATTAATTTAAACGTGATTACCAGACATGTATCCCTTCCCTTTAAAGGCACTGGACACAATTGGTAATTACTCAAAACAATTGTTAGCATCAAAACTTACTTGGTAAGGAGCGATGGGGAGCTGTTTATAGATAGCAATATTTTGAGAAAGGGGCCTCTGAAGTAATGTAGTTTTTGAAACTTCAATGACCAATTGAGTCCCAATCTTCACAGATTCTTTATTTCATGCATATGTTGGAAATGCTTGAGATTTACAGTAACTTAATAATAATAATATTGAAGTCTTATATAGCGCACGTATCTACCAAACAAGGTACTCAAGGCGCTGAGTATATACAAACTTTCAGAAAGATAGGTTATTGCAGTGATGAATTCTGAGACCCAATTATTTAGCACCTTATAAGGGTTTACAAGGTGCTACGGTGCATTAAGCAGCCACAACCAGGAACACCGGGGCGAACCCCTTCTCTTTTCGATAAGTGCACTGGGTTCTTTTACATGCGTTACACAACACATGGGACCAACGGCTTTACGTCCCATCCGAAGGACGAAGCAATGGTTAAGTGTCTTGCTCAAGGACACAGTGTCACGGCTGGGGATTCGAACCCACACTCTGCTGATCAGAAACACCAGAGTTTGAATTCGGTGCTCTTAACCGCTCGGCCACGACACTTCCACTTGTCCTTGACAATTAATACCAAACGTGTCCAGCGCCTTTAAAGGGAAGGTATGTTAAGTAAGGGTATCACCCACACGAAGCCTGTGGGTAAAACAGAATGCAATATATACCATGCTTGTCATTATGACACTCCTGGCGCCATGACACAGAATGCAATATATACCATGCTTGTCATTATGACACTCCTGGCGCCATGACAAAGTATCAAATTAGATCGAATACATCTTGTAAGTAGTGAAAACGGTCGTGTGAGTGGAAAGCACCCTAGGACTTTGAAACTGGACCGTGTGAAACACTTATTAAATTCTCATCTCACCTGGACTTTCGAGCCCCGTCGTAATCACGCTTCGTACCCCCGTCCCGTTGAGATAGACCCTCTTGATACTATCTAGCGTAACATCAGACCAGAAGACCAGCTCCTCTCCAATCAGGTAATCCAGCGCGATGGCGTTCTCTAAATCCCTTAAGATTGGAGTGTAGTGGAAGTTGCTTGGTTCCAGTCGACGGATATCAATGCGATTGGCAAATAGGAGGTAGGGTTCCGGACCTTCAATGTCAAGTTGGGGAGTTTTTTTGTTAGTGAGAGGAGTAAGAGCAACAATAACTAGACATACTGTACCTTAATACTTTTTATTTAATAATAATAATAATAATAATAATAATAATAATAAATAATGTTTTATAAAGCGACTTTTACAAATATTACAAAGCGCTGTACAGTAACTACGAATAAACACAAATTATAATAACGTAGCTTAACATTAAAAAAAAATGACCATGAAGGATTCAAGAGATGAAGCCTGACAGATGTAAAGGGGGAGATTGTTCCATTATGTAGGTGCGCCGACTGTGAAGGCTCGTTGGCCATACCGGATGTAGACTGAACGATAAAAAAAATCAGGCCTGTATGCTTCATTTTTGAAAGGGCAAGGGCACCGAGGCATTTTCTCCTTGGTAAAAGGCACCCTATGAGGGGATTGTAAATTTCTACTGGAGCATTTCAAGGGCACCAAGGCAATGACCACGGGCAACAGAGGCAATCGCCTTAGTTGCCTCCGAGAAGTATCAGGCCTGAATAATGATTTTGAGACATACCTTGTGCCTTACAGGTTGTGCCGTCCAGCCGGAGTTCGTATCCAGCGATACATGAACATTCGTACGACCCTACGGTGTTGACGCAAACCTGACTACAAATACCCTCATCTGCTTCTTCGCATTCATTCACATCTAAAAACAAAATGAAAACAAACAACGCAGTGTTTTCAAGAAAATGCGAAAATTTTGAATTTCAAGGATGAGATAGGCTAAAAAACTGGAGCGCAAAGCAATCTGCAATCTGAAGCGCTCTTTCTACTTTCGTCTTCATTTTTAAAACATTCTTATCTCAATAAAAAAAAAAGTATTGTGTTTGTTTAACTTTTTTTTGGGGGGGGGGTGGGGAGGGGGGATGTTAAAAAGGATTTCCGGTTAAACAACAAATACTCCGTTTCCAACCTGCCTCCTTACCTACGCACTCTTTACCATCTCCACCAATCAGGTAACCATGGTTACAGGAGCATCGCACCCCAGGGCTTAAGCCAGTGCAGATCTGATCGCACCCGCCGTTGTCCGAGCCACAGGACTGTCTGGTCAAATCGTCAGAATCTAAAATAACCAAAGAAATTGTTATTACAGATTGAGGGATATTTACCTATTATCAGCATTATAGGATATTTCGAGAAACAGTTTGAATAATAATAATAATAATAATAATAATAATAAAAATATAATTACAACACTAATAGAGCTCTAAATATGAACGTTTCTAAGCACTGTAACCAGATTGACAAATGGGTTTGAAGTAGTGATTTAAAAATGTCCAATGAAGGAGCTGCTTGAATGTGGGTGGGTAGCTTGTTCCAAAGTATTGGAGCTATGGCTGAAAAGGCACGATCGCCATAGCGTTTCATGGTCTGGGGTCCTGGAAAAGCTGGAAATGAGCAATTGATCTCCAGATTGGTACGAATGGTAGAGTCAACTAGAGCCAGTCACAGTAACTTTCCGCTTGGCAGCGGAAGAAAAAGTCATATGGGAACTTGGCTAAAGTCATCAGGTTTGAGAAACATCTGTTGTATGTTTTACTTACAGCATGGCTGAACCGGTCTTTCATCACTGCTGTCCCCGCAATCATCATTACCGTTGCAGACTTTAGACATACCTATACACTGGCGATTCTTGCATTGGAACTGGTCATTGCCGCACACTCTAGAGTTGGCTGTTACACAATCAGAAATGAAGGAAATTACAAACTTCTATCACAATAAACTGAGATGAAATTGAAAGTTTTGAGTTTTTGAAGACGTTTTTGTATACTTCTCAATGAGATTGTAGTTGACAACAAAACTAAAATTTGAGTGGCGAGTTTTTTTGAAACAAAAATGAATTACATTATAAGAATTGCCCAACACAATTTCTCCGACGCTAAAACCAAAGTTGACTCTTTTAACAATTAATGAAAAAAAAGAAGTAAACTTACGACAATCTTCCTCATCGCTGTTATCAGAGCAGTCTGGTTCCCCGTCACACCTCCATGCTCCTTTTATACATCTTCCTGTAATGCACTGGAACTGGTCAGGGGAGCAGGTATGCTCGGCTAAAGGGGGGAGAAAAAGGTCAACTTTACATTTTGAAGACTGTCTTTCAAACTGAAAAGGTCAACTTTACATTTTGAAGGCTGTCTTTCAAACTGATCATAAAACATAACTGAAGAAAAGCAAAAGTGTCCTCTGAAACTGTCTCATGAAAACAGGGATATGATAGGCTGTTGAAAAAAAAAATAAATAATTGTGACCGAAAGCGTGAAAGCTAGCTAGTGTGAAGCCGGCTTACAAACATTTGTATTTTGTTTTAAAAGCTGTGGGGTATTCTATATGGTTTTCTATTCATGTTTTTTTTTAGTTTGATCGAGTGTAATAAGAACCCAGTTTAATTATAATTATTATTAAGATTATTATAAAATCCAATATTAATCACAAGATCTAAGTACTCACGACATTCAAGTTCATCCGACAGGTCTTCACAATCATAGTCTCCGTCACATCTCCACCGGCCGTTAATACACGTATCGTCCCCACAGCGAAACTTATCATCTGTGCACGTCATATTATGACCCCCTGCAAAAAAATTAAAGAAGAAATGATTATTACCGCATTAGAACTGTTATCTTTACTTTAAAGTGAAATGTTTCTCAAAATGCTTTGTACTATTAAATAGTGCTGCTGTAGGCTTCTATATTGCCACTAATTTTAAGACTGATTACCAAATGTATACCCTCGCTTTAGAAATAATGGACTCCGAATAAACTTTGGGGAAAACATACCACAATTTGCTTCATCACTGGAATCGGCGCAATCATTGTCACCATCGCAGACATAATCCTTTAGAATACAGTTACCTGTCTGACACAAGAACTGCCCATGGCTGCACGGCACTACGCTATCCGCTGAAACAAAAACGTAAAAAGGATGTTATCAGGTTCAATGGCTTCTGACTGGCAATCTCGACAAAGAAAGCGCAATTGTCAAAACAATCGCGAGGCCAAGCTACAAGCTCGTTGGGCCCCCTGCCCCCTTTCACTGTTGGTTCTGATTGCACAGTCTTCTGCGTTACAGTCTACCTTGAGCAGGGGACGGGGGAGAGAATCCTCTAGGGGGAAGTGGACATGGAGTGGTTTTATGTAATGTTGGGAATGGCTGGCCCATGCTATTTGCCCGGGATTGTAGCCTGAGCTGAATTTGGAGCCGAAGCCGTGGTTTCGAAAAGGGCCTTTGACTGAATCTTATTCTTAGATGACTTACGGCATGATGTTTCGTCGGATCCGTCCGGACAGTCTATATCCCCATCACAGGTCCAGGAGCTGGCCACACATCCACCAGCTAGGCAAGAAAACTCTGATGTCTTACATGACTGGGCAGCTATTAAAGAATAGAAGAGAAAATATGTCTTTCAAAGTTTGCTTTATCTGATTAAAATACTGTGGGCTTTGATTTGCCCCTAGGCATGTGGTAAAGGGCTATAAGAACCTTTTTTTCGGATTAAAGGTAGAGTCATAGAAAGCAAAAAAATAAAAAATTGGTCAGTCAGGAAGAATAATTCCTGCCAGGAATATACAATCAGAGTAAGGTTTTTACTTTCAAATTAAATTTTGTGGCATAAGAACTGATACTTTTTTACAAAACTAAATTACTTCGTAGTGAATTGTTTCTCAAAGTGAGAGATAAGCCAAAGATATATTGAAAAATATGCAACTTATTACAAAAACTTACGACATATTGAAAACATTTACGAGATATTGAAAAAACTTCTGGAAATTGAAGAAACTTCAAGATGTTGAACAAAATTACGACATATTGAAAACACAATCTGAGAAAAGTTTTACTGACAGTAATGCTTCTCAAATTCAATTTTGCGGCTTTAACATTACCACAATACTTTGAAATTAAATACATGTTATGTTCTCAAAGTATTGACAAAAATTATGACATATTGAAAAAACTTGCGACATAATGAACAAATTTACGAGATAATGAAAAAAACTTACGACATATTTCATCTGATCCATCCCCGCAGTCGTCTTCTCCGTCGCAAACCCATCTCTGCCTGATACACTTATTATTTGCACATTGAAACTTACTCTTCCCTTCACACTCCTCCGTAGCTACGAGATAAACAAAATGGAACTTTTAAATTTGGATATTAAGTAGGATTTGAAACTTTGCATGGTGTGTGTATAATAAGCCATTTGCTAGTTAGATTTGAATAATATTTGATACAATGACTTGCTTAGTCACAATGTACCGCATACATGTACATTTAAAGTCCTCAGACTATAGAGACGGTTGATATGTCAATACTGTGCAATACACATGCAATAAACTGTGCAATACACATGCATTCAGAATTGTGTATCAGGTGTTCACCGCCTCTTACGTAACTAAGCAGACGCTCAGAGCCGCATAAAAGGACCGCTGAGTGCAGCATCTCAAATGTCTCCAATTCACAAAAATGGCTTATTCCCCGAATGCTAGACTGGCTGAAGTCACTCGATTAAAACACATTCCTATACTACTACATATTATAGACTGGCTTTTAGTCAACTTACGACAATTTGTTTCATCAGACACGTCTCCGCAGTCGTTGTCCGTGTCACAAACCCAGCTCACTGGTATGCACTTTGCATTCCCGCATTCAAATTGGTCGGCAGAACACGTCGGTAAAGCTGTATGAAAGAAAGGAAGCCCAATCAAGCAAAAGCAACGTCAACTAGTGCGAATAATAAGTTGCAAATTTGTGATGCAAAAGTTTGTATCGTAGCATTCGAAAGGAAGTACAAACCAGCACGCCCGTTGACTTCATGCAGGCAGACAATGAATGCGATTACCTTTGTGCCCCCTGATCATTGCCTTGGTGCCCTTAAAATACTCTACAAATTAACAATTTCCTCATATGTACATATGTAAGGTGCCCTTTACCAAGGAGAAAAAACGAAGCAAACATGCCTGAACCAGGCTTTAGTATTTGGAATTTAGATCTTTCCACTCCAATTTGAAGGGATTTTGTTATAGCAACCCTTTCATTTTACCAGCATTGAGATCCCATCTTTCTGCTCTTTCCGACTTTCAATGGTTTATAACAGCTTTATAACAAAAATGGTCTTTGCGCACAGGGTTGGGTGCCTTTTTATTATAGTACTATTTTGTGCTACAAGCTTGCCAAAATGGTTTGTACAGAAGATGGGGGTATGAGTGCAGTGGACTGGAGTGCCTGTTGTTAAAAAACACAATTCATCGCACTTTTGTGATCAAAATACTTTATTCTCTCCTAAACCTGTATACCTGGGCCCAATTTCATAGCGCTGCTAAAGCGCAAGCATATTTCACAGCAAATTTGGGCAGCCATATTGCGCGTTCACCATGGATTTGCATTGAAATGTCACTTATTTTCATGCAGTAAGCACAGGAAGGTTAGCATGCCTTTTTGTGTGCTTACGGTAAGCCCGCGCTATGAAATGGAAATTCGCGCAGTAAGCACAAAATCAGCCGATAAGCAGCTCAATGAAACTGGGCCCTGATAGGTTGTGTCCACTCCAATTGCACACAGTTTAACTCCGTTCGTCTACATTTTGTTCGGAAGGTAGTGAGACTGACTTCGATGTGGTCGGGGGTTTACAAAGAAATAAATCTACTAAATATTGTACTTACTGCAACCGACTTCGTCCGCCCCGTCCCCACAATCGTCATCACCATCGCACCTCCACTGAGGTGGGATGCAGATACAATCTCCTGTCACCTTAGGTGGGCATGTGAACTCATTGTGTTTGCAGTGGCAGGAATTAGGGGTTGTTAGGAACAGGTATCCTGTAGAAGAAAGAAGAAGTTATTGAGATTTGATGAATTTTGAAGAGTTCAGGAAAACTCGACTTGGTTAGCCCATGGAGGTAGAATAGAAGGAGTCGTAATTGAAGCAGCGATCAAAAGTTGAATGTCCAGTGCAGCGATCGTAAAAACTACAGAATTACAAACACCAGTCACAATTAGCGCATCTGCTGGTGCCAGACACAAACCTCGTTGCACTGTGGGTTTGGTGCACGGTGCGCATGCGCAATACGATTGCATCCTTGCCAAAATGGCGGCATACCTCCATGGTTAGCCTTGGTTTTCTCCTTTTTCTAGACCAGAAACCTCCAAGATGTTACAACCGTTGTGAAAGCTATGCTTATTAAATAACAACCAAGACCCTTACGATATTCGCATGCACAGAACAAGTCACAAAATGTTTTAAAAATTAGAAAATGTTTAGTAAATGAACAATCAATCTGGTTTTTTTTTCACAGGACTCGGGAAAGTACTGGGTATTTTTATTGTGAATGGGAAGTGCACAGGGAATTGTTTTATAACCATGGCCTAACATTAGGAATGGGTGGCCCGAGCATTTTGGCCGGGATTGCAGCACTGAGATTGTGGTTTAAGCCGCCTTACATGTACAAACTCAGTAGGCCTTAGTACATCCCCCGAGAAAGAAACCAAACAAAGTCAAAGAATCTTGTAAAAATTACTCCCCTTTACAGAAATGACTACAGAAATGACTACTACCATGTACTTAGTACTACTGTGCCCTCAGTCAATACTGGACACCATAGTGGGGCTGGCACTCAGGGCAAAACCACTGTGTCACCCAGCGGACAATAGAAAATCACTGCCCAGTTGTTAAGCCTGTGGGAAAAGTTCTTTGGCCAAGGAGAGGAGATCTGTGTAGAGGGTCTTGCACTAATCCTGGATGAATGCGGATTGGGAAGGGGGGTTTAGGTTGGGATATGGGTTTTGGATTGTCAGGTCTTTGGTGCTATGATGCCTGTGTGCTGTGTACAAACACACAGGCAAAGTAGCGCAACAATGCTGCAGAGAAATTTGTAGGTTTATTCGATGTCACAGTGGTGGAAAACTTAATGTCACAGTGGTGACCCACAGCAATTACTCTGGTGGCTTGAGCTTTTGATATCTAAAGGCAGTGGACACTATTGGTAATTGTCAAAGACCAGTCTTCTCACTTGGTGTATCTCAACATATGCATATAACAAACCTGTGAAAATTTGAGCTCAATCGGTCATCGAAATGAAAGAAAAAACACCCTTGTCACACAAAGGTGTGTGCGATTAGATGGTTGATTTCGAGACCTCAAGTTCTAAATCTGAGGTCTCGAAATCAAATTCGTGGAAAATTACTTCTTTCTCGAAAACTATGGCTCGAAATCAAATTCGTGGAAAATTACTTCTTTCTCGAAAACTATGGAACTTCAGAGGGAGCCGTTTATCACAATGTGTTTTACCATCAACCTCTCCCCATTACTCGTCACCAAGTGAGGTTTTATGCTCATAATTATTTTGAGTAATTACCAATAGTGTCCACTGCCTTTAAAGGCACTGGACTCTATCCCATATGTGTATTCCGCTGCTGGGGATTGGGCTATTTAAACACATGCTCCACGCCTTTGGAACCCTGATCCACAAATTCGTTCAAGGGAGTCACTTGCAGTTTTCAAGAAACATCTCAAAACTTTCCTGTTCAAATTTATTGATTGCTTTGACTTTTTTCCCATTAGGCTATCAGTGCCATTATTTATTTGCTTATTGTTCAGTTTCTTGTAAAGCGCTATGGTACCATGTGTCAGAGCGCTATATAAATGCCTTTGGTAATCAACTACTTTCTCAAAAACTGTTACTTCAGAGGGAGGTGTTTCTTACAATGTTTTATACTATCAACAGCTCTCTAGTGCTCGTTATACCAAGTAATTGTTTATGCTAACCGCTATTTTTTAGTAATAACCAATAGTGTCCATTGCCTTTAAAGGTGGATTAATATTATTATTAAATGAAGCCCTCTTCACATTCCTAAGAAAGTTTGTTATCTGAACCCAGGTGTACTCACTCAAAAGGTCCTTTCACACTGAGACAATTTTAACAAAGGACCTTGACTTAAAATAAACCAGATGTTGAAGAATAGCAAATTCTATTTGGTGTTAAAGCTACCCTTGTTAAAAAATAACCAAGGGCATAGGCCCTATGATATCTTTAACAGAGATCCAGATCTTCTCCAAAATAATATAAACTACGTTTTAAATCACCATGATATTTATGGTTGAAACCGTTGGTGTGAAAGCTATCCTTATTAAATAATAACCAAGACCCTTGCGATATTCTCATGCACAGAACAAGTCACAAAATGGTTTAAAAATTAGAAAATGTTTAATAAATGAACAATCAATCTGGTTTCTTTTTCACAGGACTCGGGAAAGTACTGAGTATACAGTGCTAACACACATTGGTGTATGGGTAAAACCAAAATAGAATATTCTTCACCCACGATTCAAATTTAACATTTATAATATTAAATCACACAAAATCATACAAAGTCTGTCACTCCATCCCTTTAAAACAAGGGACCTTGGCAAGTTTTTGTTTCAAGATGAAGTCGTGTGAAAGCTCGTTAAATAATGACAATCAAACAAAGTGACAGACTCGCACTCATTAAACCCAGGACCCTCGTTAGTACAATGTAAATAGTTCGGCCTAATAACAAAGTGTTTAGTGATTGGTCAAACATAACATTTACAATCAATTTAAAACAAGGGACCTTGGTTTGTTTGTGTTTCAAGAATTAGAGTGTGAAAGCTTTAAAATAATGACAATCGAACAAAGTGACAGTCAATCAGCAACCATTAACAGGGACCCTCGTTACTGGTGCTCATGTGGAAGGGCACTTTTAGTGTCACCCGAAGTTCTTAAAATTTGCGAGCCGATCTGCATCCATTATTTAACCGAGGACCCTCATTACTGGTGCTCATGTGAAAGAGCCTTTTTAAGTGTCAGCTGAGGATCTTACATGTATAAGTTTGCCAGCTGATCAGCATCAATTAACCTAGGACCCTTGCTCAGTGAAAGGGCCTTTTTAATGTCTTAGAGGTTTTCCAGCTGACCTGTCACTGTCTTTTTGGGGGAAAAACCATCACAGCTTAGAATGATCTCCAGATTTAAAACCAGAGCAAGGGGCTAGCACAATGCTTGGGTCATAATACTAGGAAGGAGGGTGGGTTTAGACAATAGAGGGCTGCTCAGGCTGTCTATTGTAAGGTTACTGTGGTATTCTCACCCTCAGGGTATCCTGGTTTATGTAATCCACAGGCCAAATAAAAGTAAAACATGTTTTGCGTCCTCAGTTGCTTCCTTTTTAAAGGCCGTCTCCTTTTTTTTTTTTTCATCTTTAGTTTTAAATGACAATTTTTTATTACAGGGAAATTTGCATCGGGATAAAGCATACTAATTTTGGATCCATGGGTAAAACCCAAATTTATCATTGTTTGTCTACCAAAACAAAAATTACATCTTTTACTGATCTTTGCAAACAAAAACCAGTTTTGAAAAATAGCCCAGCTGTTTTTAGTATTACAACATGTGTCAGGCTGCCATTAAAAAAAAAAAAAAATTCAAGGTTATTTTTTTTTCCCAAAAAGGGAGGACGCTAAACTGTTTTTTTTGTATACTTGGCCTAAGTGAAAACAAGTTGAGTGTAGGAATGAAGATGGGCTGGATATGAGTTTCGGCCTCTATAAAGGTGGTGTACAAATCTACGAAATGTATGCACAGTTACAGTGTACAAATATCGGACCATGATCGGACAGTGCAAGCTGGCAGGGGCAATGCCATTTTACCTAGTAGAAGAGGCCACTCCAATCAGATTAAGAATTTCTAAGTGAAACTAGGTGTGTACAAATATTTATTCTAATTAAGAGTCCACAAACTTATGTACAATGTAATGACAGTCAATTAAGCCCGGTTCATACTTCATGCGAATGCGAAGAGAATTTGACGTGAATTTGACATCACAACCCTCCTTTCGCAGCGATATTCGCAAGTGAGTTGAGCGGAGTTCAACTGCTGCTAACTTTCGTTGCGAATTTGTGACGTCAACATTCGTATCGCATTCGCAGGAAGTATGAACCGGGCTTTACACGCCTGAAATTAACCCTACCATATATACGTACAACATTATATACATGAACACAGAGGGCAAGGCAATTTCTCTTGCCACTTTTCCATTTGAGGGGCATCAAAGCCAATCCAAGGGAACAATGCCAAGACAGAACAGGACATGGGTACAAAGGCCATAAGACCAGGGCGCCAACACCAAGATCGGGGCATACATGTACATGCCAGGACTTGGGGCACAAAGGCAAATATTAGGCAGCACAGACAAATAACTGGGCACACATGGCAAGATTGGGGCACATAGGCAATGATCAAGAGCAGGACACCAAGGCAAAGACCATGGCATCATACCAATACCATGTCTTGGGTAACGACCGTGCCAAAGATCTAGGCACCAAGGCCAACATCATAGCAGCGCTGGCTTTTGCCTCGATGACCCATACAACCTTTCCAAACTCATTCTCATTTCAGACTGCAGAATGCTCTCCAAATCTAAAACCTTCTCAGCAGAACATTTTTATGCTCAGCAACTCTGTAAACTAAGACTGAAACTTATTTGACCCTTCCAAACTTTGTTGATTAACAGAAAAGTTCTACTTCTCAGACTGCAAAATATCGTCCACAGCTAAAACTTTCTCAGCACCTCTGTAAACTAGTGTGATATGTAATTAAATTTGTAAGACATAAATTGACTGAGCCCCTGGGAGTTCCGAGACAGAGGTTGAATTACTAGATACCCAGGTGGGAGTCATGACAAGGAGGTTGAATTACACAGGTGAGCCATGTTACAGGAAGTCAAAATCTTGAATTACTTTTAAAGGCACTGGACATGTTTGGTACTAATATTGTCAAAGACCAGCATTCTCTCTTGGCGTTTCCCTAAATATGCATAAAATAACAAACCTGTGAAAATTTGCAGTCAATTGGTCACCAGAGTTGGGAGAGAATATGAACGAAAATACACCCCTGTTGCAAAATTGTGTGTGCCTTCAGATGCCTTACACAATGCTTCAGGCTTGAAGTCTTTTAATATTTGAGTGAGAAAATTAACCTTTTTCTCAGTAACTTCATAACTTCAGAGGGGGCCATTTCTCACAATGTTTTACACTATCAACAGCTCTTCATTGCTCGTTACCAAGTAAGTATTTATGCTTACAACTATTTAGAGTAACTACCAATAGTGTACAGTGCCTTTAATGCACCTTTCTCTAAAGATCTAAGTGAACATGGCCTTCAAGTCACCTCCACCTGTCCAAGGGTTTGTCCAGGAGTTTGGCAAGCTGTGTAGGGATTGGATATTGGGTTGCTAGGCAACCATCAATCACAGCTGTTCTGACCACCGCCCACCCTGTGCGATGTGAGTTTTTTACACACCTTGACACAATTGGCTACCAGCTGAGAAATAAATGCAATTTTTTTTTGAGAAAACGAAGGTGAAAGAAGGTAAAAACTAGAAAACAAAAGAATTTACACAGGTGTAAAGTTTAAAGACAACAAATGACCAAGAGTGACATGTTTGAAGCTTCCACACAAAAATCCCTTGTAGGAATAAAATTGTGCAAAAAAAAGTTCAAACTGGGCCCTTCCAGTTCAACCTGGCTACCGGGCAACCTCAGTGGTCTAGTTGGTAAGACACTGCTCTAGAATTGCAAAGGTCGTGGGTTTGAATCCAACCCGAGTAACATGCCTGTGATGTTTTTTCAATGAGAACACAGTCTTATCATCTAAACTGTAATATTTGAACAAACACAAAGAACTGATCAATTTATTTATTCTGTTGTGTGGGTGATACTCAGCAGAATTGAAACAAATTTGTGAGACTCAAACAAACTCAACATTTGAACCTTATTCTTTTGAGAGAAAGATATTAATTTTCTAAGACCACTCCATCAGGGACTTGTTCTGTCTTGAGTTTACTGGCTCTACTCTAAACATCATTTTGAAACCACTGGCCTGGGGCGGGTTGTCCAGTGTAAAAATCGAGCCTTGGACCACTCTGTGTACACTGTCTCAAGCTGGTTCCATGAAAGGAGAAAATGAACAGTCTACAGTAGGGAGTAAGTTACCATGGAATCTGAAGCATGCTGGAAACAATTTCAACAACTTTATTTGGTCATGTCAAGAACCCCTGTCCAGATTGGTCAGACATGTTGAGACAACCCTGGAACCTCTTGGGGCATCTCAAGAGCCCTTCGAGGGGTAGGGACCTCTAGGGTAGCTGCATGCCCAGACTTTGCCCAGACTATCCCCAGGGTTATTTACAACTAACTGTAACCTTTATCTCTATGGCCCAATTTCATAAAGCAGTAAAAGGAACATTACAGAATTGGTTTTTGCTAACCAAACAGTTGCTGCTAGTGTAAGTACTTTATGTAATTCACCCTACTTACAAACCTGTAGAAATTTTAGATCGATTGACCATCAGGGTCACAAGAAAATAGTGAAAAACCGATAACACATTTTGCATGGCATCAATGCAATATAAAGAAAAAAGAATAAAATGCTCACAGAGCGATAAACTCCAAACACGAAATAAGATTATTTATTTCTTAACAAATATGACATTTCAGACAATAATATTTCATGGAATGTTTTCTACTATCATCATCATTAGACCGTGTAAGTTTAAGGTAAATCTGTTATCTTCACGATGTTTGTTTCTTAGAATTGCATGCATGAGTCAAGTCTAGACAAATGACAAAGATCTACATGTACTTATAAAATGTATTTTGTAAAAATGCTTAACATTGATAGAAAAACAAGATGGTTTCAACTGGGTGAAGGTCTTTCCTTAGTTAACAAAATACTCTAATATACATCAATCAAGACGTAATCGCTTGAAATTTTGTTTTAGGAGATTCATTTGATTGTTGCCTGACCTTGGACTTAACTCGAACTTCATTTGACTTTTCAGCTAAACACAAGGCTGATAAAATTATTAAGAGCTCTTTAAACAAACTTCACAAAGGCTGTTTTTGAAACCAGAGATGCTGGCTTGGGATCTAGATTATGAGGCTATGGCTTGGGATCTGGATTGGGCTACGACTTGGGATCTGACTCCGGCTTGGGAAATGGCTCTAGCTTCAAAAGCATGTAGGCATGGGTATCATATAAGCCAGCAGCTGATTTCATGAAACTTCACGCATGCAAAACGTTTATGGCGCAAGGCTTATACATATATGTATGTAGAGCATTATGCACCGATACCTTTACAACTTCATGTAGCATTTATATTTGGCCTTCAAAAAAGAAGGGGAAAAAACAGGGAAAAAAAACAACAAGAAAACCCAGTAACAGGAACTTATGTTGCCGTGGCCCACACAGTCAACTGTCTTGGTTTTGGCATCTTAGTGGCAGAGGGAGCAATTTCAGCGGTAATAGTCCAAACGGGTACAGACCTTTTTATTGAAAATAGAAGATTTTACTGCAACCACCCTTAAGCGGTCAAATGAAAAGATCGTTTGTGCTGGCTGTTGAAAAGCCAAAACTGGTGGGCTGTTGTGGCTCCAGTGGCATGCCTTTCATGTCACTGTCAGTTATTTGTGACTTTTTCGCTGGTTGGTGAGTTTTCTGTGCAAATGAGAGACCAGTAATTTGTTTGTTTGCAGGGCTCTGTGTTTTGTTGGACGATAGTTTCTTTATAGTGTGTGATGGCTGGTACAGCTTTAGGTTAAGAATGCAAGCTTGGGGGCCCAATAAATTAGAAAATAATGTTCAGTGCAAAGAGACCTTCACGGCCACAATGAAACATTTAAATTTGAATTCCTCAGGTCTACATGTAAAGACAGTGTTGTTTGTCTTGTTGTCAATCGGTGAAGTTCTTTTGTTGAAAGATGGAAAAACACCTTAGGAGTGTAAAATCTCCAAGTGAAGGAATGTGTTAGGAACACTGCCACCAGGGGCCCACTTTCATGGAGCTGCTAAGCACAACAAAATTGTGCTTACAAGAAAAAGGCGATACCAGGGCCCAATTTCATAAAGCCTGTTAAGCACAACAAAACTTGCTAAGCACAGAGAAGTATTGCTTTGAAACAGAAACAGGTGACAAAAGGTCACCAGCCAAAATATTGTACCATTGCTATAAGTGGTACCCTGCTCATTTCTTGCTTAGCAAAGGAACTTGCTGAGGAGAAGAGAAGGGATGGAACAATTATAGCACCATACCTATAGGGTTTACAATGTGCTGTGGCGCAATACACTGGGAATACCATTACCAGGGCGAACCCTTTTCGTTAAGTGCACTTCGGTCCTTTACGTGCATTATACAACACACGTGACCACCAGCTTTATGTCTCATCTGAAGGACGAAGCAATGGCTAAGTGTTTTGCTTTAAGGACACAAGTGTGACTCAAACCCCTATCTCTGCTGAACAGAAACACCAGAATCTGAGTTTGGTGCTCGTGACAGCTCATCCCCCAAAAAACATCATTATTTCTGGTGTATAAACTGCCTCTGGCTCTTTTTTTTTTTGAAGGGTGTCGGGTTATCACAAGCAGCAATCTTGGCAGCATTAACCTTTGACCCCTTAATCTAAACCTCCTAATCTATCATGCTCAGTTCTCTCCCGCCCATTCTGTCTAAACATACAACAAGAGTCCTTCCATCATTCCAAACACTCAGAATGATGAATTGATACCAAAAAGACAGAGCTTGGGGAATTCTTAACATGCTCCGACTTAACCTCTCTCCCCTCATCATTTATCAACTTCTTTTTTTTCATGTTAAATGCACTGGACACCTTTGGTAATTGTCAAAGACCAGTAAATTCTCACTTGGTGTATCCCAACAATGCAAAAAATAACAAATGTGTTACAAAATTTGACTCAACTGGTCGTCCAAGCTGCAACTTGAGAATAATGATAGAAAAACACCCTTGTTGCACATATTTGTGTGATTTCAAATTCATTTATATTAAGGCTTCAGATCTGGAGGCTTTAAATATTTGATTGAGAAATTACCTCTTTATCAAAAACTTTGTTACTTCAGAGGGAGCCAGTTCTCACATTCTACATGTTCAAATACCAACATTTGAGGTTCTAACCCAGCATTAACAACTCAACATTAAAAAGTACAACGAGGTAGTGTGTTTCTTAAAAACTAGAGGATTGGAATGAATTTACTCTTCCAAAAACCAATGTATTGTATCATCAGACATGTACAGGTTGCTTCATTTTTGAAAGGGCAAGGGGAGGGCACCACAGTAGTCATGTTTTCCCTGGTAAAACGCACCCTATGAGGAACTGGATTTGCAAATTTCTGCTGTAGCTCTAAAAGGGCAACAAGGCAATGATCAGGGGGCACTGAGGCAATCACATTAATTGCCTCTGTGAAGTACCTGGCCTGCATCTCAAAATACAGCACAACATCCCCCAAAGCATTTTTCTCTCAAAAAAATAGAATTTAAATTGTGTTTTTCATCACTTGGGAGTGCATTCCACACGGGACACAAACTTAGCGATAATACACACCGAGTTGGACTTAGCCAGTACAATCGTCATAATGACTTGTTGATTACAACTGAACATACAACAAACACAATGTCTGTGAATTTCTCCGCTGGTGGGAAGTGTTGGGGGGGGGCAATTATTTTGAAGGTAACTTTCAGCCGAGGTTCTTTTGTCCCAAATGTTTTAGCTAATGTGTGGCAAGGTACACAACAAACAACCCAGGGGTGTTTGGGGCATGGTTAACTCTAAACACTAAATTCTTCGACTGTTTTTCTTCAAGTCTGTGCTCCTGGCCTAGGAAAAAATGACACGTCTACCAAAATTATTTGTAGGGGCACCTACATTTAGACTTGTTGACAAGTCGTTAAATATTTGTTGCTGCGATAGCGTTCCGACTCTGGCAAGAAAATCATGCCCAGTAGGAATACACAAGCAGAGAATTGTATCCATCAGGCATCTCAAATTCAAATTTGGTGGTATAAAAGCTGATCTTTTTGCATTTAACAACATTACTAAAACCCCTTTCACACAAGAGCAATTTAGCATGGGTCCCTTGGTAAAATGTAGCATGGTTGTAAAATTCACAAAACTTACCTCATGTAAAATCCAACAATTTTTACTACTGTCCAGGTTCTCTTGCAAAATCTTGTAAAACATTTTACAACCATGCTAAAATTATGCAAGAGACTGGGCAGTTTTAAAGTTGCTGTCGTGAATTAGCACTTAATGTACCTAAATGTACATGTACATGTAAGTCATAAAGCTATATTATATTGACTAGAGCGCTAACACCCCGTTATACATGTACACGCACTAAGGTTTTGAAGCCGTGTGGGCGCATCCATGTTTATGTACAAACCAATACAAAAGCTTGAAATTTTGTACGGCAATTGTACGGCTCTTGCATGATGGTGCGTTTGTTCTTTTTTATGTGTCATCGAAGCAAAACATTCAGCAAATGTGAACGCACAATCTGCTGATGAGCGTACAAAACTGCGAGCATCATGGCGCGTATACTGTTTTTAGAACGTCAATCACTGAGTCGAAGTTACGGTTTTCGTAGCGCAGACGTGCGCGAATGGGCAGTCGAGTACGAAAGCGCACACGCCGAATGTACAAAAATTGCGGCAATGTGTGTTCTCTTAAAATTAAAATCGTTCCGAACTCACGCAACACATCAAACATGTCTGCGCTCAGGGTGGCTTCAAAACGCTGAGCAAGTTAGCGCTCTAGTCAATATATATAGCTCTATGATGTAAGTAGATGTTTCTCAAACTTCATTATACTATGGAAAGCTACTTTAGACATCAGACCAATAGTTTTGAACGTCATTCATTTTAAGAGGTACATGTATTACCAAGCGTACACTATACCTTCCCTTAACATTTTATGACACACACACAACTTCATAACGGACGGACAAAATGTCAACTGAAAACTGTTTCTAAGATTACAATTTGATCCTATAAGGAGCTTACTGATACTGAGCTTGGCTCTATAGCAACACTTTCCCTGTGACGACTCAAGGTTTGTGCTTTAAAGGCAGTGGACACTTTTGGTAATTACTCAAAATATTTATTAGCATATATAACCTTTCTTGATAACGAGTAATGGGGAGAGGTTGATTGTATAAAACATTGTGAGAAACGGCTCCCTCTGAAGCAACATAGTTTTCGAGAAAGAAGTAATTTTTCCACGAATTTGATTCTGAACGCACACAACTTCGTGTGACAAGGGTGTTTTTTCTTTCATTATTACATGTATCTCGCAACTTCGACGACCGATTGAGCTAAAATTTTCACAGGTTTGTTAATTTATGCATATGATACAAAGAGAGAGAGGACTGTTCTTTGACAATTACCAATAGTGTCCAGTTTCTTTAAAACAGCAAAAAAATAGAAAATTGCATTATGCTTGGACCCTAGCAGAGTCTTTCTCGGAGGTTAAATGACAACACATCACAAACATGAACAGGTAACAGCAACAGCGTCACAAAAATTGGCCCCAGTTTGTCAATCAAACCTAATGAGTACAGCCATCTGACAGACGTCCCAAAGATTTATAAACTCTTCCTTCACTCCATTAAATCAGAGGACAAACACAATAAAACCCATTGACTTTTTATTTTCTTCGAAGTTAAACAGCCCGTGCGTAACATTTCAAAATCCACCTGGTGTCGACGGCCGATGAAAGGGTCATCGGTTGTGTTTGGGGAACCCTTAAGATATTCATGGACACCCTTAAGATATTCATGGACATCCTATTGTCTCCTCCGACAGGATAAGTTTTCTTTTTTTAATAAGGTTGCCAACACATGCCAGAGAAGATTTAGCAGTCCACTAACTATTTTAAAAACACACCCTGAGATCTACCCAGTCAAGCAAGTGATTTGGCGATCATTCTGGCGTTAGGATGAAATGCTTTTGAAAAGATTGGAATGCTGATCCAACCACCCAGTAGAGCAGACCTGAGCACAGTTTATATTATTTCATAACCGCTGTCTAACTACGTTTACACTTGATCCACTTAAAAACACTTTTTTTTTCTATGGGTCACGTCTTTGGAATGGTTTAAGCAAGTCGATTAAATCATAATCATCTGTGGGTTAATTCAAACGTGCTTATAAAAGAGCTCTCCTCTCCCAGTATTTGACATAGTTCGTTCTCTCTTAGCCTTACTCTTTGTACCATTGCTTTAAAGGCAAGGTACAGGTTTGGTAATTACTCAAAACAAATACATGTACTATCTTAAAAACTGACGTGGTAACAAGCATTGGAGAGCTGTTGAAAGTATAAAACATTGAGAGAAACAGCTCCCTCTAAAGTAACGTAGTTTTTGAAAAAAAGGTAATTTCTCACTAAAATATTTAAAGACTTCTAGTAGAAGTCTTTTATTCCTATCTGAAAGCACACAAATTCGTCCAGCAAGGGTGTTTTTTTCTTCATCATCATTTTCTCCCAACTCCGATGACCAATTGAGCTCACATTTCCACAGGTTTTTCATTGTATGCAATGTTGAGATACACATTATACACCAAGTGAGAAGACTGGTATCTGACAATTACCAATAGTGTACCTTCCCTTTAACAACTTTATTTTCAGCTGATAAAATCGACTCTTTTCGGTCACTAAATTTAGCAATTTCAAGCTACTTTCTTACAACCTTGCTACATACATCTTCCAGAAGAACAAATCAGCCCAGAACATTCCTTTAAACCTTCCGAAATGTTTTCCTAAACTGCTCAAGCAAAACAACACATCAAACCCTAACCAGAGAAAAAAAAAAATACAAGGAACAACACTGAACAATCGGAACAAATGAGTTGCAGCCGGATAAACAAGTTGCTCTCCGCTAAATTTAATCATCGCTCGAACTGGTGTGTGACCAGCCCTGAACAATAGGGGTAACCATTTGCTCACCACTCTCCCCAGCACCCCAAACTGATAAAAAGGTTTTGAAAAAACAAAACGCAGTCGATTCCGGTTGATGTTAGAAAGTTGCTTGAGGATTGTTTTGTTTTTTAACGCATCAATAAGATTCAACAGGCCTGAACGCTTTTCTTCTTTTTCTTTCCTGGAGTTATCATGCTTGATCGGTTCTATTCACAATCTTCCCAAGAAAAATAAATCACAATTGATGGAGTGAGAGCAAGAGAGAGAGAGAGAGAGGGGGGGGGGGGGGGGTGATTGAAGCAGAATGAACTAACTAAACCCTGGATTCCCTTTTCAGATTCGTGGGATCATTGTTGTGGAAGGCCCTTTGACAGTCCGCTTTCCTCACACACTCTCGTGGAGAGTTTGTTCGCCTCGATTCTCCCTGGAGCGTTTAGTGAGAACAATAGCGGCGTAATTCAAGGGTTTTCAAGCAGGCTGCATGGTGCTTTCTCTCCCCTCCACCATATATCCACCTCCCTCTTTGGGCTGCCAGTTGGTGCTGGGCGATTGCAACATGATTATCGATTGCGCAAACTGACTGACAAATATTTCTTAGAAGTCTTGGGAAGCTTTCACACAGTGTGTGTGTGTGTGTTTTTTAAGTACATAATGTTTCTTTGGGAAAGGGTTTTTAGACAAACAAATTTACATTACCCAAGTACAGTACACAAAATGTTTTTGAAAAATTGTTGCAGTACACTTCAATGTAACATACATTGGACACTGTACCTATTGTATGATGTTTGCACAGCCAGCATTATTTGAGTTGCACCAACATGACCAAAGTACAACATGAAGAACATGACAACATTTTTCAATCAAAGTTGGACACCCTTACCGAGTCCTGGCTAAAATTTTGCCCAACACTAAAACAAGTGGCCTAAGACATGTATTGTAGTCTAGTGTAAACAAAATCACATGGGTGTGCAATTTTTTCCTTGGTTAAGTGCACCCTAGCTATGACTGAGGAAATTGTAAATTTTCACTGAGAGCATTTCAAGGGCACCAAGGCAATGACCAGGGGGTATTTTAAGGCAATGACTGGGGGCATGGAGGCAATCGCCTTCGTTGCCTCCGTGAAGTACTAGTCCTGAAAACGATTTTGAAAGAAGATCAACATTTTAAACATTGATTATTCCGACTGGCTCCTCAACAGACCACCAGGCGACCCAATTTAACACAAACAGAGGGTTTCAATAGGGTGCAGTGGAGGGTGACAGGGTTATCGATGAATGGGTGCTTTAGGGTGCTTTTGGGTACCTGGCTACACAAGGAAGCTGAATAAAAGAGGGATGAGCCAGGCGAGTGTAATTCCTGGAGAGGGTGAAGGGAAGGTATTAAGTGTGTTTTTTAGAGGGAGTCGGGTAAACAAGGTTGATTTTCTTTTTTGATTTTTGTTTTTAAAGGCACTGGACGCGTTTGGTAATTATCAAAGACCAGTATTCTCACTTGGTGTACTCAACTGAACAGACATTGTATACATAAAATAACAAACCTATGAAAAAGGCAAGAGGGTAAGCCAAAAATAAAAAACAGACATCAATGTATTTTGATGTTTGTGTAATAAAGGTAGTAGGCCCTAAACTAAACTACACTAAAACATCCCGTAGAGGATTAATGCTCTCTTTCAAGAAAAGAGAATGCGCACTACCCAGCAAAGCTAGTCCGAGTTTTGGTCCCCTTGTCAGAGTTTAATGGCACCCAGTTTGATCGTTTACTGAAATGAACATCATGAAAGGGTAAGGGGTCGATCTCGTAAAACATTTATTTACCATGGATCTTATTGTCCTAATAGTTGACATAAAAATCTGAACCAATTTAACCACCTGGGGGGTTCAGCACCAACTTTAAAAGGGGGAAAGACAGGCATGGCACAGGCCTTGGACTTCGCTCTTGGAGGGACGTAGCAATTTTCCTCTGGTACGGGGCACTTCTATGAGGAAAATGTAAACTTGTATTGAAACTTTGCAAAGGGCACTTTGACCGGCCAGTACATGTATCCTTCATTTTTGAAAGGGCAAGAGCACCGAGGCATTTTCTCCTTGGTAAAGGCCACGCTACAGTATGAGGCATTTTCTCTTTGGTAAAGGACACTCTACAGTGTGAGGAAATTGTAAGTTTCTACTGTGAGCATTAACGGGCACCGAGGCAAAAACCAGGGGGCATGGAGGCAAACGCCTTTGTAGCCTCCATGAATCAGGCCGTGCCCTGGTATTGGTTTCACTGGGTACTAGGCAATGAAAAATTTCACACGGTAAATCCCCCTCTGATCCAATCTCTTCATTTCAAAAGAAGAATGTGCTATTTTTGATAACATTTTACAATATTTTCGCAAACAAACTTGCACCTCTTTTTACGGAATGTTTATATTATTATTATTGTTATGACGATACCATTGACGAGAAAGTTGTTTTCTTACTGAAGTTCTCGCCTGTGTTTGGCCTCCCAAGTTGTATTCACCAATCATTTTCATTCATCAAAACAACTTCACACTCCTGAAAATACTCCCGCAGAAAAAAAAAAAACACCAAAGAACAGGGGAAAAAAACAAGTTGTTGACAAAAACTACACAGTACCCGTTTTGGAAAACTTCATCATGTGCATGTAACGTGTTTACAAAACGCGCCTGGAAGGGTGACGAAAACAAATATGGTTTTATTGTTATTTTGATTTAAGCACGTACATGTACACCCTTTTCCCTTGGGACTATTACTCATGTTGGGATTTGTTTACCAATGTGTAAAAGTGTTGCTCGAGTAAACAATTCCTCTACCCACGCTACATTTTGTTAGAGCAAACATTCTCAAAATAATTTAATTCAAAATAGCTAAAATTTGACAGTTTGTCTCATGAAATGTGAGCAGTATGTGTCACAAATCTGTTTTTAATTTTTTTATATTTTTAATCCCCCCCTTTTTTTTTTTTTTTGGGGGGGGGGGGGGTTTATATTTAGCGTGGTAAACAAAAGGTTTCCAAACCCTTTTATTTAAGGCCCTACCAGGTGAAACAACCAGGTGAAAACAAGTTAAAGAATGTCGGCTCTTTTGGCAAGTTCTTTTACATTTCTAAAGACTAGGAGCTGGCATCATCATGGGAAAAACATCTCCTTGTGTTTTCTTCTAAAACCATCCCATAAATTATGCTGTTAAAAGTTTCCACATAGTGACAATCGTGGAGATTTTATTACAAACACATGCTGCTGTGCTGGAAAAAGCTACACCAGCCATTTCATTCTTGCACAGCTGCAGTCAGTCTGTGAACTAAAAAAAGTATGTATGTTTGATTATATGCCACAGGTTCATGTTGGTTGGTAGCAGCATCAAAGAAAGTGGCTGTTCTACTGTCAGTAAAACATGTTTTTATCAAGTTCCGATTTCTGCATGCAATCAATTACTGTGACCAGTGACAGCTACTATTAAAACATTCAAAGGGGAAAAAAAGAGACAGTTGAATCCCTGATCAAGCAACCATGAAGCAGTGGTTGAAAGTTGCGACAAACACTAAAAATCAAACCAGCTTTTGCAAATAATACGTGGAAATTGAGAGGAATGGATGTTTGGGTGGGCGGCAATGCCAACAGATTTGCGCATGGATGGAAAGCGCAACTTATTGTCCGATATCCACTTTTGTGTGAAGTATAAACTGGCTACGCTTCTTGCGCCGCAACTGATCCGCGGAGATTATGTGATAAAAGCGCGGGATTTCCACATTGTTAATCCGATACTTTGTAAAAATGTATCGAGAAAGAGAGAAAAACAATTATGTAAACGGAGACACAAGTTCTGCAATACTGTTTTTTTTTTTCATCAGGATTTTGATTTAGGATCCAGCGAGCATGACTTGAACACAACAATCTTTATCCGCTCAATAGGTGCTTATTTCTATGCAATTGAAACATCAGTGATTTGTGAAGTTGACAAATGTTAATCCTGAGCTTTCCCCGATACTTCATGAAGTATCAGGCCTGAGGATGAGAACAACCATCTTTACATTTGTAAAAAAAAAACTTTTTGATAAAAATTGCACAATTTCTTTTGGGGTCACTACCAGACTGAACATGTATAACCCTACCTTTAAAATGAAAGGAAAACAATTGTAGGGCAACTCATAGGCAACCCAACCCGCCCAATCAAGTTCAGACTTTTTGAGACACCTGTTTTACTCCTGTCAAAGGTGAACCCAGCTTTTATGCCATTATCTACATGGTGTCATAATGCTTTGTGTAAACATGGAGGTAGAACAAACAAACCTGGCTGTCAATGGCAGTTCATAAATCAACCCCTATAATACTGTACAGAAAGGCAGTGGACACTATATTGGTAATTACTCAAAATAATTATTATCATAAAACCTGACTTGGTAACAAGTAATGGGGAGAGGTTGATAGTATAAAACATGAGCGTAGATTCCGAGAGAGAAGTAATTTTCATCGAATTTGATTTTGAGACCTCAGATTTAGAATTTGAGGTCTCGAAATCAAGCATCTGAGTGAAAGCGCACAACTCCGTGTGACAAGGGTGTTTTTCTTTTATTGAAATCAAATTCATGGAAAATTAATTGTTTCTCGAAAACTACGTCACTTCAGAGGGAGCCGTTTCTCACAATGTTTTATACTACCAACCTCTCCCCCATTACTCGTTACCAAGTTTTATGCTAATAAATTATTGTTAATAATTATTTAAACCAGTGTAATTTTCGAGCACCAATCTTGACAGATGTCCCTACACCTCTCTACAAATACACGTACCTTCCTACTTCATCCAGAATACCTCAAGTTGGAAGTCAACAACCCTAATGTCTCCACGGACATTCCCTTTATACCGACGCTCAGACGACAGAAACACGTACTAGTTTTTCGGTGGCCTTTAATTGGTCATTGATGTCCCCAGCACTAAGCGACATTTAACGACTGACGTGAACTTGTCACTCATCATAAGACAACTTGACACCAAGTCTGTCTCTGATTACTTCTAGATCTGGAGAAGTCTTCAACTTCATGTCTCTTTGTCAACTCAAACAAGGCTCGCCCCCCCCCCTAACCTAGCCTGCTAATACACTTAAAATTCTTACCACATAACATGAAGGTGTTTTTACTTTAACTGTCCAAGTTTAGTAGTTGTCAGAGACTAGGCTCAATACTTCACGGAGGCAACAAAGGCTGTTGCCTCCATGCCCCCTGGTCATTGCCTTGGTGCCCTTGAAATGATAGTCAAAATTTACAATTTCCTCAAAGGGTGCCCTTTACCAAGGAGAAAATGCAGTTGCCCTTTCAAACCGAGGCATACATGCCATTGCCTGAAGTATTCTCATACATGTACATGTCATACGGTGCAGGCCTGTATGTTTTAGAAAGGGCAAGGGCACCAAGGCATTTTCTCCTTGGTAAAGGGAACCTTATGAGGAAAATGTAAACTTCAAGGGCACCAATGCAATGACCAGGGGCATGGAGGCAATCTCCTTTGTTGCCTCGGTGAAGTACCCGACCTGCGGTGTGTCCCAACCCAGGCATAACTTCTGTAAAAATCTTGGCTCAATTGGTCATCAAAGTTGCAAGAAACTAACAAAAGAAAAAGCTGCTTGTTGCACTAATTTGTGTGGTTTCAGGTGTCTCAGTCTGTGAAAGGCTTCAGGCCTGGTGAAGTCTTTCTCAGATTCAAATATTTTAGCATGAAAGTACACCTCTCAAAAACTATTATTTCAGAAGGTGTCATTTCTCACAATGATTTATACTACCAGTAACTCCTAACATAACAAAAAATGACTGCTACCATACCAGTTAAGTTGTGGTCAGTGACAGCATTACATCATGTATGACAACATGATTTATTGTAGACCAGGGAACCATACAGATGTATCAAACTTACTCTTAAAAGTTGCAATAACCCTCGGGCTAAGTCAGAACAAGTTCATGATGTTACTGGATCTATTCCTCTGAGAATTCAGCTCTTTTAAAGGGAGGGTATACCTTCTCTATGGCAGACCATTGGTTATTATTTACAATAAAAAACTTCAAACGGTCTTGTTTTTGAGATCGCCTAAAAACCTGATCAAAATAGGTCACCACACAGCAGGCCTGTACGCTTCGTTTTTGAAATGGCAAGGGCACCAGGGTATTTTCTTCATGGTAAAGCCTTTACTAAAGGGCAAGAAAATTCTGCTCGAGCATTTTGAGGGCCTCAAGGCAATGACCAGGGGGCATGGAGGCAATCACCCTTTGTTAGTTCAGTGAAGTATCAGGTCTGACACAGGATGATTAATCCCCATAGGAAATCAGTGTTCTCTGAGAAGAAGCGTTACGTGGAAAGACTTATCAGATTAAAAAAAATTGAGCATACGTACATGTGACAACTGTACACTTACCACATTAATTCAAAGTGAAATTTTTTCGAATCGCTTTTATATTATATCAAAACTACTGTAATAAATAATAATACTGAAGACTTGTAATGCGCACATACATTATCCACCCTGCTGGGTGGACACAACAAAATAAGTCCTTGAAAACCTGTGACATACATGTAAGATATGTTTTAAGAAGAGATTTGAACTTTGTGGTACAAAGACAAGATCTAAGATTAAGTGGTAGAGATAGACGCGTGGTGCAGCTGAAGAAAAAGACCTGTCGCCCCATGAGTGTCGATACTTGGGTACTGTAAACTACTATTATTGAAACCAAAGGTTTTTATTGGCACTAATTTTAGAGTAAATACTCAATGTCAATGTATAGGCCTACTGGCCCTTTAAAGAGGGGGGGGGGGGGGGATGGAGCGGACCCCAGTGCAGCAATTTATCTCTTCAAACAGTCTGCCAGCCTTGCATATTGCTGTCACACTCTTAAGTTGTAGGGTGTAACAAATTGGTTTTGGTTTACAGATTGTGTTTGTACAATATGGGTCAGGGGGCAATCTACCCCTCGTTCTTCAAGACAGATTTATCAAAATCATTCTGCATACGTTAGTTTAAATTTTCAGGCCCGTTTCTCTTTGGTAAAGACCCGATGGGGAAATTGTAAACTACAGTAGATAAAAGGGCTCCAATCGAAGGCAATTATCAGGGGCATGGAGGCAATCGCCTTCGTTGCCTCCGTGAAGTATCAAACCTGAATTTTGACACAGACAGGATTTGGCGAAAGATTTTTATATCAATGGTGCTGGGGCCAAGAATACAGAGTGGATTGGACCGATTCACAGGGCTAGATTGGTGGGGGTGCTTTTACTCTGAATAGGAGGATTCATAAAAGCTGTGTTCTCATTGGACTTTTATTTGTAAAAAAGTACAGCGACTTTTCTGTAGAATGATAAAATTTAATCCAACGGGGACGCATGGTAGACTGACCCCCTGTCAACTTATCATGACCTGACCGTTATATAAATGTAAAATATAACAGGCCAAAAGATGTCGCGGTGACTTAACAGGGCCGCTAAAAACGCTGTAAAACGTTACAAGCAAACTTCGCAGAATATAAACTTCTCGAGGTGGGAACGCCGATAGAATTATACTAAAACCAGTCAGTTTTTTTTTAGATCAATCTTTTTAAATTTACAATTTAAACTATCACAAAATGCATCCAGGGGCGCACAAGAACAAACAATTATTTGTCTTCGGCTTTTAAGGACCATGAGTCACAAAAGTCAAATTATATGTTTTCTTGTAAAAAGCCCAGCGTGAAATATGCAACTCCCATTTTCTCCAGCCGTGAGATTGGGAAATATAATTGAAACCTGCAGAGAAAGGAACAGGTTTAGAGACCCCTGCTTAGTGCTAGAGCTAGCTGCACAAAATTAGTTTCAACTCTAAGGTACAGAATTGAGGTACATAATAAAAAAATATAATAATTTACCCTTTACGGCTAGCTAGTGTTTAATAGGACATGGTTTTTGTTTTTGGTTTGTTTGTTACTCAATTGAAGTGTTAGCCAGTAGGGATGTCTGGGTGTCTTTTGCAGTTTTGGAGACCTTGTTTCAATTTGGAAACCCCGATTTATCTGTAAAACAGTGTAATTTATCTGTAATTTGCAGAAATCCTGATTTAGTACGAGGCATAAAGTGTCTCGTAAGAAGGTACAGGGTTTCGTGTAAGAAGGTACGAAGTGTCCAAGGTACAAAGTGGCCAAGGTACAAAGTGTCCAAGGTACTAAGTGTACAAGGTACTAAGTGTCCAAACCAAGGTACAAAGTGTCCAAAGTCACTTGGTACCCTGCAAAGGTACGAAGTGTCCCTGGGTACGAAGTGGCAAAGGTTCAAAATCAAAGTGTCCTGACACCGGTTGGTTAGAAGTAGCATGGAGGAAAAATAGAAAGCCATTCACACTGCATGCAGCAGCCAGATGTTCGTTGGTTGTACATATAAAAAATTAACAATCAATACTTTAAATTTAATTTTAAAAGAGCTACCATAATTGAGTAAATGGTGAAGGCATGTCGAGAGCCTCTCAACAGAAACGCTGACAATTTAAAATCAATAATTTCTGGTGGGTTTTAAAATGGGGTGTTACATAAAAAACGTTGTGGCAGTGCATGAATAGACCAAATCAATACAAATCTGTGTGACCACACTGTGTGGCCCTGCCGTACCCACACAAAACTTCACAAGATGTTTTAAAAAGGGGATAAATTTACCACAACTTTTTACTTCATTTTCTGAGGTAAATCGTTCTAAAACACACCACAAAGCGTCACAGGTTTTCTCAACAAGATGTAGTTAACAAATGGATAAGTTTATGGTTGGTAAATATTTTATAAATGGGAGTTTGGGAGAGAAGTTAAAGTCGGCAAAATACAAATTTCAACACCAACTCCACTTCAAAATCAAAGGGGCCCACAATAGCGTGTAGTCGGCCGTTCACTGTTCATTGCACACGGTACGCGGGCAGATGGCGTACTCCACTCGGCTAGCCAGATTTATGACTTCGTAACTTTATACTTTTTGGCTTTTAAGAGAGAGTTACTTACCTTTAAGAGAGCTAACTAGCAAGACGATGCTCAGAAATATCCTCATTGCGGCAATTCCAGCATCTTCGCTCGATTAAAGCAGAAAAATCGTAACAAAAATCCCGGCAAAAGTTCCACAATCTGTAAATTTCAGTGCTCCTCTCTATCGTTCCATTTTGTTGTCCGTGAAAAACTGGTGGTGATTGTGTTGGGTTATTCCATTTTTAAGGGGTGAGATCCAATTTGGGGTAAACAAGATAACAAAAGCGGGCACGACGACGGGGTACGTATTGTTATTGTGTAGTTGCACCTGTATCTATCGCAACACTTCATTCATTCAATAATTAACCACACAACCAAATAATTTCTGAAGTGCTGGTGAGATTTCAAAGCCCCCTCAACTTTGTTTTTTTCAGTGACCATGAGAAATATGCACTTAATTCACTTGTTGGCAGAAAATGGGTTGTTGTAAAAACTTCACAATTATTTCCAATTTTTTGTTCATGGTCTATCTAAAAAATAAAAAATAAAAATTGTTAATAAGCAGTTAGCTATTTCATGATCAAGCTTGGTAGATTTCATGTCATCTAAAGATATTTATGAAAGCATAAAACAGAGGAGAGCGAGGCCATGGTGAAATAAGGTGTCGGGAGGAGAAGTATAGGGGGAATGGGGGTGGGCGCGGCTGGTAATTTGAAAACTGGGGGGAGGGCGGAGGTGCGTAACAACCAGACGTTTTCATGGCATCCAAGGGGGAAAATACTTTTTTTTATGGCAGTTGTAAGGACATCCCTCTGTGCATCTTTTGGTCTCGCTTGTGGCGGTAGGTCGGATGCCATGCTTTGGTGGTAAAAGGTAAAGGTGAAAACTTTGCTGAAACGTGATTGAGGGCGCTATAACACTTTTGCGGCATGGATGAGCCCCTTTCGAATCCACGAATTCGACTTCAGGCTCTGTTGTCTCGTTATATAACAACCGCAGGGCCAAGCTAGCCTGAGCCGTATCAGCCGTAGTTTCGAAAACGGCCTCTGTAGTCGTTGACCCCGACTCTTCACTTTGTATACAATTAACAACAGTCAACTGGTTGCCAGCCTATTGAAACTTCGGGAGTGACCACGCTTTAAACTCTGTTTAATGAGGAATGCATCTGGGATTTTCTCAAGACTTCTTAAAATTGGATCACAATCTCATGAGCATGTCCCTTATCAGAAGAACAAAGTCCATGATTTTGTTTTTACATCCAATGAAATCACTGGTTCTGAAAAGCTAGTACCTTACCTATCTTGTTCTTGCGATGCTGATTTAGTGACAGGGGACCAGTCTATAAAGAAACTTCAATAAAAAACTTTAAAACATGTGTGGATAAGTGTCGCTTGGGGGCGCCCTGGCACATGTGTTTGGTCGTCTTTTTAGTTGATGTTTTCGCGGATTGGACTAGAAAAACTAACTTGTAGTTACACAACATAAATGGTGGCTATAAAAATGGCTTCTGCACAGGTACCCGAAGTCAGGCAGAACTTTGTATAAACAAGAAAATGCACTGCGGAGTTCCATTTACCTAGAGAAATGGTAAGTTGTAATTTTGTTACGATGGAAAACCAGTTCGACATTCAGTTTTGTACCCACTCCTATGGGAAATTAGTTTGACATTCAGTTTTGTACACAATCCTATGGGAAACAGGTGTCGCATTCAATTTTGCACACAGCTAAGCATGTAGAAAACCAATTTGACAGTCAGTTGTGTACACAGTTGTAACTCCTAGGGGAAACCAGTTTGACGTGATATAATTATTGGAAACAAGTTGAAGTTTGGCATTCAGTTTTGGTACACATAGCATATCTTAGCCTTAGCTATATTTTTGTGGGAAACTAAACCGGTCATTTTTCTACTAAGTTCTACTTACTATGGGAAAACTGTTTTCATTCAGTTTTTTACACACTAACAGTTACACAGTCCTATTAATTATATGGGAACCCAATTTGACTTTCAGTTTTGTACACAGTCCTAAATAGGGGAAATTTCCTGTTTGACTTTTCAGTTTCTTGGTCAGACTCTTTTGGCTGGTCCTATTTTGGTCAACATATTGCACCAGTCTTGTAATATAAGTTATTTTTATGAAATAAGCTACAATACAATACAATTACAACTTCACGAATGCAAAGGATCAAATTTAAAGATCTTACTTTTGCATACAAAGTTATTAACATTGTGGCCTATAATAATAGCCCCTTATATCACATAATTTCTTATTCCCAAAAGCAACCTACTACGTCTCGTGTTCTCCGATCATCATCTACTGCCCACCTGGAGTTCAACTCTGGCCCCTCTGGCCCTAATCCCCCCTCCCCTTGTGTCGCGTAAATGAGGCACATTCACTTGGGGTTTCGTGGCCAAGCACCGAACTCGAGCTCTGGTGTTTCTGTTCAGCTGAGTGTGGGTTCAAGTCCCGGTCATGACACTTGTGTCCCTAAGCAAGACACACTAGACTACTTCTACAACTCATTTTGGGCCACTGTTGTCCCTTTTAAGTAAATTATCACTTTGTACTCAATACTGTTTCGAGACTTTGCCACTTTGTGGCTTGAAGTGAGCTATTGAACAAACTAAGTCATTTTCATTTCAAGACATCATAAGTCATCTCCTTGTTTAATATGCCAAAGATCATACGCTATTGCGTAAACTGCTTTTTACAGTGTTTTGTGTTTCGTTGAGTCTTTCAATGTGCTTCAGTGAGCCTTTCCGCGTATTATGTCCTTTAGTGCCACATACTTTGTTAATTCCCCTTTTAGTTTTAAAAATTTTTAATTGCATAAAAGTGTGAGTGATTCGCTCTTAATGGCAAGACCTTCAGTTTCCTACGAACAATGTACTATACACAGCAAAAGATATCCACGCATAGTTATCGCAGACCGAATCTACATGCTGACCAGAAGCCATTTTGACTCTTTGAGATACGATGGACACACTACTTCATTTATGACACTAGGTTTGGGTAAATTTGATTCTCAAAATGCTTTAGTCAAGGAAGTATTTATTGCCTTTAATTTTGAGTGATTACCAAACGAACACCTTCCCTTTAAAGGCACTGGGCAAAATTGGTAGCTACTCACATAACCTTTAGCATAATAATATTGTAACCAGTTGATGTGTACTAAAACATTGTGAGAAACCAAGATGCAACTATTAAAATGAAATCAATAAGAAAAGCTTGCCCTCTGTCGGGTTATCACTTTTTGCTTATTACGTTACGTCATATTAAGTGACGTTACGTAACTTTACGTTACAAGTATGACATACTGGCATCTTGGACCAATACTATGTCATGAGCGGATGTGTATTAACTGAATACCTGTGTTTTTCTTTTTTTCTAACATAAACAAAAACATAACTTATTTCATCTTCGTGTTTATTGCTTTCCCCCCCCCCCCGTTTTTTTTTTCCATCAACATTGAAGCATATCGATAAACCCTGAACATTGAAATAAATATTAAACCTAATTAGAGAATCAATCGATGACAAAATATACATGTAAAATAATTTGAAGTTAATTAGAGAATTGTACCAATCTGGAAGCCAGCGATGAAGTATGAAGTTCATCACCAGTCCCTGAGGGACAGAATTTCGCCCCTGAAAGAGAACAATTCGATAGTTGCAGACCAACTGATCACTAATGCTTTACTAATTGCTGCAAACCCCTTAAAGGCACTGGACACTATTGGTAACTACTAAAACAATTTATTAGTATAAAAACCTACTTCTTAACGAGCAATGGGTAGCTGCTATAGTATATAAAATATGGTGAGAAACGGCACCCTCTGCAGTAGTTTTTGAGAAAGAAGTAATTTCTCACATAAAATATTAAAATACTTCAGGCCCGAAGCCTTTTATTAGGCATTTGAAAGCACACAACTTTGTGCGACTATTTTTTATTATTTCACCATTCTCTTGCAACTTCGATAACCAATTGAATCGAATTTTCCATAGACTTGATGTTTTATGCATTCGGGATACACCAAGTGAGACTGGTCTTTGACAATATTACCAAAGGTGTCCAATGCCTTTAATATACATCGCTGTGTCACAAAGGTTAAACAATTACACTCTGTATTCCTTATGCAAAACTTATATATATTTCTAAAGTTCTTTATAATATATTAAAATTGATAGCATTAGGGATTACCCGTTACCATGGCGATATAATTCGGTATTGTGTAAGAGAAATAAATACCCTCCCTCAAATCACGAGTGGAAAACGGCTTTATATAAGACACGGCAACACAAGGTTGGTTTAATGATTAAAAATGCCTCGCGTAGTTTTTTATTCTTATTGTGGTGGTATATATATATACTGAGTTTTGGCGCAGCTACGGCACGCACTATTTCTCTTATGTTACATGAAATATAGAACTATACTGGAACAGGATGTTACGTTTGGTAAGAATACATTTATCCAATATTTTACTTGTTTTTGTTTTTGTCTCGCATATCAGTTTTGTTTACTAACATGCGCTTTTGATTTTGTTACCTTTCTGATGTGCTGATAAAATCTCATATTGTACAATTTCCCCCAAAAAAACAATAATGATGTAAACGTCTTGTTAAATTTAAAATTGAATTTAATTCCATTGCATTACCCGTTGCCATTCAAGATGATTAATTTTGGTTTTACTCCTACACCAAATTTGTGTTAGCACAGTATACCACTTTCCCGAGTTAGTGTGAACAAAAAATTGCTGGTGTGTTACTCAGGTAGGATACGAACCCAAGACTTTTGCAATGGTTAAATTGGTATGCTTTCAGATGCGTTAAAGGATTCAGTCCTTATGTCTTTTGCTAGTTTGAGGTAGCCGTTTCTCACAATGTTTTATACTATAAACCGCTCTGCATTGCACGTTATCAAGCAAGTTTTTATGCTAATTGTATTCCGAGTTAGTTACGTGTCCAGTGCCTTCAACATCACAAACACTGCAGAACATACACTTAGATTGGGGTTTAGACCGTGTTGCCTTGTTTAAACCACAAATCGCATTTTTTTTTATAGACTCGTCCCGGAATAAATGAATTTAACCAAACTCAATTTTATTCAATCAATTAATCAGTTTACTTCCACAGTATCAACATCCCAGTCAAAATCAAATCAAAGGCAAGGTAAACTGGAAGTTTAGAGATAAATAGTTGTTTGATAAGATTAAATAAATGAATAATAAGCATGGACATTGTTGAAACTGTGGAGGGACCGATAAAGAAGCAAATCTTGTAAGATAATGGGTCCCTGAGCAAGCGTGTGCATTGAGCCGATAATTATTTTGATGTCTTGTGGAAGATACCACGACACGTTCCTGAAAGTACAGATGTGTTAAAAAAGGCTCAGTGCACAAGCTGCAAGCAATGAAAGTAGTTACCTGTACCAACGAACAATTGACAAAACGAACAAAGACAGGTCAGCAAAGTAAGAAAGGCAACATCTATCAACAATATGAATTCATCGAAGTACTTAAATTTACAATGTAGGAAAGACAACATCTATCAACAATATGAATTCATCGAAGTACTTAAATTTACAATGTAGGAAAGACAACATCTATCAACCATATGAATTCAACAAAGTTCCCCTTAAGTTTACGCTTAAATACAAAAAGATTTGTAGACGCTTAAATTGAGACTTGAGCGAGTTCCAGAGCCTTGGTTCCTCAAGTTTGACTGTTTTATGAGCGAGTCAAAAGGTTGGAGGCTTGACGAGTTAAGTGTGAGTGAATCTCATGATTGTTTGTGAATAGTTAATTAATTGATGATGGTAAAGTATTACGGGTAGACTGGTATATGAGGGACCCACGTTGGTGACAATGACTTTACGAGTCCTGTGTTTAGTATAAACAAAAAATTGTATGTGAATGAAAACCAGCAAAATTAATGGTACGGGACATCCTGTTTCTGTGGGAGGAGAATTCTTATTGACACATTATTTTGAAAAAGTTTACCACCTCGCCACCAATTTCTCGATTTTTTTTCCAGTGTGATTTGAGCTAGTTTAGGGCGGATACATTTATTTATTATTTTATTTATTTTTAATAATTATGCACAAATTTCTCAAGACACATTTTTAGTTCTCAACTTTCGTTAAACTAACAAGAAAACTTACGGTAAGTGGAGAGGTGTCTTTGGCATCAGGCAGCCATTACTGCAAAGATTTGTCAATTTGACTTCGTACACGAAGGTGGACTCTCGGTCATAACTTTGGTTGGCGGGCCTAATACCGATACGGTGGCTGTATCCACTCGCCTGCTGGTTTGGTCGCGGGCTCACGGCACGTCCTCTTCCCCTCAAGCTCACATAGCTTTTAACTTTCACAGCACGTTTCCACACCCCACATTAACTCTCAAGTATCCGAATGTTTCAATGGAAAACACAAAAGGCCTTTGCCTAAAAAAGGAGGGGGGGGGGGTCACAGATTACCTTGACCGTTTAGGGTGGTTCGCGAAGAATGTCTGACTTAAAGGCGGTGGATACCTTTGGTAATTGTCAAAGACCAGTCTTCTCACTTGGTGTATCTCAACATAATGCATAAAATAGCAAGCCTGTGAAAATTTGAGCTCACTTGGTCGTCAAAGATAATAATGTTGCGAGATAATAATGAAAGAAAAACACCCTCGTCACACAAAGTTGTGTGCTTTCAGATACCTTGAATTCGAGACCTGAAGTTGAGGTCTCGAATTAAATTCAAACACTTTAGTGAGAAATTACCTTTACCTCAAAAGCTACGTTACTTCAGAGGGAGCTGTTTCTCAGAATGTTTTATACTACCAACAGCTCTCCATTGCTCGCCATCGAGTAGTTTTTATGCTAAAAATTATTTCCAGTAGTTATCAATAGTGTGCAGTGCCTTTAAGGGTGGTTCGCGAAGAATGTCTCACTGGAAGAAGGTTAAAATGGGCGTTTCTTGCGCATTCGAGTCGTAAGACATGAAAGGAAATATACTAGAAACGTTTACAAACCGCAGGTTTGCAGAATTTAAAAAATGTCTGATCGTGGAAAAGGGAACGTTGAAGAATTAAACAAGGATTATCAACGAATTGACTCTGAAAGTACGACAGCGCAAGTAACAATACACAGGAATGAGAAATACATAAATAGCCTCAGCATAATAAACCTGGACAAGTTGGGGTTTAAGCGATGTTTTGAATTCAGTAAGTGATGGCAAGACGTATTTGATCAGGAACATCGTTCCAAAGGTTTGGAGCAGCTGCATAAAACACTTGGAAGATGAAGAGTGATTTGCCATAAAGGTTAATTAATAACTTAGGATAATTAATAAACTTACATGCAATCATTGCTCTGTTTTATTTAGATCGTCTTGTGCAGTGTGGCTTTCTATACGCTAAGCGGAACAGCAGCGGGTATGTATAATAATAATCATACTTACAGAAATGGTTTTGCTAACAAAACAGTTGTTGGCAGTGTAGTGCACTACATTAAAGGGTGTATGTAACTTTTGTAGGACAAAATACACAATGTCCACAGATTAACACTAAACTTACACAGTTTGAAGATAATGATAGTAGAAAGCTTCCCTGAAAATACTACGTGCTGAAGTGCTGTAGTTTTTGGGAAATGAGTAAAACAATGTCATGAAAATAATTTTCCTCTCATGAGACGAAAATTATTTACAGACGGATTTTCATGACATTGTTTTATTTCTCAAAATCTACAGCACCTCAGTAGTTAAGATTTGAAGGGAAGCTTTCCACTATCATTATCTTCAAACCCTGTAAGTTTAATGTAAATCTATGGACATTTTGAAAAAGTACCCAAATCCTTTACCTTGTACATAAACTGACAAACCTGTAGAAGTTTGAGATCGATCGGCCATTTGGGTCACGAAAAAATAGTGAAAACCCGATTACACATTTTGCATGACATTGATGCAAACAAAAACATGGATGAAACGCCCACTGAGCGATAAACTCCAAACGCAAATTTTAATTATTTATTTCTCATCAAAATATGAAATTTCAAGCAGAAATATTTCAAGGGATGTTTTCTACTATCATCATCATTAGACCGTGTAAGTTTTATGTAAATCTGTGATCTTCACGATTTTGTTTTCTTAACATTTCTGTATAGCGTTCCTTAAAGCGGTTACAATACTTGCATTTAATTATAAGGATCACAACGCCAAATGTCATTATGATTTATTACTATAGAAACATTACAGAATTGGTAAGACAAAACAAACTCGTATTAAAGATCACATATTTATAGGTTTTCTCGGTCAAATTCAGAAAATGAGCAGCCAATTTCATTTTCATGCGTTCGAGTTAAAGCTGTTTTGCCTTTCCAGTTGTTACTGCGTTTCAAATTCAGAATTCGGCCATTCAATTTCGTTTTGAGTCGAGTCGAATTCCTTTAGCACTCTGTTCAACTTAGCGAATCGTCATTCTTTTTCGTGACACACACGCCTCAAGAGGTGTCTGTGAATTTGAATGCTGCTTTGATGAATTGTTAAATTGAATGATTACTTTGTTAAATCGAATGACGCAACATTACATTTGACTAATCCTAAAACGAAATCGAATGACCCTTTTCAGTAGCATTCAATTTCGCGCGAAATAGAATAGCTTGGTGGTTGAATTGGCTGCTCATTTGACGAAATTGACCGAGAAAACCTATACATAAAACTTTACGGTCTAATGATGATGATGATAGTGGAAAGCACCCCTTGATATATTTACTTCTGAAATTCCATATTATTTTATGAGAAATGATTAAAACTAATTTGGAATTTGTCTCCCAGTGGGCGTTTCTTTCTTCTTTTCATCTCATCGATGTAAAAACTCTTCTCTCGTGACCAGATGGTCGATCAATCGCAAACTTATACAGGCTTGTCAGTTTATGGTGGATTACATAAAGTGCTTACACTGCTAGCAACTGTTTTGTTAGCAAAAAACAATTATGTAATGTTCCTTTAGGTGATGTTTGAAGCTTTTCATGGTGTAATAGTAAACTGGCGGCCACAACCATGTATTAAAGGCATTGTATTAAAGGCATTGTATTACAGTCATTGGACCCTTTCAGTTAACAGTGTTGTCCAAGGCCCACACTTTGTGTACCACAACTTCTAAATCAAATAACAAACCTGTGAAAATTTAGGCTCAATCGGTCATCGGAGTCGGGAGAAAACAACGGAAAACCCCACCCTTGTTTCCGCGCGTTTCGCCGTGTCATGACATGTGTTTACAATAAATCCGTAATTCTCGTTAACGAGAATTTATATTGTTTTGCTGTTTTCTCAAAAAGTAAAGCATTTCATGGAATAATATTTCAAGAGAAGTCTTTCACCATTGCCTTCTGTAAACCCTGTAAGTTATTTGTAAATCTGTGAACTTTTATTTTTTTTCTGAACCGAAAGGGTCTTTGTTAGCAAAAAACAATTTTGTAATGTACCTTTAGGTGATGTTTGAACCTTTTCATGGTGTGACTAATAAGATTGAACTGTGTAATAGTAAACTGGCGGCCACAACCAAGTATTAAAGGCATTGTATTAAAGGCATTGTATTAAACACCTCAAAGGGATTAAAGGCATGGACACCTTTGGTAATTGTCAAAGACCTTTTATAATCACTTGGTGTATCCCAACATTATACACGAATAAACAAATCTATGAACATTTTGGCTCAATTGGTCATCGAAGTTGCAGGAGAATGATGCACAAAGCAACACCCTTGTTGTACAAATGTGTAAAAAGACTTCGGGCTTTTGTCTTTTAACATTTGAGTGAAAAAAAACCCTTTTAAAAGAGTTCAGAGGGAGCCGGTTTTAATGTTTAATACCATCAACAGCTCGTGACCAAAAAAGTTTTGTTTTATGCTGACAACCATTTTGAGCAATTCCCAATAGTGTCCAGTGCCTTTAAAACAATCGAACCTCTATGAAACTTGACCCAGATGGTTGAAAAATGTGGTTATCAAATAACAGGCCTTTTATAAGTCCTTACAAATAAATAAATACTGAATAAACGAATAAGCCTTTTTTATAATCACCTTTGCGTATTGTGTTCAGATCCCAGTCTTCGGATGTGTAAAACGCTTAACAAGTTGTGTGAATTACTAACCCCTGATTACTATGCATGGAGGAATAAAACAAATTACATGAAACTAGCAACTGTTACTAACACTGGGCCCAGACCTGCTACTTCACGGAGGCAACGAAGGCGATTGCCCCCATCCCCCCTGGTCATTGCATTGGTGCCCTTGAAATGCCCCAGTAGAAACTGATACATCATGCCCCCTGGTAATTGCCTTGGTGCCCTTGAAATGCCCCAGTAGAAACTGATACTTCATGGAGGCAACAAAGGCGATTGCCCCCATCCCCCCTGGTCATTGCCTTGGTGCCCTTGAAATGCCCCAGTAGAAACTGATACTTCATGGAGGCAACAAAGGTGATTGCCTTCATGCCCCCTGGTCATTGCCTTGGTGCCCTTGAAATGCCCCAGTAGAAACTGATACTTCATGGAGGCAAAGAAGGCGATTGCCCCATCCCCCCTGGTCATTGCCTTGGTGCCCTTGAAATGCTCCAGTAGAAACTGATACATCATGCCCCCTGGTCATTGCCTTGGTGCCCTTGAAATGCCCCAGTAGAAACTGATACATCATGCCCCCTGGTCATTGCCTTGGTGCCCTTGAAATGCTCCAGTAGAAACTGATACATCATGCCCCCTGGTCATTGCCTTGGTGCCCTTGAAATGCCCCGGTAGAAATTGATACATCATGCCCCCTGGTCATTGCCTTGGTGCCCTTGAAATGCTCCAGTAGAAACTGATACATCATGCCCCCTGGTCATTGCCTTGGTGCCCTTGAAATGCTCCAGTAGAAACTGATACATCATGCCCCATGGTCATTGCCTTGGAGCCCTTGAAATGCCCCAGTAGAAACTGATACTTCGCAGAGACAACAAATGTGATTGCCTCCATGCCCCCGTGCCCCCCTCTGCCCCCTGCATTGGTGCCCTTGAAATGCTCCAGTAGAAGATTAAAATTTCCTTATTATGGTGCCCTTTACCAAGGAGAACATGCATTGGTGTACTTGCCCTTTCAAAAACGAAACATACCCTGTGGGCCCATCAGCTTGCAAGATGTTGCTATTGAAAAACATATGCCCTTTAAAGTCCTTACAAATAAATAAATAAATAAATAAATAAATAAATAAATAAAAAAATAAAAAAATAAATAAATAAATAATCCTCTTTTTTAAAATCAGCTTTACGAAAGTCCGGACGCTATTAGGTCGAATGGACCACGGTGTTGGGCGAATCTAACCTACGGGTGAGATGTCCTTCGATAGATCTTGACTTTTTATAGGACTATTTTCTGTTCAGGTCAGCTATCGATCGTTTACAAGCCGAGGTTTGTAGATCGTTGTGTCCCCTCTCATTTTTCCTCCCAAGGCATGCTCGGTTTGAATGCAAATTAGACTTGTGGGCAAGTCGCTGGTGCGGTAAGATAGTCGAGTCGTTGTAGTGGCGTAGTGATTCAGGTTTCCGCAATCAAATACCGCTCTCGCGAGATCACTGCTCTCGCGCGAAAGCTGGTGGCTGCCGATTACTACCCATTACCTTTAGTCGTGAGAGTAGTAGTCTCGCGGGGGTCAGCAGTCTCGCGAGAATACCGCCAGTTTTGGGGAATCGTGGAGAGAGTGATAATGCATATCACCGCGACAGACATTTAACGACTTGTTGACAAGTCTAAATGCATAGGTCGGAGCTCTTTTCCGCTTGAAAAGGCACTGCGCGTGTTGCTGATACATCCAAAGAAGGAACACGACACCGAGCATGACATGCCCTTTTCGAAACCATGGCTTCGACTCCAGATTCTGCTCAGGCTAGCTTGTTTGTTTTGACAATGCGAGTGCTTTACAACGTGCTCATCATGCAGGGCTTCAGACGAGAGAACGGAGCCTGAAGCCGAATCTAAAGCCGAAGCCCTAGTTTCGAAAAGAGCCATAGGGAAGGGATTTTAACGTTTTTATTGTTTTGTGTGGTATTCCTAAGAAAAATTAATGTGATCTTTAAAGGCAGTGGACACTATTGGTAAATACTCAAAATAATTATTAGCATAAAACCTTAATTGGTATACGATTAATGGGGAGAGGTTGATAGTATAAAACAGTGTGAGAAACGGCTCCCTCTGAAGTGATGTATTTCTAGAGAAAGAAGTAGTTTTCCACGAATTTGATTTCAAGACCTCAGATTTAGAATATGAGGTCTCGAAATCAAGCATCTGAAAGCACACAACTTCGTTTGACAAGGATGTTTTTTCTTTCATAGTTATCTCGCAACTTCGACGACCAATTGAGCTCAAATTTTCACAGGTTTGTTATTTTATGCATATGTTGAGATACACAAAGTGAGAAACTGGTCTTTGACAATTACCAATAGTGTCCAGTGTCTTTAAGAACAAATTAAATCTTGTACTCGAGGGCTCCCGACCTTTGGTTTTTAAAACCGTTCGATTTTTGTCAAACCAAAGGGCAAACAAAATCCATATCGTTCTGACGTTGCGTATAATAAGGGTTATATTAAGCTCGGGGCCAGTTATTTAACTCGTTTCAGTCGAACAATGGTTTGTAAGTCAATGCCAGCAAAGGGTGGGGAATAATAATTTATTTATTTATTTATTTGAAATCTTTAGACATACACAATAGTTACAAGTTGTACAGTGGCTGTCAAGGTTAAAACAAACGTATAAAAACTGTCATCAAAAGATGTGTAAAACCAGACCCCTGCCAACGATAAAAATATAGTTATACAATATAAAAAGGTGATTGCACTGAAACATTTAAAAATCAGACAAAAGAAAACATTAAAACACAAGCAAAACTAGACTATTGAAAACAAAAAAACCTACACCCACAACAAAACACCGCAGCGATAAGAGGAAGGGACAACAATTTAAAACAAAAATATAATAATTATAATAATAACAGTAGAGGATTTCCTTGTGTATATGAATATAGATTTATTTCAAAATTTTTGTATTACCCAAATGCGGGTTGTTACAATAGTTCACCAGTTTTTCTTACTTGGAATTAATCTTAGTTAGGACGAGTTAATCATCCTTACTCGAGATAGAATTAATCTTAGCGTTTTGTGAAATCGGCTGCAGTGCCTTTAAAGGCAGTGGACACTATTGGTAATGACTCAAATTAGTAATTATTAGCATACAAACTTACTTGGTAACGAGTAATGGGGAGAGGTTGATGGTATAAAACATTGTGAGAAACGGCTCCCTCTGAAGTGCCATAGTTTTTGAGAAAGAAGTAATTTTCCACGAATTTGATTTCGAGACCTCAGGTTTAGAACTTGACGTCTCGAAATCAACCATCTAAACGCACACAACTTCGTGTGACATGGGTGTTATTTTCTTTCATTATTATCTCGCAAATTCGATGACCGATTGAGCTCAAATTTCCACAGGTTGGTTATTTTATGCATATGTTGAGATACACCAACTGTGAAGGCTAGTCTTTGACAATTACCATAGTGTCCACTGCCTTTAAACAAACATGTATTTTTTTCTAGCACCCTGCCCCTCACCATACGTCACCATTGGAGACGTGTGCTACATGCAATCACCGGGGTTAAAAAACTATTCCGATGCGCAACAGTTCTGTGACTCTATCCTTGAAGGATCCGGGCTAGTCGTCTTAGAGACTGTCTTGGAAACGGCCAAAGTTTTCAAACATCTTGGGTATGTTTTTATCTCCTTATTCATTAGTGTATAGCGTTGACCACTGAAGCCCCAATTTTGATTGGTGATTTTTGTTTGTATCTTATTATTGGTCAACGGTAGAGGGCTTAACTCGAAGGTTTTGCATGAGCGACTGACTCTTCGAGTATATTAACCTGAAGCGAAACAGCTTGTTTGTGTGCTCTGGTGAAAACTATTTTCGATGCAAATCACAAAGTTGGATAAGACTGAACATTGAGGGCGCACTTAAGTTCTATACAATATTATAAGTTCTAAATGTATCTTTTTTTACAATTTGACCCACCATCATAAATTTAGTTTGAGGATGGCATTTTTCCCCTAGAATTGCCATCCCTAAAAATTAATTATGATGTTTTTAAGGGTTCCCTTTTTCGGATCGATGTAGAAAAAATACGATCGGATGAAGCATGACATCCATAAAATGATGGGAAATGTTATACAACACGACACATAAGCTTTACTTTGTGTTAACCATTTCGAAACATTTTCCTTTTATAGTTTGACAAATGCAACAACATATGCCATTGGCCCATTTCCCCCATGTGATAACCACACGTGCTATTTTGTGATTGGGCGAACGAGTGGGGCGTACCAAGTAGGATTGGTACCATGTGACACGACTCTTCCATTTATCTGCGAGGGGGAACCGTTTTACGAAGGTTCGTTAAATATTAAGTACTTTATTCTTCTTTATCTTTAAGAAGTTGGATTGTCGTTTTTCTGTTTGGTGTGATTAGTTGGTTTGGAGATGAGCAAACATACAACACCAGGGCCCAGTTTCATAGAGCCACTAAGCACAAACAATTGCTTATCATGGAATTTCCTCCCTGATAAAAATATGATTACAACCACATCTCCATGTTTGCATTTTGCTTGTTACTGGTATTCAGCTGTTGTTTGCTTATCCTGAAAATCACGTGGGAGTTTTGCTGGTAATCTTGTTTTTATCAAGGCAAACACTTCAAGCTAAGCAAAGTGTTGTGCTTAGCAGCTCTATGAAATTGGACCCTGGTCAGTAGGTAGTATTTATAAGGGAAGCTTTCAACCTTAATTATCTCAAAATTGTGTAATTTTTAATGTAAATCTGTGAATATTGTGTCCTGCATAAAGTACCCAGACCCTATATAAGCCTTTTTGAGATCTGGCGTACACAATGCTACAACACTATAAGGTTTGGGTAAATTTGTGAGTTTTCCACCCAAACCAAACAGTACACTCCTATCACGTCCGCCATTCCAGTGCAGACGATAACTACTCGATCTGTCTCGTTCCCAGAACCCAAACAAGTTGAAAGCATCGATCTCCCCACTACAACACCAACGTCAGTCACAATCACCTGGGAACGTCCCGATAATGTTAGCAGCTATCGTGTGACTCTTGAAAAAGCTAAAAGTGGAAGCCAATCAGAGAGTCTCTACATTGAGACCGAAACCCCGACAGAGGCGGCATTTGATAGGCTCGATGGAGGGACGCAGTACAGAGCAACTATTGTTTCAGTTAACGGACCAAAGGAAAGTGAACCTCGCATCTATGATTTATGCACAAGTAAGAATGGGAGACTTTAGAACGCCAATAGAACTTACCAATAAACATAATATAGGTTTTTTTCGGCCAATTTCGGCAAATGAGCAGCCAATTTAACCACCAAGCTATTCTATTTCGCCCGGAATCGAATGCCACTGAAAAGGGTAATTCGATTTCGTTTTGTAATTAGTCAAATGTAATGTTACGTCATTCGATTTAACAAAATAGTCTTTCAAATTAAGAATTCATCAAAGCAGCATACAAATTCGCAGACGCTTCTTGGGGCGTGCGTGTCTCGAAAAAGAATGAACCTAGTGCTAAAGGAATTTGACTCGACTCAAAACGAAATTGAATGGCCGAATTCTGATTTTGAAATGGAAATGCAGTAACAACCGGAGAGGCAAAACAGCTTTAATTCGAACGCATGAAAATGAAACTGGCTGCTTATTTGCCGAATTTGACCGAGAAAACCTATAGCAAAAGTTATAAAGCCCAAGGCGCCTACAGTAATACATTAAAGCCATTGGACACTTACGGTAAACAGTATTGTCCAAAGGCCCACACTTCGTGTATCACAACTTATATATAAAACAACAAACCTGTGAAAATTTAGGCTCAATCGGTCATCGGAGTCGGGAGAAAATAATGGGAAAAACCCACCCTTGTTTCCGCACGTTTCGCCGTGTCATTACATGTGTTTAAAATAAAACCGTAATTCTCGATATCGAGAATTGATAATTGTTTTAATTTTTTGTCAAAAAGTAAAACATTTCATGGAATAATATTTCAAGAGAAGTCTTTCACCATTACCTTCTGTATACCCTGTAAGTTATTTGTAAATCTGTGAACTTTTTTTTGCTGTTCCGAAAGTGTCAAATGGCTTTAAAACAACTTGCAAAAACTTACAAATTTATACAAGATAAAAGACAAGGTAATGTTCCATGGTTCTGATTGTGGGAGCATAACTGTGAACAATGGAATTACCTGTCTGCTGCCATCTAGTGTTCCAAAAAACACTGTACTCGTTTCCTGCCACAGTATTTATATGAAGGCACAACCTTCTTTAGATGGCGGCCATTTTAAAAAAACGCATCCATCGTTATGCATTAATTTAAACTTTGACTAATGTTGACATTAAAACAACAAGTTTTGATCACTTTTCTACACACTTATTAATTTTTGTTTTAAAGTTCCCAGTGAGATACCGTGCGTCGAACATTGGCTTAAAAAGGAAAGATCTCATTCTACGATGGACGCCGGCTATTGGTAAAGTTCATGAGTACAGAATAGAAATGAACGTAACGTACGAGGGCGATGAACAATTTTTACCAATCTACACCAGTAATTTGGAGGTAGAGTTTACCAAAGTTTCAGTAGTGACTGATGTAAAGTACGCGGTGTTTGCAGAAGCAGTGGTTTGGTTCCAGGGAAAGGAGCTGCGCTCAAACACATACGTGCATACCATTATTATGGGTAAGTTTCCTAAGAGTAGGAATTCATGGGGCGATAGGTCATTTTCGCATGCGGGACCCACTCTCTGGAATGACTTGCCGTTACAAATTTGTAATATTATTTATAGTGTTGATACTGTTAAAGATACTGTACACTACTGTTAATTGACAAAGAAAACTACGCTACTTCAGAGGGAGCCGTTTCTCACAATGTTTTATACTACCAATAGCTCTCCATTACTAATTACCAAGTAAGATTTTATGCTAATAATTGTTTTGAGTAATTACCAATAGTGGCCACTGCCTTTAAACAAGTCTGGTTAGAAACATCGATGCTGGGATTGGAGTTAGAAAAGGAATGTGAATAAACCCATTCTTTGAAGCAGTCACCCTGTACAGGGAACTTTGAACACATCAGTATTACGGAGGTTTGAACGGGAAACTTTATTATTATTGCTGTTATTATTATTTTTGTTATTATTATTATTATTTTATTGTATTGTATTGTATTATGTTTTATTCTTAACTGGAGCACACCCCATAACCCTGGGGAGGGTATCAATATTATACAAAAACAAAATACAGTGAATGAATAAGCCATACGGAAAGGAATTTAACTTAGAACAAAAACAAATAATCACACAGTTTGATTTTTTTGTTAAACAGTAAATCAAAAGACGTACTTGGCAACGCAAATAAGAATAGCTTCATCGGGAGTGTCCATCAAAAACTTAAACCTGTCTTCCCTTCCAGGAGTTTCAAAGCCTCTGGAATGATCAATAATATAAGCCAACCCTAAAGGTCGTTGTATAAAGGGCAATCAAGCAGAAAATGGATTTCTATTTCAACATCAAGGTGACAATGCGGGCAAATTCTTTGGCTTGACTCTAACCCAATATACATTCCTATTTCAATAAGTAGCTTGTGTGAAGAGCATCTGAAACGGGCCAAAGAATGGCGATAAGAAGGCTTGTTATATAACTCAAAGTCAAACTGGGTTTTGAAAAAAACGGTATGTCCTGAGCTTATTCTTTTGGCCAGATTTAGTTCTACAGTCATTGTGCAATCTATTGTACCATTTGGAAATACACACATCACATAGTTGTTGAACAAAAATACGATTCGCATTCCTTTGGTTTGCAAGCTCTGGTATGTTCGCTGGCATGTTACAGGTGACTGAATCAAAGCATTTTCTAAGCATAAGAAATACTGATGGTATTATAATAAAAATAACAATTATTATTATTATTATTATTGTTATTATTATAGAGGTAGCCAGCAAGGAAGATACATCTGAGGAATGTGGGATTGGCCAAGAGTTTGTGAGCAAACCACGAAGCGCAGGTGAGGTTGTATTCAATGCATTATATTCCATTAATATTTCACTGAATCTTGCCTGAGGGGTATAAGAAGGTATTTATATTGAACTACTCGTTTTATTAATTACCTCCCTCCAGTCCCAAATGACGCTGAAGATGTTACAGTTGTAAACATAGCTACGGATTCGCTGACCATAAATTGGACGAGTCAAAGCAATGTTAGCAGCTTCCATGTGACGGCAGTTGATGGCGAAGGGTACAGTCCAAACGCAAGAAAATACATCGCGGCAGATGAACCCAAAGAAGCTGTGTTTGACAGTCTTACTGGAGGGACTGAGTACACGGTGAATGTGTTCACGTTCAATGGATCCATGGACAGCGACCCTGTGACATTGACTGTTGCAACCAGTAAGTGGTGTTCTGTAAACAGTATTGTCCACGGCCCACACTTCGTGTATCACAACTTATATATAAAATAACAAACCTGTGAAAAATTAGGCTCAATCGGTCACCGGAGTCGGGAGAAAATAACGGGAAAACCCACCCTTGTTTCCGCATGTTTCGCCGTGTCATGACATGTGTTTAAAATAAATCCGTAAATCTCGATATCGAGTGTTCATATTGTTCTACTGTTTTCTCAAAAAGTAAAGCATTTCAAGTCTTTCACCATTAGCCCTGTAGGTAATTTGTAAATCTGTGAACTTTAATTTTTGTTTCTGTTCCGAAAGTGTCCAATGGCTTTAAAAGCACTGGAAACTATTGGCAATTGTCAAAGACCAGTCTTCTTACTTGGTGTTTCTCAACATATGCATACAAAAACAAACCTGTGAAAATTTGAGCTCAATCAACCGTCGAAGTTGAGAGATAATAACGGAAAAAAACATCCTTGTAACAAAACATGAATATTTTCAGTAACCAACATGTTGCCAACCACTTTGTTTAACGATTTTGTATGTAACGAATACAGCAGGAAACTATGAACCCCTTTGAGTTAAACTAAGTTGAAAACGGAGAATAAAGTTTGCCGAGAGCAGAGAATGCAAAAAGATGCACCATAATTTGATGCATTCGAGAATGAAGAAAACCAATATTTGATAAACATCTTGTTTTGCTATTACGAAAGCCTTACAACAGAGCTCGGGAAAGTACTGAGTATAGATCATGTGAACTTTGTTTACAACACGTGTGACCTTGTACATTCTTTGAACATTCTGGCAGGCACAATACTGCACAGATCATATGGGAAAGTTGACATTTTGTGTCATAATTTCCACATAAACCCAAGAATTATGAAAGTAAAAGCAGGACAAGTTTTGAGATGTTCCCCCTTTCATCATATCAAAAGTTGATAAGAATTAGACAGTGCAATCTCCATAAAATATAAGATTTTATGTTTTCTTTCATTAGGCTGTGTATACAAATCATGCCTGCAGAAAGTCCAGGCTCTGTGGCTCTTTTGTAAACATGTGATGTCACAGGTCACATCATCTATACAGTGGTAACACACATCTGTGTATGTATATAGGTAAAACCCAAAATAATGAAAGCCTTTGGTGTTGTTTTCTTTTGTGTCTTAAGAACCTATGCAGATACCTTGGGTTTGGGCTGAGGTTAAAGAGAAGGAAATGAAGATCTTTTGGGGATGGGATGAGATATCTGGTAACGCTGATGATTACTACTTTGAATTGGTTGACGCTGAAGACAAAGATGGTGAACCTGTTTCTCCGGTATATGCGGGAAACGACAAAGAAATAAAGTTTAAAGATCTTGTGGGGGATGTGGAATACACCATCGAAGCCTATGCCGTGTTGTGGTCTAATGGAAAAATACTTATCTCAGATCCAAAAACCCTCATAGTGAGGACTCGTAAGTAACAACAATCTTAAAAATATCTAACAAAGTTCGCCCGGTGTTTCTGGCAGATGCTGCTGAATGCGCCGTATAGCATCTTGTAAAACCCTTATAAGGCGCTACATTACTGCGGATGACTTGTGCACAGTAGTCGTACGATGTGACAGTGTGTATACGGTGGGTCGTGCGGTGTGATTACACGCACCGCGCACTGTATATACGGGTTGGTTTACAGCGGCGTCTTTTCGGAGCGAATAATGCGACTGCCTTGAGCAAGGCCAGGTCTCAGAATTCCTAACTTTCAATAACTTATCTTTCTGACAACAATGTTTTTTATACTAAGCGCCTTGAGTACCGTACGCTTTATAAGACTTTGATATTATCATTGATTTTGTTATTAAAGACACTGGACACCTTTGGTAATTGTCAAAGACCAGTCTTCACAGTAGGTGTATCTCAACATATGCAGTAAATAACAAACCTGCTCAATTGGTCGTTGAAGTTGTGAGATAGCTATAAAAGAAAAAACACCATTGTCACGCAAAGTTGTGTGCTTTCAGATGCTTGATTTCGAGACCTCAAATTCTAAATGAGGTCTCAAAATCAAATTCGTGGAAAAATAATTATTTCTCGAAAACTATTTCACTTCAGAGGGAGCCGTTTCTCACAATGTTTTATACTACCAACCTCTCCCCATTACTCGTTACCAAGTAAGGTTTTATGCCAATAATTATTTTGAGTAATTACCAATAGTATCCACTGCCTTTAACGTACTGCAAGTGCTAAACGAAGGACAAAACTAGCAAACTGACTTACACAACATTGTACCTGAATCTAAATCTGAATCTAAACTTTGAAATTTTGTGTCAAATTGTCACCCCTTGTGGTTTATTACACGACGACTGTTTTTATTTATCAACAGCATTGACAGGCACGGTCGTTTTTGATTCTGATGGTGCAGCACATAATCCAACTTCAAGGTCAACGACACAAGTTATGACTACGACTGCACAACAACTCTTCTGCCCAGAGGTGTGAAATTACAGGTTTTTATCAAAGTGTATGCCTATTGTATGCAGACAATTTCAAAAAGTATTGAACAAGAAAAAAAAAAATCTAAAAATAATAGTTGTTTACCTTGGAATACTATTTCGTTGACACTATTTCCTCCCTTCGACTATTTCTTTCCCTCAAATGGGGAAATAATTCCACTATTTTGTTTTGCCTTTAGTTTTTTAACTGTCCCTTTCAGTGCTCCGTACAAAGACATAAATTTTAATAGACGGGTAAGATTAATAATGTGAACGATAGGTGGCGCTGTAGGTCAAAGTTAACGGATGCATCTTTTGAAAAATCAGAACCATGAATGGTAGAACTGGTTGCTGCTCTATATTTTGACTCCCTGTACTTAGTAGGCTTTCCTCCTGAAACTTCCGCAGGGGAACTTGACAAGGAGATGTTTGGTACTTTCTGAAACAATTTTTTTTGTTTATTTTTAGATTAACTACGAGCCGACGACTACTCAAGTACCAACGACTACTGCTTTGATAACAACAACCAAACAACAAACAACACAACAAATAACACAACAAACAACAACACAAGATGAGACAACTCCTCAGGTTTTAACAACTGAAACGACAACACTTCAAACTTCACAAGATCCTACAACCCCACAAAAAACTACAATAAAACCGACTACTAAAAACACAACGCCACAAGAAACTACAATGAAATCCACTTCTAGAAACACAACGCCACAAGAAACCACAATAGAACCGACCACTAGAAACACGACACCGCAAGAAACCACATTGAAACCGACTACTCGAAACACAACACCACAAGAAACCACAGCTCAAACAGTCACGCCATCTGCATGCGAATCCATTTTTCATGAGCCTCCTGCTACCGGTAATTGTATAATTTCAATTTTACTTTAAAGACATTGGACACTATTGGTAATTGTCAAAGACCAGTCTTCTCACTTGGTGTATCTCAACATATGCATGAAATAACAAACCTGTGAAAATTTCAGCTCAATTGGTCGTCCAAGTTGCGAGATATATATGAAAGAAAAAACACCCTTGTCACACAAAGTTGTGTGCTTTCATATGCTTGATTTCGAGACTTCAAGTTCTAAAACTTGAGGTCTCGAAATCAAATTCGCGGAAAGTTACTTCTTTCATTTCTCAACAACTACGTCACTTCAGAGGGAGCCGTTTCTCACAATGTTTTATACTATCATCCTTTCCCCATTACACGTAATCAAGAAAGGTTTTGTGATCACAATTATTTTGAGTAATTACCAATAGTGTCCACTGCCTTTATAAGCATCCTTTCTTTTACCTCCTTTTATTTCTGTTTACCATTTTATTACCGTCCGTTTAACTCCTGATTCCTGAGATACCAATCGTTATGTGTATTGTTCGCATCTACATCTACAATTATAGGATTTAAACAAAAGAACGGTTCCAAAAATCGAAGCCTTTTATGCTACAACCGCAACCAAGAAACAAAAACTAAATAAATATTACATCTCTTTCTAATAATTATTTTTCTTTTCATTTGTATGTATTTCAGACCACACCAACTCTTCGCTGTTGTTTGCACAACAAACGTTGGATTTCGTCAACCTCTCTCTAAATTTCTTTTTCGACCAGGTTCGTGGTCGATTGTTATTCTCAACTGTTGTTTTTAGTTTTTAGTGTAATTAATATTATTCTAAACGGTTTAGAATGACCAGCTGGAGCTGTTTATAACCGGTTGTTTTCGGATAGCATTTGTGCGGGTTAGCCCACAACCTCGTTCCCAGGGGTGATCGATCTCGCCGCGCCATTTTTGCTCATGGATACTAGGATGCATTACGCGCACATAATTATGCATATCTGAAAACTGTCTCACAAAAATGCAGCACACGTACAGAGCTAGACGTCAGGAAACCGATAATAATTCGGCTTGGGCCTATATAGCACTGCTACGACCCTGCCGGTTTAAGACCTCGTCGCCAATCCTTTAATTTCCCTTAATAACACTATCTTTTTTATCTCATTACAGTTTAGAGAGGGCAGTCGAAATCCTAACATCGTAACCCCTGGTGAAATCACCAATACATGGGAATGCGTTTACGGAACAAGTTTCACGACTGAGCGAGATTTGAAGCTGATCCCTGACCTGCTTGAAGTTCTACTTCAAGGATTCATGATGGGTGCTAAATGGGCTCCTACCACCCAGGTCATAGGTCATCCCTTTGCTGGTGGTACAGGTAAATAATGGGTGCGGTCGATTAGCTTCCCTGTGTCGACCCCGCGGTGCTCACTCGGGTGAGCCCCTGACAAGAGCTAAACGAACGACCACACACCACTCTCATAGTGACGTCATGCACCTCGGGCCAGCCCCAAGAGACCCAGTCCACAAGCAGGGCACTTTGTGACCCCAATAAACCCCAGATTGTCAGTTTATTTATATGGCGGATAGCATAAAGTGCTTACGCTGCCAGCAACTGTTTTGTTAGTAAAACAAATAAATCATTTAATGTTCCTTTCCTCTTTTAAATTATTATTCCATATAATGTTTTTTTTTCTGATCTTGAAATAGATGTTGAAATGTGGAGGTCGGACATTCCATTCTTGGAGGGGTGTGATAATTACAGCAGAGCTCATGTAGAACCATCTCGATTGACGTTTGATGTACCGGACTCTGCAATAGATGATAATGGTAAGCAAATTATATTAATCTCTATATAAATGTTATTTGAAAAAAAAAAAAAAAAAAAAAAAAAAAAAAAAAAAAAAAAAAAAAAAAGTTTTAATGGGAGCATTTCGGAAGCACTAGATGACCATAGACATAAAGGCACTGACTGGACACCTTTTTTTGGTAATTGTCAAATACCAGTCTTCTCACTTGGTGTATCCCAACAAATGCATGAAATAAAAAATCTGTGAAAATTTGGACTCAATTGGTCATCGAAGTTGCAAAAGAATAATAATGACGAAAAAACACACTTGTTGCACAAAATAGTGTGTTTTCAGATGCCTTATATGAAGCTTCATGCCTGAAATTATTCTATATACTTTAAAACGTTGTAATTTGTTTGTGTGATAGGAACTGGTTGCCGGTCACTGTTGGTAGTTAAGATGGAGAAGCTTGGTGACCTTTTACCGCAAGACGGTTGCTCGGACGAAGGGTTTGTTAACCTATTAATAAATTCACACTTTTTCACCCTTCAGTCATTGGAACTCTAACTTGTAACTGTTTGTTTCGGTTTATTAATGGTAATACTTAACAAATTTTGGAACGTCTGCTGCCACCTAGCGTCCACAAAAGTCTTATTTATAGTTGCAATTATTTTGTGAAGCTTTGCATGGTGTGGATAATATGAAGAAACTATAAATAGTAAACGTGCATGTGCAACCATGTGTAATTCTCCTGAAGACGAGCAGAGTATACTGTTCGAAACGTCTAGACCAAACCGGCTCTTTTCAGAGCCAACACTCCAATAAAAAGAGAGATTTAAACAGGGTTGTACCCGCAAGTTCCTTGCGCAAGTTACGGGGACGGGGCCTTTCCCAACATAGCACCAACACTCTTTGAACACACACTTGTTCATGCTTGCTTTCCAACATCTTGACAATACTTTAACTCAATCCTTAAATTCTTCCAGACCGACGCCTTTGGATGTTTTTTTTTTTTTTTATAAAGTAAAGTGCGTTTTATACGCCTCTCTTAATATTTTTATGCATGATGTACGTCACAATGCTATCTCAAAACGAGGCGATGGGCGCAGCCACTGCAAGTGATGGGGAACGTGCGCCCATAGCCTCATTTTGGGAAGAGTTATGACGTCATGCATAATATTAAGAGAGGCGTATAGATGATGTAGTTTATTATTATAAGTTTACTATTCATTTCTATTTTCTTGCTATACAATTGTATTATTATTGCCATTATGTCCGTGCAGAGAGTTCCAATGTGATGAAGTCGAGACTCCATATCCCCTCGTGACAGTCGCCCTGAACCCATCCAAGCCACCTCCATTTACTGAGCCAGTTACTGTTGGCTTTCAAATGAAGGTAATCACTAACAGAAGAGCTCAATTACAGAGTTTTATTTCAATACAATTTAATGTATTTGATCAAAAATAGTAGTAGCTCACGGGCCGTCAAAAACTTCGTTGGACAGACGGAATCAAAGAATTCACTGGCTTATCAATAAACGATGCATATCGATCTGCACTGGATAGACAGAAGTGGAACTCCATCACAAAGGGTCAGCCATGACTCATAGGACGACGAAGACGACGACGATCATCAATATGATCATAGTTCTGACATGATATTTCACAATCATAAAGCGTGACTTTCTTTTCTCTATTGTTACTTGCTGAGGCGCTGTAGTTTTTGAGTAATTTTCGTCTCAGCAAGACAAATGTACATTTAACTCTTTCGTATTCATTAAAACAATATGGAGAGGTTTTTTCTTCTTCTATTAATTCTCTAGAATGAGATTGCTGGAAACATTCCCGTGTGCGTTTGGCTCCAAACAAAACTTCAGGCCAGGTCAGTGCGTGTTTTAAGTGAGCGTTACTTCCCAAGAAAGCCATTATTCTCGGTAAATAATGTGCGCATGTTTAGGGTGCGTTCGTTTAGCTTCCCTGCGTCGACCCCGGTGTGTGGCGTTTTTTTTTTTTCTTCCAGGACGAATGTGGGTAATTATCTGCACACATTCGTCCTGGAAAAAAAAAACCCACCACACACCGGGGTCAACCCAGGGAAGCTAAACGAACGCACCCTTAGATCTACGTAAGCAATGGGCACTTGCCTTGTAAGTCTGCCGCCACCACGCGTTCATAATTCTCCTATTTAATTATCTCACTGTTTTGTGAAATGCAGCCCACCGAGTCTCCAGCAATATTCATGGAACAGCAGTGGATGTGATACAGTAAAGGAGGAGGGCGCCATCCTGTGCCGATGTTATCACCTGACAAGCTTCTCTGTTATAATACGGGTTGCAGACTTCGAGGTTTGTAATTTTATTGTTGTGTAAAACAACGTAGAATAAAGTCAGTGTTGCAAAGAAGATTAAGAAAATTTTTATAAAACGGCTTCGGCAGTGGTCCTTGGCGTACTTTGCATTGTTCAAATTGTTTTAAGGTTTTCAGTGCATTGTAGCAGGATATTCTGTGTGCCCCCCCCCCCTCGCCCCCCTATCCACTACAAACGGCAAACTCTGTATACATCTTTGTGATAGCGCCCTCTTTTGAACCATGCCAACCTCCTTCCGCCAATGGCAGTTTTTCGTGGCGTAGTCAGTATTTCTTACAGCTGTGTGTAATGTCGACTACCGTATAGGTAGAGTCGTTCCCTGGTAATGACCCTGAAAACAAAATGTGTGTGTTTTCTTTTCCGAAAGGTCACTTGTTATAATTTGTAGATATGGTAGTCAAACATTTTGCAAAAATATTTTGGCTGAGATGCCGTCGTTGATATAGAAGTCATTAACACATTTAATTTTGTGAAGCAATGCTTGCTTGAATAGTTTCTCACATTGCTGAAGGTTGGTGTCCGTAAGCAAATGCGGCGGTCAGAGATGTGATTGGTACCCGCTATCACCTTCTGCTAGTTCAGTGGTTGTTTTCAATGTTCGTGTGAAAATACCAATAAAGAAGACACTGTATTTAATTCAACTAAATTCAAACTCAAATTTATCTCCATATACTTCATGAAAACAGTACATAGCCATTACAATAATTTATAAAGAAGTAACCAATATACACAACTCTTTTGCAATGCCAACAATTTATTAAAGGCAGTGGACACTATTTGTAATTACTTAAATAGTTAATAGCATAAAACCTTACTTGGTGACGATTAATAGGGAGAAGTTGGTAGTATAAAACATTGTGAGAAACGGCTCCCCCTGAAGTGGAGTACTTGTCGAGAAAGTAGTAATTTTCCACGAATTTGATTTCGAGACCTCATATTTAGAATTTGAGGTCTCGAAATCAGGCATCTGAAAGCACAACACTTCGTGTGTCAAGGGTGTTTTTTCTTTCATTCTTATCTCGCAACTTCGATGACCAATGAGCTCAAATTTTCACAGGTTTGTTATTTTATGCATATGTCAAAGGTATACCAAGTGAGAAGACTGATCTTCGACAATTACCAAAAGTGTCCACTGTCTTTAGCAAAGTATGGAGGCATCATCTAGAAGCCGAGGCTTGTGGTGAGGTGCCGATGAACAGACCGTTGACAAACTCCAATCTATAACCAGACCTTTAAGCTGTTGTGATTTCCAACATCCCTAAAAATCAATCAGGAACAATATCCATTATTCATCAACATCATATAGAGATGATTAAAATTAGCTCCAGTATCACTTTCTCTGTTTGGTTTCAAGGACAAACACAGATTTTATCTCCACAGTATGAGGAACCAATTCCAATACCAATCAAAACCCAATTTGTGGTCACCAAAGTGTGACCGAGTCTTTCTAGAACACATCCTCCCAAAGGAGTTTCCAGCGTACGTCATTATAGTGATGGGATTCCAACAGATTTCTGGGTCATGCAGGTCAGCGAGAGAGCGGCTCTTCCGCTCTTATATCCGTTTTGATGGTTTTAGGTTTAGCTCCGTAGCGGATGACTCCCGCATTGCAAGTGTATTGAAAACGGTTCCTTAATCAACGCCTGTGTATTTTGCTTTGCCTACTCTTACATGCTATGCAACCACCCATTGGCCGGTGTTGGATGCAATTGTGTAGGCCATGCAATACTGTCCGCTCCGGACACTTTTGCATATGCACAAACCGTCCAGCGGACATGAACATGACTGTACATGTATGTGTGCGCGTAAGCGAGCGTGCATACACTATGATGCATTGAACCTACGTATGCAGAATGAATATTTACGTGTTTTATGACCCAACGGCCGAACATTTCCGATGTCATTCATGACATGCACTCAGCTTGTAAAAAAAAAGGGCGAACGTGTTCCGTCGACCAAGGGCGTCTAATTTACTGCAAGGACGGTTTTGCACGGGGGCGGACACAACTGCATATGCAAATGTGTCCGGGGGGACACAATTGCATTATGCAGCAGCGTCCGGGCGGACACAATTGCATATGAAAAACCGTCCGGCGGACATTATTGCATAGAGGAAATAATTGCATGCGACACCGGCACAAGTTTTAACATTATTTGGTTCCATTACTTTCCTCCTCTCACTGCATTTTCTTTTTACCCCGACCTTTTGTAAATGATCAAACGACCCACGCCCATAAATGTTATTAATAACAACATTGTCTTCAGTCGCCGTGTTACAGAAGAACGTAAACAGGTAACCATCCAAAAGTACATTAAGTTTACATTATTGTGACTGGTGCCCCACTCAATCTTTGCTTTAAGCAGTATTTTCTGCTAGACAGCTTATGAAATTGGGCACAGGTGATTAACATACATGTCTACGGAATCTATAAGCTGATTTCTGACTTTATTTGATCTAAGAACCTTTTTGTAGATCACTGCCCTCCCTCAATCACCAAACATAAAAAACACCAAACAAGATCTGTTCTCCTAGCATATGTTAGCAGTGCCCGTTAGGGACCCTTCTTTCTCCACCCCATTTTTGTTTCTTTTTTGGCTCGAGCGTTATCCATCTTTTACAAGCGAGTCTAGCTAGCACTTCAGCTGATTTCCCCAGTGAGGCGCGTGCACGTGGTGGACTGGGAAATCAATGGCAGACGCTCGAGTCGTTTTGCCGCCTTTTTACTTTTTTTTTCATTCATCGTTAGGCTGCCAGGACATTTACCGTAGAAGTAAAAATAAAACAACTGCACTGATTATTGTGTGGTTCTTTCTCACTCCTCTCACAATAAATGGTGTAGCTATAATCATTGTTAAGCAGGAGATAATTGTGTTTTTGTTTAATTTCTTTTGTGAGTGGTGTTTGTAGTAGTATTTTTTGTTCATTCATCGTTAGGCTGCCAGAACATTTACCGAATAAGGAAAAATAAACATCCACGCTGATTATTTTGTGATTATTTCCCGCTTTTCACTATAACTGGTGTAACTACATTAGTGTAAAACAGAAGATAATTGTGTTTTGTTTAATAAATATTTATTAGTTACTTTGAGTGGTTTTTGTAATTATATTCATCGTTAGGCTGCTAGGACATTTACCGTAGAAGTGAAAATAAAACATCTTCACTGATTATTGTTGATTGTTTTTGTCTCTTTTCACAGTAGGTACGTCGTTGTTATACATAATTATTATAATTGTATTGTTGTTTAATTTATATTTATTAGTTGCCGTATAAGTGGTTTTTATATTAGTATTTCGGCAGTAACTTTGTTATTGTTTTAAAACGAAATTACTACTTTAAAGGCCTTACCTTAAACCTTGAGGATGTAATGTTTTCGTTTATTAGTTTCAGAAGAACGTTTGAGATTAATTTGCCAAGCTCTTACAAAAGGTTTTTTTTAATGAGATGTAACTTTTTATTTATTTTTATTTTAGAAAAAAAAAAAATATATTTGAAATTAATTTGCCAAGCACTTACAAAGGAAAGGGGTTTCAAAATTAACAGTGTTTATTATTTCTCCCAAACTTAATAAACTGACATGAAGTGTAGATCGATTAGCCATGTTTTTAAATCAAGGAAAACCGAAGGCTTGTTGCAAACATGTCTTTGACTTTTACAAGTTGGCCGAGGTTTTTGTCCGGCAATTTTTTTCCCACAAAGTTACATGTTTGTTTTGTGTGTGTCTTTTTTGCAAGGTCGACGAAGGACACAAGAGGGCGCTGCACGTACTTAGCATGCTGGGTTGCATAACAACAATTGTATGCGCATGTCTGACGATTGCAATCTACGTTTACTTGAGGTTTGAAATTCACGAGGTTTTAAACTTTTTTGTTTAGGTTTAAAAACAACCATAACACAATATTGTGTTTACAATGTAACTTGTACATTGTTCTTTGTTTTCTCCCGAATCGCACAACAAATTATGCGTTTTTTTCACAGGTGTATTTCATGTGTATTACACGATATACACAATTTTGGTAAACTTGACCAATTCTGTTATACATAAGTTTTAGTCTTGGTTTATACTGCTTTTAGCTACATGGCATTCTCGGTGGTCTAGCTGTTAGACACTGCTCTGTAACAAAGGTTGTGGGTTCGAGTCCCACCCGACTCGTAATAAATTAATGTCAGTGACAACACGCATAATTGTAGACTCAATACTCTTCATCCACGATGCAAATTTTGAAATTGTTTAATACGTGTTAAACTTCTTATTGGATTTAATAATTATTCAACTATGACAATTTGTATAATCTTTATTTTCCTTCTCTTAGAATCCTGAAAGAAGAAAGGATTATTCACACCCAGTTTCTTATATCCATCGCGCTTTCTCAACTCATATTTCTCATCGGGATTGATATGATCAAATACGAGGTTAGTTTATGGTTATTCATTTATGTCTATTAGTTTGTGTTGTAAACACCCCCCCCCCCCCAAAAAAAAAAACAAAAAAAAAAAAAAAAAAACTCCCACACTTGACCAGCTTTCGGGTCAACCCTGACTCTGGCCTAGATATAAGTCAACCTTGACCCCGACCGGATTAGAGTCAAGCCCTATTAGGACTCGGAGTACGAATGAAAATCTCTTAAAACAGTCATTTAATTTGTTAGAAGTAATTGTTCCTTTGCGTTGTGCTGTTCTTTTGCGTGAAGCAATGCAAAGGTTGTGGGTTCGAATCCTACCCAAGTGATTTGCCCGTGGATTTTGTTTTCAAAGAACGCGGGAAAGTTCCGAGTACATGGCTTAGTATACATCGGTATAAGGGTAAAAAACAATTATTAGTTATCCCCGTTGTCAAATTGAGAAAATACCATATTTTAGATAACCGTAACTATAATTCACTCCAACATCAGCATTCAAAATTTGCGGCAGATTTTCGCATAAAGCTCTACTTGCACCTGCCGTGCCAAATTGAATGCCGGTTTCACATGAATAAAAAGATCGTCTGATAAGTGTGTATTGAATAAAATGCTGTATAAGTTCGTATAATATGTCTCAAAGTAGAATTGAATAAATAATTCAATTTACTGGGCAAAATCACTATACGTATGCATAATTTGATACAGGCCACTTTATGCCAAAAAATTACTAAAAATACAAAATGTCGTTTGTTCTTTCGTGCATGTGAGTAACCAACATTCGCCAATAGCGATTAAGAGGCACTGGGCACTGGGTAATTTGTTTTTGTCATAGACCTGTTCTCTCACTTAGTGTATCCCAACACATGCATACAATAACAAATCTGTGAAATTGTTTTACTCAATTCGTCATCGAAGATGCACACCCTTGTTGCAAAAACAAATGTGTGTACTTTTCTATGTCTACATATTGCCCCTTTCTCATAAACTACGTTTCTTCAGAGGGAGCTGTCTCTCACATATAAACAGCTTCCTGTTGCTTGTTTTGCCAAGTAAGTATTATTTTTTTTATAGTAATTACCAATAACGTCCTGTTCCTTTACTCCTTTACTATTATTGTGATTATCAAAAGAGTGGGCGAGACAATCAATCAATTAGTTTACTTTCCACAGTATCAAAATCACAAACAAAATCAAGATTATGCATGGACATTCACGAAACTTTGGAGGGACCCATAAAGAAGCAAAGCTTGTAAGATAATGGGTCCCTGAGGTAGCGTGTGCATTGAGCTGATAATTGTTTTGATGTCTTGTGGAAGACCTCTCCAGGTAGGAAAAATGTTCCTGAAAGGACAGGTGTATTCAAAAATGCACAAGCTGCTAACAGTGAAAGTAGTTTCCTGGACAAACGAACAATTGGCAAGAAAGAACAACGGCAGGGGTGGATTTCACAAAGGTAGTCATAACTTAGGACTAGTCCAATGCTAAGAGATACGACTGGTCCTAAGTTAGAACCAGTAACTCATCCTAACTTAGGACTGGCCCTATCTCTTAGCATTGCCTAGGATAGTCCTAAGTTAGGACTACCTTTGTGAAATCCACCCCAGGTCACCAATGTAGGAAAAAAAAACAGTCCTCTTATTTCTTGCGTGACTGCAACCCCTTTTAAACAATCCGTTACAAAGCACTTTGCTTAGAAAGACTAAGACAAGGTTGTTTGTTGGGTGAGTGAGTAACCACTATAAATACTGCCGTCAATTTCACAAAACTCTTCCTAACTTAAGACTAATCTTAGGACTTAGGACGAGTCCCAACCCTGCACTGTAGCATGCCGACCTTAAGATTAATCCTAAGTTAGGACGAGTTACTCGTCCTAACTCGAGATAAGACGAGTCCTAACTCTTTGTGAAATCGACGGCTGGTGCTTAAATACTTGTGATTAGAACCAAAAAGTGAGAGCCAGACAATGAATTCCTCTTATATCTTGCGTGACTGCTGCCCCTTTAAACAATGCTATCAATGACTATAGGACTAGTCTTCCTTCGTGGAGTGGTTATCCACCACTCATCATTACCCTGCTTTTATAATTGTGATAATAATTTACAAGAAAGAGCCAGACAATAAGTTCTTCATATTTCTTGGATGACTGCATGCAACCCCTTTAAACAATCTGTTCTGAACTACTTTACTTAGAATCTGATTCCGACCACTCCCTATCGGGGGAGATTCCTCCATTGAAAAATGTGTTATCTGACAAAAGAAAACTCAACTCATTTCTCTTGGGTTTTAATTCTCTCTTCTTGATCCCCGCCAGCAGTTATCCCACGTCTCGTACATTTCTTGTTGATATCTACGCTGAATCTTACACTATTATAGGCGAGAGAAAAGTATCCGCCGGTTGGGTAAAGTGTTATTTAATTGTCTCTCACTGATCCGGGACTCAACTCTTATGGGATTCCGGTGGTGATCCCCGTAGGGGTCCCACCGGGACCCACGAAACCGTCGCCTCATATAAACACATCCCGTGTAATTTTGACGGATTGAAATGTTTCCAATCTAATTTATACAGGTGCTTTGTAAAGTCGTATCGATCTCCCTGTTCTACTTCTTCAGTGCCACGTTCTCGTGGATGCTGGTCGAGACAGGACACTTGTACTTGAGCGTGGTCAGAGTGTTCAGCTCGGGGTCAAAGTTCAAACTGTACTCCTTTGTAGGATGGGGTATGTACTGATTACTCAGTTAGTTATTAACATATGTATACGGGTAACTAATCAGCTCAGGAAATACTTAAAAAGCATGATACTGCTAAAAAGAAAACAATTTGCACTATCAACGAGCGGGGAAAAAACAAACAAGACAAGGGGAAACACAGCTCGGCAAACAAAACAATGGTTAAAAAAAAACCTAAACAAAAAAAAACACCCTATACTTTCAAAAAACCTTTCTTCTGTTTTCGAATCTACCATTCTGAACATGCGTATAGGTAACCTACTGACATCTCCAAATCAATTTTTGTGTAATGTGTAAACATTTTTGCCTCGATGCAAAGTTTCCGAAAATATTACTTTCATAGTTTGTGTGCACCAAACAGCCACATGGTCCGAAAGACTTCACTTTGTTTTGCGAGAACACGTGTTATTTAAATAACCCTCTTTGTTTTGTTAAAGGGTTGCCGGTTATATCTGTGGTGATTACGAGTGCTGTTGGACTATCACGCGATGAATTGATAAGCAAGGATTAGTGAGTACAAAAATTGCTTATGTTCTAGAGGTCAATTTCTTAGTGCTGTCTCAGTACCAAAATGAGCTAAGATGTTTCTTCTGTTCTTTTGTGGTGATTTATGGATCCCTAGAAGGTATGACGTCACCATGAGAGTTGTATCAAAAGGAACGATTACACTTTCCCCTGATTGCACTTCGATCGTTGATTGTTAAAGGACAAGTACGTCCCTGAAAAACCAAGACTCATGCTTCACAGCCATTTCTTGGTTCCCGTCTTTCAACTTTCTTGAAGACACAACAATAGACTAAGCTTTTAACTGCCTCCCAGAATAGACTAGCATTGTCCTGGAATTGATATTTCTTGCTCTCACTTTTTCCCTTGAATGTCACCTTTTTTTCTTGTTCTTCTGTGGAAGCACGAGGTTTTTCGATTGTCCTTTTTACCCTCCGGGGATTTCGAGGGGGGAAATGCAGTAATGGAATGCCGTCCATCGGCGAGAGTAGACGGTTACACTATGGTTACACAGCCCAGCCAAGGAGCGTCAGTCACGTTAAAATTCCCTTTCACCGTTACTCATCCGTGACTATACTCCTCTGAAAAACACATTTTTGGAAGGATTGTAAACTATAACTCCTTGGTGAAAACCATGACGAACACATACCTCGACTCTGAAAGCTGATAACCCAAAAGGTCCTCACGATTTGAGTGGGGTTTTGCAGAAGATAGAGGTCGTTGCTGGAACGTTGGTCGGCTAGCTAAGCTTTCTCAACATGTCGACGGCAAATATATTTAAGACAATTCTTTAACCTATTCTAATCCGATGATGAAGTATCTATAAGAGAAACGTGTGTTGTGTAATCCCCTGTTTGATCCACTAGGTAGTGGCTGAGCGGTCAAGAACATCCTTGACGAAAGTAATTGTGGCTATTAAAGGCAGTGGACACTATTGGTAATTTCTCAAAATAATTATTGGCATAAAACCTTACCGGGTAATGAGTAATGGGGAGAGGTTTGATAGTATAAAACATTGTGAGAAACGGCTCCCTCTGAAGTGACGTAGTTTTGGAGAAAGAAGTAATTTTCCACGAATTTGATTTCGAGACCTCAGATTTAGAACTTGAGGTCTCGAAATCAAGCATCTGAAAGCACACAACTTCGTGTGATAAGGGTGTTTTTTATTTATTTTATAGTTATCTCGCAACTCCGTCGACCAATCAAGCTCAAATTTACACAGGTTTGTTATTTTATGCATTTATGTTGAGATATATACACCAAGTGAGAAGACTGGTCTTAGACAATTACCAATAGTGTCCAGTGTCTTTAATGTCCATACTTCCTGCGAATGCGAAGTGAATTTTGAACTCACAAATCCGAAACGATTGATAGTCTGGTTCTGTGTTCTAACTTCTTTGTCCTGTTTAAAATAGTTTTGCCTTGTACAATTTGTGTGTTTGTTTTATATTGCTTTTGAGTTTTGATGTTGCTATAAAAAACTAAACAAACACACCTTAGGTTATGATTCGTTTTATTTGGATACTTCGTTAGTACTAATTAAATGATATGTTTCATTGTTTGTCAATAGCTGTTGGTTGTCAACTCAAAGAGAACTTATCTGGGGTTTTGCTGGACCTGCATTGCTGATTATTATGGTAATTATAAATAAACAACGTAATTTTATGGTATTTTAGAACAAACTACTTAAAATGTGTTAATCATTTATTTCCAGGCAACTCACAAAATAACACTCTACATAAGACAACAGAGAGCAAGCCCGTTGATTTCCAACAGGCGAAAATAACCACTATTGCGGCGATCCAAAATAGACCTTATTATATGTTTTTTATGCTACCAACAGAAAGCACATCCTGAACATGCGTCTGTATTCTAAGCATGTTGGTGTACATGTGACACTCTTTTATTTCCCCTCACCACATCGAGTTTTTTAACCTAGAAACGAATAAATTTATTGTTCCCCTCCCGTGCGGCGTCTGAAAAAGAGGATGCAGTTCTCAAATAAAAAGAAGGAAACCAAAATCGACAGCACGTTTCCAGAAAAGTCAAACAAGGTCTACAGAGCACACGTTCGGAACATAACCCGATCTCTTGGACCAGGTGTTTGTTTGTCGAAGCCTGCCCTAACGACGGATGTAGATCCATTCTTCAAGCACGGTCTCAGGAAGAGTCATGTGTATTGGTTAAGCTTGCAGGACCGAGGAACGGAGAAACAGCAGGCGCGCCTCGGAAACCAACCCGTCTTTGGTTTACTTTATACGGCGGACCCCCTTTGGGCAGGCCCGGTGTCCCTTTTTGTTCCCGTGTCCTGTTTGTGTCACAATGTATGACAGTCAATAGCCGTGTAGCTTTTGACTGGCATGTAATTAACGCAACAGCAGTCGCCTCGCGCCAACATCAGGTTCAAAGAACGTCTTTTTTCCACTAAAATGTTTAAAGGCAATGCAGCCGATTTCACGAAATGCTAGGATAAATCCTATCTCGAGTTGAGACGAGTAACCCGTCCTTACTTAGGATGGGTTCAATGCGTCCTAACGTCTTCGGATATGGAACTTAACTCGTCCTAAGTCCTAGTATTAATGATAAGTTACGAAGAGTTTGGTAATTACTCAAAATAATTGATTTCATAAAAACTTAGTTGTTCACGACCGACGAAGAGCTGGTGATAGTATAAAACATTATGAGAAACGACTCCCTCTGAAGTCCCATTCGCGGCTACTAAATAACTTCACGGCTTGCAACCTGGTAATATAGGCATCTGAAAGCATAAATTATGTAGATACATGTATAGAGAAAAGACAAAACGGGAACAGTAGAGGAATGAAAACATATCAACGTAATATAGTTGAATCTAACGAATATTATTTATCCCGATGTGAATTTAACATACATTAAAAGAAAATAAGTTTACAAATTACAAGAAAGAAAATAAAAAAACGGTGTACCACCTTTAAGTGCTCTACGTTGCGTACACTTATTAGCAAAGCCAATAAATTAAAAAACAGACCCTGTGTCATAATTGCAACAAAGTCGTATCCTCCGTCGAAAAGTCAAACCTCTTTTACTTTCTTTATCTCCTTAAAGGCAGTGGACACTTTTGGTATTTACTCAAAATAATTACAAGCATAAAACCTTACTTGGTAACGAGTAATGGGGAGAGGTTGATATTATAAAACATTGTGAGAAACGTCGTCCTCTGAAGTGAGGTAGTTTTCGAGAAAGAAGTAATTTTCCACGAATTTGATTTCGAGACCTCAAGTTTAGAATTTGAGGTCTCGAAATCAAGCATCTGAAAGCACACAACTTCGTGTGACAAGGGTGTTTTTTCTTTCATTATTATCTCGCAACTTCGGCCACCAATTGAGCTCAAATTTTGTTATTTTGTGCATATGTTGAGAAAAGCTCTCATAAACTTCATTCACAATAATGTCAATACTTCGTGCGCGCTGCATACAAAAATCCTGCAAACGTCTTTGTTCATACCATGCAGTAACAAGACACGCTGACGGTCCAGAGTTTTTTTATATTAAAACAAGTCCACTCTTCATCTTCGTAGTCTATGTTCTGAAGTATTCGAGCTCGTCTTGTGGAATTTGATATTGCGTGCTCTTACTTATTGAGAATGTTGAGTACAACTTACAAATTCTCCAGAAAAAAAGAGGAGACAAAAAAGGCAGAAGGAAAAAAAACCAAGGGGGTGTCTTTTGTCCACTTATCTTTCTTCCAACGCAAGCGAGCCTCTTCAGGATATTGCATTTCCGTTTTTATTGTCATTTTAGTCTCGAAAAATGACAACAACTGTATATATTTATTTATTTGTGGAGCAGCTTCAACCTTTGCCATTACGAGGTTGGTACACGGGTATTTAAATTTAAAGGCAGTGGACACTATTTGTAATTAGGCCTACTCAAAATAATTATTATCATAAATTCTCTCTTGATTACGAGTAATGGGAAGAGGTTGATAGTATAAAACATTGTGAGAAACAGCTCCCTCTGAAGTGACGTAGTTTTCGAGAAAGAAGTAATTTTCCACGAATTTGATTCCGATACCTCAGATTTAGAATTTGAGGTCTCGAAATCATGCATCTGAAAGCACACATTTCGTGTGACCACGGTGCTGCGAGGTGTTTTTTCTTCCGTTAATATCTCGCAACTTTGACAACCGATTCAGCTCCAATTTTCACAGGTTTGATATTTTATGCATATCTTGAGATACACCAACTGTGAAGACTAGTCTTTGACAATTATTACCATTAGTGTCCAGTGCTTCAATCGGGCCGATGTGTACAATAATTTTGCGCCTTTAAAGTCACTGGCGGTGGATAAAAAAAAAAAAATAATAAGACTATAGTCTTATTTCGCGTTAGAACGAGTTACTCGTTCTAACTTAGGACTAGCCTTTAATTTTTTGAAATCTCCTAGGACTATAGTTCGAAGTCTATGAGAAATGCATCAAGCCAGAAGTCTTTCTCAGATTCGAGAAAAAATTCATATTTAAAAAAAAATAAGTAATTTCAGAAGTTTCTTACAATATATTATTCTATCAACAGCTCGTTGTCGCTCTTTTTAAAGCAAGTTTCTGCTGCCAATATATGGTTTGAGCAATTACCAATAGTCTCATTGTGGCAGAGAGAGACGAGGTGGGGGGGGGGGGGTAGCTTTAACAGCCTCATTCCAAAATGCAAACAAGTCCATGTATCCGGAGGTACACACGCTGATGGATTTGACTAAATCTGTCCTCTATCCACTCACAGGTCAACACCGTGATGTTGGTGGCCGTCTTGAGAGAGATCGGCAGCCTGATCGAGAGGGACATTACAAAGATGAAAGCAAATAAGTACAGGTGAGGGGATTGAAATCACGGCTGGTCTTGGCCTTTTGTCAAGGCGTTTGTTGCTTGGAGAGCCGCGATCCCAAGCGACTGGAACTAGAGACCATGCACACGAAGGCATTGACAAAAGGCTAGACCGTTCCCTAATAGGAATTGGTGCTTGTAGAGTTCAGTCGACTGCGCGTGGTCGATAATTGTACGGAGTCCTGGAAAAGCCATCTGGGTTCTAGTTTCATGAAGCTGTTAAAGGCAGTGCACACTATTGGTAATTTGTGTTCGAGAAAGAAGCAATTTTCCAAGAATTTGATTTCGAGACCTCAGATTTAGAATTTGAGGTCTCGAAATCAAGCATCTGAAAGCACACAACTTCGTGCGACAAGGGTGTTTTTTCTTTCATTAATATCTCGCAATTTCGACGACCGATTGAGCTCAAATTTCACAGGGTTGTTATTTTATGCATATGTTGAGATACACCAACTGTGAAGGCTAGTCTTTGACAATTCTCATTGTGTCCAGTGTCTTTAAAGGCACTGGAAACCTTTGCCAATTGTCAAAGACCAGTATTCTCACTTAGGACTTTACGTCATCAAAGTTGTAAAAAACTGGTGCAATGCTGTTTATAGACACACTACGCTTCACACAGACTTTCGAAGTTTGAACTTGATTTTAACCCCAAAAGCTTGTGTCGCCATCTTTCTTACATTTTTAGGACTACTGCCAAAGCTATGCTTGTCTTCATGCCAATGGTTGGCCTGCCGTGGATATTCGGTTTCTTCGCTCTGAACTCGAGTCTCGTCATGTTTGATTACATCTTCACCACACTCAACGGTTTTCAGGTAAATAGACTCTCTGCCCTGGCCGCCATCTCGGATGGAACGTGAACACTACGGAAGGCTATCATTGGCTGATAGTCCTGCGCAGTCTCAGTGAAACCAAGTTGTTTAATTATTTCAACAATTTCAACAGATTAACGCAACTCAACTGGTAACAATGCTCAATAAAGTTCACTTTTTTTCTCGAAAATATGATGACTACATTTTTATTGTGATTTAACCATTATTGCTGATATGATTAGATGTTTTGGTTTTCAACTACTATTTGTTGTTTATTTTATTGTATTATTCTTTTCATTGTTTGTGTTGCAGGGACTTTCGCTGTTTATGATCTTAGTCGTTGGCAATAAAGAGGTCAGTGTTAAAATTGTACACTATTATTTGTTGTTCTTTGTGTAAAAATGTCATAATGCGCAAAGAGTGATGACGTCACAGCTATACTAAATGTCGTCGCTGCGCTGACTATACGCCAACGAAACCGCCAACTACCTGTCTGTGCTGTCTGCTTAACTGTGCCCACTCATTCATGTCATTCATTTATTAATTTCACGGTTAAAGATACAAGTACAGACAATAAGAACAGTAAGAAAACAAAAACATGTACATACAATTAGGAGAGAGAAAGAAAAAAAAAACGAAAAAAAGTAGCACCCATGATGGATTTAAAAAAAGTAACTAACTTACTATCGAGTTAATCTCCTGATGCCACAATGTAAGAAGAGACAATAAAGGACATTACATATGGACATTATTAAAACATGACATACAGTATAAAAAATATAGAACTATACAAGCAGTTAAAACTATAAAAGCACTTAATGGGCATTAAAGGCAGTGGACACTGTTGGTAATTGTCAAAGACCAGTCTTCTCACTTGCTGTATCTCAACATGTGCATAAAATAACAAACCTGTGAAAAGTTGAGCTTGATTGGTCGTCGGAGTTGCGAGATAAATATGAAAGAAAGAACAAAACATCCTTGTCACACGAAGATGTGTGCTTTCAGATGCTTGATTTTGGGACCTCAAATTCTAAACTTGAGGTCTCGAAATCAAATTCGTGGAAAATTACTTCTTTCTCGAAAACTACTCCACTTCAGAGGGAGCCGTTTCTCACAATGTTTCGTATTACCAACCTCTCCCCATTACTCGTTACGAAGGAAGGTTTTATGCTAATAATTATTTTGAGTAATTACCAATAGTGTCCACTGCCTTTAAAGATACAAATTCGTTAAAAGAGAGATTCTAGAGACACTCGTCTAGTCCCACCCCTTCTTCCCACCACCCCTTCTTTCCACCACCCCTTCATTAGCAATCATGAAATTTAGATGAAGTTATCATCAGCGGCTCTGGTCTTCACCCTGATTGAATACTAGCCGGGGTTCCAATGCTGCTGGGACTATAGCAATACCGGATTGATAATGAGCAATTAGTCTAGGCTCTGACACGATCAGGCTGTGTTTTTTTTGTTCCTTTATTGAGGGGGAATAGATCATTTATTGCATTATTGATGGGGTTTGGAGAGTTGAATATCTATGGTGGAGGTTGTGTATTGCGATATTATGGTAGTGATGATTAAGCATGAGCAATTAGGCAGACTGCAAGGCGTGGATGTATTATTTGGCAATAAATACATGTTGAAGTGAGTTTGGCTGAGGTTTAAAGGTATAGGGTCCGTTTAGATTGTGTGCTTTTTGTCAGTATACAGCTGATTTTTATTTGGGCGTTTTACTTGTTATCGTATTTGACTTTTTGTTTTATTGTAAAGCGCATTTTGTCTTTTTTTTTTAAATGTGCCATATCCTTTAAATATTAACAATAATTTGTACTCCTTATCAATGAAAGCATCAATTTTAATTATTTGGTTGTTCATTCGGGCTTTAAAAACAATACAACACAATAAACAGAACGCTGAAATAAAAAAATTGCCCAGAAATTTATTAACAAAATATAAATAATTATGTGAAAGTACAACAACGAACAACATGTTCAAAAAAAGCGAACTAATTTACTATCAAACCTGTGAAAATTTTGACTCAATTGGTTTTCGAAATTGAATTGCAAAAATGAAAGAGGGACATTGTTACACAGCTCCCGATTGCTCGTTATGGGTAAGTTTAAATTTTAACAATTATTTTGAGTTATTACCAAAGGTGTCAAGTACCTTTAAATGTCACCTTTCAGAACGTAATGTACTAATTATAGTTGATCTGCTAACAGACGCACACTGTTTGCACACGTCGGCCATTAAAGTGCCAGAGCAAACCTACAAGGCGCGTTTACAGTCGCATGGGACACCACTTTCCTGACCACCACTATTCCATTCCGGTCAATTTAGGTTGTTGTCCATGATTTCCATTTAAAAAATATAGTATACCTGGAACAGTCGTATATAATGCGCATAAAGTGAAATAAAGGAAAATAATATTAGGTTTAAATAAATAAACTTGAACCTCACAAACAGTATACATGGAACAGCCGTATATTGATGCGCATAATTGAGTTTGCACAGGGTAAGCTATACAGAGTGATATTTGTCGGCTGTTAATGTGGATGGTTGCCTGCTATTCCCTCCTTCATGTGTCATTGATGAGGCCATTACTCCTACCTATTTGCATTAAAGAGGCCTAGAGGCTGTGGTCATTATATTCTTTGTTCGCGAACACCGTGAACAGTATAAGCATGGAGGTAGCTATTTCCTCATCCATGGTATAAGTAGTTATAGGACTGACCGCAGGATTCTGTGCTTATGGACCTTTTCGAAACCACGGCTTCGGCTTTGGATTGGGCGCGAGGCTCCGTTCTCTCGTCTGAAACCCTGCGCGCGTATACGCAAAGCAAGCGAAATTGTCAAAACAACCGCGGTGCCAAACTAGCCTGAGCCGAATCCAAAGCAAAATCAGGCATGTGAGACTTCCTCTTTTCAGCTGCTTTTTGGGGTTTTTGATTTTCCTCTTTTTTCCTTCACTTTCTGTGTACAAAAGGTTAGGAATAATTATTATCCTTTCCTTTTTTTCTTGCCTGGTTTTCTCTTTTCCTCTTTTTTTTCATGGGTAGTAACTCACATGCCTCAAAATCCAGTCGTTTCGAAAATGGCCTGTTCACCATGTTTGCTTGTGCCGAATTTCTGCGCTATAGCTGACTAAGCTAAGGAGGTTTAGCTGCGCGCGAGCAAACACATTAACGTGAACGTCAGAAAATGGTAATGTTTTCTAAGTGACGTCACCACTTTGGGCTTATTTCATGCCAACTTAATGACATCTGCACGTACCTATCTGACGTGGACAGTGGTAATTTCACGTGAAACGTGAGATTTTAAAGCCATTGGACCCTTTCGGTAAACAGTACTGTCCAAGGCCCACACTTCGTGTATCACAACTTCTATATCAAATAACAAACCTGTGAAAATTTGGGCTTAATCGGTCATCGGAGTCGGGAGAAAATAACGAGAAAACCCACCCTTGTATCCACACGTTTCGCCGTGTCATGACATGTGTTTAAAATAAATCCGTAATTCTCGTTAACGAGAATTGATATTGTTTTACTGTTTTCTCAAAAAGTAAAGCATTTCATGGAATAATATTTCAAGAGAAGTATTTCACCACTACCTTCTGTAAACCCTGTAAGTTATTTGTAAATCTGTGATTTTTTTTTGTCTGTACCGAAAGGGTCCAATGGCTTTAACGACACAATTTTCTGACGTTCACGTTCACGTATTTTGCTCGCGTAACGTGTAGCTAAACCTCCCTATTTAATTAACTTCTGCATTCATGTCGTAATACAGCAACAAATTGTAAATCGCGAAACATTAGTTTTTGTGCCAAACAAAATGAATCTGAGGAGTGTTACCGTCAGTGATGCTTCTCATAATGTACATTTCCAATGCGGATTAAGATTCATGCGTGGACATAACCGCTCCGTATTTTCAGCAACTTCTCAAATAACGTTAGTGCTAAAGCTCCGACTGTGAAAACTAAATACAAACTGCTGACTTTACAAGAACATTAACCCATAACGACACCCCTGGAAGCCGACCAAATGAAATAAACCACAGCCCGTAGGAACACAATGTAACTTACATTGTACAAGAAAGAAATCAGAATCAGATACAAATGTGCACGTAAGAACACCAAATAACGGTTATGCAAAATCTTCACCCGTGAAGACTAATAACAACTGCTGACTTAATAAGAAAATTGACTAATAATAACGACACCTCAGTATTTCGACGCCGGCGTTGTGCAAACTAAACACCCTTTCCGTGACCCGCCGACTACGAATATGTTGACGGGTGTAAATTAGATGGATTTTACTGACCGTTCAAAGAAGATGAGCAGTTAGTTGTACAGCCTCAGGCAGTACGCCCACGTTTTGTTTTCATTTTAGTCTCCACTTAAACAGACTTTTAATCTAAATGTCATAACTGAACGCACAATAAACTGAGAGGTCTTTTTTTGTCTCGTAATGAAGTCAAATTCCTTTTGATGAAAGCGGAAGTGTGTGGAATGATTTTGTTAGCTCTTGGAAACTCGATACGATTGTGGCATGTAAACATAAATGTCAAGTCGTATAGGGTTGGTGTTTACTCGTAGACGTCATAAATGAAAGCTACTTGTATAGCCTTATAATACTCTAAACAATTGTCATCGCGTTTCTTTGATGTTTCTATTTTACATGGTTTGGAACAACTAAAGCCTGGTTCATAATTCATGTGAATGCGAATGCAATACGAATGTTGACGTCACAAGTTCGCAAGGAATATTTTGCCTCAGTTGAAATGTGCTCTCAACTTCTTCGAACCGTTCGCAGTGAAGAAAGGGCTGACACCACAGTCAGAGGTCCCTTAGAATCCGCATCCGGATTAAATTCACACCCGATTCTTTTTATTTATTTATTATTACTATTTTTTTTTAATGTGTTCAAAGCAACTGATTTTTAATTTGTTTGTATTTTTCACTCCACCTCAGATATAACAAACGTTTGTGTGTTGTTTGTTGTTGCTGCAAATGAATTTTCCCCTTAGTTTCTACAAAGAGTGGGAAATATCAAATTCAATGTGCTTTATTCAATGTTAAAGTATACATATTATTTAAACACAGCCCCGTCGTACATGCCCCTTTAAAAGTAAAAAAAAACATCAACAAAGGACGAGTGCAAATATATTTTTAATTTCAAAGGCATCCCTAATTGCACAATATTTCTTTCCTGCGATATTTTTCTGCCCAGTCATCAACAACCCCGGCTTCAATGCTAAAGTACCGCCCAGGTTCAGAGCAATTTTGCCCTTGGAGGTAAAGAGAGAGGACCGTTCAGATAATGTCTCCAGGGAGCGATTACTATAATTAAGAGGGGGCTTTTAGTGGAATACCAGGAGTTCTTAATGACAATTAACGTCTCCGTGCATCCCCCCTCCAGTGATCTGTTGTATCATCAGTTAAATATGTTTTTTTTTCGTTATACAAGAATTTACGCGAACGTTATGGTTTACTCATCTTTGGTTTTGTGCGCCTATGCATTATCTGTTTTTTTTTTTTTTTTTTCTTTTTTCGCAGCGCTGTTTGGATATCGCTGTTTGATGTAGCAATATTGTGACAATATATTCGGAAAAAAAGGAACAGTTGTGTGTGTGCCAGATACCGATGTTTGGCAAGCTAGCATAATTACAAACTTATATAAAACATTCAAACATGATAAAAGTTAACATTAAAACGAAAGGATACCCAGGTCCCAAAAACGAAAACATTGGCTCCCTGGCCCAAAGGACATCCGCGGCTCCAAGCGAACCGGTCCAAATTGTCGCGAATTTGTGACGTCAAATTCATAAAGCATTTGCATTCATAGGAAGTATGAAACTGGCTTTGTGCGACAGTTTGACCTTATCTGGGTCAGTTTGACACAAATCCCGAGTAAGTCCGAAATTGTGTCAGCCCCACCATGACCCGATGTCCGGATCAGAACCAACCCTGTAGTTTTGTTGCCACATTCTCTTTAAAGGGTCTATGTAACTTTTGTAGGACAAAAAACACAATGTCCACAGATTTACACTAAACTTACACAGTTTGAAGATAATGATAGTAGAAAGCTTCCCTGCAAATATTACGTGCTGAGGTGCTGTAGTTTTGGGGAAATGAGTAAAACAATGTCATGAAAATAATTTTCGTCTCATGAGACGAAAAATATTTTAATCATTTACAAACGTATTTTTATGACATTGTTTTACTCATTTCTCAAAAACTACAGCACCTCAGTAAGTCATATTTGAAGGGAAGCTTTCCACTAACATTGTCTTCAAACCCTGTAAGTTTAATGTAAATCTATGGACATTTTGAAAAAGTACCCCAATCCTTTAATATAAAGTTTGATAGCCTTTAAAACGTTATCAATGCTATTTCCCCCATCAAAGGTGCGTAACAGGCTTCAGGGTCGCATTGATGATCTCAACAAAGCGTATGGAGAGAAGACTAATGATTGCCGTGACAAAGGAGTGAGTGTCGTTACTGGGTCAACTACGGGTGCATCCCTATCGACAACACAAAAGGTCTGCCCAGGCGAGGCTAAGATGAGCTTTGCCTCCCCGTGGACGACAATGGACGATGAGGGCGACGTGACTATGACGTCACTTGATGACAGTGAGGGGGATTTAAACGCGATATAACACCACGTGTTTTGTGTGTACAGAAGCTAGAATGCTCTTAGTACACAACGAATGCACACTTATAAGTAGCATATTATATGAATGTCCAATGCCGTTATTGAAGTAGGAATTTGGACAATCGCTGTACAAACCTATGTGAGTGTTTAATGTCTAAATAGAAAGTAGACATCCACGGTATAACTTAATGTCAATATCTATTTATCCAATATCGAAACAGCAAAGTAGACTTTCACTGAACAACTTCTTTGTTAATGTCAAAAGTTTGAAAACAAATTTTGTGTACACTTCTATGTGGATGTCCAATGTTTAAATAAAAAGTAGACATTCACAGTAGAAACTTACGTACATGTCCAGTTATCCAATAATAAAAAAGAACTAATATAGAAATTCGCTGTACAATTTATGTAAATTTTAGTTTAATCGTTTTTTATTTATTTAAAACAATCGATAGAAGAAGGTACACACAACCAAGGTCATGGTTTAGACTAAAATGCAAATCACATGCAGGGTATACAATGTCCAAACACAAGGGACGCAAGTGTCACGCCCGAGTTCGGTGCTCTTAACAGCTCGGCCACAACACACCATATCAAGACTGGGATTCGAACCCACACTCTGCTGATCAGAAACACCAGAGCTTGAGTCCAGTGTGCTAAACCGCTCAGCCACAACACACAAAGACAAGACTGGGACTTGAACCCACACTCTGCTGATCAGAAACACCAGAGCTTGAGTCCAGTGTGCTAAACCACTCAGCCACAACACACAATGACAAGACTGGGACTTGAACCCACACTCTGCTGATCAGAAACACCAGAGCTTGAGTCCAGTGTGCTAAACCGCTCAGCCACAACACACAAAGACAAGACTGGGACTTGAACCCACACTCTGCTGATCAGAAACATCAGAGCTTGAGTCCAGTGTGCTAAACCGCTCAGCCACAACACACAATGACAAGACTGGGACTCGAACCCACACTCTGCTGATCAGAAACACCAGAGCTTGAGTCCAGTGTGCTAAACCACTCAGCCACAACACACAATGACAAGACTGGGACTCGAACCCACACTCCACTCATCAGAAACATCAGAGCTTGAGTTCGGTGCTCTTAACCGCTCGGCCACAACACACCATATCAAGACTGGGATTCGAACCCACACTCTGCTGATCAGAAACACCAGAGCTTGAGTCCAGTGTGCTAAACCACTCAGCCACAACACACAATGACAAGACTGGGACTTGAACCCACACTCTGCTGATCAGAAACACCAGAGCTCTTATCCGCTCGGCCAAGACACCCCAATACGCAGAATGCTGGCAGAAGTTGCAGTTATCATACCAATTGCTGTCATTTCCGAATTATTAGACAAGTAAAACCTAACTTCTCATTAAATTGATTTTTTATAATGAGTGTAACCCTAAGATATTAAACTTTACTGCTCGAGCCCCAGCCCTTTAGTCTCTTGCAGTTTTTAGTTTCATGTTTTTTTTACCTTCTTTTCATCTGTTGGTAATGAACGCAGTTTTATATCATCTAATATTGATTGATTACGTCCTTGCTTATTAAACGGTAATCGTCAGAGTGACCATAGATCGGAGAGTTGAATGAAAGAATAAAAGGGTCTTGACCGCATGGTTTTGTTTTTCATTCAACACAAACGTCCATCAATTTAGAGGTTCATTCTCAAATTTCACAAATTGTGCGATTTTACCTCATAGCAGTATGTATAACCTATGTTTTTTAGAACTTTGTGTTTTGGGTTAAAGGCAGTGGACACTATTGGTAATTACTCAAAATAGTTATTATCATAAAAACCTTTTTTAATTTAGGGGTAATGGGGAGAGGTTGATAGTATAAAACATTGTGATGAACATGCTCACTCTGAAGTGACTTAGTGTTTTAGAAAGAGGTAATTTTCCATGAATTTGATTTCGAGACCTCAGATTTAGAATGTGAGGTCTAGAAATCAAGCATCTAAAATCACACAACTTCGTGTGACCATGGTGCGACAAGGGTGTTCTTTTATTTCATTAATATCTCGCAACATCGACGACCGATTGAGTTCAAATTTGCACAGGTTTGTTATTTTATGCATTAAGTTGAGATAGACCAACTGTGAAGACTAGTATTTGACAATTACCAATAGTGTCCACTGTCTTTAATTAACGGAGTAGCTTTACCCTCTGAGTACTGTGAAGAGTAGCGTGAACTAAGTAGACAAACTTTTGGGTTAATTAACGGATAACAGCTTCACTCTCCGAAGACTCTGAAAATAGCGTGAACTAAGACGACAAGCACATAATAACTGTAGCAGACAATGAAGTACATTGGCTCAAGACAGAATAGCGTCTTGGGAGATGTAGTTTAAGAAGCGCTATTTCTGCCCAGACATATACGAAAGTACACAACAGGGTTAGAACGTATTCTGTGCATACAAAATAGCCCCAAGTTAAATTGAAACACTCTATAAATAATGCAACGACTTGGGAACAATTGTATAATTAATGACATTTCTGGAATGGTGCGACGTGAAGTCACGTAATGTGTGAGATAGCCTGAAGCAAACTTGTGTGCATAACACAATTTTGGTATAAAGTAATTGTACCTATTTATTTATTTATTAATTTATTTTCAACCACAGGAAAATATTGTAAACGCAATCAATTCAGTCCAGTTCAATTCAATTCAATTCAATTCAAATCAATTCAATTGTGACCTGTGACATCACATGTTTACAAAGGAGCCACAGAACCTGGACTTTCTGCAGGCACGATTTGTACACAGGCTAAGGGAATAAACCATAAAATCTTATATTTTATGGAGATTGCACTGTCTAATTCTTGTCAACTTTTGATATGATGAAAGGGGGCACATCTAAACACTTACTTAGCTTTTACTTTCATAAATCTTGGATTTATGTGGAAATTATGACACAAAAATATGTCAACTTTCTCATATGACCTGTGCAGAATATATTGCCTGCCAGAATACTCAAAGAATGTACAAGGTCGCACTTAATGTAAACAGATTTCACATGGTCTATAAGAGAAAAGGTTAGAGCCAATAAAACATTAAAACTGAAACTTTCATTGTTTGTAATTTTTGAATCCCCAGCTCGCCTCGACCATTCATCTCGGTTTGTTTTATGTCGTCATCTGTTCGAAGTGGTGTGCCCAAGGCTTGTAAGTTTGTTTGTTTGTCTGTCTGTCTTTGTGAAGATTTAGATTTTGTTAAAGGCAGTGGACACTATTGGTAATTGTCAAAGACTAGCCTTCACAATTGGTGTATCTCAACATATGCATAAAATAATAAACCTGTGAAAATTTGAGCTCAATCGGTCAACGAACTTGCGAGATAATAATGAAAGAAAAAAAACACCCATGTCGCACAAATTTGTGTGCGTTTAGATGGTTGATTTCGAGACCTCAAGTTCTAAATCTGAGGTATTGAAATCAAATTCGAGGGAAAATTACTTCTTTCTCGAAAACTATGGCACTTCAGAGGGAGCAGTTTCTCACAATGTTTTATACCATCAACCTCTCCCCATTACTCGTCACCAAGAAAGGTTTTATGCTAATAATTATTTTGAGTAATTACCAAGTGTCCACTGCCTTTAAAGGTGTTTAGTCTAAACTGACAAGGCATTTAATTTTGTTCGTAGATTCCGTGGTCGTTAACGTGTTGTTATTTTTTACTTCTTCTTTTTCGTATTCCTTTTTTCCCCCTATTTATTTGTTTTCGTTTATGCATTTGATTTCCTATATGTCAGGGAATTAATAAGCCTACTTTTATATTTGAGTATTCTTTTGTTTTTATTCGTAATGATTTGTTGTCGTTTTGCATTTGATTTCCTTTTCGCCAAGTAACTTAATTAATAAGTGTACCGTACATGTAGACATCCATAAACTGTTTTTGACGTGGCACAACATGAAAGTGCAAATTCCGGCCCGGGTCCCGAACCAGAATGCAATTAGTTCTGTTTGAAACATTGTGCCGCACATAAGGATTTAGGTTCTTAAAACGGCGACGCTTTCAACAACTCGCCAACATTATGACGTTTTGGTGTCTGAGTGCCTACGCTCACCCCCGGCCTCAGGCTGCCCTTTACGGCGAACATATCCTTGGAAACTCCAAACCACTGTGCCGTGCTCCGAGGCTTAATTCCCCGTTATTGTTTTAAGAGCGAAGGATCATCAACCAAACCTCCGGAATGTTTTGGTCTTATAAAAAAAAAAATCCTCGACTTAAGTCTGAGTAGTCCGGCCGCAAGCAGGAGGGATTTGGATTTTGTCCTAACGATGGGTGCTCTGCAAGGAATGTAATTAAATCGCAATGCCATTAACAGCGGGTTCGTTATTGCTACAGTCTTATCCGAGATAGGAAAACCATTAGACTTCGGGGAGTCCCTGAGGGAGTAAGCTAGAAGAATGTAATATCTATAGATGGTTAATTTCACTAAGTCATTTGAAAGCTCAAATTATAGGGCTGTTTTGAGGGCCGCGGTTATATAAGAGTTCCCGGGTATGAATTGTAAATGCAATGCATAAATTGAATGATTTGCATTCCGGTAGTGTTTGTGCTTGACCATAGTACCTTTCACTTATGACTTCATTTCTTTGGACTATGATCAATTCGTTTTATACGAACATACAACGGTCATTACAGACACTGCAGCCGATTTCACGAAACTCTATGATTAATCCTAACTCGAGTTAGGACGATTAACCAGTCCTAACTTAGGATGAGTCCAATGCGTCCTACGTATTTGGATACGGAACTGAACCCGTCCTAAGTCCTAAGATTAATCCTGAGTTAGGAAGAGTTTGGTGAAATCGACGGCTAGACACTTTGGTGATTGTCAAAGACCAGTCTTCTCACTTGATGTATCCAAAACATATGCATACAATAACAAACCTGTGAAAGTTTGAACTCAATTGGTCGTCGATTATTATGTATTATTATTATCGAAGTTGCAAGATAATGACATAAAAACCATTCCCGTTGCTCAAACTTGTTTGCTTTCATCTGCCTAATAAAATGCTGTAGCTGAAGTATTTTATTATTTGAGTGAGATAATTCATCTTTCCAAAACCTACAACACTTCAGAGGAAGCCATTTCTCACAATGTTTTATAACAGCTCTCCATTGCTTGTAATACCAAGTAAGTTGTTATCCTAAACAATATTTTGAGTAATTTACCACTATTGTCCAGTGCCTTTAAAGCCATTGTACACTTTTGGTAATTAGTATTGTCCAAGTCCCACACATCGTGTATCACAACTTGTGTATAAAATAACAAAACTGTGAAAGTTTAGGCTCAATCGGTCATCGGAGTCGGGAGAAAAAAACGGGAAAACCCACTCTTGTTTTCGCGCGTTTCGCCGTGTCATGACATGTGTTTAAAATAAATCCGTAATTCTCGCTAACGAGAATTGATAATTGTTTTAATGTTTTCTCAAAAAGTAAAGCATTTCATGGAATAATATTTCAAGAGAAGTCTTTCACCATTACCTTCTGAACTTTTTTTTTTCTGTACCGAAAGTGTATATAATGCCTTTAACGCATGAATGAAACAAACTCACGCATTAAAACGAGTACCAATGTTCAATTATATGCGAGACTTGCACAGCCTATTGAATAAAAAAATATGCTGCTTGTGTATTGATCGACTAAAAGCAAATGGCTGTTTCAGAGTGGTTTAGCCTGGTATATAAAGACGGGTTATCACCCCGAACGGAAGAGGGACATTTGTTCCAGTAATGCTTGCAGTGTTCCCCCCAAAAAATATAAAATAAAAAAAAATGAAAAAAGAAAAATCCATATACAGGAATCGTTTATTTAAAGGTTGCAAAAATTACACAAATTTTCGAGTAGCATTTTCGATTTATATGTTATTAATGTTGTACTTATATTTGCAGCTTTCAATTTTTTGGGTAAAATCCATCACAGGAATCGTTCTGACAGAGGGTTATTTTGTTCCAGTAATGCTTGCAGTTTTCAAAAAAAAAAAAAAAAAACAATTAAAAACAATGAAATTAAATCCATATACAGGAATCGTTCAATTCAAGGTTACAGAAATTACACCATTTTAATATTACCAATAATTCTAATTTGTTCTTAAAGCGCTTTATCACATAATATATGGGCGCTCACAGTATTTCGTTCCTGCAAGGTATGTGGAGCTATGTTTTGAAGTATGAGACCCATCGCCTTTTAAAGAACCATGTAATGGTTTACAAGATGCTGTTTTCCCAAATAACAATTTTATTTCTATCAGTGTTTTCCCCCTGAATAGAAATTTTTCTTTCACTAGTATGCATGTTGTTCCTGCACCACAACAAAACTCCTATCACATGTTTTGACCACTATCCTTTAATCATAAAGCATTTTTTACGTGGATGTTCGAGAACTGTTTTTCTCAAAATATAAATTTCATTTCCATCAGTGTTTTCCCCCGAATAGGAATTTTATTTTCACTAGTATGTATGGACTTTTTCATTGGATTTTACCACTGCTCCCATACACACCTGGCACACCTGCGTGCTCGCTCGCTGTCCCCCACACACCCCAGCCTTTAACACCGCAGCCGGCTAGTCGTACCAGGCACCGCGGGAAATAGTGGGGGCTTTCGGTGCGTGGTAAGTGCCTGCGATTCAGATGTTTTTCATTGGTTAAAGGCACTGGATACGTTTGGTAATTGTCAAAGACCAGGGGCCAAATTTCATAAAGCTGCTTTTATGCATAAAATATTGCTTAACATTTGTTAAGTACAACTAAACAGGATACCAGTTACATGTTGTACATGTATAATGTTATTTTAGCTGGTAACCTCATTCTGGCAAGCACAATTTTGCCAGGCACAAACAAAAGCTAGGGAGTAAATAAGTTTACCGAAAAAAAAAAAACTGTAGCCCGAAGGCCTTTAATTCTAATATCGCTGGCCACATCAAGACACATTTTGTTAATAATCTAAATTGATTTACATTAAGCATACAAAATCATTATTAACATTAAAGAACATTAGAAAGACGATGCAAAGTTAACATGCTGAATGAATTAAAAATCCAAATGCTGAGTAAAAGGGTCACTCTGACCCACATGGATCAGGCTAACCCAGAGAAGGGTCAGGCGCCATCCACACAAAACCATGCCAACTCAGTCTACCAGGAAACTTGCAAGCAATTTGAATTTTTAATCCGTGTATCGCCAAACCCAAACAACAAAATAATGAATACTGATCGAATCAACTCCAACAATTTGACATCACACTCCGTCGAATCTATTTGCGGATTATTAAAAAACATGTCATCACAACATACGTTTTATATACGTTTAATTGCTTGTGTGCCCCGTGATCCCCGAACAGTGACGTAGGCTTTGGGCTCGATCGTAATAATTACCATCCACAATGAACCCCTGGAGGTTCATTTGATATGCAGATTTGGGGGTAAGGCGACTTTTGATGGAGGTTGAGACAGCATTTGGGAAAGGTTACACTCAAATTATACCGCTTTAATACTCCATTAACTGCCCGCTAATTAGTTTATATTCTAATAGTGGGAAATCATGTAGTACGTTGGTTGAATGCCTTCTTCGCTTGGGCAGTCAACCAATGCTGACTGTGCATAACCCCTCACTTTTGTCTCGAAAATACACCGTCCAGCCCTTTTAAATCCACGTGGCACATATGGGGAGAGATTTTAATCTCTCAGACTATTCTTATCTTGAGTTAGACTAGTCTTATCTCGAATTAGGACGAGTACTCGTCCTAACTTATTCTCTAAATGCAAAATAGTGAAAAAAAACCCACTCGTTTTGTCCGCCATACCACACTTGCAAAGAGCCACATGACAGACAACTTTTTTTAGAGTGAAAGACGGACACTTCCAAACTCGATCTAGAGTGAAGTTCTTTTCAGTGTCACTCAAAAATAATTACACTAATTGACTTGCACCCATTTCAAATTCTCCTCACTACTGTTCTTATTGTTATTTTGGAATAGAAATAAAGGTCTTGAAATTATTGCCGAACTTATTCCCTTTAACGGACCTAACAATTTGTTTAATATCTATGCATGAATCCAGCGAGATAAAAGTATCTCTCGACAATTGAATATTTAGGCTTGAATCATAAATGCGATTGGAAAGAGATTGGAATTTCAATTAGGGGACAGGGCATGGGAGAAGTTAAGTCACATAGCAACATATTTAATTGAACGTATTTTTGTAGGATTTGATACTTTACATGATGGAATTACGTATTAGTAAGGTTTGCGGTAACACATGTAATGATAATTTCTAAATGAGTCGTGATGGTTCTGAAAAGAAAACCGTAGGCTCTCAACTCGACGTTTCGATCAGTATGCTCTGATCGCTCCTGGAGAAATGATATATGTTCTTTGTGTTGGCACGCAACCATCGCAACGAGCTCAGCACAGTTGTTTTTAAAGACAGTGGACACTATTGGTAATTGTCAAAGACCAGTCAGCTCACTTGGTGTATCTCAACATATGCATAAAATAACAAACCTGTGAAAATTTGAGCTCAATCGGTCGTCGAAGTTGCGAGATAATAATGAAAGAAAAAACACCCTTGAAACATGAAGTTGTGTGCGTTTAGATGGTTGATTTCGAGACCTCAAATTCTAAATCTGATGTCTCGAAATCAAATTCGAGGGAAAATTACTTCTTTCTCGAAAACTATGGCACTTCAGAGGGAGCCGTTACTCACAATGTTTTATACCATCAACCTCTCCCCATTACTCGTCACCAAGAAAGGTTTTATGCTAATAACTATTTTGAGTAATTACCAATAGTGTCCACTGCCTTTAACTGTAATTTTGTTATTAATTGTACACTTCTGAATTTTTCGTAAATGAGGCCCCAACCTCAAGGTTTTGAACACAAATTAGAAACACAAACAAAAAATCAGTGACGTCATGTGTGAGTCGATGCTGCTTTGTTGCTGTAACAAAATGGCTATACAAAACTGGGCTCCCACATAACATGAGTGATGACGTCACAGGGCTGTTCGCGAATCTTTAAAAAAAAACACCGGAGCAGGGTATTTAAGGGTGTTTCTAAGGACAATATCAAGGGTGCGAAGAGGGTTGAAAGCAATGCGAGACTTTGGGACGCTAGGTGGCAGCAGACTTACCAGGTAAATGTCCATTGTTAACGTAGTTCTGAGCATGCGCACATTACCAAGAACAATGGATTATACCTGGTAAGTCTGCTGCCACCAAGCGTCCCAAAAGTCTCCCATTAGTTAGTGAATGAGACGCATGCTAACAAAAAGGGAGAAGGCAAAGACAAAAGGGTTATTTGTATTTATTTCGTTCTTTGATATTCAGACCATGGGCTTGAATAGTCTGAAGGCGCCTTTTCCGCCCTTTTCTCCCTACTCAAACGGATTAACTTACAAACATTACTCATCTTCATATAATATTAGTTCCTACCCATCTTGACAACATTCCCCATAGGTCATGTTTATCACACCACAAAATACATCACTTTAGAGGTCCCGCAAGTTGTACACTGGGATCGAATAATATATAGCTTCATATAAAGGTACGATGAGGCGAATTCCTATAATACTCTTTTAATAATTGTAAATCATAAACTCATCCCATACCCCCAGAGCTATTGTGCGTGATCACAAAACTCCAGCCCGCAATATCCGTACCCGAACGGCACAAACAAGGAGTATTAAAACATTGCTCCGTGGCGCTCATATTACCGGGTCTCCCCTCGTCGCCGAGCGAGCCCCGAAGCCCTTCAACACGGCGAGCCACACCGTAGTTGTAACACCTTTCTTTTCTCAGCAATGAATAATCCAAGTGGTCAAAACTGTATTAGCTTTTTTGTTCCAGGTAACGGGAAGACACTGAACAAGAAAAAAGAAGGAAAGCTGGGTGGAGGTGTTATTCTAGTACATAGAGTGGGGCTGGGTTGACCCTTCAAACGCCTTTGATGCACTGGAGTTCAGTGGGACCTCGAAGCTCTGTGCCCAATTTCGTAGAGCTGCTAAGCAAACAAATTTGCTTAGCATGAAATTTCTTTCTTGATACAAACAGAGTTACCAGTTTTTCAGCAATTGTCCGTGTACTACTTCCACACATTGGATGGGATCATAATTTGATTATTCACGCTGCGAACACTTCAGAATATGAAAGCCGGTATTCTATATATAGAATTCCTTCACTCGACCCCCATAAATTGCAATTTTGCAATTTTTGTCATGTTGTGACAAGTCAGCAAGGTTAACACCGGCGCGTCTTAATAGTTTGCATTCCTCTACATGCGTTCCAATGCTCAACAATACACGTTTGCACACACACGCATAAAGGATACGCATCCATGCGTAGATAGAGACACACTCCACAGTGCGCAGTCGGTCCGTATTAACTAGTAATCGCAGTGTCAGTAAAGGTCTCTGCATAGCGCCACACTCGATTCGGTCGTCTTGTGGACGGGGGATACCACCAGCGCTGAGCTTCTTGCTGGGTGAAATCGCCTCGGTAAACTCGACGAGGCTTCTTCTATCTTGAAGGGTTTTGTGTCTTATCTTGAGAAGTTTGGAGCTTAGGGTTGGGGGGAAAGTCCAGTGAGACAATCATGTCGAAGATGACGCCGTTGTGGCAGTTAAAGGATTCGATAATGAGGAAAGGGGACGAGGCAAGGAATTACATTTCGATGAACAGGTAAGACAATTTTGTTTCTTCTTTTTTTTTTCCCCAAAAAATATTTGCAAATTGTCTTTATTCTATTGTTAAAATAATTTGCACCAGGGATAATGTTGGTTTTACCCTTCCATCTCCAATGCAAATTTAACATCTAATAAGTCTTTGCGGTACCCGCTGCTAAAACAAAGGATCTCAAAAGGCGTGGGTTCGGACTGCCTCTACCTCCCGGGCAATCTCTGTGGTCTAGTCCAAATACATATATTCTAGAATTGCAAAAGTCGTGGGTTCGAACTCCACCCGAGTAGTATGCCTGTGATTTTATTTCTCTCACAGGACTAGGGAAAGTATTGAACAGGACTATAGTGTTTGCGCACATCGATGTTATGGTGAAACAAGCAAATTAGTATCAAATTAGTATTTGCAATTTATATTTGTTATATAATAGCTAAAACAATAGCTACAATTATATAATTGGTGAAACAATGGATTGAAACTAGCTCCTATGTAAAAGGAAAAACTCTTTGTTTTATGACACCGGGCGCCGTTTTCAGTTTCTTCGCGTTGTGTTGCAGATAGTTCGCTCAGAAGCAGAAAAAAACAATCCGCACTACTTAGTTTGTTTCAAATGCGTCTTTCTTAAAACTAGCTTTATTTCTAAAAAAGAAATCTGACGATGTTTGCTTTTAACTGGACAACTAAAGTACATGCTTCAGTTACACAAATTGTTGATAATTCGCCGTTTGCGGTAAAAGAACACGTACGGGATGATGGAAACTGAATAGAGATACATTTTACGAAACAAAGTAAATAACAATAAGAACAATGAATTAAAGTTACAATAAGCTCTGTGTTTTGTTTGCTGGATTCCGGATACTATTCCGTTCATTTAGTTTAATTTTTTTTGTTTTTCTTCATAAATTGACCTTTTGCTTTTTGGAATTAAAGACGGTACAGTTGTCTGACCTTCTCTGGTACAATCGGACCTGATTATTTGTAAAGCTAACCCAATTCAAAACACGAAGCTAAAACAATCTGTGTTTTCCAAGTTCTTGCTAACAAAGGATCTGAATTGATAATGCTGGCTACGAATCATGTTTTTGCCCCCCCCCCCCACCACCCGTTTTTATAAGCCAGTGTATAACTTGCAATTAATTTAGTATAGTTACTTGCCGGCATACACTAGGCTCATTAAAATGAAATGTTATTGTTCTAATTGTTTTAATTGTTTTATTGTTTCAATTAATTTGAATTTATCTTCAGTTATCTAATTTACTCATGTCCTATATAGGTTCATTATTAGTAATTAAGTAGTTTTTGGGAAGATGACAACAGCTATCAAGGGAAGTTTGTGTTTGGCAATCACTTCTAAAATAAATGGCAATACAACATTTTAGTTGGAAGTCTACATTGTTTTATACTATCAACCTCTCCCCATTACTCATAATCAAGAAAGGTTTTATGATGATAAATATTTTGAGTAATTACCAATAGTGTCCACTGCCTTGAAACCTGCTAAGAATGAGACGAAGTTATTTTCGTGGAATTGTTTTACTCATTTCCCAAAAATTACACCACCTTTGCAAGTAATATTTTAAGGAAAGCTTTCTCCTATCCCTATCTTCAAATTTAAGCAAGTTTTGTATTTGAGGATACAATCCGAATACCGCTTCACAAGATTCAGAAAAAATATTAAAACCTCGGAGGGGATAAATGCATTTTTATTACCATTTAGTGCTCGCGGGGCACATAATTACAGTGACATGTCAAAGTCATGACAATTAATAAAAAATAAGTACAAAAACCTGCGGCCTTTCCACGCCTGAGGAATCCCTCTGAAAGAAGGCAAGAACACTAGCCACCTGCCCCCAGATCGTCCCAATTTAATTTATTTCATTAAATTTTTAGATTTTACCACTTGTTTCTTTCCATGAACAAAATTAACAAATGTGACATAAAGCCAAATTATTAATGATATACTAATGATTGATGCCACTAGTTTCTTACTGGATTTAACGTCTCTGGAAAAACATTGCATATAATATTCAAAACATCAATTATAATTGTTTACTTCTAGAGTTTATTACTTGTTTCTTTCATGGAATATTAAACAAAATTGGATATTAATCTACATTTATTATTAATAATAGATTGATAGATTTTGATGGATGCCCAGCATTTTTTTTGGATTTAACGTCCCTTATTTATTATTATTATTATTATTATGATTTTTTTTTATTGGTGGAGTGTACCACTTCATTTTGTCCTGGATGAGAACATAAAATATGACCTTTTTTAATTTAAATATTAATGAAAAGATTTTTTTTTACTTTTAGAGTGATTACGGGAGTTATTGACAATCAATACGTCATTTATTAATTTCGTATTATGCAATGTGTGTACAATCGATAAAATTAATCTTAGCAAATTGTTATTTTTGTTCTCTTATGTTGGCTCTTCTAATTTAAATGGTGGGCCGTGGACAGACCGTTGGTTTATGCTGATCTAGCTGTTCATTATGCATGTTTTTTGTTAATATTATAGTAAAAAGACAATTTGCTAAAATGCCCTTAGTGGATATTACGCATGAAGGGCGTTTAAGCAGCAATATAGGTTTTCTACATGTGTTCAAATTGTGCTTTGGTGATGTTCGTAGTTTGTTGTTGATGGATTATCTAGCAATGGATAATATGAAACAGATAGCTCAGGGATTTGTTTTGTTTTGTAGAAACAAACAAAATACCATGTGTAACATTGTCCGTCTTTGGACAGATGAGGCTGAAAATAGTAGTGGTTTGATCTAAAAATATGCTTTGATTGCTGGCCTATCGCCAGGAGTACAATATATCTACAGCGATAATTTATACAGTATCAATAATGATCTACAGTGATACCATTTCACACAGCTAGCCTTTTCAGCATCGGTATCACGGCCGAAAGTGGCAATCCACCCGTCTCGCTCTTGTCTTCGTAATCAGTATGAGACTAAGTTTTGTAAAATGCAGATATATATTTATGACTGTTAGTCATGAAAGTGCTATATTTTACCCCCCCCCCCCTAAAACCGGCTAAAACGGCTACCCACAACTTACTTTGAATACCTGTTTTGTCTCCCTAATCAGTATTAAACCAAGCTTTCTAAAATACAATACCTGTTTTGTCATTATCATCCGATATAGTCGACACTTTGTCTCTTTTTCTTCCGTTGAGTGCATTTTTTGTAATGACCATGATCCCCTCTTGATTTGTGTTCACGCAACATAGCCTTTTTTAGCAGTGGTAAAATTGTAACTCCACCCTTCTCGCTTTATTGTCTTCTTAGTCGGTATTAGACCGAGTTTTGTAAAATGCAATACTTATTTTGTCATCTATCATCCCATAGTCGACGCATTGTCTCTTTAATTTTGTAAAGTGCATTTTTTTTAATGAACGCTATCGCCTCGTTTGACTCGTGTATTCGTGAACACGGTATTAATGAGTACATTGTGATAAATAAACGCTGCAATTAAAGCCATTGGACACTTTCGGTATACAATTTTATCCAAGGCCCACACTTCGTGTATCACAACTTATATATAAAATAACAAACCTGTGAAAATTTAGTCTCAATCGGTCATCAGAGTCGGGAGAAAATAACGGGAAAACCCACCCTTGTTTCCCCACGTTTCGCCGTTTCATGACATGTGTTTAAAATAAATCCGTAACTCTCGCTATCGAGAATTGATATAATTTCATGGAATAACATTTTAAGATAAGTCTTTCACCATACCCTTCTGTAAACCCTGTAAATTATTTGTAAATCTGTGAACTTAAAAAAAAAACGATGTACCGAAAGTGTATAAGGGCTTTAAGCAGTTGCATTAGTTGTTCATTGCACAAAATAGACAAAATGTCATAATTGCAATACCAGAAATATATATTGTCTGCATAAATTATGGAGACAAAAAAGCTTCCCGTTGTTGTTGTTCATGCTGCAACTAATGTCAATAAACGAGCCCAGATATACAAATTCCCAAACACACTCAAAAACAAGTTATAAATTGCACAGCTACAATCAGCCATGCCTAATGGTGCTGCTGTAAAAATAAACAGAACAGTAAAAAGTTGAATTCATTATGTGCTATACTATAGAACGTCTCTCGAAGTATTTTTACAACATCAGCAAAATCAGCACTCATAATCATTGATGCGCAGGTTATCCAGGACCCGAACTAGCTCTCAGGCAATCTCAGTGCTTTAATGCAGCAGTAAGACATTTACTTTAGAATGGCAAATGTAGTCGGTTCGAATCCCACCTGAGTCATGCCTGTTGGTTTATAGATAATTCTTTTTCTCCCGGGGCTTGCCAAAAAGGAGTTTGCATTCCTTTACACATATCGTGGTTGTGGGTAAAACAATAATACTCTTTAACAAATACAGGATGTAGTAAGGTTTACGGTAACACACACAACGTGTAACGCGAGTTCAAACCTACGTTTATTTTCAGAACCACCCTAACTGCTTCAGTGATTGTCATTTAAATGGCGTTACCGCAAACCTTTCTATATTTCTACCATGCAAAGTTTCAATCTTACTTATCTAATGGGATGTTGCGGTAGGCCTAATGATTATAAGGATTCTAACTGCATCGAGCTAGTAGGACAACCCCCAAATCCAGTTTCTTAAAAGAAATCTGCTCTAAAGTTGCTAAGGTCGTTGGTTCACCCGAGAAGAATGCCTGTGGTTTTTGTTTTTAACATGACTCAAGAAAAGTCATGAGTAGACAGTGCTTTGTCACACATGGGTGGGTTAAAAACACTTTAGTGTGAACGCACTGATGTGTGTTTTCTACGTCGGTTGAGTAGGTTTGGACACCCACAATTGTTGGGGTGCAATATTACACGCATGTTTAGGATGTTATTATTTCTACATTGTAGTTGAACAATGCTTTCGTTTTGGGTGAAATTACAGCACATCAGTAGATTCAGGAATGATGAGTGTTTTGTTTTTGCACAACGACTGATCCATGACTTGCTTTTTACTTCCGATTAAGGAGATTACCATCATAAGCTCTCAGTAAATAGCCGTCACCTGTACCTGAAAACAAAACTCAACCCAATCATGGGGAAAAAACTCCCTTTTCCTGCGAAATTAACAACCTGTCATTGATATGCTTATCTTCGGGAGACCAGATTGCGTTTTAAATTGCATGTAACATTCATTGTTATTACATTTTTCCGAGTTGTTTCGTCATTAAGGCTCATTTTAATTTTAAATAACCAACAGGAATAAATTGGAGTTGGAGTAGCCACAACGACTGTTCCATAATTGATAACTTACTCAAGACCGACATTGTTGTAGTTTGTTAATATCGTTAAAAATCTTATGTTGACGTCACAAATTCGCAAGAATAGTTCGCTTCAGTTGATTGGTTCTCGACTCCTGCGAATCCATTCGCTGCATTAACACCCATGTGACGTCAAAACTCGTATCGCAGTTGCATTCACAGGAAGTAACATATCTGCTTCTCTCCTTCACATCTTATCTATTTACTTTTGTCGTATTCGGTTAACCTAGTACTTTAATTCTTTGTATTTGTCGTCAGCATTTTGTAATGTCATTGTTCGTTTTGTCTGTCTTGTCTTTGTTTCGTCTTCGCTGTTTGTTTGTTTGTTTGTTTGCTTGTTTGTTTGTTTGTTTGTTTGTCTGTATAAAGTTTGTTGTCTACAAGCCTCGGCTTACTCTAACAGCCTCGCTCCCGCTCCTCTCTTGTACATAGCTATTTCCTAGTTATCCATTTATTATTTGCCATAACACTATATTAATTTTGTAGACTTATTATGCGCTGTTGATGTTGTTACCATTCGATGTACTGATAAATATTGTCATATTGAACTATTTTCCAAGAAGAGAACGGAATCGAGCTTTGTCACGCTGTTACCGTCTTGGTCATGTGCATTGTTTACACTAACAGCAGCGAATGCTAACAATCACTGTTCATGGCACCAGACTATTATTTCGTCCAGCCTCAGTTTGGTTACAATGGGTTGGAATGGAGTAAAACCAAGATGACCACACCATGATAACGGTCTATAAACGTCATATTTAATTGGAGTATGAACCGCGCTACCCATACACGACGAAATGACGAGTTGTGTCTTCAGCAAACAGCCGTCTGATCAGGGGAACAGGGGGGGTGTATATCTAGAGATGGGAAATGAGAATGCCTTGAACGCAGTAGTTATCTCATTCTGTAGACCCACTTATCTGACTCAGATTATTGGGACAAACGTCGCTAACAGTACAAATCAAAATGATATCTCTGTTCGTGTTCTTCCACGCATAGTCTTAGCGTTTTGATTAACACCCGGAAATATAGTACGACAACTCTACGGGTTGGCTGGGGTGCCCCAATAAGTAGAGAATGATGAGACTCCATTTATTGCTAACGAGTGCTTGAGCTTTGAGAAGGCTGTCCTGGCTTGGAGATGAGTGTGGAGTCTAAATAATATTTAATGCAGGACAAGTTATTTGCTATTCATAACGATTTTACGGTAGGCGGTAACTTAGCATGTGGCGTTTGATGAATTCATGATATTGCAAAACTATGGCTCTGTCGAGGAAAAATAATACTATTAACCCGTTGATTCTTTATAATTTTAATAACTCTCGAAACATTGTTTATTATTTTATTTTTCAAAAACAATATCCCGGCATAGAGATATTTAATGCAGAGGACGGGTTATTTGGTATTCATAAAGATAAACAATGGATAGTTAGACTCCATGAAGAACTGTTCGTCAGTCGAAGAGGAACATCTTTGTGTTCGGTTTGCAAACGATCACTCAGCTCTAATAAACCCTACTTCAAGGTTTAACAGTATGAATTTTGGTAGCCCCCCCCCCCCCCCCACCAGTTTTAGTTGTTACCACTGCCTCCTATTATACTGTCTTTTATTGGTAATGTTTTTGGAAGGTTCTGTGTTTGCTTTATTGTATTAATGTTTTCGGTTGGGCTTTAAAGGGAAGGTACACGTTTGGTAGTTGTCAAATACCGATGTTCTCACTTGGTGTATCCCATCATAACCATAAAATAACAACCCTGTGAAAATCTGTGCTCAATCGGTCATCGGAGTTGTGAGAAAATGATGAAAGAAACAATACCCTTGTTGGACGAATTTGTGTGCTTTCAGATAGGAAAAAAGATTTCTAGCTAGAAGTCCTTTATTATTTCAGTGAGAAATTACCTTTCTCAAAAACTACGTTACTTTAGAGGGAGTCGTTTCCCACATGGTTTTATACTATTAACAGCTCTCCAATGCTCATTACCAAGTCAGTTTTTAAGTTAACATTTGTTTTGAGTAATAATTACAAAACGTGTACCTTCCCTTTAATATTTATTTTTGTATTTTCATTTTTTTTTTTTAAATGTCTTTTGAAACCTGAAGTGATTTCTGATAAGAAGTTGACCTGTTGGTCCTTGAAATTTCCGAGACGCACTAAGTAATTTGACTTTTTAAGTAATTTGAGTCCGAACAAAAGTGACCTCTCCAAATATTAATCCAGAGACGTTTCCGTCCATCAAAAATACATAATTGAGTAAAAACATCAAATCAAAATAAAACACTGTTATTACAAAAAAAAAATGCACTGTCGCCAATTCAAGTGTACCCTCGAGAAATCTTTCCCTGCAGATAACCTGTTTAAGCGGAATTTCTTCGTTGCACAGATTTTAGCCTCAGATAAACAAAAGAGAGAGAGAGAGAATTAGAAGTTGGAGTTATATTTAGGATGTATTCAAACATCGGACATAGTCAAGTACTTAATTGACAGTCCGAATCGTTCATCAGAGTCCGGCGCGAGGAGGAAACACCGAGTAAATGTTGAATTTCCTGACCGTCTCTAGTCGCTATCGACCGGTAGGGTTTGGACGACGAGTCCCTCCGCTAACCGTACACACTTGACTTGGCGTGCATAAAGGCGACGATGTTAATTGGGTTTTAATTGCTGAATACCACTTAGCGAGGTTTTATTAACACGGTTTTCTGTTGAATCAGGCCGTGTGATTAATTGCACTGGCATTAACTTGGGATCTTCAAAACAGCAGTGATTTATTAATGGTATTGTTAGAGGTACTTAATTAATAAGACGCACTGATTGCAGACATTGAGTTTCTCCCAATCACATAGAAAGCTTGGCCCAGTTAAGATATAACCCTTTGACATTTCCTCAATACAGATATATTATTGGTTTTAAGATATTCAACTCAAACTTGCGTGGTTTGAGTCAAGGTTAGTTTACTTCCACTCTTTCAAACTCAACGTACAAGTTTTCACTTTGCGAGCAGCAATCCACTTTTGATATTTAATTCGCGAAGTGTGAGTGCCAGTAGAAGCTGCCTCAGCAGAAAAAAAATAGCTTAACATTTCTGCTTAGCAGTAAGCAAGATACCAGGCACAAGTTGTACAATAGTATTTTAACTGGTAACCTTTTTCTGTTTAGCATAATTTTGTTTTGTTTTTGTGCTTAAGCAGCAATTGGGCCCTAGTTTTAGTTTTACTAACAATTATATAAACACTTTAAAAACTCACTAATCAAAATTTATAAAAATCCCGATCAGAATTGATCAAAATCCCGATCAGAATTAATCAAAATCCGGATCAGACTTTATCCAGATCCGGGTCAGAACTGATGCGGATCAGGTTACGGTGAGTCCTTACCAATTACTGTCTCGATATGATCTGGAATCTGTGTCAAGATGGCAAGAAACGGGTCAAACTAACGCTGAGTTTAGTTTCCATTTTAAAACTTTTTTTCCAGCTCATAATGAAAGGCCTCCGGAACTTTTTTTTTTTTTTTTATGGGGGGGGGGGGGGTGCGCATCCGCTTCAATCCACTAAGCCTCGCTTTAATCGTCTTCGGACATGATCTCCCCACCTGCTTCCAAACCACCCATGACCTCACACTGTCCTTTTCAACTGTTTTCTTTGAAAATGGTCTGGGCTTTTTATAAAGCACCTTCATGGGCAGAGCAAACAATAAATACTTCATAAATCGCCAGCAGTATTAAGCGTTCCGACACGGAACCTAGATCCGGCCTCCCGAGTCCTAGGGCCAGTGTGTCAAAACGACCACTTTGAAATACATACTGCCTTGAAGCTTGAAGTGACTCCGGATAGCTATACAGACTGGCTATAGAGATGTTTAAGAGTTCAAGCTGAATTATTAATGCGTATTTTTTGCTCCTTTTTGTGCATGTAATGGCAGTTAGTTTGTATAATCCTGGATGGGTGGTGAATTTATGTTCGTTATATATTTGTCGAACGTGAGATAAATACACCTTTGGAAGGGCATATTATTTGGACACAATGCTTTAATACAAGTTGGAAGACAGAACACATACATATATGGAAAAAGAAGGAAACAAAACAGCAACAACAACAACAACAACAACAACAACAACAACAACAACAACAACAGCAACAACATCAACAACAGCAACAACCACAGCAACAGCATTGTCATTAAAGACACTGGACACTATTGGTAATTGTCAAAGACTTTGCTCACTTGGTGTATCTCAACATGCATAAAATAACCAACCTGTGAAAATTTGAGCTCAATCGGTCGTCGAAGTTGCGAGATAATAATGAAAGAAAAAAATACCCTTGTCACACGAAGTTGTGTGCTTTCTGATGCTTGATTTCGAGACCTCAAATTCTAAACTTGAGGTCTCGAAATCAAATTCGTGAAAAATTACTTTTTTCTCGATAACTACGTCACTTCAGAGGGAGCCGTTTCTCAGCATGTTTTATACCGTCAACCTCTCCCCATTACTCGTTACCAAATAAGGTTTTATGCTAATAATTATTTTGAGTAATTATCAATAGCGTCCATTGCCTTTAATGAATCATCTCATATATTTCGCAGCATGAAATGGCCTACAATATATCTGGGCGTGGAAATATTAATGTAGCTCACTGCTCTATTGCTCATGCAATAAGTTGGACAAATTACTCTAGTTAACAGGTGGACCAAACGAGGCGTACACATGATTGACTTGCTAACATTCTTCCTATTTTGCTGAGACTCAACTCGTAGTCAATTTTCATAACAGTTGAGCTTAGGTCTGAACAACTTTGGATAAAAACCCCTCTTGTAATAATAGTTCAGACAGCTTCACTCTAAAAACTCCCGGGTCAGAAATGACCAAGATTTGGGTCCCATGGGGCCAGACCCATTTCTGGGTCTGTTTGACCCAGAATCCGTGTAAATGTGACCTGTAATCCGTTTCATTGTGACAAGAAATTTGGTTAAAAGCGGTGATCTTGACTCGGATTCCGGGACACACTGACACGGATTCCGGGTCAAATTGACCCGAAATGGGTCTGACCCCCTGGGACTCAAATCCGGGTCAATTCTGACCCGTTCTTTTTTTTTAGAGTGTAGTCTCTATTCTAGATAAGCTAGTTTCCTCCCAACTCGTTGTATAATAAACAAGACAGATAATGATATACTGTGATGCCCCGATCAGCTAAAGCTATCACATTTCGCTGCGTAAGCTATCATTGGAAACAGATAACGGGGCCATTTTCATAGAGCTGCTTAAGCACAAAATTTTGCTTAAGCAACAAAATCCTTGCTTAGTAAAATCAGATTACCGGCCAGGACCTCACTTATTTGTTATGCTAAGTAAACATCAGCTAAATACCAGTCACAAGCAATGTATATGGCATGACATTTTGGCAAGTAAGTGTAAAAATAAGCGAGCTGTTTTCGTGCTTAAGCAATTTTTTTGCTTAATAAGCAGCTCTATGAAATTGGCCCCGGGCCCGATACTCCACAAAGGCAAAGAAGGTGATTGCCTCCATGCCCCCGGGTCATTGCCTTGATGCCCTTGAAAAGCTCGATAAATTTACAGTTTGCTCATAGTGTGCCCTTTGCGAAGAAGAAAATGCCTTGGTGCCCCTGGCAATTTTGATCTACACAAACATAAACCACCCGGAGAGACACATACTGAATGAGGTAAACTTAAGAAGAAAAAACGGCATCACTTATGGCGGCATTATTCTGCACATTATCAGCTTTTTGTTGGTGTACAGCCACCGCCGAGTCAGAAAATAACAAGCAAATATTTACCATCTATTATTAAAAGCACTTTGTCGGATACCAGGGTAGTTATTACATTGCTGTTGACCGGTCTATATTGGGGGAAGAGGGGAGGGGGAGGTGTTGAGGATAGGACGTGCATTATTTTTTTCTATGGCGCTTGGTTTGTTCAGGAAATTCTTGAGAAATGAATTATCGTTGCTTTTAATCGGGGTCTTAATTATGGTGCGGTTTGGAAATGTTTGCTTTAGAGTGTGTCCTATAATTATTAAGGACGCGTAAAAACGTCGCAATGTACTGTACTGGGCCCATTTTCATAGGGCTGCTTAAGCAGAACATATTGCTTAACACATTTGTCTGCTAAGCAGAAATGAGCAGGATACCCGTTACATAGTATCGAGCAATGGGGAGCTGTTGATAGTATAGAACATTGTGAGAAACGAGTTTTCCTCTGAAGTAACGTAATTTTTGAGAAAAAAGAGGTAATTTCTCACTCAGATATTAAAAGACTTCAGGCCTGAAGCATTTTCTTAGGCATCTGAAAGCATACAGAGTAATGGAACAAGAGTGTTTTTTTTTTCTTTGATTGTTCTCGTGCTTATTCGATGACCAATTGAGCCGACATTTTCACAGATTTGTTGCATATGTTGCGATTCACCGAGTGAAAATACTTGTCTTTAACAATTACTAAATATATCCATTGTTAGAAATCCAAGATGGCGACGATGACGTCATTGCAAAGCTTGTCCCGAACCATTTGACATAGCAACTGTCTCTATAGTCTGATGAACTCAAATGTAAGCGGTGTATTGTGACAACCGTGTCATTGACCACCCATTATTCAAATCTAACTCGCAAATGGCTTAGCCTCGTGTAAGAAATTCAAGATGGCGACGATGACGTCATTGCGTGTGTAATTGAAACTTGCAATCGGCTAAGCCTCGTGAAAGAGTTCCAAGATGGCTTTGAGGAAATGAAATGTAAGCAGTAAATTGTGACAAAGCGAGTCATTGACCACCCATTATACTCGCAAATGGCTTAGCCTCATGTAATAAATCCAAGATGGCGATGATGACGTCATTGCAAAGCTCATCCCGAACCATTTGACACAACAACTGTTTTGATAGTATGATAAATTCAAATCATACTATCAGATTGTGGACTTAGCAAGTCACATTGACCAGCTTATCTAAACTCGCAAATGGCTTATTTTCCAAGATGGCGACGATGACGTCACTGCATGTGTAATTGTAATACAGTCGTCGCTAAGGCGCTGACCAGGGACCGTGACGTGGCGAACACTTCAGAGGTGCTGAACCACAGAATAATAAAACATAAAACCAACCTCGTCATTCGTGATGCGTTCATCACAATCTCTTCGTTCTAATGCATGTAGCATTAGTGTCCAATTTCCTTTAACTCGACGGTGGTCTTATTAGGCATTCTGTTCAATGCATTAATAAATGATTGTGGATGGTATGCATAGGGCCGCTTTGGTATTCATGAGCAAGCTGATGACCACGTGTCTGTAAGATGTATCGAGAATGACTTGACTTGGATGGGGGCCTTTCGGTGAAGAGGGGGTAGGGAAAGTCATTGTGACCACATTGGTTTAAGGTTTGAAGACCTTTTATTTATAATATAAAAAAAAAAAATAATAATAAAAAAGTTTTGTTTTTCGTTTTAAAATTGTATGTGTTAACTTATCATTATGACTGTGTTTTTTTGGTGTTCTGTTTTAAAGCTGTCAAATCTTCTTCAAAATTGAAGAAAAACAAACAAACAAACAGGTTTCAAGCAGCCCTACGAAATTGAGCCCGTTGAAAAATGCAGCCCACTTTCATAAAGGCTGTAAGCACATTAAGTTGCTAAGCACAGAAAAGTATTGCTTATAGCAGGTTACCAGCCAAAGTTTCAACGTTTCATTTGTTGTGGCTGGTGCCCAACTCAATTTTTGCTTAGCAACAATTTTTTTTTTTCAAGCAGCACTTTCTGCCGACAGCTTCATGGATATTTCCATCTTTCACTTGGGGCTAAACAAATCCTCTTTTGCAAGATGACGTGCTTTGACTCTCTATGTCTCTCTCCGACCCCCCCCCCCCCACACACTCTCTTTCTCTTTAAGCTTCTTTCTCCTTTGCCATTAGTCGTATTTTACATCATTCAGAGTGTAACATTGTACGTCAACTCAGAATAATCAGTGTTGTACCGTGACCAGGGAAGTCCGAGTTAACGATCGCCAAATGGCGATTTTATCGACTCGTTGTCTGCGGTTCAGCGGCACGGATCACGGCGCATATTTCACGGCTCCCTTGAGGGTAAGGTTGAGAACGCCCAGTGAGGGGAGGATTGGGGAAAAAGTCACTGAGCAATGGAATGTTAAAGGTGGACTAGTGAAAATAACTGTACAATAATTAACTGCGAAACATAGCAAAACGGGGAGTAAGAAGTAGCTGGTCTGTTTCACCTGTTTCCCACTATGCTGGCTCCATTTTCATCTGCGCTGGTACCATTTTTCAAATGTCCAACTTATTGTTCAATTAATTACATGTAATCATCGACGTATCTGTATATTACTCAGAGTCAGTATTAAATAAATGTTTTTGTTAAATAAAGAATAGATTACATATTAAACAAACTACTCTAAAACTTTTTGAAAGATTTTACATCAAAACATAACAACCAGGTACCAAGAAACAACCTGAGAAATGGAGTGTACCCTTCGCCTTTAAAGGCACTAGACACTATTGGTAATTGTCAAAGACCAGTCTTCTCACTCGGTGTACCTCAACATATGCATGAAATAGCAAACCTGTGAAAATTTGAGCTCAATCGGTCGTCGAAGTTGCGAGATAACTATGAAAGAAAAAAACACCCCTGTCTAACGAAGTTGTGTGTTTTTTCAGATGCTTGATTTCAAGACCTACAATTCTAACCTGAGGTCTTGAAATCAAATTCGTGGAAAATAACTTCTTTCTCAGAATGTTTTATACCATCAACCTCTCCCTATTACTCGTTACCAAGTAAGGTTTTATGCGAATAATTATTTTGAGTAAAAACCAATAGTGTCCACTGCCTTTAAGAGAATATCTTGCTTGAAGTATTTAATTATGATATGTCACTCCCTCCGGGTTAAGACAATGGCACCAGAGATCAGTAAATCTCACTTTAAAAAACAGCTCATCTCTTGTGGGGTTTGATGATGAAGATATGCAGAAAGACGAACCCGTCCGGTTTGTTGCTATCGCCGGCATTTGATTCATCGAAGCAATGTTGGCCAATCGCTGAATGGAAGGAATATCGAACCATGGAAGTGCATTGTTGTTGTCCACGCGGTTTTTTTTTCTTTCTTTTTTCGTCACAATTTGTTTCCTTCTAAAATGCAGTAAAAATGTGTCTATTCAGCACTGGCGGTTGCTTTTTAAATGACTTGGGGTGGGTAGAGAGTACGGGGGGGGGGGGGGCGTCCAGCCTTTAAGGATAGCTTGGCGATCGCTGTTTTATTTTGTAATGTTTATAATAATTAGTACTCCATAACTGATATAAATTTTACGTAAATCCATCAGATATACATCAACAAATTGCATCAGAGAAAGAGTTTATCAATCAGTGTCCAATTGTTTCATTTTTGTGTTAAATAATTGGGTGCCTTTAACATGCGACGTGTAATTACATTACAACTATTTCAAGCAAACATTGTTTTAATATAACAATAAATAACCTTACATCAGCGGATTCACTGTAATAATTATTCATCGTCTAACCCGAACCATCACATAGCAACGCAATGTCAAGTATTCCAGTTTAATTATTCCCTGTTTATTTATAAACTAAACATCCCGTATTTTCTAATTTCCTGGAGAAATTCTTCGCTTACAAAGATAAGCCTTATGAGTTTCGTAGAACTGAGCATGCGCAGAACCTTCGGTATCAGGTGGCCAAAACAAGCCTCGAAATCCCGGAGGGACTAAAATATAAGATAAATAACTACTTACCCGAATGGGATCATATCATTATCCTATCCTGAAAGTAAACAGAGTAAATTGGACTAAGAGGAGTCGAGGGAATCTGTCAACTCGGCCTTGAATGTGTCAACTCGACCTTGAATGTGTCAACTCGACCTTGGAGGTAGTGAGTAGACAACAGTTGCTTGGATTTTTTTTAATTTTGGACATTCGGCATCTGAAATCATGTTTAAATCTCGCTACACAGTATTTGCTCTTAAAGCTGGAGAGAACACAAAATGGGGAGAGCCGGGAACGGGGGTGGGTGTTTGTCGTATTGTGCCATCAAATTGTGACCCCCCTCTCTTTTAACGAATTTGTATTTGTTTAATGCCCATTTGTGCTTTTATAGTTTTAACTGCTTGTATAGTTCTATATTTTTATACTGTATGCCATGTTTTAATAATGTCCATATGTAATGTCCTTTATTGTCTCTTCTTAAATTGTGGCATCAGGAGATTAACTCGATAGTAATTTACTTTACTTTTAAAATCCATCATGGGTGCTACTTTTTTTTTTCTCTCTCTCTCTTAATTTATGTGCATGCATTTGTTTTCTTTAGTATTTTTATTGTCTGTTCTTTATTTTTTACCTGTGAAATTAATAAATGAAATGACAAAAAAAACACCAAAAAACAATATCAGTAGCAGTAGTGACATCAGAACAACATAATAATAAAAAAACAAACAAACAAACAAACAAACACATAAACAAGAAACATAACGACAACAGCAACAGCAACATAAGTAGGTTCGATCAGTAACGTCGATGAAACCACAAACTCAACGTATGGAACAATCAAGCAAAACAAACAGTCAGACAAACAAACAAACAACCGACCGAACAAAAAACACCCCGACACCCCAACAAATTTCAAACACGATAGACCATCAAACAAACAAACAAACAAACAGACATCAGCAACGAAAGCAAGCACCAACAATCATAAAGACATCGTAAGATATAAACATAATATATCGTTTGCTAAATACATTGAACCTGCTTCAGTTATTATCAGTTATAATTTGATACGTTTCGTTCTTTATGACTCGTATAAACGTATAACTTAAAGATGCTATGTCAGATTTTTGGCCCCAAACATTAAAAAATTGATTTTTTTGAGTGAATGGTATTTCAAAGAGTATCACCCGCTCTAACGAACAAAAGTTTAACTTTCACTTTTAATGGTAGGGAACCATGACAAAAATTTAAAACGTTTCATATAAAACACATACGAATTGGTCACGTGATATATTGTCGGGATCCCGAGCACTTTATTTCACTGCTACTAATAATTGGCGGACTTTTTCGAGCAATGGCTCAAATGAAAGCTTGTAACTTTCTTGACCCCCATCAAAATACCTTGGGTCAAATCGGCCAAAAATCTGACAAAGCATCTTTAATACAAACACAGTGTAGCGAAGTTATTATAATATCACAGGTTTCTAACGTGGCTATCAAATTTAAATATTGTGAAAAGTCGACGATGTTAATAAAACTACCTCGCATCCTTGGATATATTTCTGAACCAGCTGACAACAAAATGAAACCCGACACTGCCGTGTCGAGTGAATGACCGAAGCAAACGTTCACGATCGAGCCCCCAACAAAAGGCGCGAAAACCCCGGCCATGTTTTGACACGGGCACGCTTTCAGAAGAGGTCAGTTCACTATATCCAATCACATTGAAAAAAAAAAGCGCGCCATTTCCAATCACACACACAAAAAGCGCGCCCTTTTCAATGCCCGTGGTATAACTCCAAAAGGCTGTATATTGAAAACTCAGGCGCTTCAACCCGCAGTTTCACACCAATCTCAAGCAATGCTATATGTCATGCACGTTTAATATCAAATACAAAATATATAAATCACTTCTCCAGATGACTCGCTAAAAAATCACTGGGTTGTTAAATGCAAAGCTGGTGGATTCATCCCAATCATGTTTCCCTGATTCGTTTTATAGTTTAACCATGAAAGGCAAAGTTGGGCGGTTTAACCGACTGGTTAGTGGATATGTGATAAATTGTCTGGGAATTGGAAATGTCAGTGAGTAATTGGACTAGAATCCCTCTTTCTATCCCATAGACTCGATTTGACCTTCACAGATATAAAGGGAAATCTGCAATCGAGAAAGATGAAAGGACATTCTGGGGTGATATGATGGAACGATCTGGCTCACTGTTTCCCTTAATCGCTTCATTCAACATTACAATTATTCGGAATTTAATTACAGCAATTTCACACCAACATGGTTGAAATTCAATTGACTTTTCATCGGTGTACTGTTATTTCTTTTCTTATTTGGGATGGAGGTTGTTCAGGATAGAGTGGGCGTCTTTTTTTTTAAGGTTGACAACCACTGGATAACTATACATCATGTAGCAAAGTAGTATAGCTTATACACGTTGTTATTAAACCTTCATTTTAATTGTTTAGTGGAGATGGCCTTAGACTTCGATCCAAACAGGACCTTCGCCCTAGGCATAAACAATCACGAACACAAACTTATACACCGTTATTGTAGCAAAAAAGAGGAGCAAATAATCATTGGACAGGCATCCCTAAACAAGCGGGACTAATCATTGCCATTTAAAAGTATTACTAAATAATAATCAAACATGTGTTATGCAAGTTTGTTTTTGCTTTTGTTTTTGCCGCAATTTGTTTCGTTTTTCATTTGGCAGGCATTTCAAAACGATTGGTGCTGTGGCTTCTGTAAATGCCCCCAGTATAATTATTTATCACATATCCCTTGGCAATGCGTTTGGTAACTTATCAGACATTTTTATTTTTTATTAGTCAAGTTACAAACCTATCCTAATTATTTTTACTTAAACTATCTTCTCATCAAAGGAACTCGGCAAACTCACACAAGGGGGATATGAACGCCAAGCTGGCAACAGCCAATCTCTCTTATACATTGGTTGAACATCTTTTATGAGTTGCAAAACAAGAAATTATAATTTAGTATCTATACGACAAAACTCATTCTGGTCATTGTAAAATCAGCGTTTAACTTGATGGGATTCGAACCCAAAAAATTGTGGTTGGTAGTCCGGTAGTCTAACCACTGCACGTCGCGACGGTGACCATTCCAGTACAATTTAACGCTGTTCGAAAACTCAAAAACCACCAACCTTAAAAAAACATCCATTTAATCCCTAGGTGCCGTTCCCTCAAAAGGATATCGGCACACTTGACTTGATAGAGACCGAAATTGATGATAGGGAAAATGTAAGAGATGAGTAAAGTGTTCCAATCTCCAAAAAGTAATTATGGAGATGTCAGACGATGAGGCGACCGCAATATCTAAGACGACATTCGACTCTGGATCATTGTGCGCGATAAGTCAGTGATACGAGGATACGAGGATGTCAATTGATCACCTGTATAAGTCAAGTATTTTGAAATCGTGACTTTATAAGGAGATTGTGGAAATACTTCGTCGGTAAAAGACAGCGGCAAGCCGCTCGAGTATTTCATACCACAGAGTTGCAGCTGTCAGCTTAAGGGTCCTTGGTTATCCAGAACCAATCATTCCGTTTAAATAACTCTTAAAGCCACTGAACACGTTTGGTTACGGTCAAACACCACTATTCTCAACCCAACATTTTGCATAAAATAACAAATCTGTGAAATTGTTGACCCAATTGGTCTTTAACGTTGAAAGAGAACAATGAAAGAAAGACAAATACCATTGTTGCACACATTTAGTTTGTGTGCTTTCCAGATACCTAAAATACTTAAAGCCCGATGAAGTCGTTTAATATTTGAGTGAGAAATTACCCCTTTTCATTTCCCCCAAGTTGTATACTATCAACATCTCTCAATTGCTCGTTACCAAGTTTTGTTATGCTTACAATTTGTTTGAGTAATTACCAATTGTGTCCAGTGCCTTTGAAGGAAAATCAGCCTTTGGTATTTACTATTATAATGCACAACTACAACCATGGGTATACAATTTGTTTTCTTTTTGTCCATTTTATGAACAACATTTCGAAAACCAACCTTTTGTTTGACACAGTGAAATTGTCTTTAATAAACACTCTTGAACTTTAAAAGTCCCACCCTTAACTTGGACAGGCTGTTTGACAGGATTAGGGCATCGATATTAAGAAGTCTTCCTCATTGGTGAAGTTCTTGTTAAACGTCTGGACCCTCTGACTTCAATAATACCCGTAAACATTGACAGAGAGGTCCCCAACAGTCCAAATCCAATAAAGAGGTATTGCGAATGACAGGTTTGTGTTCTCCATTTGTATGTCATTGACTTCGCTCTGGCTTAACTCTAACCCATTCCTAAATCTCCCCTCTCTCTTAAATTGATCTCTTGGTATTTGTTTGGATCATGTTGGGCTTAGTACTGAGCATCAGATCTCACACTCGAAGCAGGGGGGCAAAGCACTTTAGTTTTATATTAAAGACACTAGACACTATTGGTAAATTGTCAAATACCAGTCTTCTCACTTGGTGTATCTCAACATATGCATACACTAACAAATCTGTGAAAATTTAAGTTCAATATTGGTCGTCGAAGTTGCGAGATGATAATGAAAACATAAAATCATTGTCACACGAAGTTGTGTGCTTTCAGATGCTTGATTTCGAGACCTCTAATTCTAAATCTGAGGTCTCTAAATCGAATTCGTGGACATTTACTTCTTTCTCGAAAACTACGTTACTTCAGAGGGAGCCGTTTCTCACAAAGTTTTGTACTATCAACATCTCCCCATTACTCGTTTACCAAGTAAGGTTTTATGCTTATTATATATTTAAATATGGCTATTAAAAGCTTGCACGGTTAGATACCATAAAACCACATCACTTGCAAGTACATTTGTATTGATTTACATTCTTTTAGTTGAATTGAAGCTGATTTTGGGTTTGTCGTCAGCATTTCAAAAAACTAGACAAAACACAAGAATCTGCACAAGATATTGGAAACAACCTTTGTTTCTCTGAGTGCACATCGTTTTGATTTTATGAAAGACATGAGCCCAATTTCGAGGAGCTGCTTAAGCACCAAATTTTGCTTTCGCAAACAAATCCTTGCTTAGTAAAATCAGATTACTGGCCAAGGTATCCACTCAATTTTTATGCTAAGTAAACAATAGCTAAACACCAGTCACAAGCTATGTATAATGACATGACATTTTGGCCAGTAACATGTGTAAAACAAGCGAGCTCTTTTCGTGCTTAAAGATGCTATGTCAGATTTTTTGTCCCAAACATTAAACAACAGATTTGTCTGAGTGAATGGTATTTCAAAGAAAACAAGTTTAACTCTTACTTTTATTGGTCAGGAACCATGAAAAAAATTTAAAACGTTTCTTATAAAACACATAAGAATTGGTCACGTGATATATTGTAGGGATCCCGACAAAAACTAATTTTGAGCACTTTATTTCACTGCTTCTAATAATTGGCGGACTTTTTTGAGCAATGGCTCAAATGAAAGCTTGTAACTTTCTCGACCCCCATCAAAATACCTATGAATTTTAAATCAAACATTTTGGGTCAAATCGGCCAAAAATCTGACATAGCATCTTTAAGTATTCTTTTTTTGCTTAAGCAGCTCTATGAAATTGGCCAATGGTGTTCGCACGATACGGCAGACTTGAGATATTCCCACAGTCTTAAATGAAACAATGTTTATTTAGTGGTAAGTATGTTTACTTATCTAGCTACATTTCTTTTGACATGGACTACGATTCTTAATTTATAATTAGATATCCAAATTGCAAACACTAGTATTTCTTTTTTAACCCGTGGATTTGTCTGTCATACTTTTACAGCCATTACATTTCGCTAAATCGATAACACAACCTCAAACGCTTACTTTGGGGTTTTCGGCAAATGTTTAACACTTTGTGTAGATGTTATATGAATGTGGGCTTAATTGCTTACTTGCACATGACCAATGATACTTACCACGACAACTATTCCGTCTAGAGAATTATTTACACCACAGCGCGTTTACATTAAACAATGCAAAATTTAGTTTCATCCATGTTTCATGAAAATTAACATTGATCAAGAAGCTCGTTTCATACAATTTTAATGTAAATTCAAATGCGCAAAGTCAACCGCTGTAAAACCAAGGGAATACGGTAGCCTGTTAACATTTACAATGATAGTTGTGTTCATATATTCATGCACTTTAAAAGTTATAGCTCAATATAGAACGTTAAAGCCATTGGACACTTTCGGTAATGAGTATTGTCCAAGGCCCGCACTTCGTGTATCACAACGTATATATAAAATAGCAAACCTGTGAAAATTTAGGCTCAATCGGTCATCGGAGTCGGGAGAAAATAACGGGAAAACCTACCCTTGTTTCCGCGCGTTTCGCCGTGTCATGACATGTGTTTCAAATAAATCCATAATTCTCAATATCAAGAATTGATAATTGTTTTAATGTTTTCTCAAAAAGTAAAGCATTTCATGGAATAATATTTCAAGAGAAGTCTTTCACCATTACCTTCTGTAAACCCTGTTAGCTGTTTAAAATCTGTGAACTTTTATTTTTGTTGTACCGAAAGTGTCCAATGGCTTTAATAAAGCTCGTTCCATACAGTTTTAATGTAAATTCAACTGTTCAAAGCGAAACCCTGTAAAAAGCATACAACATTAATAATGACAAAATATAGTTGTGTCCATATTTCATGGACAACCGATGGTTCGTTGTAGACTATACGTTATTAAGGATCAAGAAACCTCAATTATAATATTTTTATGTAAAATAAAACGTGGAAAGTCATTGATCTGTAAAACCAAGGGCATTCATACGATAATATCATGATACAACAAAACCTGGACAACGAAGGTAACTTCGCCGCGATGTGCTCTACTCAACGTAAAGTGACTTTATGCCCATTGTGGTGGAGTCGAGTGTTGTTTTAGTCGACTCCTGCTTCTTGACTACCCTTCCCAAACAAAATATCGAGAAAGAAAGAAAAAAAAAATGAGCTAGCCATCCGTTTTAGAAACGTCGTGTTTGCCCTGGAGCGTGTACATAAGCTTGATTGTTTGACTGTGAGGCTGGAGAGTTTTTTTTTTTCTTTTTCTTTCTTTCTTTTTCTTTTTGCTGTAGCCGTTTTGATGTCCAATTTGAACAGTCCGGCCGGCGCGAGCTTGTTCATAAACGCGATGAAAAACACGCAATCAAAAGCCATTCCAAAACATCGTGAAACTTAATACACATTGCCAGAGCACAAAACAGGTGAAAACCTACGCTTTATTTGTTAGTGGTTTGGTATATCAAATCATGGTGTATTGACACTCGATATGTTTATGAACTCCTTTTTCGGGAATGGCTGAGATATGAAATACTTCAATAAAGTCCGTGTCGTTTTGAGTTTATGTGATGAGGCCAAACCGTGTTTATTAAAGATAATAAATGACGAGGTAAACTAGCTAACTTAATTAAAGTAGAATAAATCATTGTGTAATCCATGTATGTTATGTTACTCACGTTGATCCGTATTACTATTGGCAGTTCAACTGTTGTTTCGAGCGCAGATAATGTTGGCGAACCATACAGATAGTTAAGAACGCTAAAGAGGGTATTTTTGCGCACAGCGAACTGTCATTTGAAAGTATTACTTAAGCTTCACTCTTTGATGGAATTACCTTTTTGTCTAGTCTGTGGAGGTGTAAAAACATTCTTTGTTCTCACTACAATATTTGATTCTCGGACATGCCAAAACACATATTCAATTCAGGAATACATTTATTTCTATACTCTCGTTACAAAATAACGACAGTTACATGTTTTACAAGGGATTTTGTTTCTGTTATAATATTCTTGCAACTTCGATGACCAATTAATGAGTATGAATGTTCACAATTTTTATATTTCATGCACATTATGCTGGGATAGGCGTACGCTAAGTGAAAATACAATTTTTTTTTATTTTTTTTTTTTATAAAATTATCAAGCGTTTTTAGTGACTAAATGGTTTATTGTATTTGCGTATTTCTTTACCAGTTTTTTTTCTGTAATTAATTAAGTTAGAAATAGGGTGCCATTTCTCAAAATGTTTTATACTATCAACAGCTCTCCATTGCTCGTTACCAAGTAAGTTTTTAAGCAACACTTGTTTTGAGGTAGTTTTCAATAGTGTCCAGTGCCTTTAAGATCACCAAGTCATTTAAAACACCCAGGATCTCCCCAGATAAACAGAAACAGTTTGCCCCCGATGAATCCGTGCAGAAAGAGGTAAAATCGATTCTAAATACATCATTGCGGTTTGCAGGGTCGACTCTGCAGTATTGATTACAGCTACAGGCATTTCCTCGAATCAAATTTCCCTAATGGTCCAATAATGTAGTTACTTTGTCTCGGGTACAAATATACAAAAACAAGTGAAGGTATGTTCACCCTGCTGTTAATCTTTCAATTTTTGGTTGTTATACTGCTTTTTAATTCAAGTTATATTCTTTAAAGGGGCCAGCGGTGATCTGTTTTTGGAACCGTTTGGTTGTTTATAATCCTATATAAAATAATGTACATATACCATCAAACTCGTAATGTAATAATTTCATGAGAAGGGACATGATGTTTTAAAGGGAAGGTATACTGTTGGTAATTGCCAAAGACCAGTCTTCTCACTTCGTGTATCTCAAGATATGCATAAAATAACAAACCTGTGAAAATTTGAGCTCAATTGGTCGTCGGAGTTGGGAGAAAATGATGAAAGAACAGATACCCTTTTTGGACGAATTTGTGTGCTTTCAGATAGGAATAAAAGATTTCTAGATATACCTCTTTTATTATTTCAGTGAGATATTACCTCTATTTCAAAATCTATGCTACTTCATAGGGAGCCGTTTCTACAGTGGTGTATACTATCAACAGCTCTCCAATGCTTGTTACCACGTCAGTTTTTAAGTTATTATTTGTTTTGAGTAATTACCAAACGTGCACCTTCCCTTTAAACATATTTCCGAAAATCTGAAGCGTTTATGTCAACACATGAATACTAATCCGAAAAAGGTAAAAACGATCTGAAAATAAAATGTATGTTTGACGCAAGAAACCTTTATACTTGTTTTGTTTGTTTGTTCGGGTTTAATTGTTTAATAAATGTTGCAATCCTTTTTGTCATATCCCGTGGAACACCAGTGTCATTTAGAATTCCATATGGACTCACAGTACCGAAATTGAACTCACAATAAAAATGCCATAAAATGTAAAACATCGTCCTAAACAAACAAACTACGCTAATCCTAATGAATTTCAATTGGAACTCGATTTATCAAGGGTTTAAAAAGGCACATTTAATCATTTTTTGTGTTGAGCAATCAAAGTAATCAATTGCCGTTTTTTTCACCTGGGAACGTTTCTATTTTTTACATAATTTGCTCCTCTATATATAGTTTAATTTTTTTCCAATGGCTGCTGAAATCTCGCGGGTGTCTGTGTGCCAATGCGAATCTAGTGTTTTTCTAGAATCGTTGGGAAATGTTTACCTTTCGTTTTGTTCCCTCTTGCACGGAAACAGGAGACATTTTGTCTGGTTGCAGATGGCTTGAAAAGTTTGCACTGTGATTGCGCGTTTCCGGCACACTTGAAAAGGGACTTTTGCGCAAGGGGACCCGCCGACGCGTTACAAATATCAATTTTCATATTGTGGTCGTCATTCTGTAATGTCATCATCGCCATTTTGTTTTTAGGGAGTAAAGGGTGGGGCAGCGCTTATCTTAAAGAAGAGCGAATCTTGAAAATAATAATTTGAAACCAAGAACAGGTATGAGGAAGCGAGACAGGTAAACAAAGACCACAAAGAGTTTAGGACTCGTCTTATCTCGAGTTAGGACGAGTAACTCGTCCTAACTTAGGATTAATCTTAAGGTCTGCATGCTACAGTGCAGGGTTGGGACTCGTCCTAAGTCCTAAGATTAATCCTAAGTTAGGAAGAGTTTTGTGAAATCGACGTGTTTACAATGATAACATAACCACAAGAAAGAGGGGAAATGTCAGCACGTTTTATTTTGCCGGCAATCTGGTTGTAAAAGCAGGCTAAGTTTGTCTGATATTGCGATCGTCACTTTGTAATGTTACATTGTCAATGTGTTTTGTTTTGAACTAAAAATTTAAGCAATGCTAACACATGGCAGAGTAAGTTGCATTGGCAACAAAGAACAGTGATTAAGAAACAAGCTCAAGACAGGCAAATATCAATTGTTTTATTGTGATTGTGATTGTAATGTTATATTGCAGTTTGGTTTTATGAAACTATAGACACGTTTTTAACTTGTTTGTGACCTAAGACAAAACTATCAATAAATAGTAAACTTGCGAGTACAACCATGTGTAAATCTCTCAGGGTGAGTGTTGGCTCTGAAAAGAGCCGGTTGGGTCTCGACGTTTCAAACAGTATACTCTGCTCATCTTCAGGAGAATGCAGCTCTTTTGAGGAGTAATGGCTCTGAAAAGAGTCGGTGTTGTCCCGACGTTTCGAACAGTATACCCTGCTCGTCTTCAGGAATAGATTGGAAAGGAGAAAGATTCAGAAGCAACATTGTTTGTGACCAATATGGACCAATAGTTCCAACCTCGAGATCAGCGTTCAGGCAGCAGAACTAAGTCTCGTTTGATTTCCCACTCCGTTTGTCAGTCGTCATATCTCTAATTGAGTAGATCTAACAACGGCCAGGTTAAAACAAATCTTTGTTATATCGTGCATTCTTGCAAACGTATTATGGTAAGCATTTGAAGGAAGAAGCACAAACGAAATCATGAGACAAAAGTGAGCAAATGAACTATTCATGATTGTAGAGTACTCTTAACGAAAAACAGTAGAATAAACGAAATCGTTGGGACAAACATGAGCATCAAAACAAGTTCAATTGCATGTGATAACTCAGGAAGCCGGACATTAAAGCACAGTATTATTATATCAACATCTACCTTTGTAGTCTAATAATTTCCACGTTTAATTTCCCACTCAAAAGGCGCTCGTTGTAGTGGCCACCGGTAATGAAAATTTGAACAATAACTTTCGCCTAGGGGAAGTAAGATGCCCGGGGGAGGTTGTTAGTTCAATGCCCTTGAGATCTTGAGGTCTGGTGATGCCAACTGGACATAAAATATGCAAACACTGCTTATATACAATTAAAAAAAATATGAGAAAACTAAGGTATTTTTTAAAAAAAGATAAGTTCATAGCAGTCCCTTTAGAAAATTATTGACGTCCTTCCGAAAAACGGTAATTTTTCTCTATTTTATACAAAAAATATCATCATTCAATAATGATATGATCATTAGAAACATTTCAGTCCCCAAGGAAATGTTAGTATGTTAAGTCCTGCCGAATAAATGTCAAAAAGAGGAAGAAAAAAAAACAAACAAAAAAACGAAAAAAACGAGAAAAAAAAAACAACACGAAATGAATAAGGAAAATATAAACCATAAACATAATAATTTGAAGCAAAGGAAAAGGGCTTACAATTTCGATTAATTTAAGTTCATAACTCGGAGAAAGATGCATATCCTTCAGAACTACGGGCAAAAAAAAAAAAAAAAAATCTTTCTACAAATTAAAACAACAACATAAAAATACAAAAGCAACGAAGAACAAAGAAAAGCAATAATACAATATTTTTAGCAGCTTTTTACGCAAATTTACATGACGTCACGTGCATAAAGTCAATTCTCGGAATGTCCCTTCAAAAAATCTCTACTGTGAAAGAAAAATTAATAAAAACATGGTGTGGGTGACGTGAGCAAATAAAGTTGAAAGGTTCCTGAAATATATCTTATATAAAAAAAACAAGACAAACAAACAGCGAAAACAAGACACACATACAGCGAAAACATCTCTTTCTTTGCTTCCTTACTTGTTAATTTTCTTCTACTATCGTTTCTTTTATTACTATTTTGTTCAGCCGTTTTTCACCGCCTCGATAGTGAACAGTTCTTAGTTCATCTTGTGTTTCCTGTAACCTGACTTGGTGGATCTTCTTTCTCGGTTATTGCTAGGCCATGCTTGAACAAAGACTAGCACAGACTGTCCTGGACAATGCATTATATTCATCAATGGGTATACTCGAAACCCGATAACGGGTGGGTGGCTCTCAGAGCATGTTTAGCAGCCTAACCTCTTTTCTTTTCAAATGTACAGCTAAGAAAATTATCGGCTGCTCGCTTATTGTTAAGTTGGATGTACCCTTGGGGGCAGTACGTACATCTACTGTACAGAGTGATAAAATATGCATACACGGAAAACGAACATGACGTTATGCTTGAATTGAAGTTGAAATATGAAACGCAAAAAGGTGAAGTCAGGACTTGACAATTGTTTTGATTGTTAAAACGGTCTCTTTTGATTAGTTGTTATCAGAAGGAACTAACGTAATCCATGTTTCATTTAAACTCTGACTTTAAAAGGAAAGAAGGATGCCTTGGATATTTTATGCTCTGGTCACGTTTCGTTCGGATTAACTGATGGGAAGGGCAAGGTTTTTTTTATATTAAATATGTTTAATTGTTAATTTTCTGTTCAAATCGTCAGCATAAAAAGACATGTCATCACTTTACCAATTGATAACAATTAAAGCAAGCAAAATGAACTCCCCCGTTTTTTCACAGAGCTCGGGTAAGCTCTGAGTGTACAAAGCTAACACACACATCGGTGTATATTATGACTAAAACTAAAAATGAATATTCTTTATCCCCGATGCAAACTTCAAAACATATCCCCCGAAGGATGTCACTGTGAGCTCTTCAAGACATGTCTGTCCAGTGTAAACATTTAGTTACAAATACTTAGACATTTCCGCGATTTCCAAAAGCTGACCTCCGCTAACCTTATTTTTGTTCCCTGACTCTTTCTATCTAATCTGAAAATATTTTATCAGAGCACTTTATCTCAAGCTTTGAGACATAAATAGAGATGACAATATTTATTGGCAGAGGCTGGGAGCGGATATTGCAAAGTTTCGATATCATTCAACGCAGATGTACATGGTCATTACCGAAATCAAGCCTGGAGTTTATTTTTTTAATAGTCTTCTCTCCAACCTCAAATACAGACGTAGAGTATTTGAGATGTCAATAAACGCACTCATACGACTTATGTGAAGAATAATTAACCAAGTTTAAAAATCCGGAAAAAATTTAATATAAACTCCACGGTAGTAGAATATATTTAAACCTTTATCACGATGTCGCCATCTTGGTCATGTTCCCTATTTCCAATAACAGTAATGAATGCTAACATTCATTGCGCATGGCACCAGACTATTATTTCGTCTAGCCTCAGTTTGGTTACAATGAGTTGGAATGGTGATAATGGTCTTTACTATAATAGCAGTACAGTTCTCTAAGAACAAACTCAACCTGGCAAGTAGACACGTTACACACATGGTGTTACCGCAAACCAAATTTATATTAACCAAGTTTAAACAAGTTTTTTTTTTCTAGCAGCAATTATAAACGAGTGTTGTTTGAAAGAATTTCTAAAGCAAACTAACACCCGAGCCGGAATGTTTGGTTTTGGTCAACATGCCTTTACGTGTTTTGAGGGTAAACGTCAGGCATCAATCGAGCTGTAGATTGACATGGGTGCTCATAAGACACAAACACCTTCTAAGAAAACCTCGTTTCAGAAACACCTGGGATAAACCATCTCTAAATGAGTTGGGGTGGTTCTGAAAAGAACCTTTGGTTTCAACTCGACGTTTCAATCAGTATGCTCTGATCGTCTTCTGGAGAAAGCTCAATAATGTCATCAAATGAAAGAGTAATCAAATGGTGACATCATTTTACCTTTTGACGTACGTGACATCCCAAAACCGTAAAATTTTATAGTGAAAAACATTCACAATTGTCCAAACACATACCTTTTGGTATTCCAGTTTATTTTGTTGTAACTTGGAACAGGAAACTTGGTTCCGATGATATCCTCATTTAAAAAAGAAAATAATATGATAATAACATTTTTTCTTTGAACCCTCTCTCTATCTGTCTCTTCTTTCCCCTGTTTTTTTTCTTTTTTTCTTAGTGTATCGAATAAAAATATCCATTTATAGAGAAGAATCCTTTAATACCTCAAGTGCAAGTCATTGATACCGTTAGAATGTTCCCAGATCGATGTAATCACGAACAAATGAGATAATGTTCATGTTGTAGTATACACCACTTTATAGAGTTGCAATCTGAGAGAGCCTATGACGTCAGCAACAATCCCCAAGGCCTTTTCCTTTGACTGAAGACAAGTCTGATAAAAGCCGTCGCCATTGGCAGAGAGATGAAGCTTCCTTTAAGGCAGTGGATACTATTGGTAATTACTCAAAATAATTATAAGCATAAAACCTTACTTGGTAACGAGTAATGGGGAGAGGTTGATGGTATAAAACATTGTGAGAAACGGCTCCCTCTGAAGTGACGTAGTTTTCGAGAAAGAAGTAATTTTCCACGAATTTGATTTGGAGACCTCAGATTTAGAAATTGAGGTCTCGAAATCAAACATCTGAAAGCACACAACTTTGTGCGACAGGGTGGTTTTTTCTTTCATTATTATCTTGCAACTTCCACGACCAATTGAGCTCAAATTTTCACAGGTTTGTTATTTAATGCATAATGTTGAGACACACCAACTGTGAAGACTATTCTTTGACACCAAAGTCATTAACCAATAGTGTCCAGTGTCTTTAACTAACCATATACTTATATAGTGGATACTGTATCCCTCTTCTTATTGATGTTTCGGCACTCACTTTAAATCGCCAAAGGGAGTTCGCCGTTAGTGCAAAAGATTCACAATGGTATTCAAAACAACCTCGTACCCATTGTGGTCACAGTGGTCCCGCGAGTAGGCTGCATGACTTGCAGTAACAAGGTTGTACATTGACAATGGCAACATTTGCATGACGTCACGGTGACGTCTTCAGGTATTGACTGGCATTAATTAAAAGAACATTTAACATTTAAAGGAAAACATAGCGCATGTTGGATTTTAATAACACATAGTCACAATCGGAAAGGTATTAAAAAGCTATTACCTATACTGACTCTCACAACATAATTATTGCTGTAATGCTCAACAATATATTTCAATATATTTCTTGATATTTCGTGGGTTTATCAAACATGTAAGCCTATTTAGTGTATCTTAAAAGCACTCGTATTGATGTCCCTTCTTTGAGGTCTGTTAAATGACCGACTGATTTCGGAAATAACTGTCCGACTTTAATCGGAAAGAATTAGTTCATAAATTGATACCAGAAACAAATTTCCTGAGAACGAATTCTCTTCTGAAATTTGAACCCGGACGAGAAATTTTTCCCTGTCCTAATTATTAGTCTACTTCTCCTACAACAATTTAGATAATCCCTGAACAAAAATATCCAGATGTTGTTGTTTTTCACTGATCTAAACCATTCTTAAACATTTTAACATATTGCTGGATTTAGTGTTAATTAAAAATCAGAGAATATGCATAATGCGATTTTTTTCTTCAACATACTGCTGCACTTTATGCAAAATTAGAAGAGACACTATGAACAGCTCTCCATTGCCCTTCACAATTTAAATGTTTATGTAAACAGTTATTTTGAGTAATCACCAAAAGTGTTTAGTGCTTTTAAAATTATACAAACAGTCACATCTTGCTTTAAAATCTGGCGATCGCGAACGGACACTAAACCCTTATAAATCGGAGCGATTCATGCACGAACCGTTTATCGCACTCAAGTGTTTTGGGGTGAAATTATTAACCAAACTATTTTACTTCAAAAGAAGTCCCTCTCCAAAGTAGTTTATACTATCAACAGCTGCCATGCATCCCACAAGAAAGTTGTTTGGCAAATTGTTTTTGAAGTACTTACCAATCTATGACCCTATACTTTTAGGTGATCAGGTCTGATACTTGACAGAGGCACTTGCCTACATGCTCCCTGGTCATTGCCTTGGTGCCCTTGAAATGCTCCAGTAGAAACTGATACTTCATGGAGGCAACGAAGGCAATTGCCTCAACGCCCCCCTGGTCATTGCCTTGGTGCCCTTGAAATGCTCCAGTAGAAACTGATACATCATGGAGGCAACGAAGGCAATTGCCTCAACGCCCCCCTGGTCATTGCCTTGGTGCCCTTGAAATGCTCCAGTAGAAACTGATACATCATGGAGGCAACGAAGGCAATTGCCTCAACGCCCCCCTGGTCATTGCCTTGGTGCCCTTGAAATGCTCCAGTAGAAACTGATACATCATGGAGGCAGTGAAGGCGATTGCCTCCATGCCCCTTGGTCATTGCCTTGGTGCCCTTGAAATGCTCCAGTAGAAACTATCCTTATGGGGTCCCCTTTACCGAGGGGAAAATGCCTTGGTGCCCTTGCCCTTTTAAAAACGAAGCTCACATGCCTTAGTAATGCATTTGCCTACATTTTGCAATGTATTTTGCTGCAATATATTTTGAAAACTATTACATGTGCGTATCTTCCTTTCGAGATTGTTAGGTTTGTTCTTTCATTTGTGTGTTTTTGAAGCTTTTTCTAGCGGACTTTTGTTACGGATCCGGTTGTTGTGTTGCTGTTTAAGATAAACTGCTTAACAAATTTGGGTACTTTTTGTAACACAAACACAATGCCCACAGATTTACATTAAACTTACACCGTTTGCAGATAATGATAGTAGAAAGCGTACCTGCAAATATTAGTTGCTGGGGTGCTGTAGTTTTTAAGAAATGGGTAAAACAACGTCATGAAAATATGTTTTTACATGCTAAAATAATTTTCGTCTCATGATCACTGAGACGAAAATTATGTTCATGACATTGTTTTACTCATTTCTCAAAAACTACAGCACCTCTGCAAGTAATATTTTCAGAGAAGCTTTCTACTATCTTTATCTTCAAACTGTGTAAGTTTAGTGTTAATCTGTGGACATTGTGTTTTTTGTCCTACAAAAAGTACTTAGACCCTTTAAATAATGTGTACACTTTTAGATTTGTCATCATTTATTTATTGATTTGCTTCAAGATCTTTATACATGATTACAATTTCGGCACAACGGATGTTTTACAATTTAGTCTTGTGTCTTAAACAAAACAGAATAAGGAAAAGCACCACTTAAAATTGTACTACAAAAATGAGGCCATACAGTAAAGCCATTTAAACCAGTAGGCGTTTTACCATTGACAATATATTTACACTGCACCACCTAGTACAAACAACAACGAGTTGTAGCTTCGTGTCCCTGCTCGCTTAATCCAATTTGCTCTAAAAATGTGCACAATTTAGAGTTTGGAAACAAGCAAATCGCGACTTCTGGATTCCGTTTTTAGCGACTGTGCAAATGTGTCCAGGGGAGGACACCTCGCTTGGGATCGATATCTCTGACACTGTTGGTATCGATTGACAGGTAAGGCGATACGGGGCCTATTTGACTCCAGCCCCCACCGTTCCCCGGGCTCCCCGCCTGCGACTTCCGTTCCGGGCGTTCCGTGCGCTCCAGGTAGAAAAAAAGAAAGAAGTCAAAAGAGGTTTATTCATGCGGGAAGGAAGCAGACAACACGCCATGAATGTTTCAGTTAAGTTCCCGCTCTTTTTTAGGTTTGTGGTGATGGTTTAAGGGTGAGTCGATCGAAGGAATTTACGCGGTCGTTGGTGGTTTACATGAATACGGTGATTTTGTTTTAAAGGGGATGTCAAACTGGGTGAGGATTTACTCTCGTGCGCCTTGAGCACCTTAATTTGGTGGGTTTGGTGCTTTAAAAATACTCTATACTTATTAGTATTAAAGGTATTTTTATTTTGCTGCCTTACGCATCTAGCGCTCTCTACCACTTAATCTTGGATCTTGTCTTTGTACCACAACATTCAAATCTCTTCTCAAAACTCATTTTATGTCACGGTGATTTTGTTTTAAAGGGAAGTGAAAGGGATGCGTCTTTTTTTTCACCGGCTGCTCCCACGTATCTGGAACTCTCTTTTACGTTTAACTTAATATTATATTTTGTCTTAGTACCACATAATTCAATTCTTTTCTCATATCCTATAGCTTAAGTCAGATGTTTTTAAAGGCAGTGGACACTATTGGTAGTTACTTAACGAAATTGTCAGCATGAACACTTACTTGGTAATGAGTAATGGGGGAGGTTGATGGTATAAAACATTGTGAGAAACGGCTCCCTCTGAAGTGACATAGTTTTCTAGAAAGAAGTAATTTTCTATGAATTTGATTTCGAGACCTCAAGTTTAGAATTTGAGGTCTCGAAATCAAGCATCTGAAAGCACACAACTTCGTGTGACAAGGGTGTTTTTTCTTTCATTATTATCTCGCAACTTCGATGACCGATTGAGCTCAAATTTTCACAGGTTTGTTATTTTATGCATATGTTGAGACACACCAAGTGAGAAGACTGGTCTTTGACAATTACCAATAGTGTCCACTGTGTTTAATTGCTTACATCCACAATCATCTAGGATTAAAAAACATTGCCGGTTCCAAATACCAAAGTATACTTTCCCTTTAAAGGCTAATGCTTAAAAATATACTGAATTTTCGTTTCCCGGCAATCACAGATTTCCATAATTGGAAATTCATTCGTTACCAAGACCAATATTTGTAAAACATCATTGGATCGTGATTGGAAAATGAGAAAATCATAGCTGTAACAGAAAACATTTTCTTTGTTCAAGTTTATTGAGGCAGATGTGTCAGATTTAAAGCAGAGAGAAAACATATCAGAGCATACTGATCAAAACGTTCTGTTGTCAACCACTTCTTTTTAGAACCAACACAACTCAAGATCATTTTGCGTCACAGCAACTTGTAAACCAAAACATGGTGCTAAGGATTAGGTCTCGTAATTCAAACGTAGTCCCTCATCGTGCAGGAAATACTGTATGTTGCAGCGCTAGGAGCGTCACTGAGTGATGGACATGCACTCTTTAAGAAGCCACTTTTATTATTATCTATAAAATAAATACAAATCAGAGCAATAATATAAAACAGGGCTAATCTTATCTCCCTGCGGTTAACATTCGGCTGTGTCACGTCGGGCGATCGCTCCGATTCCCCGGTGGAGTTTTGAGTGCGTCGGTGGACCACTACGTACTTCCATTATCTATAATCTCTCAGCATAAGGAAGAACACCTTCCGGCAAGATGCAATTGTTTTGTTAGACATTGTGTTACAAACACAAAATTGGAGGTGTTTTTTTTTCTGGGAAAATTTGCTCTTATCTGTGGTGGATGACTTTGAGTTTGTAATGGCAAGAGCCGCTTCAAGAAATAAATGAATTTGAAAAATGTGTACGGTTGTTTTTATTTCTTTGTATAATTGTAAACATCATACATCATAATAAGTACCTCAGCAAGTAGTATTCTAAGGAAAGGTTTCTGCCACCATAATTAAACGGTAAAAACAAAACAGTTAAACGTCATGGTACGCTAGTTTATAGTCATAATTTTGACTGTAAGATGCAATAATATTCTCCAATTATTTCAGTTTGGGCACAACATAAAATAAATGAGTATAAAATAAGTCAGCAATATAAACAAGTAATCGCGTTTTCAACCGCAGATAGGCGTTTAGTGCATACATCCACGGGGAAGAACTGAGTGGAGTACATCAGCTGACCTCCGTGATAAATTAATCCAATTGTTTTCATTCTCAACAACAGGACCCTCATCGAATTACGTCATCAAGATCAAACAAGCACGCTCTCAGAGTGATATCAACGCCGCCATAATCACGTTATAACCCCCAGGGGGTCGAGCGAAACTTAAATCACAAGTCAACCAGGCTATGACCACACATCCTTAATACGAATCTTTTAACGTATACAGTTTCATAGTTTTCTGAAACTGTATACAAATACTTTTTTTTTAATGTTTCCCCAGTTCCTTACATTTCCTGTTTCTTACAATCAACTAAATTGCTTGGAAAGTGGCCAGCGGACAGTGGGGATATATGAACAACACTCTAGTGAGAGAATTCGACACACTTGATGGTGCTGGCATTCGGCTTTGCGTGCCCCTGAGATTTAAACAAAATAACCCGGGACTGAGAGCAAGTGAGAGGAGGTGGCTCAAGTTTCAATCAACGATCGTAAATGGATTAATGATATCTTAGCTCTATGATGATACAGAGACGAAAGTAAAGGGCTTTAGCGTCATGAAGTGTTGAACCCTTTTGGGTCCCATAACGGAATTGCCTCGCGCCACGGGCCAGCAATTGTTTATAGGTTCAAGTTGACGGGGCGGGTTGCTGTTTCACTGCACTGCAAAACCACGCGCTAAGAGAGAACTGTAATTATAGGAAAACAACCTCGGCTAAGTCTCTTGGCGACCTCATCGATGCTTTCGTAATTGAAGACAGTTTGATGTGGCCCTTCATCCAATCATACATTATAAATACAGGTTCCGTAGGGAACCTCGCGATATTTGACCGTTGTTTAAGTAAACACCAAACCTTTGCGTAACCACTGTCATTGGCAAAATAAGAAACACAAGGAAATATTGGGTAGTTTATTTTGTTGTAGGCTATGTGCCCATCTGATTTCCTTGTAATAAACACATCTAAACATTTAACAAATTGTATTCTAAATTGAGTTAGAAATTGAATGCTGTCACACAAAAAAATAAATTGTTCGACGTTTGGTAACCTCAAAATTTTACAAAGAACTTAAAATGGACGGGATCCAGATTGGGATAATTTTTTTATCCTACTGAAGTATTGTTGCTCATGTTTTTTTTTTCAACTACAAACATGAAATTAGTTTTATGTATTTCTCATCATAGCATTTAAGACAGAATAATTCCAAGGGATTTGTTCTATTACCATCAACATTAGATCTTTTTAATTTTTTTTTTTTACCCTTACACCGATGTGTGTTAGCACTGTATACTCAGTACTTTCCCCTTACACCGATGTGTGTTAGCACTGTATACTCGGTACTTTCCCCTTACACCGATGTGTGTTAGCACTGTATACTCAGTACTTTCCCCTTACACCGATGTGTGTTAGCACTGTATACTCAGTACTTTCCCCTTACACCGATGTGTGTTAGCACTGTATACTCAGTACTTTCCCCTTACACCGATGTGTGTTAGCACTGTATACTCAGTACTTTCCCCTTACACCGATGTGTGTTAGCACTGTATACTCAGTACTTTCCCCTTACACCGATGTGTGTTAGCACTGTATACTCAGTACTTTCCCCTTACACCGATGTGTGTTAGCACTGTATACTCAGTACTTTCCCCTTACACCGATGTGTGTTAGCACTGTATACTCAGTACTTTCCCGAGTCCTGTGAAAAAATATCACAGGCATGTTACTCGGGTGGGATTCGAACCCACGACCCTTGCAATTCTAGAGCAGTGTCTTACCAACTAGACTACCGAGATTGCCCGGCAGCTAGAGGCAGTTCGAATCCTATGTTTTGGCAGCGGGTACCGCAACGATATAATAGATGTACTGCCTCTAGCTGCCGGGCAATCTCGGTAGTCTAGTTGGTAAGACACTGCTCTAGAATTGCAAGGGTCGTGGGTTCGAATCCCACCCGAGTAACATGCCTGTGATATTTTTTCACAGGACTCGGGAAAGTACTGAGTATACAGTGCTAACACACATCGGTGTATGGGTAAAAAAAAAAAAATAAATAATATTCTTTATCCCCGATGCAAATTTAACATCTATTAGATCTTTTTGTCAATCTGTGATCTTAGTCGAGGTTTTTTTTTCTTACCAATTCTGAAATGTTCCTTTAATCGCTGAAACTTGGGAGTCAAAGATAGAATTGTAATATAATGATTTTTATCGGATCCTTTTGAGTAACTTGGACCCGATCACACCATCCAGTATGACTGGCTAGAGGGCACTTAATGTATCACTGTGTGTAAGGGTTGACGGGGGTTATAACCCAATCGAATTTTCCACTTTGCTTCTTCGTTAGCGTAGAAGAAGTCAGTGAGAAGATAGTCTGTGAACCTCAGGGATGCGATCGAATTGTTGATTAGTTTTCCATCGCGAGACGCCTGGGACCCCGACGGGTCTCCCATGGGGGATAGAACCTCGCTGAAAGATGAGGTCGAGGTTGAAGTCAATATGAATAATTAAAAGTCATTTCGTTAGGATTTTGCTTCTGCTCACTGGGCTGGTAAGACAATCAAACCTTTACTGTGACTTAATTGGATGTGAATCTTATGGGTGGTGTTTTAATTTCATCAACCATTGAACTAAGGAAAGACAAACATTTGTGTGTTATGATATCGTTTCAAATGTTGAACTGAAAACAAATTAAGTTTATTTTAGTTGGCCTTTGCGTTTCGCAGTATCTCAAATGTAGTTGTCCTGTTTTTCAAAGCTGTGTTAACTAACCACTGTGACATCCATTTGCTATTAATTTTAACACTTAACTAAACGTGTGTGGACGTGTAGGTCCACACAGTGTTTACAAACCCTGCATTATGTTAATCTGTTTTATTGTCAGGTTCACAATTCGTATTTAAGACATACCGACACCTTTGCTCATACAATTGGAACAGCGAACATAAATTAATATTATTGCAAACTTTCAGTATCTGTAGTGTGCTTTGATTGCATTTCAGTGTTTTATTCTAAAACAGCTGTGCACAGATTATAAAAATGACAAATTGAAAGGTGAAAATTGATCCATTTAAATATTAAACCGTCAGTCTATTCCTTTTCATTCGAAACTGATGTATCAGTAAACACAAGTGTATATGGATTCCATCACAGATATTAACACAAAAAAACGAGCAAGATTTGAAATTCCATACTCGAAACAATTAATATTAAACTCTCAATCTTATTAATTTTCATTCACAAGCAATGTGCAAGTTTAAAAACAGTGTACAGGAATTTCAACACTTAAAGAAAAGAAAAAAAAAACGAGATTTGAGAAAGCAGGTGAATTTGGGACTGTTCTTCTCGAAATACCATAAGTGAGACCAAAGACCGAGGCCGACCCTTGTTGGGGCTGCACCAGCTGCCGTGAACAACCCTTCAGCAGGGAGGCGAGTGCTACCCTTTTACTCGCCTCACACCATTGTGAATATCGCATTTGTGTTGCACATTTTCAATTCTCATATTCGAGTATTTGTTTAGTTACCTATTCGGTTATACATTGTTATACTATACCCTCTTCAGACTAGCTACTTATTCACTGTGAAGTGTTAAGGTACGTGGGCACTCATGTGGATATACTTACACACCAAATAGGTAAATTGTGTGTCCTCGGGTATTAAGGGTAGATTCGGTCTTTTATTGTGTGTTGGAATTCATGTACACTTGTTTCACTGGTGCTTCTCGTCAGATTGAAAAAGGAATAGGACTAGTGGTTTAATGTTCAAGTATTCAAAGTATGTAGTTTCAAACATATGTCTCTTTTTTAAACCCATCTACAAAAAGTACTCACAATTTTATTGCAACAACATATTTTGGGGGGTAAACCGTTTAATGCCGAGAACATTTAAAATTTTCCCGTGAGTGGAAAACAAAAAGTTTTAAACTGTATGGAATAACACAACTGTGAATAAAAGGTAGAGTGGCATAAACAATATCAAATATTAAAATAAGATAAAACACAACACAAAAGTTGACGCACAACTGAATGTTTTTGTTTGTATATTCACTGGAATGGAATAAACAAGCATAATATAACTAGAGTAAACTTCCTTAAACATTCATGTTATTCAGATAACAAATGTGGACATTTCACGCAGTGCCTAAAAGCAGATAACTGCGGAAACAAAATGACCAAAATGCAAAAATAAATGGTGATGCGCGCACGTGTGTGTGTCATCACTAACTGCCAGCGCACTGAAGCATAAACATTACTCCATCTTAAAGCTGTCTGATAGACAATGAATAATTGATCGCATACAATACAGCTCGCTCAGGTCATGCGTACCCAGTTACTATTAAAGGTGACGGGCAGGCCGCGTCATTGCACAGGGGTTCAGGTTGTTTGTCATTTAGAGATATTGAATCAGCGAGCTAGCTTGTGACGGGTTTGTGTGACTTTAGCCCCTTTCACACGAGAGCAATTAAGCAAGGTTTCCCCTGCTAAGTTGCCAGCTAATTTAACGTTGCTTTTCTGTTTTAGACATTCAAATTGGAATTGCTCAGTAGCTTCAATGTTTCTCTCTCACGAGATTTTTTGACCATGCTGTAGTCTTGGCTGATCATTAAATGTACAACCCCCCCCCCCCCTTAAATTAGTAATTATTTGCCCACTGCACAAAATGTGTTTAGGAAAACTTAACACAGAAAGCCACAATACTTTTTGTATAAAACATTCATAATTGGGTCTGCAACAAGACAATAAATACTGCCACAATGGCGACGAAAAGAAAACAATATATCCCCCCCCCCCCCTATAATGTAAAAACAAATACATACGTTTATAAAATAAATATTGTTTTGTCGTTGCTGGTGGTGAATAAATGAAGCTATACCTTAAAAGCAAAAGAACAAAAAATAATAATAAAAATGAATCTAAAAAAACATAAGAAAATATGCAGAATTCGGGAACGAAATTACACGTATCATACGTAGACCGTGCTGGGCGATTTAAAATTCTTCAATTATAATGTTATCTAGTACACTACAGACAACAATACCTTGACAAGATTGCCATGACAGCCAAATTGGTTCGAAAAGCTTATCAATTTGACATTGCCCTTTAGAAAAGCAATACAAAAACAACACAACGGATCATTTGTGTGTAGGTGAAATGTCACGGTTAGAAAATAACGTATTGTGATACGAAGGGGAGGTTTTTTTGTATTGTTTTGTAAAGAATACCAATTGCAATCCTCGATAATGGAGGGGTAGGCGTAGGCGGGAGGGGTTTGGGAGGGGATAAGGGTTTGAATATCAATATTGTGATATAGTAGGACTCTGGTATGTACACATAATATGTATATATAGCTGCAGTGTTTTTCAGGAGGGTCGTTTACGGCATCCGTTTACCAGTACAAACAATTGCTATATAATAAAGACAATTGAAACTGTAATATTGCCATTCAAGATTTATCATATTTATTGTTTGTATAACAACATAATAACGACGCATTTCTAAATGCCATTATGCACCATTTGGTGATTTGGTGCAACATGGGTTGTTTTAAAAGGTTTACTTAACAAACCAAAACATATTTTATTTTAACACGAGTCGACTTTTTGTTAAAGGCAGTGGACACTATTGGTAATTACTCAAAATAATTATCATCATAAAACCTTACTTGATTACGAGTAATGGGGGGAGGTTGATAGTATAAAACATTGTGAGAAACAGCTCCCTCTGAAGTGACATAGTTTTCTAGAAAGAAGTAATTATCCACGAATTTGATTTCGATACCTCAGATTTAGAATTTGAGGTCTCAAAATCAAGCATCTGAAAGCATACAATTTTGTGTGACAATGGTGTATTTTCTTTTATTAATATCTCGCAACTTCGACGACCGATTGAGCTCAATTTTCCACGGGTTTTTTATTTTATGCATATGTTGCAATACACCAATTGTGAAGACTAGTCTTTTGACAATAAGCAATAGTGTCCAGTGTCTTTAATTTAAAAAATAAAATACGACCTATCTAGTTTTTTATTTGGCCTTTGATGGTTGTTGTCTTCATTCTTGCTTAGGATTTCCCCCGTAATTATGGGGGTGACCCTTCACTGTTTTACCCCTGAAATATTTGCACAAAAGGTGCACCTTGTCTTTGTTTTACCAAGGTTGCAAGTGAAAAACACTTATGCAAATTGTAGGGTATTTTCCTTTATTTTCGTTCCACTGTCTTGTTTCTATAAATAATTTACCACTATGCTGACCTTCACTCTTGAGACTGGCGATTAAAAATTAAAGTATTAATACATTTATTATTAAAGCTTGTTGACAAAGGTCTTGTCGTATCGACGTAAAGTACAGCAGATAGGTCAAGGAATTGTGTCTTTGATTATAAACGACTGGATTTTGGAAACAAAAACTATACAAAAATGAAAAACTCCCGAAATATTTTAAGTGCTAGGCACAAATGCAACTCAAGTACATTAAATAATGTATCTGTTAATATGTTATTGTTTCCCCTATTATTAATATTAATTATAACGTTCATCAAATTTTACTTTGTATTTATGGGTTGTATTTGGGACAATGTGCAGGACATGGCTTACAGTTAGAAGTAGACTACCCTTTTTGTTAGGACAGAGTTTGGTAGATAGGTAGAATGCGCGGGTACGTGCTGCGCACAACTCTCAACCAATGATAGCCTTGCACGCGTGCACAATTAATCAAAATGGCGGCCAATGACGTCATGTTAAATCACTCTATTCCTTAATATTCCCAACACATACTTCGTTTGTTTAACGAAGCTGTCCATCACTTATTCATGCGGCTGCTTCTATTCTGAAGTTCCAACGCCTACCTTTTTTTCTTACTCATAAGATTATATTCCCTACACATAACTCTCAGCCAATGAAAGCCTTGCATGCGTGCGCAATAATGTCAATGACGTCATGCGCAAACCATCTATTCGTTAGTGCCAACACCTACCCCGTTTGTTTAAACATTTGAAAAGTTCTTATTGTGGTTAATGCTTCTATTCTGTAGTGCCAATAAAACACCTACCCTTTTTCTTACTCGTATTATATTCCCTTTTCATTACCTCAGACCCTGAAAGTCATTCACACTTGCTCTACTCACTAGCAGTAATTTCCCGCGCGTTTAAAACTTTCGTCTGCTGTTCCCTCCATCTCCTTCCTCGTTCCCGCACAATCATTATCACCCATACAACCGGATCCCAGGCCGTTGAATGCTTTATTTGAAAGTCAATCCCCTCTGATGAGCACATTAGTGTCACTGTTGCCATTGTAGCACGTGTATCAGTTTACCAAGCCAAGGGCCCGTCGGGCGTAACTACAAACTCAACAAGATCGCTCTTTTTTTCCCCGCTCCTTTTTTCCTTCTCTCTCTCCTCTCTCAGTGTTAGCCCTACGGCTGTTTGATGTGAAGCTCATTCTTTAGAAGGTGTGAGAAGGCAATGGGGAACCGTTTTTGTTTCTTCAAGACTATTGATGTTAAAGACAGTGGATACTATTGGTAATTGTCAAAGACCAGTCTTCTCACTTGGTGTATCTCAACATATACATAAAATAACAAACCTGTGAAAATTTGAGCTCAATTGGTTGTCGAAGTTGCGAGATAATAAAGAAAGAAAAGACAACCTTGTCACACGAAGTTGTGTGCTTTCAGATGCAAGTTGATTTCGAGACCTCATCTAAATTTGAGGTCTCGAAATCAAATTCGTGGAAAATTACTTCTTTCTCGAAAACTATGTTACTTCAGAGGGAGCCGTTTCTCACAGTGTTTTATAACATCAACCTCTCCCCATTACTCTTAACTCGTAACTCGTACTAGTAATTACCAATAGTGTACACTGCCTTTAAGGACGTCCTTAGTAACACCCTTAGCAACAGCCGTAGCCATAAATGCAGCGGCTATTTCTTTCGATCTCTGTATTGCTCTCTCAATGTGAGCCATACGGCTGTTTGCTTTGACTCCATCTCTTAAGAAACTGTGAGGCAAGAGGGAACAGTTTTGTTTACAATGTTAAAATCAGTTGTGGGAGTGATGGCTCTGATAAGAGCTTAGACCAATCTTTTGGCTCTGCTTAGCGCCGAACTCTGCGCTTACGATCACAATTCCCCGCTTAGGTGCAAGCGCCGAAGTTCTACGCTAGCCTTGTAAGCGTAGAATGCCTTGTAACGTGGAGTACGCACGCGCAGAAGCCAACATTCGCCGCTAACTAGTAAAATAAGCTTGCCGTAAGCACATAATTCACTGCTTCCGTAAGCGCCGATTCTGTGCTTACGGTAAGCAGAGCCATGAAATTGGGCCCTGGTGTGGTCTCGACGTTTCGAGCAGTATACTTTGGTCATCTTCAGGAGAAGCATTTGTTGTTGTTCTACACCTTTGGCAACTGAGAGGCCGTGGCCGAATTAGCGACTACAGCTACAGCTACGGCTGCGTCATCATGCGTTGAGGTATATGGCGTCCTTAGCAACACCCCTAGCAACAGCCGGAGCCGTAGATGCAGCCGCTTGTTCGGACACTTTTTATTTATCTCTTTTTATCTTTCTACTTATTCAACATGAGCACTCCGGCTGTTTGCTGTGACGCTCCTTCTTTAAGAAGGTGTGAGGCGAGAGAGTTACATTGGCTTGTTTCTACACCCTTTGGCTGACGAGTCACACTTTGAAAGATCGAATAACGAGGGATGAGTGCGCTCATCATTTCACGATGAAACTGTTGCAGGTCGTAGGGGTCTGTGCCCCCCCCCACCCCCTGCCTTAAAAGGAAAACTCCCTGTTTTGAAGAATATTGTTCAAAAATTGTCCTAATCTATACCGGATTGCAAATTTCTTCCAACAGTGAAATTATTTTTATTTGTCAGAAAAAAAAAAGTGCTTTCGTAAAAGAATAAAAATAAAAATTTATAAAATTCCAAGCTTATTTTGTTTTCTCCTTCTGAGTGTTCTCTACTACTTTTCTTTTTGAAGAAGGGAGGGGGGAAGTTTCACATTGTTACCCGGTTTATATTGGCCTAAAGCTTCAATTTAATGTTGGTCTTAAACTCTTCTCGTTATTTGTTTATTTTGCACCTTTTTCTGTTTCGTTGAAAAGGCCTACATACTGACAAGACAATTTTGACAGCAAAAAAAAAAAAAAAAAAAAAAAACGTCCGGACAAAATACGAACGCTTGTCTGTGTGCCCCAGATATGGTTGATATATCACGATAGACTATATTAAATCTGCCCTAGGCTATGACCAGACTTGCAGATCCGCTAAGCCTCGTTCATTTGCCGCTCGGACAAACTCCTTATTACCACGTCAGTGTCAGAACCCCCAGTTCCTCAAGACAAGAGGCAAGAAAAAAAAACCGAAGGGGATTAAAACCCTGTCTCGTAGACGAGAGGGGTTTATTTGTGGATATCTGCAAACTGCGTTGATTTGAAGAGTTTACTTTCGGCCGTGTGCTTTACGTCTGTCTTGATTAAATCGTCTCTAGTTTAGGGCTTGTGTTTTATTATATTTTTTTATCTTTGTGGGTTTCAAGCTAACATCCAGAGGGCTTCTAGAAACCGGTTTTCTACATCTTCTTTTTTGTCCATGTTTGAAGAAATAATGACCGTTAGGGTACCCCCATCATCTTTAATAGCCTTCGATAGCCGGCGATATTCCCTTTGATAGACGCTAATGGTTGCGCGCAACACAGCTAGCGGGCTGCTGGAAGATTATGGGTGAAGTTGTGTCTTACGAACATAAAACGTTGCCGCTGGTGTATGGGTGCACAAGAGACGTGTATCCTTGTTGATTACTTAAAATTTTCGAATATTGTGTTCGTTTGGGGAAAGTGGAGGAGGAGGGGAGGGGAATTTGATCCAGGAACTCGGATACGTCAGTGCAGACTCTTAAGAGGAGAGTGGGTGTTGCAGGCGAGGTAAATGTTACAGTTATAATATGGGAGGACTTGGCAAACTGGTTAAAGGGGAGAAATGAGAATGGTTGTTTTTGGGAGAGTAAATTAATTAGGTGAGGTGTGCGGTGGCACCCATTTTAAATCTCAAATCTATGCGCGTTGTTTCTTGTGCATGAAGTATCTGCATTCTGCATTCTGTTGGAAATTTGTAGTACAGAAACTTGCTTCCTGTTTAATACCTTAGCGTTGATGTTCACTCAACAAAACATGCACTGGATAACTATTTTGTTCCTTGAAAACTGCAAGGTCGAATTAACGTATACTCTTTGAAAAGAACATGTTTCTACAACAGTATTGCTCGCCCCATGGGACTTAGAACCGTAGCAGGCGCACTCTAAAGATCTCTTTTTTTTGTAGGCGCTAAAAGCATTCTAGGAAAAAGGCTAACACTTTGACAAGAATACTCTTTCTCTAAAAAAATAATATTGTTAGTAGTTTTACAAAAAATTGGTTTACCGTATAATGTGTCCGAACTTTCTTAGCATTTTCCTAACCTCGCTTAAAGGCAGTGGACACTATTGATAATTGCTCGAAATAATTATTATCATAAAACTTTTCTTGGTGACGTGTAATGGGGAGAGGTTGATGGTATAAAACATTGTGAGAAACGGCTCCCTCTGAAGTGCCATAGTTTTCGAGAAAGACGAAATTCTCCACGAATTTGATTTCGAGACCTCAGATTTAGAACTTGAGGTCTCGAAATCAACCATCTAAACGTACACAGGTTCGATGACCGATTGAGCTTAAATTTTCACAGGTTTGTTATTTTATGCATATGTTGAGATACACCAACTGTGAAGGCTAGTCTTTGACAAGTACCAATAGTGTCCACTGGCTTTAAGTAAGAACTAAAGCACCCGTACTATACACACATTCTCAACTGTGCATCCCGGTGGAGACTTCTTTTGTTCCTTCCATTGTCCATGTAATTAAGATTTCCCCATAGACTTTGTACACGGAATTCCTTGAGGAGCACCTCGGTCTATAACAATTCCCCAAAGGAGTCCTGGAATTGTGCCCTTTTTGTTAAATCCTTGGTCTTAAGAAGACAGATTTAGAGGGCATTACTGCAAAACAAAGTACGTCAACTATTATACTTGCTGAGCAAATCGAACAATCCTTTAAGCACAGCACACAAGCAAACAATTAGATTGTCATTTCTAAGAGGGATTTCAGTCGTGTCCTTTCTTCAAGCTCTGATAATATTACAATCGAGTTACCCAACCCCTTCACTCCCTTGCTAAAAAGACAAATTTAAGACTGTCCAATGGTTGTCATCTAACACCAGATTTGTTACTATCATAAATCCGGAATACATTTTTCATTGGGAACTGATTCGTTTGGTAATTACTGACAATATATATCAGCATAAAACATACTTGGTAACGAACAATGAAGAGCTGTTGATAGTATAAAACATTGTGAGAAACGTCTCCTCTTGAAGCATTCGAGAAAGAGGTACTTTCTCTGTAAAATATTTGAATCTGAGACAGTTTCCAAGGGAGCCCTTCTCACGCATCTGAAAGCCATAGTTGTCGTGCAAGTACCAGGGTGTTTTTTACCCTTCATTATTTTCTTGCCACTTCAATGATCAATCGAGCCTAAGTTTTCACAGATTTGTTATTTTACGCATCTTTGTGTAAACCAAGCCAGAAGACTTGTCTTTGACAACCATGTCAAGTGCCCCTAAACCTCCCTACAAAAATTCCCTTTTCTTTTTGAAAATGAGAGATAGAGTCCTCAAATCCCTGACAGAGTTTGTATTTTTAGACCCCATCAAATAAGTTAATCTGACAAAAACTGTCAAAATATATACGTCTCGCGATCAGAAATGCCAATGTCAGTTTATCAAACAGGAATTTGTGATATTGTTATTATCTTGAAACACAACTTAGGATAACCCTCATGTGGGAAACCTTGAGGGGAGATTGTATCGTTGAATATAACGGACAGGAGAGTTGTGTAGCAACGAGAGATATTAATCAACATCACGATCGAAATCTCTTCGGAGATTTTATTTTTTTGTCCGCGCCTCGGCAATAAACCCCCGGTCAAGTCCACTGTATCCACGGCGGGGTTTTGATAAGGAAAGACCATGGTTTACCACAATGTCGGTGATTATAATAATCATGCTTTTTTAGTGTTCTGCGAGTCAATACAGGGCCTGATATTTATTTGTGGCCAAGCGATATGGATCATTGAACTCCATTTACGATGGCTGGGTCGTCCAAGTTTTGGTTCAAATCCCGTTCGTATCATGTGCATGAAGCCATAAACCACTATTTTGTCACTTAACCATAAATTGCTACTATAAGCCCATACACGGGAGCATTGCACATGTTTCTTTAGCGTTCACTTAACCATAAGTTGCTCCTCTTAAACCAGATGTGTGACATGATTTGCTCCTCTAAAACCAGATGTGTGACACATTGCGTCTTTAGCAAAACGGTAAACCATAAACTGCTTAAATAGTAGAGCGCACGCATGTTAATTTGAAGGTCAACATGTTAAAATACAACTCTAGACAACGTCAGTTTTGATGCTAACAATTATTTTGAGTAATTACCAATATCGTCCAGTGCCTTTAAAGCTAGTCAGGATATTACGTTGTTCTGATTACAAACGACTGTCTCGTTTTTATCGCGTTGTTTATTTTAATGATTGAAGTTGTTTACAAAAAGCCAGAAAGCCCATCGATAACCCAAACCCTCACGATTGATCACAAAACAACACAGGCGCTTAAATCACCAGTCATAAAGTTCAACTCGACGTTATTAAAGGCACTGTACACTATTTGTTAACACTCAAAATAATTGTTAGCATACAAACTTAATTGGTAACAAGCATTGGGGATCTAGCTGTTGATAGTATAAAACATTGTGAGAAACGGCTCCCTCACAGGTAAAGAAATAGGTTGTTTCTCACTCAAAGCCTTTTTTTCGGCATCTGAAAGCGGACCAATTAATTTGTGCATTATAGTGTGTGTTTTTTTCATTATTCTCTTACTACTTCGATGACCAATTGAGTCAGAATTTCCTAAGCACGGGAAAATATTGCTTAGCAGAAGCAGGTTACCAGCAAACACTACATGAAGTCTATATTGTTGTTTCACTCTTTTTTTTTTGCAAAGAAAAGAAATTTGATGAGCAGTATTTTCTTTTAAACAGCTTTATGAAATTTTACCCTGAGATTGAGTCAGATGCAGTGTACCACTCGATCGGGAAAATGACACTAATTGCAATAATATGAATAGTCATTCAACTTTTACTCCCAATTAATTAATTGTTCTTCCAGTCGATAAAAAAATACACACAAGCATCAACGAGAACGTTTATATATTTATACAATTAAGAAAGCACGAAGTGTTTTTTCCTCTAGTACTTTCTGAACATAACTATGATGCTTTCTACTGAGTGCCAGCAAATATGACAAACGTAAACGTCTGGTTTCCCTTTTGGTTGAAACGAGAGACCAGGCAGCAATGTTTTACTATTTCTATTTAATGGTAATAAATAATCATTCATCCCCATGGCAACCATACTTTCAACAGAGGATAGACTTTCAAAGGAGCATTCAGCATCTAACGTATGTTAGGAATGATTGATTTGTTATTACAAAGATGGATTGTATACAAACAAAAAATTCCAATTCGTTTTGTTAAGTTGTTCAATTAAGAGGGACAAAGAAGGAACCACAAAAAAACGTTGAATTTGGTTTTCTCGATTGTCTGATTATATCAAATTACTAAGTAATGATTACATCACTGAAGTATTACATAAATTGATATTGAAAAATTATGGGGAGCAGACATTTAATATTGAAAGTACGTAGACATGCATAGAGTACGGGTTTCAAATAGTTAGAACTTTCGGCTGCAATTTTTCGTTTTGTTTTCTTTCTTGTAACTGTTGTCGTTGTTGCTGGTGTTGTTGTTGCTGCTGTTGTTGTTGTTATTGTTGTTGTTGTTGCTTCTACTTGTGACAGAACTATTTATAAATATTTGGGTGTTTTTTTACTACTAAAAACTAGCATTTTCAGAAAGAATATTGAACCCTGAACTTAATGAAGCAAATTTAACATTCAACTAATCTGACATTTATAATATTTCACTAGGGTCAAGTACCCTTTATTCTTTAGTTTACGTGTAATATGTGGCTAATGCTTGTAATTTATGGCTGTTGCTTTTGTGAAGGCGTGCCAATCGAAGCATAACCGTAAGCTGTATAATGGGCAAGTCTTGTCCTATAGTCATTATAAAACCAATTTGAGGTATTGGTTGGTTTTTTTGTGATGTGCTTTTTGAGAAATGAGGTAAAATCCAATTAGAGCGTAGTGTATAATTTGTAAGGTTGGTTGACGGCAATTTGGCGAACTATTGGAGAGCCCTCGTCAACCAACATATAAAACAATAGGCACAAGTACCCCCCCCCCGCATAAACCTTCACCTTTTCCCCGAATTTAAAAGTATTGTTCATGATTGATAATGATGAGAAATGTCACTGATAAATTTTTGTATGAAAGCTTACCGACTATGAAGTCTTTATTATAAACTCGTTCTTGTGTAGCATATTATTCCCTCTCAAATATGATTCCTTCTTAAATACTTCGATAGTTTATCTTTGTCTTCTTCTTCAGAGGTTCGATATTTTAAAGTTGCTCCCAGACACTTTACATTGTCTCCGACTTTATCGTTAGCCATACCAATCACAACATGTTCACAAAACAAGCATATATTATAGTCGATAATATTTGTATGTAAACAAAAAGTAAAAAAAAGAATCGACATTCGAAAACTCAAAGGACCTAAGTAATTGACCCATCTGTTAATGTTATTGGTTCGGTTTCGCCACGTGTTAATTTAAACTACAAGTGGAAGACTGTTGCTTGGGTGACTGTACTTCCTGATCAAACGCAATGCATGTGTAAAGAATAGATCTTCATGTATGTTTTTGACACAAATGAACTTATTCGATACATTTAACGTTTTCATAAAGGGGTTGATTTGCTGTTGTTATTAGGGCGATTTGTATAAAATATACACATCGACCTTTGTAGGTTAGATGTATGTCAACACTCCCCCAGCACCCCTTCCTCCCTTATGGAAATATCACCATTGTCACAGACTATAGCCTTGCCAAATAATTGATTGATATTTTTGTGTGCAATATGAAGGATGTACTTCCAAGTGGGCGTTTAATCATTAAGAGGTTTGATGAAGGAGTTTCGATAATGACAAAAGGCCCCTGACTTCAGCTTGAGGCATCCATGCGTAGAATCAACCCACACGTTTTGCAAATGGACCTTGTCCCGGAGTGGTCCCCAGTCTCTTACTGTACAGCTTGTGTTGGCTTTGCAAAAGGGACCAGTCTATTTGTATTTCAATTTGACAAAGGCCCTTTCAAACCCACGGCTTTGGCTTCAGGCTCCGTTCTCTGAGCCCTGAGCACGTACACAAAGGACGCGCAATAAGCCATTTGCATGCTTAGATTTGAATAACGTCTGGTACAATGACGTGCTTGATCACAAGTTACCAGTTAAATTCGAATTTCTCAGACTATCGAGACAGTTGCTATGCCAATAGAGGCAAGCTTTTGCTAAGTTACGTAAGACACGGTGAGAAAGGGTGAACGGGTACACAATTCTGAATTGTGTATCGCACAATTGTGCCAGAGTTCACTGAACAAACCTTTGAGAATGTCCATAATATCCAAAATCTTACTAAAGATGCTGTCATAGCAAAGCAACAGTGTGGACTGATTCTAAGGTATACAAAAACGACCTCGTTACACGCGTACTGCAATGTCAATAGATAAAGCCAATCGATAAGGTAGACCGTTGCAAAAAATATGATGTTTGAGGTAATCTCGTGTATTCTATTTTATAATTCCTCTTCCTTCGTAGTTTGTAACCTTGAAATTAGTGTATGGATTTCCACAGTAAGAGATCAAGATGCTTTGTTAGTGAAACTATATTTTACGTTTATAACTCATCTGCTTTTTGTTGTCTTTTTGTATTTTTTTTTTTTTACAGTTTTAAGCTTAAAATAAATACAGATATAGGCCTATAGATTTGTTTTTTTAAATCGCTTAAAATCCGGAGCAAATAAGTCAACGCGGGCAGAAAAAACCCGTTAGCGGAAAACACAATCTGAGAAACGTAACTGTCAGTAAAGCTTCTCGGTTCAATTTATTTGGAGGAGCCAAACTGATATAATCTCCATAACCCCGATACTTAAGTTTATATTATCGAAACCTTTAGGCCCGAGTCCTCATTATGCATCTGAAAGCACACATGTTTTGTGCAACAATATTTTTTCTCTTTCAACATTCACTTGCAACTCCGATGACCAATTAAGTACAAATAATCACAGGTTTGTTATTGTATGCATATTATGTTGAGATACACCAAGTGAGAATACTTGTCTTTGACAACTAACAAAAGTGTCCAGGGGTGGATTTCACAAAGAGTTGGAACTAGTCTTATCTCGAGTTAGGACGAGTTACTTGTCCTAACTTAGGACTATCAATGCAATTTGTATATCTCCTAGGACTAGTCCTAACTCTTTGTGAAATCGACCCCTGTGCCTTGGAAGTGTTTAGGGACCCTTATTAACCGAATAATTAGTTGTGATAAAGGGTGTCACTCTATGGTTTTGTTTCAATGCAACTTTCAAGATGCACTTCATAGTCACGCATAGCAACGACCACCCAAGACCCGGGGCAGCGTTCAACTCAATTAAGTTCACGTATCCCCCCTTTGGTTTTTCAATTAATTTATTAAAAACACCTAATGTTACAATTCCTCGTAGGTGTATCACTATAACAATCTATAAGTTATAAACCGTCAATTATAATTTTCAAATCAGAAAAATGTCAGACTGTCTGCCAGGAGACCGGATGTGTTTTGGTTGGTTGGCTGAATACAGACATTTTAGTTTGCATACCGTTGCAGAGCAGATACCAGATTAGGTGCAAGGGTTTACAGACCAGTGTAGGTTGGGAAACACAAATTCCATGTCTTGGTCTAAGGCACTGGACACTATTAGTAATTACTCAAAATAACTGCTAGCTTCAACAACGTACTTGGTAATGGGCAAAGGAGAGCTGTTGGTAGTAAACAACATTGTGCGAAACGGCTTCCTCTGAAGTAACGTTATTATTTTGAGAAAGAAGTAACTTCTCACTCAAGTATTAAAAAGACTCAGGTAGGCCTATCAAAAGACTATTGACTTCCCGATTGTTGTTGATATCTTTAAAACGCAACCACATTTTGAAATGTATACATGCTAGTTTGAATGTGTTCATCTACATTTATATTAGCTATAGGATTAAAACAGACGAACGCTTTTTAAAACCAATTTGAATTAATTATTTTGATTTTCGAGACCTCAGAATTAGATTTTGAGGTCTCGAAATCAAGCATCTGAAGGCACACAACTTCGTGTTACAAGGGTGTTTTTTCTTTCATTATTATCTCGCAACTTCGACGACCGATTGAGCTCAATTTTCACATATTATTTGAATTTTTTTTGCATATGTTGAGATACACCAAGTGAGAAGACTGATCTTTGACAATTACCAAATGTGTCCAGTGTCTTTAAATAGGCCTTTGACAAACAGCAAACACAGTTTGGTGTTAGGTCGAGTCCTGTGTTTATAGAAAAGTCGATCAGCTAATCGGATGATGATTTAGTGGGGTCGACTTTACAATTGTTCGGTACCCATCAAACGATCGGTCATCAGTTAATCGAACGTAATCGAATTAAAGAAGTGGGGCAGCACGATGGGTCAGTGGTTAAATGCAGTGGACACTATTGGTATTACTCAAAATAATGATTGGCATAAAACCTTACTTGGTGACGAGTAATAGAGAGAGGTTGATGGTATAAAATATTGTGAGAAACGGCTCCCTCTGAAGTGCCGTAGTTTTAGAGAAAGACGTAATTTTCCACGAGTTTGATTTCGAGACCTCAGATTTAGAACTTCAGGTCTCGAAATCAATCATCTAAACGCACAAAACTTCGTGTGACAAGGGTGTTTTTTCTTCCATTCTTATCTCGCAAGTTCGATGACCAATTGAGCTCAAATTTTCAAGGTTTGTTATTTTATGCATATGTTGAGTTACACCAACTGCATGTGAAGGCTAGTCTTTGACAATTACCAATAGTGTCCACTGCCTTTAAAGTGGACTGGTGATTGTAAAATGAAGTAATGTATTATTAACAGTATCACATAAACACATACATACAAAACTTTGATCTTCACTGTTAGCAATGGCAAATTAAATTTTACTGAAATAAATATGTGCCTCCTTGTTCTTTGTGTTTCTACTATCGACCTTTAAGCATTGTGGAGACACACTCCCACTTATACATTAAACCACGCTCGAGTTGAGCAACCGCAGCGTGGTTTAAAGAAGAACCCTTTGACAATAAACACTTAAGATTTGATTAATATTTGATTATGCATGGATACGGAGCTAAATGATACAGTTTGTACGGAACCCGGCTGTGCGGTCCAGCGTGTGTTATTGTCGGGTAGTGCGTGTATAGACGGTGATTTACCAACCTTGCCTTGCCGGGCCTTCATTTGCCTTGTCTATCGATAAAAACCGATTTTTTTTTTTAGGCTGCTCCCCAATTTGTCGGAATCGAGCGGGGAAAGAAGTGCCAGCAGCTACCGAGGAAATTGAGAGAGATTCACGGTGTTGTTTCTCGTCTATTCCGTCTTAGCAAATACCTTGTACCGATGGTTTTAAAAAAAGTGTATGCCCTACACATTTTTTGACGTATAGGGCTGCCGTGACGCTCCAAAGGCCTTTTTCATACACAACGTCAACGTCTACCCTCACGGGTACCAAGGGTAAAGAGAAATGAACATTGGGTGCGTTCGTTTAGCTTCCCTGGGTCGACCCCGGACGAACGTGGGTAATTATCTGCACACGTTCGTCCTGGGAAAAAAAACCGTCACACACCGGGGTCGACCCAGGGAAGCTTAACGACTGCACCCAATGTAAACGTATCTTGGTTCATGAACGGGATTCGAGCCCACACCCCGGTTACTAAACCACCAGAACTTCGACGATGTAAACCGCTCAGACATGACACCTATACATCAATACATGCAAAGACAATGTTAATTAGATCAGCAAAAAATGTGTTGCGTTGGCTATTTTCGTGCATAGTTTAGTTGTCCTCCTTACGAGAGGAATTACCACAGACAAAGTGCAATTTAATAAACTGTTTAATATGACATAATTATTCTGTCTACGGTCTCAGTATAAAATATCACCAAGGGAACGTAGGAGTGGTTGTTCGGGCGAGGGGGGATGGGGGGGGGGGGGGGGGTGGGGGTGGTGGTACTCGCCTCGAGTAATTCATCGGCAAGCAACGTGTGTAGCGGATAAGTCCAAAGACTGGGTAGGGCTTTTTATAAGACAGAGCTTTTTGTATTCTAAATCTGTTTTTGTTATTGTAATATTATATAAAATAAATTTTGTAAAATTTTAACGACTGTGAGTAATGTCCCAGTATGCTACGATGATATTTTTAAATAAATAAACCATAAAAGAAATTCAAACAAGCTGAAACAAGCGTAAACCCCTTGACCTAAAAAGTTCAGCCAGTCTCGGTGAACCCACTGCACTAAAGCGTGTCAGTGGAATTACACATAGACATCGCTTCAAGTGCATCGTATACAATAACAACTCATACCTGAAGATCAAGGGATATGCATAGGCCACGGAGGAGGAAAAAAAATAGACTGATCGAGAATCAGGAATAGCTGAAACTGATTATGATCAACAAAAGGGAAATGCATCACCAGTCGAGCTGATGTCGAACCTCGCGTGTCAACACTTCTTGCGTTGCTCGGCATGCTCTAAATAATCATGACCTTTTAATCTTCCAGCGCCATTTTGACCAGGGAACGTCTTCTTCGAGACGTGTTTGGTAATTTTGTTCCTCTGTTGGTTCGTGTTTAATAAGACAGCTTGTGTCTTATTGCAAACTCGAACACTCGTGGTACACTTTTCTGTAGATTCTTACGATTCGATTAAGACTCTGCTAGGGTCGAAACGTAAGGACACTATGAACTATTTATTTGCATTTATATGATATTGTCTGATTTTTATTAACATGTTTGGTTCCTCTGAAATCAACTGTAAGCGTGTCTTAGTAATTTCAGTGACTGGATGCTTGAAGCCAAACAACACCAAAATAAAACATATTGGAGACAAGCTTAGACCAAATCGTTTTTATTTTATTTTATAAAAACGGATCATAAAAATTATGGTGCTCCTGTTGTTTTTGTTTTGGTTGATGTGATGTCAATGTTACTGCTGCTGCTGTTGTTGTTGTTGTTGTTGTTGTTGTTGTTGTTGTTGTTGTTGTTGGTGTTGCTGCTGGTGGTGTTCTTATATTAATGTACATTGTATTACACGAACAAGAAATATTTTGATCAAATGACACTGATTTTGTTTGTAGCTGACCAATTATAGTGCTCCGAATTAAACCCGTAATCGTGCCACCCATCTGCATATCATATAAGTTACTCTTGACAAAAAAAATGCTAAAAGGTAGATTTGAAATAAATAAAGACATAACAAATCAATAAATAAATTGTTTCATTAACTATCGAGTTTTGCTTACATATATCCAAATTGCTAGCGACCGGGCTCCTCGGCCTCCCAGACGCAAGTCGCCCTGGCCATGGATGTAGATACCACCTTCATGTATCCCGCACCCCCCCCCCCCCCTCCCTCCCCTCGTTCCCTCACCTCGTTCCCTCACCTCGTTCCCTGATAGAGTCACAGTCAGTTCACGTCCGTTGCCACTGGTTGCATGTCGCCGTAGACCGGAAGCCAACATCGATCCCAAACCAAGAAAGGTTGTGTCATCACTCAAATCAAACTGACCCCGCGTCCCCCTCCGTATTTAAAGGGTAAACCTTCACTCACGATTCCCTTTGATGTTGTCGATATTGATAGGGCCGCTAAGCACGAAGCTGCTAAGCATGAAATTTCTTTCGTGATAAAAACAGGATTACCAACCAAATGTTCATGTTGTTGCATATTGCTTGTTACTGGTGTTCAGCTGTTGTTTGCTTACCCTGACAACCACGTGGAAATTTGATTTGTAATCCTGTTTTTATCAAGGAAGAGATTTCATGCTAAGCATTTGTTGTTGTGCTTAGCAGCTCTATGAGATCGGGGTTAGGATACAAATTAAAGTTAGATAGTTACTAGCGTACTCTTGAAATTGGTACATTTTGCTTCAGTTATTTGCGACTGCATGGTTTGCTGAAAATTGTGGTCCAGCTTCAAACTATTTTAGAACAAGTTACTTAGAATCCGAATTTCAAATCAGTCATAAACTACGAAATAATAAACGTTTGTATATCTGTCTTAGGAATTGTAATTCTTTTTAATACACTATTGATTTTTTCTACTTCCTGATGCCTGTGGAATTTATGTTATTTTTATTCATGACAAAAAATTTTTGAATATCAATTTCCAGCTTCAGACTATTATTTTTAGACCAAGTTACTTAAAATCCGAATTTCAAACGAGTCATAAGCTACAAAATATTAAACTTTTGTACATATGTCTTAGGAATTGTAATTCTTTTTAATACACTATTGATTTGTTTTTACTTTCAGATTGATACGGTGGAATTAATGTTATTTTTATTCATGCAAACAGATGTTTTAATGTCAATTTAAGAGCAAGCATTGTTTGTGATGTCAAAAATAGTTTTGCACAACCATGTCAACCAGCTGGTTGACATAATAACACGCATGTACTCTGTGTCTCAAAATAACTATACACTTTTGAAATGGATGCTGAATCCAAATTATATGATTCTGGGGGAAAAGGTTTATGGATAACTCATGGAATCAACTTTCTTACGACACCAAAAAGTCTCAAAATAATTAATGCTTGGGTGAGCACTGCTCATTGAAGAAGAAGTAGCCGACGTCATGGGTTGAATTATGTAAGCTCCAAAGGACTTACCGCTCACAAATTGGAAGGTTTATTCCTGAGCAACCTAATTTTCATACCCTTAATACCAAACCTGTACTGCTTTGTGACTCTACCATGATATGTACTTTTTCTTAGCACCATTTAGACAACGAGTCAGCTAGCCTTTAATGCTATGTGACTCTAAGCATGAACTGATATTGTGCTTAGCACCATTTAGGGCAAGGAGTCAGCTAGCATAAACTGCTATTATTATGTCTCTAGCATAAAATAAACTTGTTTCATAAACAATTTAGACAAGAAGTCAGCTAGCCTGTATTGCAATGTGACTCTAGCATAAAATGAACTCGTGCTTAGCACCATTTAGACGAATAGTCAGCTAAGCCTGTTTTAAGTTTTTAATGGTCGCAAGAACATGTGCATTGATTTCATTGTTGTGCAGTGGCTATTGTACGAAGGCCGGTATTACATTGGTGCATTAAAGGTAATTGGGAACAAATTTAATATTGGCAAGCTAAAGGTCGGGGCATTTAAAGGAATTAGACTATAAGTCCCTTAAATGGTTGACTCCACACACTCAGTCAAAAGTGAAGGACATGACTCTTTTCCTCATAGTTAAGAGACTGATATTAGTATGCTAAATGTGGACAATAAATTGTATTTAATCTAATCGAGTGCACTCTAAATACTCCCGGGTCAGATTGACCTAAATTCAGAGAGCGTCCCGTTAAGCCTGACCTAACTATGGGTAAAGTTGACCCGGAAAATGGATTTAAAAGTGTGGTTTTGCCTGTAGGGTCTATGTCATTTTGAACCATCTATTTGTCATTCGATTAAATTCAATTAAATTCAATCAAAATGTTGTCCCAAAATGGTCAAAACGATGACCTAGATATGACCCAGCTAATGGGTCCCAAGTGGGATACCTCTTGGGTCAGGCAGGCACCGGGAAAATATGTATTGTTGACACTGATTCCAGGTCACGTTGACCCAGAATGGGTTAGGACCCCTTGAACTCGGAACCGAGTCAATTCTGACCAGGACACTGTATGGGCAGCATTGCACGGTATCGGCGCATATAGCAAGAGCACGTATGATGGACGTTGTCATGTTTAATGGACTATTTCCAAACTTAATCCTTTGCTGATAAGGACTGGGTACCAGTCCGGTCTTTAATCTCGTCTTAGAGGGCGCCCTACTCGAACTGACGTCATGTGCACACTGTGCAGCGTGTTGCCTTAAAAAATAAAGTGTATCTAGTTCTTCGCGGTTGAATCACGTTCGTTGACGCACACAGCGAGCAAGGAGAAGAAAGAGTGGTTGTCAAAATTGCTCCCAATCCTACATTCCATTCCTGCCGTTTTCGAAAGAAGGTTTTAGGTAAGTCAGTCAGTTGTTTCCAAATTGTGTACTTTTAAAGGCAGTGGACACTGTTGGTAAGTGTCAAAGACCAGTCTTCTCACTTGGTGTGACTCAACATTATGCATAAAATAACCAACCTGTGAAAATTTGAGATCAATTGGTCGTCGAGGTTGCGAGATAATAATAATGAAAGAAAAAACACCCTTGTTACACGAAGTTGTGTGCTTTCCGATGCTTGATTTCGAGACCTCATATTCTAAATCTTAGGTCTCGAAATCAAAGTCGTTGAAAATTACTACTTTCTCGAAAACTACGTCACTTCAGAGGGAGCCGTTTCTCACAATGTTTTATACCATCAACTGCTCCCCATTACTCGTTACCAAGTAAGGTTTTATGCTATTAATTTTGAGTATGTCCACTGCCTTTAACAGCAGGCCTCAATGGTGAACGTGGCTAAGTCTGGACTCTGTTTTGTTGTGCTCGAAGGAGAGCTTGGTGCACCCCTGCTATGATTGGTCTTTGATGTGTGTTTGAAAGCCCATGAATTACTGGAGGATTTTGGACAAAGCTACCTTGTACAAAAGGAAAATACTGAAGACTTCATGCGTGACAGAAGTTTTTTGAGGCATCTGAAAGCACACATTGTTCAACAAGGGTGATTCTCTTCATTGTTTTCTTGCAACTTTGCCTTCAAAGCGTCATCTATAAGTTTAGTTTGTTTCTCAAAACGCATAGGGACTTCTCTGTGATTGTGATATGCGCTCTATAAAAATGGTTCATTATTAGTAAAATACGGTGCCCATCAATCAAAGGTCACGGCTTTGTGGTACTGTCCAAAAAGACATAACAAAAATCCCCATATCACGGACTTTCTTGAGTTAAAAAGATGACACTCTCCATCGCGACCTTGGCATTTGCGGATTTTTTTTATATTATTTGATGAATGGGGGTCGGTAGTCGTGCGTTTACGTACGAGTATCAATGGACTATCAACAATGCTCTTAGCATTTCAAGCTGGTCTCATTGGATTTCTGTCCCCGATGCAGTTATTTTTCGATGGCTTGCTGACCTATGCATGAACAAACACAACAACAAACAATGGAGAATAATGCACTCGCATTGTTCTTAAAGGCAGTGGACACTACTGGTACTTACTCAAAATAATGATTAGTCAAAATCTTACTTGGTAACGAGTAATGGGGAGAGGTTGATAGTATTCAAGAAAGAAGCAATTTTCAACGAATTTGATTTCGAGACCTCAAATGACAAGGGTGTTTTTTCTTTCATTATTATCTCGCAATTTCGACGACCAATTGAGCTCAAATTTCGCAGGTTAGTTATTTTATGTTGAGATTCACCAAGTGAGAAGACCGGTCTTTGAAAATTATCAGTAGTGTTGAGTGTCTTTAATATTATTTTCAAATACAACATTGAGAATTTGTAATTATTAAAATACTGCAATACAATATCAATGTCAAATATCCAATTATCGAAAAAGCAACCATGGTATTCGCTGTAACAAATTTATGTAAAATGTCCAAACATCCAATATCAAAATAACTTTACTGGCATATTGTATGTTCGTGTACATGTACATACAACGTGCACATGAGGCAGAGAAAGACGTTCAGACATCATTGACCCTTTCGCGATATCGGGCACAGAACTATTTCACCTCAACACATGTTTTTTTCAAACTGCACTTTTGTAGCAACCTGCACAACAATTAGTCCAGACTGATTGTCTCCTTTACTCAAAGAGACAAACTCGCCCGCTTTAGAGTAACTACAATTGTAAAGTCTGTGATTAATTTATTTGAATTGGTAAAAAGAAATAAATAAAACACACGATTTTGTATTAGAGCGCAGTTGCCTTTTATGCTTTTAAACACACAGCGAAAAAAGGAGCACGCTTTACTTCACAAATTAATTTGCACGACATGTCCCGCCTCACCAACCGTGAGAAATCGCGTGAAATTGCTCGGTTAGACGAGAGTTGTCGCGCGGGAAATGTGTTGTGTAGTCGTTCTCTCCCGCCAAAAAATGTGGTCCTAAGCTAAGTGAGTATTAAAACGTTAGTCGTAGTCATTTCCCTTACCGCGCTAAGCGGATTAAGGATTTTCTGCGTGAGAGACTATAGGTGAGTCGGCAGTGCATTAGGACGTTGGGATCTCAGAACTTGATCGTTGATCTTGATTTGATTCTGTGTGTAGTGTTTTGGACCGCGAGGGTGGGAGTGGGGGAAGCCATGAATTGAGTGTTGAATTATTCATGATGTGTTGAAGCATAGCTGCTGCATCGGGCATTGGAAGAAATTGGTTTAGTCTTTTTAAGGGTGGGTCACAAATATAATACCCAGTTTATGCTTTTATATATAACAACAATGTTGTAATCTGATTTAATTCTGAGTGTTTAAACCATGAGTGGGGAGGGGGTGGGGGTGCTTGGTCGCGTCTTCAGTAATATTTCATGATAGCAAAGGCACTTAATAATTACTTCGTCGTTCGGATGGGACGTAAAGCAGTAAGTCCCGTGTGTTATCAAAGTACGAACCGACCCCAGTACACATTCGCCGCAAAGATAATGGGTTCGCTTTTGAAGTGTGGGATCACAGTTAAAGTATCCAGCTCGATGCTTGAAATTATTATTATTATTATTATTATTATGCTGCATTTACAAAATAATAAAACATGAACAAATAATTGACGCAATAACTACAAGTCATGTGTATTGAAATTTACCCGGATTATGGGCCCAAGCATGGGCCCGGCGGGACCTTTGAAAAACTCCTGGTCACGATGTTGTTTTTTCCCGGAAATTTTTAAAAAGACAAACTGTACACACAATTGCCTAACGACTTCACACGACACAAGCTTCCAGTGAACCATGTTCTTTTAAAGACACTTCGACACATTGGGCCAGATAAATAAAAACTAGCATTTGCTTTTACTAGTCTTTTACTTAAATCATTATAAATAAAAGTAAGCCTTAATATTGCTAGTAATTGGTCGAACTAGTAGGTAAAATCAATGCTTGAGGGACTCTTTTTATTGAGATGTCAATAAAACCGACATTTTACTATTACCTGATAGTTTCACAAGATACTGGGCCGTATAAAGGCCAGCATTAACAAAATGTCGATAAGTTTAAGATCAGGCATGAGAATTTGCTCAAATCTCTATAAATAATCTTTTACTGGAAAAACACCATGTACTTGAACGGATTAGTAAGTGGTCGGAGAAAAGCACAATAGCGGTGTATTCAGGAGTATAACAATAGAGGCATGGACTCGCTGATCAATAGCGATTAACTGAAATGCAGGCGGGGCAGTTTCCATTTAGTCAAAGTGGCTATGAGGAAACAGCCAGCCTCTCCACGCCAGCGCTCCCGAGATTGGTTCTTTTAGAGCAATTAAAGTACAGAACAAATTTATAAGTAACATTTGTAGTTGGATCATTAGGCCAAGGGAAAAATAACCCTTTAATACTGACGCGATACCGAGTCATATATGCAACACTGTTGTTCAAGTAAAATCTCAAGCTCCTCATGCAGTAGCTTGTAAAAATACAAGTAATTGCTACAGTTTTGTTAGTAAAATGTCGTTTTTATTTATATGTCTATAAGTGAAAGGTAGTCCAGCAAGCAAAATGTTCATGCCTGATCTTTTACTTTTCAGTCTTCTTGCTAATGCTGAACCTTTAACTTGATAAGTAATTGCTAGTTTTTGTTTATCCGGCCCATTGTCAAAGACCAGTATTCTCACTTGGTGTATTCTATCATTTTGCATAAAATAACAAACCTGTGAAAATTTGGAACCAATTGGTCATCGAAGTTGCAGGAGAACAGTGTGTGCTTTCAGATGGCCAATCAAAAGTTTCATGCCGGAAGTATTTTAAAACATTGGGTGAGAAGCTAGCTCTTTCTCAAAAAAACGTTACTTCAGAGAGAATCGTTTCTCACAATGTTTTATACTATAAACAGGCTGGGCTCTTCATTGCTCGTTACCAAGTAATTTTTTATGCTCACAATTTGTTTGAGTAATTCCAGTGCCTTCAAAGGAAAAGAACATTCTTGTTAATTTTCACACCTACGTCAATAATTGTTAAGATCCAATGCACAAGTCTCTTCGAATCCATCATTTATAAGTCCTCAGCGTCGACCATTGACAGTGACTCCAAGCGCGTGTATGAATGAAAATAAATGGTCCAAGCATCGATCCCTGGGGGAACATTTCGTGGAGAAAATGTACATTATAACCACTCACTCGAAGATATGACAGCATGCTAAAATGGATTAGATTTTTACGACAGGATTTAACAGTGTAACTATAATACCACCTGTTTGTTTGCGTGTATTTTTGTTTCAAATTAAAGGCGTCTGAAAGCGCACGCCTTGTGTGACAAGGTTGACAAAGGTTTTCTTCCATTGTTCTTTTGAAACTTCGATGACCACTTGAGTCCAAATTGTCCCAGGTTTGTTATTTTATGCATATGTTGAGATACACCAAGTGAAAAGACTGGTCTTTGACAATTACCAAATGAGTCCAGTGCATTTACATGTTTTGAAATAAATAAATAAATAAATAAATAAATAAAAATAACTAAATTGAAGAAAAACTGGATCCAAATCACGCGTCCTAAGTGAAAAGACTGGTCTTTGACAATAATAACTACAGGTGTCCAGTGCCTTTAACGATTTTGAAATAAATAACTAAACAAAGTAAACATAAATTGGATTCAAATCACGAGTCCCTTTAAATCCCAGCAAAATAATATTATCCCAACATCCCTCACAGAATCTTCGTTATCGATCAGAGAGTGTTAAATCGTGCGTGCATAGGACTGCGTGACACTAGATTTTATTCATATCCCGGGGCCACCTACTGGTATTATTCGACACTCATCCCTAGCCAACCGGAGAATAATATGGATAATCCCCAGCCCCCCCCCCCCCCCCCTGCGTATCATGGACAATGTAGACCAGAAATTAGAATTTACCCTGAGGCCCTCTAGTGTCGGGAAACGCGGCTTATAGACAATGTCAATATAACGATGAGAGCTAAGGAAAAATACACGATAGTGAAATCAAAGTGAGATTGTCAAGTAATGAAAATGATTCGCGAAACGGGCACAAACAAGACCCACTACGTTTTTTGTTTTGTTAATTTATCAGCTTTATCAAGCCGCTGTAAACAAATTATGTTTTGTTTGTTTTATTCAAACACGGGTGTATAGGCCTAGCTACTTCATTTAGGATGTAGGGAAATCACTGTAACAGAACAAAAACATTTCTTGCATGAACTTCTTGTCATGAGCATTAATGTTAGTTTCTATGAGAATAACCGATATCATTATTAAAAGTGTTAACAATAACAAAACAAAACAATTTTTTTTTTTAATTGTATTTTTTCATTTCGTGTGTAATTTTCTGACTGACATTTTGTTAATGCGTTCCCGGAGAGAGTGCACTTATAACTCAATAAACTATTATTATTATTAGCATAAAATCACACTTCCCTTTGAATTAACATAGCTTATGAGAAAGAGGTAATTTTCTCACTCAAACATCAAAAGATTTCAGGCCTGAAGTATTTTATTAAGCATCTGAAAGTACACACATTATTTTGTTGATTTATATGTTTGGATACACCAAGTGAGAATACTGGTCTTTGACAATTACCAAACGTGTCCTGCCAGTTCCTTTCAAAGGAAAGGCCTAGGAAAAATGCCACAGAAAAGAAAATTATGCCTGCATGATTTATATTTTGTATTCTTGCCATGTGGATCCGAACTGTATTAGTATTCCATTATAAGATATGACGTCATCTGAAATCATCTTCATGATGATTATCTGTCAAACGAATCAGGAAGTTGAGTTAAACAAAGACAAATCCCGTCAAAGAGAAGACAGTGAATCGTGCGTGCAGCGGCACTCAAATTACCCAAGATGAGTTCTGGATGGATAAATTAAACAACACAGCGCGTCAACATTGATGTTTCAAATACTCAGACAGGGAGGGCAGACGTAATATGTAGCCTGAAACATCTGACGTCACGCCTCGAGGCTCGTGCACAAGCCAATTGCATGTTTGATTTTACTATTGTCTGGTACAATGACGTGCTTGATCGCAAGTCACCACTTAACTTTGAATTCTTCAGACTATAGAGACAGTTGCTGCGCCACATGATTCGGGGCAAGCCGTTGCATGGTTACGTACGAGACGGCGAACACCCATACATAATTCTGAATGGGTGTGTATGACACAATGGTACCAGGGTCTGCTCATCCGGGTCTAATTTCGTTAAGCCTGTAAGCACAAACATTTGCTTAGCACGACATTTCTTCTTTAATACAAACAGAATTACCAACCAAATTTCAGCGTGATTTTCAGGATAAGCAAACAACAGCTGAATGCCAGTAAGCAATATGCAACAAATTAAAATTTGGTTGATAATCTTGTTTTTATCAAAGAAGAAATTTCATGCTAAGCAAATTTGTGTGCTTACAGACTTTATGAAATTGGGCCCAGGAGGTTGCTATCCAAAGAGGGTGGCCTCCAGTCTGCGTCAATCCACGTCCATAATCACCTTTCACCTACATAATTTCAAATGAAGATAAGGGAAGCACCACAACGAGTACGTTTTCGATACCGGACTTCAAACAGGCGGACGATGACTGACACTGAGCCTACCCCAATACCAACCCATAGTTTCGAAAAGGCCCACAGTGACGTCATTGTTTCGTACAGGTCTTGTATTTATCCCTTTTCACAACCAGTGATTTCATTCTAAAACAATGATTTCGTTGGATCCGGATTCCCGATAGGGCCTGACCAAATTTTGGGATAGTACAACCCGGAATGTGTTACAAGTTAACTCACAAATCGACGCAAAATCCGTCTTCATATACCCAAGAAATAGGTCAACCCCCCCCCCCCCTCCGTCACTCGTAATCTGGGTCAACTCTTGCACATTTTTTTCAAGTCAGATTATAAACTTAAGAAGACATACATTATTGCACAAAGAAACCCCCTCCCGGCCCCGAATATTCGACATTGTCTTTCAGCGAAGCCTTTTAAGATCCGTAGACCATTTTTCTGTTTCAAAGAAATGAAATCTTCGTGATTTAACCAGTTCGTGCAACACTACGAAATACACCACAATACTGCGTTTCTTTTCACTTATAGTTTAATCGAGCGAGAAGTGACTAAGTGAGCGTGCACGGCGAGATGACACGATTTCGCGTATACCAATTTTGTCGGCTGGTGATCGCAGAAATTTGTTGGAATATTTATTAAAGGCAGTGAACACTATTGGTAATTACTCAAAATAATTATTAGCATAAAAAACTTTGCTTGGTAAGGAGCACTGGAGAGCTCCTGATTGTATAAACATTGTGAGAAATGTTTTTTTTTTTCTGAAGAAACGTAGTTTTTGAGAAAGGTAATTTCTCACTCAAATTAAACTAAACCTGAAGCCCTTTTTAGGCATCTGAAAATACACGACATTCGTGCAACAAGGGTGTTTTTTTCTTTCTTTCAATTTTTTCTTGCAGCTTTGATGATCGATTCAGCCAAACTTTTCACAGATTTGATATTTCATGCACGTTGGGATACACCAAGTTAGAATACCAGTCTTTGACTATTACCAAACGTGTCCAGTGTCTTTAAGTCAGACAGTTGAAACATTGATTGTCAACCTCGATCCACCATTTAACTGCAGATCGCATAATCTCAGGGGATCGACTGACGAAACGAGAGACATTTATTAAAACTATAACAATATTCTAACATAAAAATAATTTAGGGTCCTTTTACCGAAACTGCATCTTCACAAATATCCAACGTGTAACAAAAACAATTTCCTGAATTGTTTTCTTTCTGAATCCGGTTACCCAATCTTATTGTATTTTTTACCTGCAGGAAATATCAAAACTGTATATTACATGTTATGAAAGCACCACTTCAACGTGCAAGCAAGCACGATGACATTATTTCGTGCACTCTTGAATTACTGTGTACCTTGCTGCAATGCTATATAGTCTAAACATAAACCATGTTTGGTTTACATTTGTACCCTTCAGACTGAAAATGTAATTTTAGTTAAAAACAACATTCGTGTGAGACTTTAGACAACTATTTATCACCCAGTAATCTACAAGTGCACAGTATAAGATATCAGGCACAGATGGAAGTTTGCATCGGGGATAAAGAGTAGAATTTTTGGTCGGGCCCATATACACTGATGTGTGTTAGCACTGTATACTTAGCACTTTCCCGAGCTCGATGAAAGGCATAATTACTCAGGTGGGATTCGAACCCACGACCCTTGCAATTCTAGAGCAGTGTCTTTCAAACTAGACTACAGAGGTTGCCCGGTAGCTAGATGCAGTTCGAACCCAACATTTTAATCGCGGGTACCGCAACGATTTGATAGGTGGAAAATTGCATCGGGGATTAAAGATACTATTTTGTGTTGTTACCCATACACACCGATGTGTGTTGGCACTGTATACTCCGTACTTTCCCGAGTCCTGTGGAAGGCATTTAACTCGGATGGGATTCGAACCCACAACCTTTGCAATTTTAGAGCAGTGTCTTGTTAACTAGACTACCGAGGTTGCCCGGTAGCTAGATGCAGCTCGAATCCTACATTTTAGCAGCAGGTACCGCAACGACTTGATGGGTGGAAAAATGCATCGGGGATTAAAGATATACGTTTTATTTCTACCCATACACACCGATGTGTGTTGGCACTGTATACTCCGTACATTCATGAGCTCTGTGAAAGGCATATTACTCGGGTGGGATTCGAACCCACAACCTTTGCAATTTTACAGCAGTGTCTTACAAACTCGTTTTTTGGTTTAACATTTACTCTTCCGTCATGAGGTTAACTGAAATTCGTACATTTTAAATAGTATAATAAACTAATATTTTAAATAAAATAATAAATAATGATAATATTGTTGTAATCCTTCCCCAGTGCTATGGGAAATGTTCCTTTTTGGAAGAAAACATGAAATCAATCAATTATTATTATTATTAACTTCCTTCTGTGAAATGCATACTACTTGGGTGGGATTCGAAATCCCAACCATGCAATTCTAGAGCAGTTACGTACCAACTGAAATAAATCATGTGTCATTATTATTAAATTAATTCCTTCTGTGGGATGCATATTACTTGGGTGTGATTGCAGTTCTAGAGCAGTGTCTTACCAACTCTCATTTTGTGTTTAATTTATCAGAATGGCATCACCAAGGGAAGACAAAACAGCGCTGGTTCCCCAAGACTCCTCGGATATCGAAGAGGGAGAGCTGGCTACCGGCCAAACCCACTCAACTGGTACCCGGTCTAGCAAGGCGAAATGTTGCAGCGGGTGCTGCCCGATGGCCAAGCGTTACATCGTCGCTGTACTAAGCTGTATAGGGTTCTGTATATCGTTTGGTATACGATGCAACTTGGGCGTGGCTATCGTGGACATGGTGAATAACAACACGGTTACCATCCACGGGGAGAAAGAAATACACGTAAGGATCACTGGTCACTGTCTTCTAATAAATGTTTATTATATAGGGTGCGTTCGTTAAGCTTCCCTGGGTCGACCCCGGTCTGCCCCGGTACGTTCGAATAGCTTTGACGGGGCTCACCCGGGTCAGCCCCCAGTGTCTTTGAAGAGCGGGTCACTTGAGGTGCATGCCGTCACCACGAGAGGGCGAGTGTGATCGTTCGATTAGCTCTTGTCAGGGGCTCACCCAAGTGAGAACTGCGGGGTCGACCCAGGGAAGCTCAGTTAAGGCGTGACATCTTCGTAATGTTGTTTATGAGTAAATCCGAGTAAGGCTTCAGGCATGACGCCTTTCTTAGGCATCTGAAAGTACACATTTCTACACAGCAAGGGATGTTTTTTTAGCAATGATTTTCTAGCATTTCGATGACCAATTTAGCCCAAATTTTCACAGGTTTGTTTTTAAAGTTTGATGCATATGTTGGGATACACCAATCGAGATTACCAGTCTTTGATAATTGCCAAGTGTCCAGGGGTGGATTTCACAAAGAGTTAGGACTAGTCTTATCTCGAGTTAGGACCAGTTACTCGTCCTAACTTAGGACTATCCATGCAACTTGTATATCTCCTAGGACTAGTCCTAAGTTAGGACTAGTCCTAACTAAGTTAGGACTAGTCCTAAGTTAGGACTAGTCCTTACTCTTTGTGAAATCGACCCCAGTGCCTTTAATTTGTGTTACATGTGACATGACCAATTTGTGAACATTCTATAATAGGCTTGTATTTTACACAGCACGGTAACAGCACAGTCACGTGATGTTAAAAAGCACTTCCCTTCATTACCGGCGTCAGAATTGAATTTGATTCCAGGTCCCAGGTGACCAGATCATTTTATGGGTCATACAAACCCAAAACGGGGTCAATACACGGACCGGAGACCGTGAAAATCCGGGTCAAGAGTTTTTAGAGTGTAAAACTCCATGTTGATACATTATTTTTGATTTCGTTTCAGTTCCGACAATTTGACTGGAGTCCTCGGATAGTGGGACTAATGCATAGCTCGTTCTTCTGGGGTTACATCGTAACCCAGGTGCCTGGTGGTTATCTCGCGTCTAGATTTCCAGCTAATAGGTAAGAATTGTAAAATGTTTTGTGTTGGTGCTTGGACACCAACACCACTACCCTTAACTAACACCAACAACAACACAAACAACAACAACAGCAACGATATCGACAGCGTTAGTGCCGGTGGAAGCATCAGCGTCTTTGACATTGACAGACACTTTGACAGTGACAACGACGGCGACTGCAGCAGCGACAGCAACAACGCCGACGACATCGACCAACGACATCAACAACAGCAGCGACAGCGACAGCAACAACGGCATTGACAGAAGCAATGAAAACAAACAAACCTGCCAACGAAAACATCATTTGGCATAACAGAACTGCCACTTAGCGCCCAATCATTCAATTTCACTCGTTAGAATTGTTGTTATCTCTTCTTCTTTCTTTCTCTGACAGAATTTTCTGCACTGCAATATTCTTGTCGTCCATTTTAAATCTCTTCATACCGTTAGCTTGTCACGTCCATTATTCCATGGTCATTTGTATCCGCGTATTACAGGGACTAATCGAGGTAAGTGTATTTTTGTTATAGGAACATTACATACTTTTTTTTTTTTTTTTGTGTGTGTGCTAATAAAACAGTTACTGGCAGTGTAAGCACTTTATGTAATCCACCATATACATAAACTGACAAACATGTAGAAGCTTGAGAACGAGCGGCGATCTGCCCCGAGCCATTTGACATAGCAACTGTATCTTTATTCTTAGGATTACACATTTAAGCGGTACATTGTGACTAGCAAGTTCCTGTAAAAGACCTTATTCAAATATAACTCGCAAATGACTTATTAAAGACACTGGACACTATTGGTAATTGTCAAACACCAGTCTTCTCACTTGGTGTATCTAAACATATGCATAAAATAACAAACCTGTGAAAATTTGAACTCAATTGGTCGTCGAAGTTGCGAGATAATTATGAAAGTCGTGTGCTTTCAGATGCTTGATTTTGAGACCTCAAAATCTAATTCTGAGGTCTTGAAATCAAATTCGTGGAAGATTACCCTTTTCTTCTCGAAAACTACGTCACTTCAAAGGGAGCCGTTTCCCAAAATGTTTTATACTATCAACAGCTCTCCATTAGTCGTTACCAAGTAAGGTTTTATGCTAACACTTATTTTGAGTAATTACTAATAATAACCAGTGCCTTTAAGCGGTACATTGTGACTAAGCAAGGCATTGTAAAAGACATTATTCAAATCTAACTCGCAAATGACTTATTAAAGAGGGGGACGCACGGGAAGTGTAGACTAACGCCGGCATGCGGGACACGAACGTTTTCAATTATAACGCATACGTGTTTGGAATAACCTCAGCACATAATAGGATAATTAGCCCCTAGTTTATGCTGTACTGATCCCCATCTCTGTTTGAGCAAATCAAAAAGTGAACCAGCAATAACAATGTGGATTTATAATGCACACTTCTCCAGAGCGCCTACACATGAAATAAACTAACTATTAATCAATTTGAAAAAAAGGATACTTGTAGTTAAATTAAACCAAATGGTTATAATTATTTGCAAACGACACCGAGCAAATGAACAAAATCATAATCTCCATGTATATGGTTGTAGCGCATAGCAAGCACCACTAAGTGAAATAGTTGACAACCTTTCAAAACCTTTCAAAATAATACTCAGTTTTCTTGATGCAAATTTAACATTAAAGGCAGTGGACACTATTGGTAATTACTCAAAATAGTTATTGCCATAAAACCTTTCTTGGTGACGAGTAATGGGGAGAGGTTGATGGTATAAAACATTGTGAGAAACAGCTCCCTCTGAAGTGCCATAGTTCGAGAAAGAAGTAATTTTCCATTTCATTATTATCTCGCAACTTCGACGACCAATTGAGCTAAAATTTTCATAGGTTTGTTATTTTATGCATATGTAGAGATACACCAACTGTGAAGGCTCGTCTTTGACAATTACCAATAGTGTGTAGTGTCTTTAAACTAATTGATATTTGGTCACCGACGTCTTAATGTTGCAATGACATCGATTATCAAATAAAGTGATTTACTTGAACATCAAATATTAATTCCTCAACCATTAAACAGTAAAACTGTCTCAGAAGGAGTGGTTCCTTTTGGGACATTTTATAATCAGTGAGCTGTCTGATTTAGGTCCAAAGTAATCACTGCGTTCCCTTGATGATTACGTCGCTGGTGCCCGGGTCTTTCATCACAATTACTCTCTCCACACTGTTTCGTTGATTTCCATTATTAGTCTGCACTCGGGCAGTAATCCTTTGAGTTATGAAAGCACTCGAAGGCATTATAGCCAGTCTAACTAATTGGCAAATGTCAGTATGATATTGGTTTGACGAACAGCTGTGATTATTTCATGTTTTGAGGATAAGGTATTTTCTTCGTCCCTTGATCCAAGAAAAACATAAGCACTTTCTTGGGTGAATTAGCAAAAGTTGCCTGGCGGTACTTGATTGTTTTTAATGTCCGCCATGGCTGCTTTCCTAATGTGTTTTATGATGCAGTCTTGCGCGAACTTAATTTTTGTTTATGTTTGATGGCGGTTCCGACAACTGCCGCTATAGTGAATTAAATTCACCGTCACTTAATAAGTCATTTGCGAATTAGATTTGAATAACTTCCTTGTCACAATGTACCGCTTTACTTGAATTCCTCAGACTATAGACACAGTTGCTTTGTCGAATGGTTCGGGGCAAGCTTTTGTATAGCAACCTCCAGATGAGCAGACCCTGGTAACATTGTGTCATACACATCCATTCAGAACTGTGTATGCGTGTTCACCGTCTCTTACGTAACTAAGCAAAGGCGCCCCCTAATCGTGTGACATAGCAAATGTCTCAGTCGATAGTCTGAGGAATTCAAATATATTTCGATCAAACACGTTGTACCAGACACTATTCAAATCTAACACGCAAATGGCTCAAATTGCTTTTTTTGACAACACAAGAGGGGGCTGGTTAGTTTCAATGGTTGGTGTCGAAGCACGTAATGAAGTTTACGAAGGGTACTAGGGTATGCTTCATTTCAAATAGTATTATCATTCTCCGTTAATGTAAAGAAGTGAAAATTTCACTCTCTTGTCCGAGTAGTGTCACTTTCACTCTTTTGAGAGTTAAAGTCAATTAGTGTCACTCTTTTTGAGTGAAAATGGACCGAAGTTCACTCTAAATCGAGTTGAATGTATCCGTCTTTCACTCTAAAAAGAGTTGCCCGCCATATGGCTCTTTGCAAGAGTAGTATGGCGGACAAAACGAGTGGTGCTCACTCTTTTATATTAAAGAGAGTTCGTTTCTGGAAGAGCTTGTTCAATTCTAGTAGCCGAGTCTGAAAAATACTGTAAAAATTTTACTGAAATTAGATGGACAATATTAATAATAATGTTGAACATTTCTAGTGCCCAATGTTTGTCAATGATGACACTCCTGGTACAAAAAAACAAGAACTCTGCTAACACACATTGACACAAAACAACCAAAAGTTTGGAGGCTGTGTGTTTTGAATTGGGAACAAGTATCTGCTTTTCTGAGTTGAAGTGGAACGCTGTTCCCGAGAGATGGCCCGGCATGTGAGGAGCAGCGGTCACCAAAAGAGTGCCAGCAACGTTTTAGTGAGAAATTGCGTGAACATTTTCATTGAATTTGTCAGAAATTGCGTGCACAACAGTGTTTAGATTAGTGTTGTGATCTTTGTGGTATTTAATTAAAACTAATACTTATGTCATTACTGTTTACCTCATTCCAGGGTGTCGAGTACCCAGCATGCCACGGGATGTGGAGTAAATGGGCCCCACCACTCGAAAGAAGTATGCTAGCGACCATCGCTTTCTCAGGTAATAAAAAAATCACATTATATTGGGTGCGTTCGTTTAGCTCCCCCGGGTCGACCCCGGTGTGTGGTTTTTTTCCAGGACGAACGTGTGCAGATAATTACCAACGTTCGTCCTGGGGAAAAAAAAAACGCCACACATCGGGGTCGACCCAGGGAAGCTAAACGAACGCACCCAATGAAGCATTGGCTCTTTTCTAAACCACAGCTTCGGCTACAGATTCAGCTCAGGCTAGCTTGGCCCCTCGGTTGGTTTGACAATTGCGCCCACAGGGCTTCAGACGAGATGATAGACTTGGATCCAAACCTGTAATCGTGGCTTTTAGTCTATCCGATAGCCAACACATTGGGTGCGTTCGTTTAGCTTCCCTGGGTCGACCTCGGTGTGTGGCGGTTTTTTTTTCCAGGACGAACGTGGGTAATCGTCTACACACGTTCGTCCTGGAAAAAAACCCGTCACACACCGGGGTCGACCCAGGGAAGCCAAACGAACGCACCCATAATCGACTCAAATAGCGCCCTCTTGCAGATTAACCTCCGTCATTAGCGGAGTTAGAGCATCTGCTAGCAAATCTTTCCAAATCTGCCCAAAGACACACAAATATGTTCCTGTTATTTTTTTCACACCCATACACCGATGTGCTTAAGCACTGTTAACACAGTACTTTCCCCGAGTCCTGTGGAAAAACAAGATTACAGGCATGGTACTTGGACGGGATTCGACCCACGACCGCAACAGTATGTTAAATTCGCCACGGGGTTAAAGAATAATATTGTTATTAGCTGTTCCGACTTACCGTCGGAACAGGTATTGTTTTCGTCGAGATTTTTATTATTAGCTGTTCCGACCTACCGTCGGAACAGGTATTGTTTTCGTCGAGATTTTTATTATTAGCTGTTCCGACCTACCGTCGGAACAGGTATTGTTTTCGTCAAGATTTTTATTATTTTTATTATTATTATTATTATTATTATTATTATTCTTTGTTTCCGCCTAAAAACCCATAGCGTTTGTACAGCGTTTTGTTTAGGCCCCTACTCCTAAAGTATTAGGATAAAATAGTTAAATCATATATCAAATTGAAGCTTAGAACCTAAGCTTTACTCTCATACAAAAGTGTAAAAATTCTTCATTAATTCACCACGTGGTCTTCATTTGAATTTTTAATTTGTAAACTTGATGCAGTCACTTTCATGTTATTGTGAAATATTCTCTTTGGTAAATGCCATACAGTATGTACCTATCATGAGTTGTGACTTCTTGAGATGAGTCTAGGCGTTTGAACATAACTGGATGCAGTCACTTCCATGTTATTGTTAAACATTCTCTATGGTAAATGCAATTCAGTATGTACCTATCATGAGTTGTGACTTCTTGAGAGGAGTCTACTCAAGTCTCTTTTTCTTGTTTTTCTACATACGTTCTGGACCACAGCGCAGTGTCTGTTTCTTCGTTTCCTAACCGAGTTCTGGACCAATATGCTTTGTACACGAAGGCTTAGGGTTTTCGTTTAACGAACGTGCGTATATAAATAGGGGTTTTTGACGACGACGACATACTATGGTGTCCACAGAATTACACTAAACTTAAACAGTTTGAAGATAATGACAGTTGAAAGCTTCCCTTAAAATATTACTTGCTGTGGTGTTGTAGTTTTTGAGAAATGAGTGAAAAAATGTCAAATTTAGACTCCGAGGTGGCGTTTTTTTTATCCCCCAAAATTATATTTTTTTTTTCTTTTTGTAGTATTTAAGTTAGATTATTATCTTTATATCGATAGTGTTGCCTTTTCTCTTTCTCAATTGTTAGCCCAACATAACATGTGTCCATGCATGACACGATGATGTTTGAAAAACACAGTAAGCGGAAAATGGTGATCGTAAGCGCAGAGTTTGGTGGTTAAGAGTTCTGTGAAATCAAATCGTACTAGATCAAACATCAAACCACCGACCCCCCAAAAATGTTAAAAATCGTAATTAATTAACCACGTGACCCATATTTGCATATTTAATTGGGAAATCTTTGTAGCACCATATCTCAAGAAGTAAACTGCCGTTTTTTAGACTGTTTGTAGTTAAAGACTCCTTGGGGATTGGAGATTAATTTTTAAAAACCGTGACCTCAAGTTGACCTCTACTTCCGGGTCAACCCAAAGTGTGGCAATATCGATTTTCAAACTGTTCTCAGTTAGAGACTCCTTGGGCATTGGAGATTAGCCTTAGGTTACCATGACCCCATGTCGACCTCTACTTCCGGGTCAACCGGAAGTGGCACGATAACTGAAGACACTATTCAACATTTTCAAACTTGTTTTCAGTTATAGACTCCTTGGTCATTTTAGCACATAATCCAAGCAAAGGAACACGGAACAGCTTTGTGTTTGTTCACAAACACCTAATGTCTAGTTATTAATGTTCTTACCCATACACCAATGTGTGTAAACACTGTATACCAGTACTCTCCCGAGTCCTATAAAAAAAGGGGGAAAAAAACCAAAGTATTATCCTCGATGGAAGTTTAACATAATCTAATTACTGTCATGTTGTTTGATCCCAGCCATGACGTCACATTAATACCCCACGTGGGTTTATAGCTTAATAACCTATGCGTACTGATAACTTTGGTATTTGATGGTATCTACAGGTTCCTATGCAGGTGCTGTATTTGGTATGCCGGTAGCCGGGTTATTGACAGAGTATGCTGGTTGGCCTGTTGTCTTCTATGTATTTGGTAAGTATTCACAAACGAGACCTTTTCACACTTACTCTAGCAGCCGGCCTGTTCACACCATGATCACTTACCCCCGGTCTGCCCCGGCAAATGTACATACCCCGGGGAATAGCTACCCCTGCACTGGAGTAGGGGTAAGCGATAAAAGCCTGGGGTATTATTGAAATGAACCTTGGTGTGAAAGAACGCTGGGGTAACCGTGGGCAAGTATGCAAGTCGACAGACAGAGAGGGACTGAAGGCCACTTCAAGGTGTGGGCTACAATTATTTTGTCCAGAGGCTGTTGCCACCTACTCCTAGGGCTGAAACAGGGTTACCCCTTTCATAGTCCATACGGATGTAGACCTGGGTATCATCAGTCCAAAGTCTGGCTGGTAGAGCAGAAAGCACTACCTCCACAATTTTTCGAACCCACACTCTGCTCATCAAACACCAGAGCTTGAATCCGCTGCTCTTTACCATGACACACCACTGTAACTATGAATGGTAAATCATTTGTTGAGCAATTTACAAAAGGTGAACACTGCCTTTAACCGTGACTTGTTTCTTTTACTTCAGGTGCCTGTGGTATAGTGTGGTTCTTCATTTTCATGTACTTTATTTACGAGAGGCCGAGCACCCACCCCACAATAACCCCCGAAGAGAAGTTGTACATCGAGGAGAGTATCGGTGAGAGTATGGGGATGTTGCCACAAAAGGTAGGTACTTGACACCACAAAAAGCCACAAGCAAAGCTTTGTGTTTTTGAGTTCAGTTCTCCGTTTGTTTTATTCGTTGTGAAAGCATATCACAAGCGCATCATATTCCAATTATGTAAAACTGGATCATCTCGCTGCTATAAAATCGATGATTACCAATCTGGCTAAAATACACAAATCACAAACGTAAGCCATTATTTTGATTTATCCATTAGTCTCGTTTTACCTTTGAACCATTACATATTATAGACCATCAAATCAGTGGTATTTGTATGAGCCCACGTTGTGGGTCAACACAAATCATCTTAACGTCCTTCAAATTTCAGTCACAACGTTTTCAGATCAACAACATGTGTACTACGCTTGTCAACGTACTTTTTTTTCTTCAAAAATGTACATTATGCTAATGAGCTTAAACATACTGACCGATAACATGGGTCTGTGTTGATCACGTTGCAGAGTAAATCTGGACGCAGCCGCGGTAGAGTCCGAGATGCGATAGAATATTTCATGTCTCACGTAAGTCTCATTTATTCTCGGTTCTTAGACGAGATTTGAGATTAAAGTGTTTCCCTAAGTGAAGTTTATAAACCAAACAGCCCAACTTGTATTGTACCCTCGCCGCGCTTCTTTAGTTTTAATAAACATTTCTTTCTTGGTTTTACTTTATTTGCCTGTAGCAAACTCCTTAACAAATTATAATATTATTGCCCGCATGAAGTTGTAAAATAATGAAAATTATGTTTTATTATGTTGTTAATTTTGACTGTAAACTGGTGACTATATGTTTTACCATCCATGTCATTTTGTCTCGCAAGTTTTTTTTCTGCGTCAATGCTATTATTATTGACATAATTTTGTGTTATGTTATTTTTTCCTAATCTTTATGTATCTGTGCACATTTGGACTACCCTTAATCGAAATTGCAAGAGAATAATAAAATTACAAAAAATTCCCTTATTGCATACATTTTATGTGTGCTTTCAAATACTTAAAGAGGCTTTTGGAATGAAGTCTTTTATACTTTAATTAGTGAGATATTACCTCTTTCAAAAGAAAAACTATGTTACTTCAGAGCGGGCCGTTTCTCACAATATTCTATACCATGAACTACCATCCTTTGCTCCAAGCAAGTGTTTTTTTGCTAACAACAATTATTTTGAGTAATTACCAATAGTGTCTTGTGCCTTTAAAGGGGTACTGTCGCCAAAATCAAAGTAGGTTTTTGGCTCTACATGAACAGAGGTCGTCACTAACCACCATAATAATTAAACGTGCACGCGTTAAAGGCTATCACTTGTTTATATTTCTTTTAAAGGATTTGGGTCCTTTTTTAAAATGTCCATAGATTTACATTAAACTTACAGGGTTTGAAGATAATGATAGGGGAAAACTTCCCTTCAAATATTACTTACTGAGGTGCTGTAGTTTTTGAGAAATGAGTAAAAATAATCATGAAAATATGTTTGTAAATGATTAAAATTATTTTCGTCTCATGAGACAAAAATTATTTTCATGACATTGTTTTTACTCATTTCCCAAAAACTACAGCACCTCAGTACGTACTATTTTCAGGGAAGCTTTCTACCATCATTATCTTCAAACTGTGTAAGTTTAGTGTACATCTGTGGACATTGTGTTTTTTGTCCTACAAAAAATAAATAGACCCAAGTCTTGTATAACTGCTGATTGTTATAATGTTCTTGTGTTGGCATAGTTTCTAGAGACGCCGTGGAGGAGCTTCTTTACGTCACTTCCGGTCTGGGCCATTATTGTAGCTAACTTCTGTCGTAGTTGGACGTTCTATCTTCTACTCACTGGTCAACCCTCCTACTTCGAGCAAGTATTTCATTACGAAATATCTGAGGTATTAATAACAAAAATAATAATAATAACAATAATATTGATATAAACGCACGTTTCTGACAACAAGGTACTAAAGGCGCTTAGTTTATACATGTTTTTTTTTTAAAGAGAGAGATAGGTTAATGAAGTTTTTGAATTCTGAGACCCAATTATGTAGCACCCTATAAGGGTTTACAAGGTGCTGCGGCTCATTCAGTAGCCACAGCCAGGAACACCGGGGCAAACCCCTTCTCTTTTTGATAAGTGCACTGGGTTCTTTTACGGCGTTAAACAACACACGGGACCAATGTCTATACGTCCCATCCGAAGGAAAAAACATCGTGGTTTAGTGTATTGCTACACACCAGAAGTGTCATGACTTGGACTCCAACCCACACTCTGCTTATCAGAAACACCAGTTGAATCCGTTGATCTTAACCGATCGGCCACGACAAGCAATAACGGCCTATATCATAAAACTTTGATTTTGTTTAAATGTGTTTCAGGTTGGTGTCGTATCAGCACTACCCCACCTCGTCATGGCTATCATAGTTCCTCTCGGAGGGCAGTTAGCAGATTTCCTCCGGCGGAACCAACTTATGTCAACCACCACAGTCAGGAAACTATTCAATTGTGGCGGTAAGTAAATCTCAATCAACCAATTAAACACTTATAATGTCACCTCGTCATTGCTCATGACGCCGTACAGAAAAGTCTTGTGAACATGTGAGACTTAAAAGCACACCACGGTGACAGAGCATTCACTGTTGCCGCTTCAAAACTGTTGAACACCATCCCTCCCAAAATTAAAAATGCTTTTTTCCTTTTACAAACATTAAAAACTGTTTTGAAGACTCGCTCGTTCAAAAAATGTAGTTACCCCATTCTAAAGCTTGTTAATCTATGTGAACTTGTTTAACTTTTTCATATTCATTTCTGCCTTTGTTCCTGTTGCATATATTTTGTGTAAATGTGTATATCTGTGTTTTGGTGTCGTTGCCCTGGTTTTATTGTCTTCAAGGACACCAGCAGTCAGCACCACATCACATACGCAGTGTTACGCGCGATATAAATATATATTATAACTGTAATGAATATGTATTTCTATATTTCTATTAATTTGTTTTTAGGTTTTGGAGGAGAAGCAATTTTCTTACTATTCACGGCGTATGCAAGAGGTAAAGAGATGGCAATATTTTGCATGTGTATTGCTGTAGGCTCGAGCGGCTTTGCAATTTCAGGTAAGTTAATATCGCATTCCCTGATTATTCCTATGTTTGTGTTGAGTTTCGCTCACTTACCCTTTCTAAAAAAGAAACTATGGGATCATCTGCTTACGATGGTCATGAATATTCAAAGTTTGAAGGCACTGAACACCTTTGGTAATTGTCAAAGACCAGTCTTCCCACTTGATGTATCCCAACATGTGCATGAAATAACAATCAGTGACATTAAGACTCAATTGATCATTGAAATTGCTAAAGAATATTTTTTTGAAAGAAAAAAAAAACACTCTTCTTGCCAAAATATGTGTGCGAATGCATATCAAAGGCTTCAGGCTTGAAGGTTTTCAATATTTGAGTTAGAAATTACCTCTTTCTAAAAAACTATGATACTTCAGAGCTGTTTCTCACATACTATCAACAGCTCCCCACCGCAAGTAAGGCTTTATGCTAACAACTATTTCGAATAAATACCAATACTGTCCAGTGCCTTTAAATAAGCCGTTGGTCTGACAGACAGCAAACACAGGCTAATGGGTTTACCTTTGGTAATTACTCAAAAATTATCGACCATAAAAACGTACTTGGTAAAGGGCAGTGGATAGCCATGATAGTTGAAAAAAACATTGTTATGAACTAAGACGAAACTATAAAAAAATAGTCAACTTGCGGGTACAACCATGTGTAAATCTCTTAGTGTGAGTGTTGGCTCTGAGGAGAGCCGGTTGGGTCTCGACGTTTCAAACAGTATACTCTGCTCGTCGTTGTTATGATAGAAATTCTTTGAAGTAATGTCGTTTTTAGAAGAGGTAAAGTTTGATTTTTCACTAAACAATGAGCTTGGCTGTTTAGCATAACATGAATATTAATGTAATGTCTCTGTCTCTTCCACCGTACAGGCTTCAATGTCAACCATCTAGACATAGCACCCAGATACGCTAGTATACTAATGGGTATATCCAATGCAGTAGGGACCTTAGCTGGGATGATATGCCCAGAAGTGACGTCATCACTAACTGTAAATAAGGTACGTGTGTGGAACCTCACCATAGGACGAAATCTAGCCCTAGCCTACCTCTAGAACCCTTACCCTTAGTAGTAACCTTAGCCGCCAAATGGAACCCAACTCTTGCCTAAAAGCATGGCCTTAGATGGGATGATATGCCCAGAAGTGACGTCATCACTTACTGTAATTTACGTACGTTTGTGGAACCTCGGTGTGTAGGCCAAGAACGAAATACAGCCCTAGCCTACTTCTGGAACCCTTACCCTCGACTAATAGTCAATTAGCCGCCAAATGGAACCCGCTCGTGCCTCAACTATTGCCTTAGCTTGGATGGTTATGTACGTGTGTGGAACCTCATTCAACGAAATATAGCCCTAGCTTACTAATAGTCACCTTAGCTTCACAATGAAACCTTAAGTATGCCTTAATTATGGCTTCGCTCGACTGTAAACCCTTACCATTATAAATATTTTTTGTCCCAAGATATGGCAAACTACTTCTGGTAGCGCCCTCTTTTGAGTTCTTCTCCTACAGCCCATGTTAATGTCCTCTATGGGGGACAAAATCTCCGGTGGACAGAATTCTCTGGTACACCAGCTCTTCTAAGGGCCACCACTATACTAGCCAAAAAGATTCCTAAAATCTGTCGCCGCAAACCTTACTTTTATTATAGGCTCTACTTAAATTTGTTCTCTTTCAAAACTTGTTTCCATCAGTCGGCAGACGATTGGGAGAAGGTGTTCCTAATTGCAGCCTGCGTCCATTTCACCGGTGTGCTATTCTACGGCATCTTCGCATCAGGCGAGAAGCAACCCTGGGCCACCCCAGCAACGAAGCCCGCCCTCACCGAGATAAACGGCACGGGACCGGGGACAGACATAGCCGGGATGGTCCATAAAGCCAAGGGGTATGGGGCGTTACAGGAGAGCGCCCTCTCGGGGGAGACGGTGCTGAATGGGGGTTTCACGCCTCAGAATAATGTGTATCCTGATATGAAGAAGGAGTTAGTGCAACCTCAGTCTTCGGAGGAGAGCAGGTACGAAGAAGATGAGTCTCCTTGATAGTCTTTAAGAATTATTATAAGATGTATACTTGTCTTAATAATGGCGTATTGTAGTGGGGTCCCTCTCTGGTTAAAGTGCTGAATTAACAAACAATTTTTAATGGTTCAACTTTTTGCAAAAAAAAAAATCTATATATCAAAATACTTAACACCGAAATAGAGTCAGTGAGCAATACAAATTATTTGTTGGTTTTACCCTTTTACACCGATGTGTGTTAACATTTTATACCCAGTACTTTCCCGAGCTGAGTGAAAACAAAAAATCACAGGCATATTACTCGGGTGGGATTCGAACCCAACGCCCCCGCCATTCGAGATCAGTGTCTCACCAACGAGCCACCGAGGTTGCTCAGTAGCTTAAGGCAGTTCGAATCCTATATTAAGCAGCGTGTTTAAAGACACTGGACACTTTTGGTAATTGTCAAAGACTAGTCTTCTCACTTGGTGTATCTCAACATATGCATAAAATAACAAACCTGTGAAAGTTTGAGCTCAATTGGTCGTCAAAGTTGCGAGATGATAATGAAACAAAGAACACCCTTGTCACACGAAGTTGTGTACGTTTAGATGGTTGATTTCGAAACCTCAGGTTCTAAATCTGAGGTCTCGAAATCAAATTCGTGGAAAATTACTTCTTTCTCGAAAACTATGGCACTTCAGAGGGAGCCGCTTCTCACAATGTGTTAAACCATCAACCTCTCCCCGTTACACGTCACCAAGTAAGGTTTTATGATAATAATTATTTTGAGTAGTTACAAATAGTGTCCACTGCCTTTAATGATGGAAGTTTGAATCGTTGAAAATTGTCATCATTGATTTATAAAGATAATATTATAATCAACGTTAAAAACGTGGTGAAGCGATATGTAACCTCATGCAAGACAAAGAACGTCATACTTAAATTATTGTTTAGTTTTGTATAATTGATTGAAAATCATTCGTCAGTCAATGTTGCAATATTATGAAAATAATATCATTATACATGTAGTTTTATTTTTTATGTGGATTCAGTCAAATACAGACGCCAAGTATTTGATTGATGGAGTTATAGTCTATTTCCCTAGCCTTGTGGTAAAATTAAAAAACCCAAGATATATATGTATATATAAACTAAAACTCTGTTTAGAGTTTGAACACAATATTGTACCCACTTTTCAAATAAAAAATGCTGTTGGAACCCACTCAAAGGTTTGTAGCATTCAAACACGCACAATGTTTTTTACAGGTGGGTATACAACTGATGCTTTTTAGACATGTGTTGGAGTTCCAAACACTGCTTCTACAGTGCAATTTTATGTGTTGTTTTCAAAGTTGTGCAAATTGTTTTGTAGAGTTGTTTGTTCATAAACACATTTAATTATTGGTAGGTGCTTGGACTTATAGCGGTCTCACACAAGTACAAATAACGATGGCAAACAGTACAAAACTTGAGAGGAGAAAATACATTTTCTTTTGCGTGTCTTTCTTAAGCTGTGGGATAATGGCGTCTACAGCTAGGAGCGAAGTCGATATATAACTGTTCGGTTTATTTTTGTACAACTCTCTCCAAATTATTACGCAGTCATCTCAGAGCACAATCGTAAAACAGTTCATTGTTTAAATTTGTCACAATTAAACAAAATGAGAATCTTCAACAACTGCGATATACCTTCATGGAATGTAACACGAACGGTGATTGGTCAGCATTGGGATTTAATCTACAATCTTGACCAATTACGACCGAATGGTGTCAAGGTTGTGATGCAACCAGTTCTGTGGTTGGTTGAATTTAAAACACTACGTTTTAAATAACAATGCCGTTAATTGAATCGAAGTTGTTGGCTACGGCTTCTAAGTAGCAGGAGTCATCCAAAGCCGAAGTCACTCATTGATCAAGTAATCACAGCGCAATTGTATAACGACCAACGTGATTGGCTGGTTGTGATCACACAAAACTGCTTTTTGACCAATGGCAAAGAAGATAACAGAAGTTGCTTTGTAACAACGAATACGATTGGCTAGTTCTGAGCAAGATGCGCGTATCCTAATCGTGTCACGGAGCAATAAAATACTAGTGCAGTTTTAGTCTATTGTAAATAATCTATCAAATTTAAAACGTCTTTTTGTTTGTCATGTACAAATGGAAAAAAGAGCAAGCGTTGTTTCAAACTGGGCAATAATAACTATATATCTATATGCTTGTGATGATAATTTATTTGTCTATAGAGTTTTACTTGTGTATTTTAAAGATCAGAATAATTTATTGGTGTGGGAATTTTATTCGGTGGATTGGAGAGCTTTCATTTTACGCGTAGATGGTTTTTAGCGAATTGTGTCCTGTCTCGTTTTGATTTTGGTATTGTGGACGAAAGACTAGTCTGGCCCATCATGTTAAGAAAGTCAAAAGATCTTGATCTGAGATGATAAGCATATAAAACACACTGGATTTACTGTGGTAATAGTTTCAAAACAGTATCGTGAATATATTTATTCATTACGGTGGAAGCAGCTACTTGTGCTATTATTAATAATTTGCAAAGTGCGGTTGTAGTGTCGGTCATTATTCTTCGTGTGTTTTTGTGTTAACTAGGCTCGTTTATGCAGAATATACTAAGTGATGAATGTATTGAAGGTAATAGGGTTATATACAACTAAACGATTTTTTATTTTGTGTGACCACAAGCACGAAACTCTATCATATTCTTACATTCGTCTGATTAAAATGAAAGTTGCATTTTCTTCTAACGGGGCTGTGCGGCACCCAAATGTAGCTCAAGTCCCAACAGTAGCAATGTAGTCTCAACCATGTACATCAATGTAGTATTGGATATGAATGTACCCGTATGTAATCCAACCTAAACTGTAGCCACGAACATGTACTTTAATGTAGCCCGGTGTGCATGAAATGGAACTCATTACCTTCGGGCGCTTTTGGGCTGTACATGTACGAAGAGAAAGGAGAAAAGAGAGGTAATCCGGGGCGCAGTGATGTCAAACTGTGGACTGTTGTACGGGATTGAATACGTTGGGCAACTGGAAGCCAGTGTAATCTTGAGAATTGGTTTAGGCTATAAAAAAGCGTTTGTTATGATACTGAAATTATTTTTTGGGAAAAAAAAAGCTAAAAGTAGAATGTCATGATTCCCAGAAGCATATACCAACATTGTGTGCTTTTTCTTTTTACTACGTGAACTTTTACGTTCCAACTTTTTGTAGAACCAATGTTTATTGACTCGAAGCAATGGATGACTATGTTAGTTCATGGAGTAAAAGAAAAACCACGCCATTTCGAGGGGATATTTCTTTTAAAATAAATGTTCTTTTTTAACATCTTTCTAAACTATGGGTGCGTTTGATTAGTTTGCTTGGTTATACCCGGCGATGCTCACTCTCGTGAGCCCCGACAAGAGCTAATAAGCTAATAGAACGATCACACTCGCCCTCTCGTGGTGACGGCATGCACCTCAGGTTACTCCAAGTGACCCACTCCACAAGCAGGACACTGGGGGCTGACCCGGGTGAGCCCCTGCAATGACGTCAAAGCTATTCACGTACCGGGGGCAGACTAGGGTCGATCCAGGGAAGCTAAATGAACGCTCCCATTATACCTCACAACGGACACATTTGTAGCCCAAAAGCGCCGAATCTACTGCAATGCGTCGAGATTTGGGCTACACTTAGGCGCACACACACGGTTTCGTGAAATTGGTGCTCAAAAGTATACTTTAATAGAAGTAAACCGTAATTCTGAATTTAAAATTATGTGACATTTTACTATACTGTATACTCAATATTTAATTAAATTTATATAAACCGTCATAAATTAGAATGACGTGTTAAGACAATAGACCATTGTTCCCCCAGTTGGCTGTAGATACGGTAAAATATGAGAGTGGTATATAGTAGAAATAATATAATAACCATTTGTACGTTACTATTGTCTGATATGAGATTGCAAACAAAAAATGTGGTATTTTTATTTCTCTTATGATTTTATTAATATTTTATTTCAGCGAATTGTATCTTTATTTTTGACCATGTTTGATCTTAGTAGACGAAATAATAAAATATATATATATATATACACGATTTTACCACTGAACTATTTGTTATTGTGTTGTCCTTTCTTGTTTTTGCGGCAGTGCAAAAAGAAAGGGTCTGGGAACGGGGAATTACCCTTTAAAAAAAAACAGTATTTTTTCCCCTAAATATTTGAACCAAAATTTGATTATAATGCTGGACTTAGCCTTATAATTTTTGTTTAGCCAAAATGAAATCAACACGAGTATAGGTTTTCTCAGTCGAATTCGGCAAATGAGCATTCAATATCATTTTCATGCGTTCGAATTAAAACTGTTTTACCTCTCCGGTTGTTACTGAATTTCAAATTCAGAATTTAGCCATTCAATTTCGTTTTGAGTCGAGTCAAATACCTTAAGCACTCTGTTCAATTTAGCGTATCGTCATTCCTTTTCGTGACACACACGCCTCAAGAAGCGTCTGCGAATTTGAATGCTGCTTTGATGAATTGTTAAATTGAATGGTTATTTTGTTAAATCGAATGACGCAACATTACATTTGACTAATCATAAAACGAAATCGAATGACCCTTTTCAGTAGCATTCGATTTCGCGCGAAATAGAATAGCTTGGTGGTTAAATTGGCTGCTGCTCATTCGCCGAAATTGACAGAGAAAACCTAAAGTATATTATTGTTTGTGATTTGCTCAGTTGTTGATAATTTTTGTTAACAAGCTGGACTGGCCCAAATTGCTTACTCTACTTCCCTTTTCACCCAAATTTGATTATAAAATTATTGAACAAATCTCTTTGAATTGTTTTACCAAAATTTGATTAAGATACTGGATGATGCCCTGTGTGTTTCCTTGTTTTCTTCAAATTTTTACCACAGGTTGATCAAAATTCTCGACTTACACCCTTGTGAATTTGTAAACCTTTGCCACAAATTAGTAAGTACTGCTGGGCTTACATTCCTTCTAAGTGAATGCTTTTATTTTTCGCCCAACATTTTATTTTAATGCTTGTGTGATTTGTTTTCAAATTTGTTTCAGTGTCTTTAACCGAAACATATTAAAATGCTGAACTCACCTTTTTTAATTATCCCATATTTTTTAGCCAAATCTTATAAAGCTTCTAGACTTACCCCTGGATTGTTTTCTTCATATTTTTTATTTTACCCAAATTGTATTTAGCCTTAAAGGCAGTGGACACTATAGGTAAATACTTAAAACAACTATTTGCATAAAACCTCACTTGGTGACGAGAGGTTGGTAGTATAAAACATTGTGGGAAACGACTCCCTCTGAAGTGATGTAGTTTTCGGGAAAGAAATAATTTTCCACGAATTTGATTTCGAGACCTTAGATTAAAAATTTGAGGTCTCGGAATCAAGCATCTGAAAGTACACAACTTCAACGACCAATTGAGCTCAAATTTTTACAGGTTTGTTATTTGATGCATATGTTGAGAAGTTAGAAGACTGATTTTTGACAATTACTAATAGTGTCCACTGCCTTTAATGCAGGACTATTTTTTGTTTATTTTTTTCTTTTACTCTATTTTTGATTAAAAAGTGCTGGCTATGCCCTCAAACAATATTATAATGCTGGACTCCCCCCCCCCCCACATGTGATAACTTCATTCTAACCGAACATTTATTAAACTACTGGACTAACACTTTATGATTTGTTCCAATTTATTCGCCCAATTTTGTTTAAAAAGCGCTGATCGCACACGCGAGCACAACGAGCGCCCTCTCTCATCAGAAACTACAAAATTGAAAAGGACTCTCTTCTCACAACCCATCCGGTAATATTCCACAATTATGTCAACAAAACCACCGAAAGATCGATCTGGGTGAGTAAACGTTTACTTATAACATTCGGAGAACACTTCCAAGTGTGAATAATGTTTTTTAAAAGTAGTAATATTAAATCAAACGTTAGGCTTGACTGTTATAAGGCGTTGCGGCGATTGTTAAATACACGGGGTGTCCAGTTTAGTTCCTGTGCAACAATGGGAATTCCTTAAAGGCAGTGGACATTCTTGGTAATATTGTTAAAGACCAGTCTTCTCACTTGGTGTACCTCAACATGTACATAAAATAACGAGTCTGTGAAAATTTGAGCTCAATTAATGTTGGAAGTTGCGAGATAACAATGAAAGAAAAAACATCATTGTCACACGAAGTAGTGTGCGTTTAGATTGTTGATTTCGAGACCTCAAATTCTAAACCTGAGGTCTCGAAACCAGATTCGTGGAACTTACTTCTTTCTCGAAAACTATGTCACTTCAGAGGGAGCTCTCGCAAATTTTTATACCATCAACCTCTCCTCATTGCTCCTCACCAGGTAAGGTTTAATTATAACAATTATTTTGAGTAATTATCAACAGTGTCCACTGCCTTTAAGTATGGATTTGTTGTCTTGTTTTTGTTGATACCGGACCTACACTTTGGTAAACATTAAACTGTGGCTTTGAGTAAAAACCTTAGCCCACAGACCATGTTAAGTCAGTTCCAATCATAGTAAATCTTAAAAGCCAAATCAGTACACGCAAATAATCTGCGCTTGCGTAAGCAGGGAATTCTGCGCTTACGTAAAACGTATGCTAAAGGCATGCGAACGGACAAAAACATGTTCAACATGCTTGAGGAAAATCATGGCAGTCACAAGCGCTTCAACATTCGTGCGTGCAAGGTATGTGGGACTACGTTTCAATTTTGAGATCTACTTCTGTTACATAACACAATGTATAGGCTAACGAGGTGCTGTGGTGCAATATGCTGCTAATCAAACCATAGTAAAATAGTACATTGCTCACTCGATGCGTTCTCAACTACACCTAATCAATGGCTAACCCTTTTTATATGCAAAGCTATTGACAAAATAGGGAAACAACTAATACCAGAAATATAAAGTTCAGTTGACAGAGCGCCGGGACTTTGCTCTATAGCCTGCCGGTTCAAGTCCCACCCTAGTCAGATTATTTTATTTAACCCCAAATAATTCATGTTTACTTTTGTTAACCTTTACTTTAAGCCAATGTGGGGTTCGCTGTATGTAACAAAAGCTTCTGCGAAATTGAATTTGATTGGATTGTTAAACTGAATTGTAATCTTGTTTTAAATTAAATGTCTTAAAACGCTTACACATTAAGATAAATTCATTCTTTCTTTCATTTTTTTTATTCGTACACCAATACAAGATAGAGGTACAATTGCAAAAATAGCGGTACACTTTTTTAGTAATAAGCAAGAATATCTGACTAAGCACAGATGTATAAGGGAATTGCAAGAATCAAGTTTGTCGAGTGCGTCCCCCCCCCCCCCCCCCCCCCCCCTTATTTAAACTTGTACTCGAAGTACAATCTACTTAAAGCACGGGGAAAAAAATAGTAATTACAATAAGCATATCACTTTACAAAATACAATGAGAAAACAAACTTGAAACTTGAATAAGTGTTTTATGAGCTTTCTTTTGCGTAAAAACAAAATGTTATAAACATTCGACCTTTGTACTTGCGGCGTCTTTGCCGAAAAATGGCGAACAGACAAAATAATGCTGACACCAAACAAACGGTTAAAATTGTGAACAAAGAATATCAATCGTAACATTTATATGGCACCATAGTTAACAGTCGTACAACATTCAACTCCATTGGTAGGGCCTTGTCATACGAGGCAACTGTTACAGGCAACTTGGAGTCAACCAACTGCAATGCATGCTGCAAGCGAACTTTGATAGCACATTATTGTTCAAACAATACCTTACAATCATAGAAAAAAAGTGAACATTCAATATGACTGCGCGTTTTTTCCTCAACAAAAGTGTAGCTAAACCTCTCTTTTGAACGTTCGACGTAGCCGATTCCGTCATCATGTGTTTCACTTGTTTGTTATGAATTGAGAGTTACCCCCTCGTGGACCACGCCCATCGGTAGATACTGCGGTACTGTTATGGGCAGTAGTTGCTTGAGTTCGGTCGGTAGAGGGCGCAATATTATTCCGTTTGGTCAAAACCGCTGCAACCTATTAGAAAAGAGAAACAAATATATATATTAAGCATAATGGGCTGGCTGGCGATGGGATCATAAGAGCAAGTCTGCCCCTACCCCCCCCCCCCAAGGGAACTGGGTGCCCAAATTAGGGACCTATATCCAGCAAAAGCTCGCTCGCAATGTCTTGTCCGTTCACGATAGCGCAAAATATCAACCCTTTCATGACTGTGTTTTAGCCAACCAGATTTCAGAATAGCAAGAGATGGTATACATGATGTGTTCTAATGCATCTACTCTTACTTGATCGTAGCCACCCCATTGTTTGTAAATCAAAATATCAAGTATGTCATATTTAGTAGCATCCCTCTGAAGCCACTGAAGTTCATAGAGTGTATGTTATATATTTAGTCAAACACCGTACCTACTCTCAATATACTTATTAATATTCATATTTTAGTCCATTTGTTATGCCCCAATTTCAAATTCCCCTCAATCATTAGCATTTGTATTGCTTTGTTGATTTTCTGCTGTGGAAATAATTTACTGATATGTAATATGTGTCTGAATTGAATTTAATAAAATTAATCGAACCTTTGGGAAGAACAGCATTGACAATGTGCCAGTGGTACAGAACATGATAAAACCAGCCAGGAGCGCGTAGGTGACGGAAACCGCATCAGTTACCATAATGGAGACAGGGACCACGACCACACAGCACATGCACGCGTTATAGATAGACAACCCCACGTAGTTACTGTCGTTAAGCCCAGATACGTTGATGTTTCTGTAAAGATCAAATACAAAATAAGATAAAGACAGAGTTAGCTGTTTCTTCTTATGTATATGGGATTAAACCGTTATGACCCAAATCCAATGTCTTTCCAATATGCATCAATTTGGTTCTAAACTTTGTTGGTTGAGGTTGAGCTCACTACAAGGGGAGGTTTTTCCATTTAAACAAAAATCTCAGATGAAAAAAAAAAAATTGTCCCGTAGTTCAACCTTTTCTTTACTTCTGTTTTTTAAAGCTTGACATTTTGACTTGGAATGGGTTGTCATGTTTCTGGAAAAGCTTGCTCTTAATGGATCTATGTACTTTTTTTTATGACAAAAAACACATTGTCCACAGATTTACATTAAACTTACCCCGTTTGAAGATAATGATAGTAGAAAGCGTACCTTAAAATATTACTTGCAGAGGTGCTGTAGTTTTTAAAGGGATGAGTAAAACAATGTCATGAAAATAGTTTTCGTCTCAGTGATCATGAGACGAAAATTATTTTAGCATGTAAAAACGTATTTCTATGACATTGTTTTACTCATTTCTCAAAAACTACAGCACCTCAGAAACTAATAACTTAAGGTATGCTTTCTACCATCATTATCTTCAAACTGAAAGTTTAATGTAAATCTGTGGACCTCGTGTTTTTGGTTACAAAAAGTACATCCTTTAGCAATTTTTAACAACTCGATCAAATCCCCTCATGTAGTATTATTGCTTCCAACCAGCAGTGGGCCAATTTACATCACAGGGCTCAACTTCACATCAAAATATATACGCACCTTGTTTGCCAAGCAAGGAAAGCACCGAACACCATGACGAACGCCTTGTATATCAAGAGGGCCATCAACCATATCACGTGATATGTTGAAGTACACTGTATAAAAACCTCTTCGTACCGTCTATATTTAGCTTGATCCTCTGGTGTCTAAAAATAGATAATAACAAATAAAAAATACATAGAGAATATTTCACACTCTCAGTAAGTCCAACCAACTAAAGACTTACCATTCTGCGAACTATTTCCAACCTTTTTCCGATCACGCCCTCTTTGAATCCTCCTCGTCCAACCTATGTTAAGTTCCAAAATGGCGGACAGATTTCTATGGGACAAAGGCTCTTTATAGACTCAATAATAAGGGACCAAAAATAGTTACCTGAGGAACCATTTTGATGACGACATCGATACGTTGCGGGTCGATGATCTCCCTTGGTACTAGGATCACTAGGTCGACCAATAGCAGCACACATACAATAGCCATAAGGTGGTGGTCCTTGATAACCTGTTAAGATATTCAGATAAAATATAATATCATATAGACTTGTACATACCCCGCTGATAGGCATCTTGCTTTACAAACCTGTGATTGCATTGGGTACAATGATTTAATTTGTTAAACGAGCAACACGTGAGAAGTTTGCCTAATGTCGGCAGTGTCATAACTCTAACTTCCACGTTCAAATACGTGAGTAGTTTTCCTAATTTCAGCAGAGTCCTCACCCTAAATTTCGCGTTCAAATACGTGAGTAGTTTGCCTAATTTCGGCATAGTCCTAACTCTAACTTTCGAGTTCAAATACGTGAGCAGCTTGCCTAAATTCGGCAGTGTCCTCACCCTAATTCCCACGTCCAAGTACGTGAATAGTTTGCCTAATTCCGGCAAATCACTTACTCTACCTTTCACTTTTGAATACGTGTATTGTTTGCCTACATTCGGCAAAGTCCTCACTCTAACTTCCACTTTCAAATATGTTAGTAGTTTGCCTCATTTCGGCAAGTCCTACCCCTAACTTTTACGTTCCAATACGTCATTAGTTTACTTATTTCGGTAGAGTCTTCTTTCACGTTGACATACGTGAATAGTTTGCCCTTTTTCGGCAAAGTCCTCACCATAACTTTCATGTTCAAACACGTCAGTGGTTTGCCTTATTTCGGCAGAGACCTAACTCTAAGTTCCACTTTTGTACGTGAGTAGTTTGACTTATTTCGGCAGATTTCTAACTCTAACTTTCACGTTCAACTATGTGAGTAGTTTGCCTAATTTCGGCAATGCCCCACCCTAACTTTCGCGTTCTTAAACGTGAGTAGTTGCCTTATTTCGGCATATTCCTCACTCTAACTTTCGCGTTCAAATACGGGAGTAGTTTGCCTAATTTCGGCATATTCCTCACTCTAACTTTCACGTTCACTACGTCATTAGTTTGCCTTATTTCGGCATATTCCTCACTCTAACTTTCGCGTTCAAATACGGGAGTAGTTTGACTAATTTCGGCATATTCCTCGCCCTAACTTTCACGTTCAAATTCGTGAGTAGTTTGCCTAATTTCGGCAAAGTGCCCACCCTAACTACACATTCAAATACGTCATTAGTTTACCTCATTTCGGCAAAGTCCCCACCCTAACTTCACATTCAAATACGTGATTTGTTTGCCTAATTTTGGCAGAGTCCCAACTCCAACTTTCACGTTGCCATAGTCGTGAGAGGTGTGCCTAATTTCCACCAAAAACGCCAGCCAAATTTAAATAATGAACCTTCTTCTTTGTCTTATTGTGGATGACGATGCTATAAACTCGCCACATCTTTGTGAACATTCCTCCGAATGCTAAGGTGAATGCTATAGAAAGCACCCATTCCCGTGCCTGTATCAAGGGAAGAAAAAGAAGGAGAAACTTAAGGATAACAACTTAGAATTAAGTGATATTTATATTATACTTGACGAATAAACCATTCAATTCAGTTTAATTATAATAATTCTAATAACAATAGTGTCCGCCCGGACACATTTGCAAATGCAGTTGTGTCCGCCTGTGGTCGACGGAACACGATCGCCTTTTTTACAAGCTTAGTGCATGTTATGAATGACATGGGAAATGTTCGCCATTTAGGTTTTTCGCTGCAGTCATAAAATACGTGAATATTCATGCTGCATATACGTAGGCTAAGTGCACGCTTGTACGCGCGCACTTACATGTACATTCATGTACATGTCCGCCGGACGGTTTTTGCATAGCCCCGGTTACGATTGCATATGCAAAAGTGTCCGGGGCATACATAATTGCATGGCGGACACAATTGCATCTGACACCGGCATTTATTTTGGTTGTATGGTTTCTGACTTGCACCTCGAACAAAGATATCGACACAATAGAGTGACCGCCAACAAAGGACTAAATAGCTCAGGTGGTTGAGCACTGGCACGTTAATCCGGAGGTCATTGGTTAAAATCCCATTCTAGTTTATGTTTCTGTTTACTCATTGACAAACAATACAACTCTTTAAGCTAAGGAATAGCTTGTTGGACTGAGCAAGTTAGAGCCGAGCAGAGGGTTATGTCTATACATTTGAAGAGCCAAACATTCCTCTGACTCAATGACATGTGGCCGACCAGAGAAAGTGGCTCATTTGTTATGCAAATGAGGTCGTTACTCGGGCGCGCTGTTCAAAAGAGCAATGGTAGTGCTATGTTGTACAGTGCTACGTGTATGGAACATGACTGCTTTGAGCTCTTCGTTGCCGGTTTTGGATGTCGCGTTCTGGATAAACCTCTTTGCATTTTCAACTTTAAAAACAACAGAGTTATTACCCTTGTAACTACTGACATTGACACTTTCGTTTCTACATCTGACTGGAACTCAAAAGAATGAGCTTTTAGAGATTTTGTGCATAGCTGTCAGCCATGGGGCATTGTTTGTTTAGTACCATACGCTGGCTACGGGTCAACAGTGAAAGGATCCGGGAAAGCTTCCATGCCTCCTTCAGTGTACGCGATATCCAGCGTGTGGTATGAAAAAAAAATGCGGCCAGGGGATGATAATAGTTGAATAATTTGCAACGAGTCAGAGAGCCCAAAGGAACGGGAACACCACCAGCCCGGGTAGAGCGTCCAAGCCAAGCCAGTGGATAGCTTCATTGATGTGGAGATGTTTCAAGATCAAGAATTTGTCTAAAGGATGTGATTGGAGGGAAAGATACCGGGCAGAATTCAGTGCTGACTTTGACTTTCTAGAAACCTTTTGCAAGAACGTCCTTGGAATATTGGAATATATATTGTGTGTTTTGTCTATGGATCTATGACGTCAAAGGTAAACAGCAAGTGGCTGAAAGAATTGAACGGTAAGCGAAGACCTAACCAAACTTTATTCCCTATAACATGCAGGATTTTATCATTGTTTTTCCTTTAAAGGATGTTCAGTTTTATGTTGATGGGGTATTCTTGAATTTTCAAAGGTCTTTAAAGAAACATACTGTCTACAGCGGTTTTTGTGTGCTAGCATTATTCGGTCGAAGCCTTGCAGTGATGCTTTAAGATTGGTCAAATGTGTTCGTCATCAGTGTTTTCCTCGGTTTGAAGCTGAAGTCATATTGTCATATCTTAATTTATAAATTGATACTTAATTTATTTCTGACCTTGCATATATTCAAGAGATTCTGCTCTCCACTGACTATGGCTTCATCTATTCCCATTACGATAACGCCAGCGTAGGCTAGGACTAGACCCGCGGCTACAACGTTGTTTAGTCTCGGGCTGGACATCTTCACCTCTCTGATGAAAGGGTGAAATGTTTTTGTAATTACCGGTGTGTTGTAACTTGCTAGTCGATGTACTTTAGTCAATAAGTCAAATAAGCTAAGCAAATAAACATGCAAACCAGAATAAGGTTAACAGCCCAAATACAATGTCACACAATGTACAATTTGTGACTCATGCACTTCTCATTATTGCTAAGCAGCGATTTTTAAGCAGCATTTTCTGCTTAAGAAGCTCTATAAAATTGGGACATGGCGATATTTGTAGTCCTTCCTTCGGATGGGACGTGAAGACATTGGTCCCGAGTGTTGTGTATAATGCACGTAAAATAGTTAACCTAGTGCACTTTTACTGAGTAGAGAAGGGGTTCGCCTTTCCTCGCCTTCCTCCTTTTTGACCCCGGTTCAAATCACACCGGGGCATTTTTTAGAATTGGGGCTTTAGTCCATGTGTGACTGTTTGGGTTTTCCCTTAACCGATTCACCGGGGTTTACCTCCCACATCTAAAACTGAAGCTACCTTCTATCTGTTCTCTCAATTTGGTTATTGGCAAGCATCTATATACATTGTGAACGTTTTAGGATTAAATTATCACCAGAAAGAAAATGACCTGAAATTACAAACGCCCCATGGGGCTTACATTTATGTTAATATACAAAGTATAAACAAATTATAAAATAATTGTTATAATAATTGCTCGGCGTGCAAATGCCCCTGTATGACCCATTACCTGTGTTTCCTTTTGACGAAGTTGAAGACGACAAAACAGATTGCGAGTAAACAACCTAGCCCAGCAATAATACATGACGTCATGAAAACCCCGGGTTCAATGACCTGGTTCAATTGAATCGTAACAGTGTTGTCCGAATCGAATGGAGGCCGTCCATCTGCAGGCAAGAAATAAAGGAGAACAATACACAATAATCTGTGACACCAAATAAGGATAGTATTAATGCAGAATTGTAAAGTGCTACCATCCGCTAAAATGCGCCAAATACGCTCGTCCATGACACACAAACAGTTGCAAGAAAAGGAACACCAAAAAATTATATGAATGTTTATGGCCATTGGACCCTTTCGGTACAGAAAAAAAAAATTCACAGATTTACAAATAATTTACAGGGTTTACAGAAGGTAATGGTGAAAGACTTCTCTTGAAATATTAGTCCATGAAATGCTTTACTTTTTGAGAAAACGGTAAAACAATATAAATTCTCGTTAGCGAGAATTACGGATTTATTTTAAACACATGTCATGACACGGCGAAACGTGCGGAAACAAGGGTGGGTTTTCCCGTTATTTTCCCCCGAGTCCGATGACCGATTGAGCCTAAATTTTCACAGGTTTGTTGTTTTATATGTAAGTTGTGATACACGAAGTGTGGGACTTGGACAATACTGTTTACCGAAAGTGTATAATAGCTTTAAGCTCAAAAAATGTTCTATTTTTTTCCCAGGGCCACCAATTGGAAATTAAAAGGAATGTCATGCCCTTTGTGTTTTTTTTACCCGAGCATATTTAAATGACGCCATGCAAACGTTTTTCAGTGTATCCGAGTGTTTACGAATGACCATCGTGCATATGATCTCTTTTGTAACTAGGCACTGTATATTATAGACGTCATTAATACGTCAGGTACGCTTTCAAGGCTCTAATATTCTGGAGCTGTATTATAATATTACCATTTTAAATATTGTTATTCCTTCAATAATTCCACTACCTTAAACTCACCACTTTGATACCAGATCTTTTCTGTTTCTATCAACCACGTGATGTTGGTATTCTTCTCGTACGTTCCAATCACAACCTCGTCCCCATCTGTTTATCAAAAGAAACAAACATGTTTTACCCACTCCAATGTGTGGTTAGCCATATCAGTACTTTCACGAGCTCTGTGAACAAAAATCACAGGCACGGGTTGGAATCGAACCCATGATCTTTACATACATACAACTAAATATTTATAAAGCGTCTTTACATCAAGATCAAAGCCCTGGAAAGAGCAAGACTAATAGAACTATAAATACAACAAATTACATCTGATACAAGTGAGTTTTGAGAGATTTGTTTATCAAAGGCAAAGAGTAACAATTGTTGATGCATACTGGGAGGTTGTTCGATATTCGCGGAGCAATAAAGGAGAAAGTCCGGTTGTGAGCAGATGAGAGTGTTCTGATGGTTGGGTGTTCGGTTAGGCGTGTGTTGTCAGAAGCTGATCGCAAGCTTGAGCGTGGCGGTTGGTAGAGAGCAAGGCAAGATGATAAGTAGCCTGGTGCTATTCCTTGAAGACCTTTGCATTTATGGAGCAGTGTCATACCAACTGGATACATATTATGTTGTATATTGATATTATACCAATCTATATAAACTCCTCTCAATACATGATACTTTATAAAACAAAAAATCTTACCTCGATTCTGTTCGATGAGGAATAACCCAATCCTGTCACCCCTCTCAGAAAAACTAACCGGTCCCTGGAACACAACAAAAAGTTTACTTCAGAAATGTTTGTTTACATGAATTATGTTTAAGGAACACGTTGCCTTGGATCGGTCGAGTTGATCTTTGAAAAGCGTTTGTTATAAAATGCATGATTATAAGGACATTTTAAAAGTAGAATATAATGATCCACACAAGTATCACTCGAAATTGCGTGGTTTCGAGGTATAAGGAAAACCGTGCAATTTCGAGGCATGTTTGTGTGGATCATTGTATTCTACTTTTACAACATCTTTCTACCCATATACATTTTATAACAAATGGTTACAAACGCTTTTCAAAGACCAACTCGACCGATCCAAGGCAAAGTGTCCCTTTAACAATAATAGAGGTAAACAACGTGTTCATTGCACCCTCACCCACCACTTCTTAGTGTCTTTTTACTCAATACAATGCATGTTTTAAGCTATTATAAAGGATTTGTATAAAATCTGTCAGAAATGTCACAGGCAGTATTTAAGACTATACATGGATGAAAACAAACTGTGAAAATCCGTTGGGCTTAATTGGGCTGAATCCGTTATGCGAGTCGGGAGAAGATAGTAATAAACCATGCACAATGTCCAGCATGAACATTCTGTTCTTAATTTTGATTGTATAACAACTGAAATCAGCTGTTGTGTATTCTAGATTTTTAGATAGAGTTTTCTCGGGTTTTTCCTTCATTTTTAGAGAAAATATTTGACATACAAATTCCTCTTGTATAAACTTTATAGTCACTAAACTTTCAGACCAAATTTAAACGAATGTTTGTGTCATTGCCACGCATGTTTAAACTTGTATTATACAAATAATATAAATATATGGTTATTTCTTGTACATAAAGCTCACCGAAACTCCGTTAAACTGAACCCTTCCAATTTGCTTTTCAAAGATGGCCGCCATTTCAACATCCCCGTAGACGTACGACTCCAGTCGTTTAGGTGCCAGTTCGTCCATTGAGCTGTTCAAACCCAATGCTAAAGCCCACATCCCATCATGGGCGTTTGCTGCAACGTCTTGTCCATCTAGACCAATGGTTAGGTTTGTGGCGTCATAAATGTAGTCTCTGAACTCTTGAGGGGTCTGTTATCAGAACATGGACAATGATTTTAGCAATTTTTACATTTTGTTTTGTATCAAAAGAAGAGCATTTTGTAATGAAATAAGAGCTGGAAATAAAGCCTAAAAGAAGAAAAAAAGAAAAAAACGGTCCACACAAATATCCCTCAAAATTGCGTGGTTTTCTTTTTACTTATATTTTGAAAACCATATTTTTCTCATGACAAATGCTTTTATAGCCAGAAGCATCCAATCTAAGGAAAATCTGTTCCTTCAACCCAATCATGTTTGTTTAAACATTAATTTCATAAACTTTTTACAGGGAACTTATGGTATAGTATAATAACACAACACAATGAGATTGCGCAACACTATCATTTCCAATCACCTATTTTTTGCTGCATATGGGCAATTCTCGAATATTGGAGATCATTAGGTAGTACCCCCCCCCCCATTTTTACTCTTTGGTCCCTTTCTCAACACCGATCTTAAATTACCATCTCTGGCTCCAAGATGTTATTAGCACGACCCACTCTTCCCGTGTACATTTGTACAAAGGAAAAGCTGGATTTTGAGCTTTAAAACATAAACATGATGAAGTCACGATCACCTTGCATATGTAGGTGACAGTACTAGACTAGTGATAAGTCCTCCCGGACTCAAACTGCATGATTCATTGTGTTTGTTTGTACGGGGATCAAAACCAGGTAAGATGGTTTGTAAGTTAATACTGATTGGAGATTCCTTTTAAAACCAAAATAGTTTTTTTTTGCGAAAGACACCTTCACGGTGTTTGATGAGAAAGAGAAGTCGTCATTATCTCTTAGAATCCACCGTTCTCATCTCTGAAAATAATATATGCTTGGTCAATAGCGCGGCAGGAGATAACCAATATATCGTGGACACAAACTATATCGTGACACTGGAGAGAGGTGATTGTCCGGTGATTGCGGTTCATGAACTGTAAAGCTGATTGTAGAAATTTGTTTTGGATGGATCGATAATGAGCAGTTGTTGAGGGTGGTCGGGGTTGGCTTTTTGACAGAAGAGGTGGGACACGGCGGCATGAATTTGGAAGATATGTGTCGATTTGGGGCAATTGGTGTGCAAGGGGTTGGGAATGGGCGCGACTTTTTCTGGCAAGTGTTTTGTCGGATGGGTGGTTGGGACTTAACTCAAGTCATACCCCATCAACCGGATAGAAGGAGGGTTTATAAATCTGGCGAGAAGGGGAAAGGGGCATTTAGTATAGGATGGGGGGGGGGGGGGTTGGGCTGACAGCTCGGAGGTATTTGCAGGGGATGGGTGGGGTGGGGGAGGGTGGTGCACTATGATGAATTTGCCGGAGAAGAGGTATAAGTATAATTAAATGGTGGGGGTAAGAGGCAATTGATCTATTGACGAGGGAAATTGTTCGAGTCGGGTCACCAACAGCATGACCCCACTTTGGCTTTGGCCGTGACTATATAAACTCATAACCATATACACCAACATCTGATTTCAAGAAACGCTAGGATTAATCATGAACTCAAGTTAGGACGAGTATTAACTCGTCCTAACTTGGGATGGGTTCGATGCGCCCTTACGTATAATGGTTACAGAACTTAACTCGTGAAACAAACATCAGGGCTTTTGGTTTGAAGTAATGTTTTTACCTGACCGGTAACAGTCGTTGCATCTTCTCGACCGTTCATACTCCATGTTACTGTCATATACCCCCCAGCTGATTCTCGTATCTGACTGCTGTTGCATCCAAAGTGTTCAGAGGGAGAACCTTTGCCCCACCATCGGGGTGTATAGTACCCGATTAGTATCCATTGGTACTTTGGCCCGTACAGCCCCAACCGAAAAGCCTAAAATGGTGAGATTAAAGACCAAAGTTACAAGCAGTGGACACTTTTAGTAATTACTCGAAATAATTGATAGCGCAAAAACTTTTGGTAACGAGCAATGGAGAGCTGGTGATATTATAAAACATTGTAAAAAAAACGGCTCCCTATGAAGACACGTAGTTTTTTTTTAGAAAGAAGTAATTTCTAACTAAAACTATTTGACATGAATTTGAGACCTCAGCTGAGCTCAATTTTGTCGTCGGGGTTTCGAGGGAACAATGGAAGACCAACACCCTTGTCACATAAGTTGTGTGCTTTAAGATGCTTGAATTTGAGACCTCAGTCGAGGCCTTAATTTCAATCCAAATATTTTAGTGAGAAATTACTTCTCTCTCAAAAACTACGTTACTTCAGAGGGAGCCGTTTCTCACACGTTGTATTACCATCAACAGCTCTCTATAATGCTCGTTACAAAGTAAGTTTTAATGCTAAAATTTATTTTAAGCAGTTGCCCATAGTGTCCAGTGCCTTTAAGCCAAAGTTTGCAAAACGTCCACATTGACCTAATATCCAAACTGTATGGAGTAAAACACCAATTTCATCAAACAATTTTTACCATAGAAGCATTGTTGTGCACAGACTTCAATCAAATCTAGGCCTAATCAACTAAAAGCTTTGAAAAATAGAATTACCGAGTTCAAAAACAGCAAAAATTTTAATCCGATGGTTGCAAATCTTATTGATTTTATAAAGACACAAAGAAGAGCATTGTGTGGTTTTCTTGGTAATATCAAAAGAAGATAAATTACTTAAACGAATTAAGAAGACCTTTTATCCAAAACCTTGATCAAAGAAGGCGTTTATCTTAATACAAAATTGTAATCCCAGTAATCTGCATTAGGGTAGGGATCCACACAGGAGCATTTTGAAGACCCCGAAAACCAATTTCATAAATATTTATAACAATTAATAAATGTAACATACGGAGTGGATCCCATGACAATTTTCATTGTCTACCCCTACCCATTAGTAACCACAGGATACTCTTTTCAGAACTGTAAGTAGTCAACTGAAGTACGAGATCTACTCGGCTATAGTTTAAATTATAGCAAGACAAGTTCTCAAAGAACAAATCTACACAGAAGTAGATTTAATCACCGTGTACTAAATATAAATTGATACATTGTTTTGGTATACATTTACCAGTTTGAGAATCAACCTCTATCAAACTAGGCATTTTTTTCAATACACTTTTCTAATTTTCATTTAGGGACCTTGTGGATTTGATGATATTTTTTTACCGAAACATGGAGTAGGCCTAAACAACTTTTATTTAGGAAAAAAAATAAAGTAACATTGAAAACCTGTGGGTACAATCATGTGTACATCTCATGTGTGTGAGTGTTGGCTCTGAGAAGAGCCGGTCTTGTCTCGACGTTTCGAACAGTTAACTCTGCTCGTCTTCAGGAGAGCTCGTAAATATTCTCGTGAAGATGGGCAGAGTATACCGCAAGTTTATTATTTATTTTTCAGTTTCTTCATATTTTCCCACGCCATGCAACAGCTTTTAACAATAACAACCTTTGTCTTTACTTACTGCACAGAAGACCTTGCGAGCAGTTGACTCGTAGAAATTCCCAACGATAATTCTGACATCCTTGTCCTAAAAACAAATGCAGACATCTTAAAGATCTACTAAGAAACAACTAAAAATAGCTACGTAAAAAAAAACAGAAGCACCTGTGACTAATAATTGTTTGGAGGGGTTTAACAGTAAAATTGGTAAAAGGGTATGCTTTTGTGGAAGTTCGGTGAAGTTTTCTATTTGTAAAGATAGACTGCATATATATATAAAAAAAAAAAACAGTTAAACAAAAACAAAACAGTCAACCCCCGACCTCCTAAATAAAATGTATAAAATAAAAATAAAATAAATGCATAACACACCCAACATACCTAAACAAACAACTTAATAAAAACACCATTCAAAACTTGTCTTTTTTGTGATTATTTCAAAATTATCAAAACTGAATACGTTAATCTCCTCAAAGAGTGCGGATGGTTGCATGTCTTAAAATATATACATATATGTAAACTAAAATATTATAGATAAACGCAGCAAACGGTAGACACAAATATCGACTACCTCGTCCTCGGTTACAACACGACTTCCTCGGTTACCCCGAAACGTTATCTTTATCTGAGGCCGAACTTTCATAACATTCTGTTAACCTTTACAGATTAAATAAAACAACTTGCTAAGAACCACAAAGCCTGTTTCTCCGTGCCTTATTAGTAGGGACTTGTCGTTTTCGACGACGGATGGTTCTGCGACGGTAAAGATGACATTTGGCGTCATCTGCGCATGCGTCGGCTTTGAGGACGGTCGTCCCTCAATTTCTACGACAGTACTTGGGATGGATCTTCGTTGTGCTGAAAACGACAACGTTTAGCTGAACAACCGTCGCAGAACCATTCGTCGTCGAAAACGAAAAGTCCCTATACTAATAACACATCGACAACATCCCAGCTGCCACATCTGGATGAAACTTACAATAGCAATTAAGACGAATAAAATAAGTCCTGGCATGATATTGCTCTAGCTCGCAACGGTAATTGGATTCATTTAGAATGTCTCTGTGCCAATCACATTAGAAAACCATACGTATGCCTGTTTGGATCATTTTTGCATCAGTGCCTTTATATTCTCCTTTTGTTTTACTTTTTTGTTTTACCTAAGGCACTGGACACCATTTTTAGTAATTTTCAAAGACTAGTCTTCTCATTTGATTTATTTCAACATACCCATAATAACAAACCTGTGAAATTTTGACTCAATTGGTCGTCGAAGTCAGTGCTTTGAGATGCTTGGATTCGAGGCCTGAGCTGATGTCTTGAAATCAAATTCAAATATTTCAGTGAGAAGGTGCTTCTTTCTCGAAAACTACGTTACTTCAAAGGGAGCCGTTTCTAAAAATGTTTCATTCTATCAACAGCTCTCCATTGCTGGTACAAAGTAAGTGTTTATGCTAACAATTATTTTGAGTAATAACAAATAGTATTCACCGCTTTAAGACAAATAATAGATAAAAAACAGGGACAATTTAACTCGAGATCATAACGGAAATTAAACCTATTTCTCGGAGGTTGTCCAAAAACTTCCATGAAGGTTAGACTTGTTCAGCCGTTACTGAACCTGAATGTTTTAATTAAAATACAACATTGCTGAAAGGTTAAGCCAACCAAGAACAAATCACCCGTCATAACAGACACCACGGGACAGCCATTGCTAACCGAAGCGTGTAGATAATAAATGGTTCATTAAGTTGCGTTCAACCAATTTTAGAATTAAAAAAACGTTAAAAATTGGAGTCGAATAGAAAGGCAATTTTAATCATGACCTTCGTGCAAACAGTTTTTCTTCGCTTCAAAAGATTGTTCACTCATGGAAAGTCAATACTTAATTTTGTTTTGACACGAATGGTCTACTACTAGACACTGAACAACCTTGTTTATAAAATACATCAAACCCGCCTACGCACGGGTAGACATAGACATTATGACAGGGGTACTGTAATGACGTCGCTACGGTACAACAGACTAACCTCGTACTCAGACGTTGTAGCAGTTGCAGTGGCATTGAAGATAAATTAGCTAACTTAATACAGCAGTCAAAACCAACAACCACCTAACAAGAGAATCAAACAGACAAAATACAACAACCCAAAAAAACAACAACTGCGAACCAAAACCAAAAACCCAACAAGAGAAATCAACAGTCAAAATAGAACGACCAAAAACAACAACCATTATCCAAAACTGATAAGAATGACAAACAGCAACCAACAACCATGGATGAAGAACAACCTAACACGTAGTCAACATCTTCAACTGGAGCCACATTTCATAGCGCTAAGCACAACATGCCGGTAAGCATAACAAATTCACACTTACCAGAAAAATAATAATAATTATAATCGAAGTCTTGTATAGCGCCGGTATTCGCCAATGCAGGTGCTCATGGCGCTTGCTCAAAAACAATTGCACCCTAAGTCAGCTTAGCTCCAGGTGCACTGCTCGCGATATCTAATAGTTATGCTTTGTGGTCAAATTCACATGTCCATATCTAATAAGGTTACAAGCCAACTACCATGTCGCAGGGAAGACCGGTATCCTGCCCATTTCTGCTTAGTAGGACATTTCCAAGCTGTATGTTGTTTGCCTAAGCAGCTCTATGAAATTGGGCCCCGACGTCATCACCCTGAATATACTTGTAATGTATATGACAGTACTTGCCAATATCATGAGCGCTGTATTAAAGCTAGGCAGCAAACATCTGCTCATTAACATAAACATTAACATAATGCATGCATGAATAAATTACCATGCGTAATGCTGTAGGTACATTGTATGCTATGGGGCTGAATGGCAGCCGCATGTGACGTCAGAGTTAGGGGTAACTACCCAAACCTTATCATACAACATCCCTAAATGACGTCTCGATACCAGACTCAGAGTGACGTACCAAGACGTCTGAATGTGTACTTATGTGCTTACCTGTAGACGTTGTACAGCCTCCATTGGATCTTCGTTGAAGCTTTCGGCAGCTATGATCGAAAAGTTAGGGTCTGCTTCTAGTATCTTCTGAAGCTTGTTCGTGACCTGTGAAATTCAGATAGGTTACAATATTAGAGTATTTTAAAATCAATATTCCGAAAAGGCGAAACTATAAAGTATTATTTTTATCTAATGGCAGAAAATTTGCATCGGGGATAAAGCAAAATATTGAACTTGTGGTTAAACCACCAAATACACCGGTGTGTGTTAACACTGTATACGCAGTAGTTTTCCATCAGCATGACCCCCCCCCCCCCCCCCCCCATTAAAACATAAATAAATAATCCGTTAAATGTCCACATGTTTACGTTAATGTGATTGGTGTTAGTACATGATGGAAACCATTTGAAAGGTTTGGAAAACATTAAATTCTACGAATTCTTATTTGCGGGACACTCGCTTTGCAGCACGGGTATTAACCTTTTTTTTTAGTGGACACAGTTATGACGACTGACTTTGAAAAACATTGAAGGTTTGGGAAACATTTTGCAAACTGCTTATTGTATAGCGCCGTTGAGCCACACAGTGAACCTTTCAAATAGATAAGTGTTTCTGCTGTCTGGAAATTGATGTTGTAACTTTGAAGCGTTTTTATAAAAGAGCATGGCTGTAGGAATTAGCTTAAGTACCACTTGTACATGAAGGGTACTTAAAGCAATTATACACTTTCGGTACAGAAAAAAAGTTCACAGATGTACGAATAATTTAAAAGGTTTACAGAAGGTAATGGTGAAAGACTTCTCTTTTGGAGAAAACATTAAAACAATATCAACTCTCGATAGCGAGATTTACGGATTTATTTCAAACACATGTCATGACACGGCGAAACGTGGGGAAACAAGGGTAGGTTTTCCCGATTTTTACTCCCGACTCTGATGACCAATTGAGCCTAATTTTTTACAGGTTTGTTATTTCATATATAAGTTGTGATACACGAAGTGTGGGCCTTGGACAACACTGTTTACCGAAAGTGTTTGTGGCTTTAACCAGGCAGGTTTTTCTTGATAAAATTTACATTAAGGAACCTATAAAAAAAAATGCAGATTGGCAAATTCATCAAAATTAATTTGAATTTAGAAAGATGCATGGTCAAAATTTATTTAAAGACCAATTACGTTTCGATCAGGTTGAATTAGTTCTGAGAAGGATGTTTGAAGTTTCTTGATAAGTAAAAGGCATTCTAAACATGATCGGAAGTTTGGATAAGTATGATGGAAAATTACCATGGCAAGGTTTTATGGATATAATTTAAATTACAAATCTAGGCAAATTAATCAAAATAACCTCACTTTAATGACGTCTGAGGGGAGAGCGAATTTCCTTTGAGGGTGAATATTTTATCAAAAAAAGCTTTTATTAATGGATGGTTGAGTTTTCTAATCATTGAAAGATGCAAAAAATTATGAGGATAATTTAAATTACGAATCGTAAAAAAAATGTTGATTGGCAAATTGATCAAAAAGGGCCTCCTTTTAATGACGTCTAATAGAGCGAATTTATTGTTAAAGGGAATGCACACGTTTGGTAGTTTAGTCAAAACAAATATTAACTTAAAAACTGACTAAGTAACGAGCATTGGAGAGCTGTTGATAGTATAAAACATTGTGAGAAACGGCTTCCTCTGAAGTAATGTAGTTTTTGAGAAAGAGGTAATTTCTCACTAAAATAATAAAAGACTTCAAGCTAGAAGTATTTTATTCCTATCTGAAAACACACAAATTCGTCCAACAAGGGTGTTTTTTCCTTCATCATTTTCTCGCAACTTCGATGACCGATTGAGCCCAAATTTTCACAGGCTTGTTATTTTATGCTTATGATGGTATACACCAAGTGAAAAGACTGGTCTTTGATAATTACCAAACGTGTACATTCCCTTTAAGTTAGCATGAAAAGATACGTCAAGAAAAGCCTTCACTTGATGCTTGATTTTCTAATCATTGAAATTTGCCAACAAAACTATGCAGATTATTTTATATTACAAATCTAAAAAAAAAAAAAGAAGAAATGCAGATTTACAAACTAATCATCATTGCCTCCCTATAACTATGACATCTGAGAGAGTTATTTCCATTTTAATCCACCGGTAGTTAGCATTGGAAAGATACGTCAAGAAACTTAAGCCTCCATAAACGGATGGTTGATGTGTATGAACATTGCAAATTGCCAACAAATGATGAAAATTATTTGCAAACTAATCAAAATGGCCTCTCTAACTATTATATATGAGAGAGTGATTTTCTTTTTTTATTGACTGGTAGTAAAGGAAGTGATACGTCAATATTAACCTTCATTTTTTATGGTTGATTTTCATAATCATTGAAAATTGCAAACAAATCATATTTTGGGGAAGATTTGCAAATTGTAAAAAAATGGTCTCCCTTACAAAGACATCCGAGTGGGCGATTTGGGTTTTTTTCTTTTTATTTCACGTAGTAGTAAACGTAGCGATACGTCAATATTAGTTCTCATTTGCGGATGGTTGATTTTGCACAGTACTTGAAAGTTTTCAGCAAAATTAACTTCAAAAAAATAATAGAGGGGGTACAAATGATCTTTAATGATTGTTTGTCGTGGCACGATCTGTCTAGTAGCTCGGCCTCAAAGTTCTGATTAGAGTGTAGGTTCGGGTAGCTATTAGCGTCATAATTAAAGACACGTGTCGAGAGCGGGTTTTGACACGTGTGGCCTTATTTTAGGCAGGAAATCTAACTCTACAAATTAATGACCGTGGAAACTTTTTAAGGAGCACTGAAGAGCTGTTCGTGGTGTAATACTTCGAAATAGAGTTTGTTCTTCTGATCAGATTGTTTGGGAGATTTCTCGGTTATGAAAAGAACTGTCCTGCTGTTTGACTATTACCTGCGGAAGGTATAGGAAATTTGCTGGTGCTACTATAAATTTAGTTTATGATCGTTATTAATTGCACTGCCGCTGAGTGAGTTTGTAAACTGGTGTCAACGTTATACCCGGGCGGAAGGTATAGAAAATTGGCTAGGACTACTACTTTAGCATCGATATTAACTGCACTGCAGGAAACATGCTGGCAATATTTCCCTTTTAAATGTGCCTGATTTTTCTTACCCCTGCGTGTGGTTCTCTGGTCTCATGTAGCGTGGAGATCTTTGACCATCCAAACTGCCGGAACATCTCGAGTTGAACCGGGGAGAATTCATCGGCCGAGGCGATGGTTCGAAAGAAGTACGGGTACATGGAGCGTTGAGACAACTCGACCGCAGACGAGGCAAAGGCCATCTAGAATAAAAAATAATGTTTCTCTTGGAAATAATATAATCAGGAGCAGTATTTAAAACAAAAACCTAGTGGAGAAAGTTTAAAAAGCAAGCACGCAGACAAAAAGAAGAAGCATAATTTCCGGATACCATCTCTCCATGTGGAAATTTGGTTATAACCCTGTGTTTGTCAAGGAAGACATTTCATGCTAAGCAGTTATTTTGTGCTTAGCAGCTCTGTGAAATTTGACCCAGGAAGTACAATACAGATTAGACTTGCACAGTCCTTTAACTACAATCTAATCATCGTCTTCAGTCCGTCCTTAAAAGCAAATGATCACTTTGACCTCCCAAACAATAATGACGCAAATAATGGCACAGTTTTGAATTCCCAATGGTTCTTCTCAGACAATAAGTCTGCCCACACTGTAAGCTCTCCTTCGTCTAATAGAAAGATTGTACATGTATTTCTAGTTGTTTAGATGACAATCATTGTGGCCTCATTTCTAACACGTAAGCTTATTATGTTGTATGCATGGTCACCCCAAACAAGGCTTAAAACAACCATGTGTTTGGGGCTTCGACAAAAATATTTATCCATGGTAAAGCTGGCCTCATTTCTAACACGTAAGATTATTCAAGTGTATGCGTGGTCGCCACAAACAAGGCTTAAATCAACTTTTGGTTTGGGGCTACAAGAAAGAAAAACAAATGTATTGTGAAAAAAACAAATAAGGGGACCTGAAATGAGGAATTGATAAAGAAGTTTGCATGCACAATAAAAAGCACAACTCTCTACATTTCGATATTAGTATACAGTTTTCGAAGGGGGGGGGGAGGCGTGGGGGTGAAAATGTGGTGCACTGTTATTTTTGAAACTTCAGATGAAAGCACGCAGTGCGATTGATTGATTCAAAATAGCCGTTAAACATAGTGCACTTATGGTTTGATTGGCTGCATATTGCGTCACAGCACATTGTAAACCATTACATTGTGCTAAAGGATAAGGTCTCAAAATTCAAATGTAGTCCCACATCTTGCAGGAAACACTGTATGTTAGAGCGCCAGGAGCGTCAGCGAGTGACGGACATGTGCGCTTCATAAGAAGCCACTATTATTTTGAAGTATTATCATCACACCTATTCTGTCAAACATTACTTACTTGCGTTAAAGCCCATAAGGAGGTTACGCCAGTCAAGTCCTGGGTGACTGTCGATAAAAGCTCTCCAATGACGGCAATCTTAACTGGTTGACTGTAGTAAAGATCGAATAAGGCGGTCATGCCCACTGCGCTCGATGCCTGTAAATATCAGAACAGAGTGTATTGTTTGAAGCTTCGCATTGTGTTGATTAATGAAGAACAATGGGTGCGTTCGTTTAGCTTCCCTGGGGTGGATTTCCCTGGGGTGGATAGCTCATTACATCAATGGACAATTTGAATGCTCTTGACATATGTATGAAAAAATACTCGCTGGTATAATCAATTAAAACAATGATCTAGTGAAATACATTAAAAACACAACAAAATAATAACGGATAATTATCAAAAACAAGAAGGGGTTCGCCTTGGTGTTCCTGGTTTGATTTGCAGCATATTGGACCACAGCATCTTAGGGGCAGATCTCACAATTCAAACTTAGTCCCACTATACCTTGCAGGAAAAAAGAAGCGCCTTGAATGTCACTTTGTGACGGATATGCTTGCAATAAAAGAAGCACCAAAGAAGCTTACAAGCGACCATGACATTTACAGTTTGGTGTAATGGTTCATGCCGAAATTGTAAGATATCTTGTCAATGCATTAGGTATGGTTTCGTATTGTTCAATTCAATGGTTTTGTATTGTTCAGTTATTTTTTTATTTTTGTTTACGGAAACCGTGCTTTAATTCACTGTCACGCGCGTTGTACCGAAAAAGTTGTTTTCGGTACAACGCTTTAAAGGATTACGTTGCCTTGGATCGGACGAGTTGGTCTATACAAAGCGTTTGAAACCGTTTGTTTTGAAATGATTATGGTTAGAAAGATGTTTTAAAAGTAGAATATAATGATCCACACAAGTATCACTCAAAATTGCACGGTTTTCATTATACGTCGCGAACTAAGACGGTCGGCCATTTATGGGAGTCAAAAATTTGACTCCCATAAATGGCCGACCGTGTTAGTCGACGAGGTAAAAAGAAAACCACGCAATTTCGAGGCATATTTGTGTTGATCATTGTATTCTACTTTTACAACATCTTTCTAACCATACCGATTTTATAACAAATGGTTACAGAACGCTTTTCAAGGACCAACTCGACCGATCCAAGGCAACGTAATCCTTTAAGTCACTCACTCAACTATCTCCCGCTCAAAACCGAAGTTTTAAGTGAAAATGCTTTCAGTGCAGCTGGGTCACTGATTTTGAACATTTTTTCTATCTGGAATATTAATTTATTTCTACTTGGTGAAGCTCTTAACTTTCAAGGAGACGTAGGAAACCAATTTTCGATTTTTATTTTTTATTTTTTTTGTCGTTCCAGTAGACGATCAGAGCATACTTATCGACGACGAGTTGAAACCAACGGTTCTTTTCAGAACCACCCAACTCATAGTCATAATACATGGTGTTACTGCAAACCTTTCCATACCGTGTTTCCACCATGCAAAGCTTCAAATCCTATTTAATTTCGTCTGGTCATGATGGGTCAATTAAAGCTGGAGTGGTTTTATGTTACAGGTAAATAACTAGATTTGGGGACACATTTCTTTTTCGTAGGGTTTGAACAACGGACAGGCGTTCCCAGCAACCGATTTTATGAACAGCTAAGATTAATTCTATCTCGAGTTGGTCGAGTAACTCGTCCCAACTTAGAATGGGTTCAATGCATCCTAGATGGTTAAGGAACTTAACTCAACCTAAGTCCACATATTATTATCCAAAGTTAGGACGAGTAACTCGCCCTAACTTAGAATGGGTTCAATGTGTTCTAATGTCTTCGGATACGGAACTTTAAAAAACATTACAGAATTAGTTTTGCTAGCAAGAAGTTGTTGGCAGTGTAAGCACTTTAGGTAATCCACCATATACATAAACTGACAAACCTGTAGAAGTTTGAGATCGATCGTCCATCTGGGTCACGAGAGAATAGTGAAAAAAAAAAAGATAACACATTTTGCATTGCATCGATGCCAAAACAAACATGAATAAAACGCTCACTGAGCGATAAACTCCAAACGCGAAATAAGATTATTGTTTGTTTCTCATCAAATATGACATTTAAGACAAAAGCATTTCAAGGGATGTTTTCTACTATCATGATAATTAGACCGTTTAAGTTTATGTAAATCTGTGATCTTCACGATTTTTGTTTCTTACCAATTATGTAACGTTAACTGAAGATTAATCCTAAGTTAGGAACATTTGGAAAAATCGACGGCTGGACAGACACCAAAAAGTGGAGCATTCTTGCAATTTTACACATTGTTTCATCGATGATTATGCAAAAAAATAGTACATGTATTGTGTTCTATTTTAGTTTATCATAATTCCATTGTATTTTCTCCAGTCATTGTCCATGTATTTTTGGCATGTTCTTGATGTACTTTTATCAGAGAAAAAAATCAAAAAATCAATCAATCAATCCATTAATCAATCACTCAGTCGAAATAGGTTGTTCGTACAGGTTTCATTGGAGATGGTTGGTCAAAATAAATTCTCAATACATTATTTCTTGAATTCTTAATGAAAGCAAAATATATAATTGCCATTTTCACGAAGTGACACAATCTATTGTATACAGCACTGAGTTGCGCGCTACTTCGTGATAACATAGGTCGCCAAAACCGTTGCTTTCCCCCGGTTTTAATGTAATAATGCTCTTTCCTGTTAGCATTTTAAATTTCATTTCTTTTTTTTTCATTTCAGTCCATTTTATTTCATTTTCGTTTCTGTCGGTTTATTTTCTTTTGATTGTAAAGCCAAGGACTCTGATAGAAAGGATAACTTAAAGGCAGTGGACACTATTGGTAATTACTCAAAATAATTTTTAGCATAAAACCTTACCTGGTAACGAGAAATGGGGAGAGGTTGATGGTATAAAACATTGTGAGAAACAGCTCCCTCTGAAGTGAAGCAGTTTTCCAGAAAGGAGTAATTTTCCACCAATTTGATTTCGGGACCTCAGAATTACATTTTGAGGTCTCGAAATAAAGCATCTGAAAGCACACAACTTCGTGTGACACAGGGTGTTTTTTCTTTCATTATTATCTCGCAACTTCGACGATCAATTGAGCTCAAATTTTACAGGTTTGTTATGTTGTGCATATGTTGAGATACACAAAGTGAGAAGACTGGCCTTTGACAATTACCAATTGTGTCCCGTGTCTTTAATCACTGTAACCAAGAACCTCACGGAGAAGAGAACTTTGCTATTAGATGTGGAAGGAAAATCTCAGATAATATTTCATTGGAAAACCCGTGCATTCATGTAAAGATTGAAAACCATATAAATATAGTGCCCCGTCGTGATTCGAACCGGGGCTCTGTAGGTTGAACGAAACAACGACAGCTGGCCCTTTCAAATATCTCGACTGTCCTTTTTCATTTTCCTCCCAGTGAAAAGGTGGACACCTTTAAAATGTTTACCTCACCTGAACCTCTTCAGAGCTCATCACGAACGGGTTGTATCAAGTAATAAACAACAACAAATGTACATTTTAAATTAACTTGAGGTGGAAGCAAGACAAAAAAACTCTAGTGGGACTAGAACCTGCGACCTCTAGCACATGAATCTGGTTTCATTGTTCATCTCGAGGAGTTAAAGACGAGTTGTCTACCCAAAGTTTGTTTGTTTGTTTGTTAACCTGGTTATTATGTGAAATTGGTTGTCTCTTGTCCTTCCAGGTTTGACTGACACACCTCTTGGTGACAGTGCAGGCACTTTTGTCAGTCATGGCAAACCTGGATTGTTGTTGTCTTTCTGTTGTCCTCAGTCGTGTAGTACTTTGTCTTTTCTTTTACTGCCTGTCCTCCTTTTTTATATCTTGATGTGTCTCCCTTTTTAATGTTTTCCAATCCAGATGTACATGTATATACTTATATAGGCCTATTTAATGTTTTTAAGAGTTTGATCCTTTACGTTTGCAATTTTTGTATTTTTGTATTTTTATGTGAATTGCCGAATAAAAAATAATAATAATAATAATAATAATAATAATTGTGTGTGCCCCTACCCACTAAAATTTACAAGGAAACATTAATATGTTGACTAAAAAATTGACAACACTATTTTAAAAGGTGGTGGGCAACAGCTTCAGTGCCTTTAACCCAGATTCAGTCGGCCATGACCTTGGCCCAATTTCATAGAGCTGCTTAAGCAGAAAATATTGCGTAACAATATTGTCTGCTTAGCAGAAAATGAGCAGGGTACCATTCACAAACTGCAAATATGATGTGGTAGTTTGGTTGGTAACCTTTTTTTTCTGGTAAGCATACATTTGTTGTGCTATCTAGCTACTTGTTTATGGGGTTGTATTATTTTGGATACTACCTCTTAATTTGTTTCAAGAATATCTTCTCTTTGCGGCTTGCAAATTTAAGGAAAACATTACCTTTGTATCATTGTAGTCCAGAATAAGTCTGTAATCTTCCAGAACATCCGCTCTGCCGTTGATTTGGTCCACTGCGAGTTGTACGGCGGTCAGACCCTGCAGACCGTAGTCACCAATCCAGCCCGGGGCAGTGAGCGGGAATAACCCGGCAATGTGGAGGTCGATTCGCGCTGACTCCAATTTCCTCGGACTTAGAAACCCACACAGGGCAAGCAGTAAGAATACTGCAAAATACATTGCTTTCTGTTTTTAAAACCGCTTTATCGAGAAACCCTGTTTGAGTTTGCCTTGCAGCACCCAAATAAAACTCTCTCAAAATGCGGAACTCTAAATTTCTACTGACAAAACCAGAACTGCAATCGCTTTAGAGAGATACCGCACGACATTGTCCTATACTGAACAATCCCTCAGTTGGCCTACTACTAAACCGATAAAATGATAGACCAATCAAATTCCACGTCTGACCACACGTCATCTCTGAGTGCCCAATCACACTTCTGAATAGATCTATGTATTAGACTTGTCATGGTCTAGACACGTATTTTCCCTTGGTGTGTGATTTGTCTGTTTATACAATAGACTTTGCAAGTCTCTCGAGTAATCGAACAATTTGGGACCATACATATAGCTTTGTCGCGTAACGGAAACAAAATATTGCTCGAACGAAAAAACGAGACATGCATAATCTATAGTTGCTTACCACCAATAGGCTGTAAAAGGTATTGGACACTTTTGGTAATAATATTGTCAAAGACCAGTTTTTTCTCTCGGTAAAGCCTATCCAAAAATGTGCACTAACAAACCTGTGAAAATCTTTGCTCAATTGGTCATCGAATTTGCAAGAGAATATTTAAAGAAAGATCTTGTTGAACTACTTTGAGCGCTCATTCAGTTGCATACTAAATTTTTTTAGCATAAGTCTTTTTTGTTATTTATTTGAGAGAAATGACCTCTTTCTCGTTCCACTTTTTTGTTTACGCTAACGTTTATTTCGAGATATTACAAATGATACCCTGTGTCTCATGTATGCCTGTAGCAATGGTGTTCAAAGGCAGTGGACACTATTGGTAATTACTCAAAATAATTATCAACATAAAACCTTACTTGGTAAAGAGTATATAAACCTGTGATCCTAGACTAGTTTTGTTCTCACCCCCTCGGTGATGGTCTTTGAACAAACAAATGACGCCCCGACAAGGTCAACCCTGGCATCTCCCGAGATCATCGAGTAATAGATTGATCGCGTCTGCCTGCCGAATCAACGATTTTACCCATTCTTCATTCACCAGTACGTGTGGAAACTTAATTATTTTGTATTTGTCATGGTACAAATACAATACTGCAAATTACTCAGCTCTGTTTAAAGTCACGTGTGTTTGTGTTTCCGTATGATAAGTTAACACAGCCTTGCTGGCTCGAATTGATTACAGAATTTAAGTGTTTACCTTCCCGCGTCGAAATTCTTGCAACAAATCGCACCCAAAACAATATCAATGGGCTAAAACGCGAGAGGTTTTCTCAGTAAACATTTGTACAAATGTGTTCATAATTTGTATCTGATTAATGATACACGAACTAATAGACAATTTCAACATCGGTTCAATTCAAGTTCAATTCAGTTTATTCGTCACACCGTGGAGGACAGTTACATGCAATACAAAATAATTAATACCAACAAAAATGAACATTTGTTTCAAAAAGAATTCTTAATCTCTAGCACCCTTCCCCAGGTTGTTTTTTAAAATGCTAAAATGTAATTGTCTTGCTCCAAAAAATATCGCTGCAAGATAAGAATAAGAAATTGTTTAGATTAAAATAAAAATAATTGTAACTTTCTAATAACTATACCTTTTTGTTAGCAAATTTATTTTCGTGACAATGTTTTACTCATTTCTCAAAAACTACAGGACCTCAGCAAGTAATATTTTAGGAGAAGCTTTCTCCTATCATTATGTTCAAACTGCGTAAGTTTAATGTAAATCTGTGGACAGTGTGTTTTGTGTCGTACAAACAGAACCCAAAACCATTTTAAGTGCTACCCATTTCACTCTACCGTCCACATGATGAAAAACAAGGGAAGGAAATGTACTCACTTCAATACGAAGCAGACAATTCCAGGAGATTGGAATCCCACGACTGGAAACCCACTTATTAAATATCGTAACAAAATTATGTGCTTGAAATAGCTCGGACTCGGCTCCATCTGCAGCAAAAGGAAATGTCTTTACCTCTGACCAACGTCAATTTGGTAGGGTCTACCTTCTAAATTTCTCAAGGTTCGTTCCAAGTAAACAAACATATATTCAATTAAGATTGGAAAATTTCACTCGCTGTGTGCGTTCCGCATGAACTATTTTATGTATGACATTTCCGTCACCCCTCACCAACATAGAGAGTGCTTATAGATTACCGGGATACTCTCTTTCTGTAGAAGAGTGGAAAATTCACTCTCATGTCCGAGTGGTGACATTTTGGCCCTTTTGAGGGTGGAATTAAATCTGTATTACTCTTCTTGAGTGAAATTGTAACGAACTTCACTCCAAATTGAGTTGAAAGTGCCCGTTTTTCACTTTTAAAAGAGTCGTCTGCCATATGGCTTTTTGCAAGAGTGGTATGGCGGACAAAACGAGTGTTTTTTTGCTATGGGTTAAGTAACGTGAAACAGCCGCGATAAATAACTCTAAATGGTTGTATTATTACAACAGCTTTAATTTACATATAATGAGATGATTTCAAATCATGGACATCACAAATAAATGGGTCTGTATTCCAATGATGAATATTTCCGATAATCAAAATATCAAATTCAATGCCTTTTTGCTTAAATATTAATTTGAATGGTATCATCAAAATTACATATCGTAGAAATGACCTAAAAACAAGTATCTCTTATACTAATGTACATGCCAGTGTTATTTGATTTGTGCCGTCATTTTGGGTTTTTGATTTTGAACATTGCATTGAAGATGGTTAATTACAGTGAAATTGAAACGAGTTCAAAAGTCAGGATTGCACTCAACCCCTTTTCCTAAAACTTTATCTGAATGTTTGGGTGATTTTTAGGGTTATCAACTAACACAAGTTGTCCCCTCTTGGTCAGGGGTTACGAGAACAAAATATAAAATATGGAAATAATTTAGGGGAGCCGAAGGTGGGAATTGATACTCATCTTAGTCAGTCTAGATTGTAGGATGAGGGAAACATGCACCAGGCAAGCAATTCCAAAGAGATGTATATGCATGGGGGGAGGGGGATTGGAGGTAGGAATTGATATTCCTCTTAAAACAGTCTAGATTGTAGGATGGAGGGAAACATGCACAAGGCAAGGAGTTCCAAAGAGATGCAGTACGTGGAACAAAGCTGTTGGAATGACTCCTTGTTCTACATCTTAGCAAAGCAAGGGTGTTAGAGTAAGAAGAAGCAGAAAGCCTGGTTTCACACTTAAACATTTTTATAGGAGGAACTAGGTCAGGTGGCACATTTACCATGTAAATATGTGTACAAAAAAAAAGGCTGGCAACAGGCCCATGGTGTGAAGTAGGATGTAGTGTTGATCCTAAATACTCATCAACACTCAATCTAGCTACCGGGCAACCTCGGTAGTCTAGTTGGTAAGACACTGCTCTAGAATTGCAAGGGTCGTGGATTCGAATCCCACCCGAGTAACATGCCTGTGTGAATTTTTTTTCTCACAGGACTCGGGAAAGTACTAAGTATACAGTGCTAACACAGGTGTATGTGTAAAAACCAAAATTAATATTCTTTATCCCCGATGCAAATTTAACATCTATTATAAATCACTCAATCGATCAATTATACTAAACTGCCTAAATCAAAGGTTTTGCATAAAGGCGCTGAGGCACAGATGAAATTAATAAGTAGGTCTCATGAAACAAGTGGGCTTTCAGAAGTGCCTTGAATGTGTTGAAGGATGTTGTGTCCCTGATGATGTGATTGGAAAGTTTATTCCAGAGCTTGGGTCCATATACCGAGAAGGCCCTATCAGCAAAAGTGATGTGACTTGTTCTTTGTACTACAAAGTATGGTGAACAGGAGCTATTTAATCGAAGGTGTATCCGTTTAGTTCAAAAGATTAGCAATGCACTTCTGTACTATCTGGGAAAGATAACTGGCATTTTAAAACTGCATTTGACCTTGTCCACTCTCTTTTAAATAATGATTGTGCAAAGACCGAGCTTGATGTCATTTAAGAGATGTCAATGATAAACTGAGGTGTCATTACTTTATCATGGTCGAGAAGGAAAGGCAAGTTTCCCTATTATCGTGTTTAATTATCCGCATGGGTGAGTCGTTGAGTGGCAATTATCTTGAAAGGTTGTGGTGAAAGGGTCAATCCGAGCTGTCCATCGAAGCTTACTGGGGGAGAGTTCTCCGGAAAGGTAAAAGTGAAATTCTGGAGGAGATGTGAGAGGAACAGAAACAGCTCCATCTTGGCTAGGTTTTCTCCTGCACACAAACGTCGACCTGTTGGAAACAAAATATTGTTTTTGGTAAAATATTGCAATTAACTTGAATTCAATATGTTAAATTCGTATCGGGGATAAAGAATATTTATTTCGGTTAGCACTATATACTCAGTACTTTCTCGAGTTCTGTGGAAAACAAAACAAGCATATTACTCGGGATGGATTCGAACCGATGACCTTTACAATTCAAGAGCAGTATTACACCATCTAGCCGTTTTCAGTTTTTACTGGATAGTTTCAGGGATGGGTATCAGCATTATGATATACAAGTACGTCAATTGTTTTCGGAAATGTGCGAATGTTCAGAGTTATGGGAGTTATTGTTTCATGACCCAGAATCAAGTCAAACTGACCCAGAAGTTGTTGTTTCATGACCCAGAATCAAGTCAAACTGAGACCCGGCAGTTGTTGTTTCATGACCCATAATTAAGCCAAACTGACTCAAAAGTTATGTAATGACCCAGAATTATGTCAAACCGACCCGAAAGTCGTTATTTCTTGACACAGAAACTGACCCAAAATTTGTTGAGTCCTTACGCAGAAAAAGGGAAAACTGACCTTGGAGTTGTTCAGTTTTGAACCAGAATCAAATCAAACTGACCCTTTGTTGGGTCATGACCCTTGAACTTAATACATACCTCTGCTGAATGGAGTTAGCTGTTTGTTCCGTGGGTTAAAGTCACCTTGCTCATCCAGGAACCGCCCCGGGATAAACAGCTCCGGATCGCCGGATTTATCCCATACCATCGTGTCACGATTCATGTTCCAGAAATCCCCAATAATGATGGTGTTCCGGGGGATGTTGAATCCGAAGAGGTTTGTGTCTATTGAGGTGTAATGGGGACCTACAAAGGGAACCACGGAACCTAGCCGCTGTGCTTCGCATAAAACAGCACAGGTGAATTTAAGCTTAGCCTGGTCGGATAAAACAGGTCCGGGGTCACTGCCAATGTTCCGGTCAAGTTCACCCTGCACTCTTTGCTGAATTTCCGGTTGAGCTGTTAGGTACAGAACCGACCAACGTAGCGTCGATACCACACTCTCGATACCGCCCAGGAAAATATCGAGTATCGAAAGAACCGTACTGTTGTAGTCAATGGACGTATTCCGATTGTTCGATTTTTTGAGTTTCATTGCTCTTAATAAGGTATCGGTGTAGTCGTTTGGGTTGTCTAGATCCAAGGTCGAATGGTGTTCCTCAACTTGTTGACCTATGAACTCTACTATGTTCACAAGTAGCGGCCTGGCTTCTTGAACACCCGGCAGGAAATTCAGTCGCTGCATCACTGGTATCATAACTTGAATCGATCCCAAACCTCGAGTGTCTGAGAGTCGGTTAATTGAATCGATAAACTGTCGATACCTGGTATCGGATTCGAAGAAAGTATGGCCGAAAGTGACAGAGCAGATGATGTTGGTTGCGGCTTTTCTTAGTAGGTTCTGAGGATTGAAAACTTCACCTTCAAGGGTTGATATTTCCTTTGTGAGTTTCTTGACTTCATTGATAATGAGTTCTTCGAAGGTTACCTTGCTTGTTCCGCTTCCGTTGAGGAACTTCAGTGTGTGACTGCGCAATTCCTTCCACTTCTCACCAGACGATAGGAATATACCTGTTGGAGGATAAAGTGTCACACTCATTGTTAGAATTGCGCAACTTGTTTTTAGATTTGCGCAGGCAAAATTGTTCCCACTTGTCATTTATTCAATCAGTGTTGTTCTTTAAAATTAGAATATTATTGTTATTTTTGTTTTATTAATATTTGGCACTTTCACAAATAAATTCACAAATTAATTATTTTACGCACATCTTGAACACCTCCGCGTAATTTCTGAAATCGCGTTAGTTTGTTAGGAGAGCATTCATTGCAAATCGCCGTACTTACAATACTGTTTTATCAAAAGCTGGTCCATTTGGTCTCTTTCTCGAAACTTCTGTGGCTGACCAGGAAATTGGTTTTAACAAGCCCGATCTCGCTTGCGTCAGTGTAACACAATTTACGGGGAATATAGGGGACCTACTGGCGCAGAAACGAGTTTGGGCCATACTGAGCCCAGATGCTTAGTGTGTCTCAAATCAATTGGAGTTTAACTTACCCGACGCCTGGGGATCAGACATGATCCCTTTGAAGACAGGCGAAGGAGGTCTGTCCACCGCCTCTGCGTTCACAAACGCTGATCTCATAGTCGTATACTGCGTCAATACAACCACCAACTGGCCCGCGACATTCATACTGTAGATATCATGTTTACGGGCGAGACCGGAAAGCCACCGGCGCGTCGCATCAGCATCCATGAGGGCTAGAGTGGGTAGGAGCCCCAAGAGAGGAAAGCCCCTCGGACCCGGTGGAAGGTTTTTACGGTGCCGTTGGATTAGTGCAACACAGAGGAAAATAACACACGCAATGATTACCGTTGTCAGATTGGAAAGCATGCTGAACTCCGCCATTTTATTAACTCCACAAAGAAAACCAAACTATAGTGCTTGGGTGTTAGGGCAATGTGTGACTGGAAGTGTTGAATTTGAGTTAGATTGTATACCCTAACCTTCCAGTGTACTACATTAAAACTATTGCAAATAATAATTTCGATTATCAGATTGATAACCAAAGTGCAAGGTTCTTTTATACGAATAAACATTGAAGGACAAACTAATACTAGGACGGTTTATATTTAGACTAATTGCGGGTCAAGGTTCGAGGACGAAATCACAGTCTTTGTTGAGTGCATCACCATTGTAATGCATGTTTTACGATTTGTTCGTTAAATACTTGTAAAACATGATACTGAATTATTGCCATGTGTCTTATTAATAATTACAAATTTGTACTGTTTCGTTTGAACACAAAGCCCTTGGGGTAGCAGTGGTAAAACTGGTAAGACTACCTAACTTATCAACTAATTATCAACCAATAACTATTTTTTGTAAATAACATAACAAAATTTACCACTTCAGGCTTAACAAAAACAATCTTAACAGACTTAAAAACAGTAATACATCGAATTTACAATAATAAACGCACAAAAGTAAACGATATTAGTAAAGACTTAAATCTACGGTTGAAAAACAAAGTAATTAAAACATAAAACCAAGATGGCCGCCATATTTACATTTTGTAAAAAAAAAAAAAAAAAAAAACACTTTTGTTTTCTGATTCAGTATGCTCTACAGATTCAACAAAATAAGATAAGATGGTAGTTTGTCTTGTTAGTAAATTTCCTTTTATCTAAAGAATGTTGTTATATAAAACATGACCATGTATTGCGCTACGTTTGCAGGACAACTCATCCTCGGCACGCTTGACACATCAATTTTTGGGGGCTGGGGAGGAAATTAATAGATAGACTTTTCGAAATGTCAATGTGCTTGATATTGACTTCTGTATGCTACATATGAGAATAAGGTTCGGGCTACCTTGAAGTATTGGACTACGAATGTGTCAATCTGTAAAGACACCAGACAGCTTCTGTTAGTGTCAAGGACTAGTATTTTTACTTGGTGTATCCCAACATTAGCATAAAATAACAAACCTGTGAAAATTTAGACTCAATTATTCATTGAATTTGCAATAGAATAATGAAAGAATAAAACACCATTGTTGCACAAATTTGTATGCTTTCAGATGCTTAATAAAAGGCTTCATGCATGAATTTTTTTTTTTTACTGAACAATTATTACCTCTGTCTGAAAAACTGTGTTACCTAAAGAGGGAGCCGTTTCTCACAAAGAATGTTTTATACTACCAACAGCTCTCCATTGCTTGTTTACCAAGTTAGTTGTTGTTCTAACAAATATTTTGAGTAATTGAGTTATTTCCAATAATAGTATACCTAAGTTCAATCATTCATATTTGTTTGCATCGTTCGAATTTAACCATCGAGTTTATTGATTTGCAAACATCTTCAAAAAATAATGCAACGAGCGGGAAACAGTAAAGACTGAAGATCTAAGATGCCCTTGTGGACGCTGGGAGGTTCAGGGGATAGTTTAATGCCCCTGCCCATAATAAAATGGTCCCGTTAAAGTGCGCGAGTTCGATTCCTTCACTCGTTGAAGCGGTGTACTTGAGACCAAAGTGACCCCCAGATGTTCGAATACGCACGAGCCTTGCATGGCTGATCAAGGATTTAATGTCAAAGAGCTGCTTAAGCAGAAAATATTGCTTGACACTTTGCTGCTGAGCAGGAATGAGCAGTATACCGGTCACAAATCGTGCATGTGACCAACATGTCTAAAAACCAAGACCGGTCTCGAGAAACTATTCGTGAAATCTGCCTCTTCGTAGTAACTGTTAGTAATTTTAAGATCAATCTTATAGCCCTTTGTGAACTCGTAATATGCCTCTAGCTACCGGGCAATCTCGGTGGTCTAGTTGGTAAGACACTGCTCTAGAATTGCAAGGGTCGTGGGTTCGAATCACACCCGAGTAAAATGCCTGTGATTTTTTTCACAGGACTCGGGGAAAGTATACAGTGCTACACACATCGGTGTATATGGGTAAAACCAAAAAAAATAATATTCTTTATCCCGATGCAAATTTAACATCTATTAAAGGCCGGTGTTGCAAATCCCGTCCATATTGTTTTAACGGTGAGTGCTACCTCCGGAGTGCCCCGGCTGGCTAGTGTCGTCAGTGGGTCTGCTGCCCAGAGCCTCATGGTTAAAAGTGGTCTCTGGACGGCGGCTGACGGTCCCAACCATGGTGCCTACGAGACTATCACCATCCCCAACTGCATTCTTCTTGTAAACTGCTATAACCTTGAAAAGGTGACAAAAATAATAAACAAAACGTTGTTCATTTTGTAAATGGCTTAGTCCGATTACAGGTTGTCATGGCCGAGTGGAAAAGAGCACCGAACTCAAGCTCTGGTGTTTCTGATCAGCAGAGTGTGGGTTCGATTCCCGGTCTTGGCACTAACCCGTGTGTCCATGTTTGCTTCTCTCTACCCAGGGGTAAGTGGGTATACATGTGAGGTCAGAGATGGTTCGTAGACTTGACTTAGCCGAGTAGCGCATAATATTTGTTGCACAGACTGTATGCTCCCAAAGGAGCTGAGATGGTTTAAGGAATGATTTAAGGCCCAGTGACCATGGGTAATATTGCTGGAAGCACTTTGAGACGCCTTCCGGTAGGAAAAGTGCTATGATAAAAACTGAAAATCAGTAGTATTTATGTCGCCGACTCCTGGTTTGGGAATTGTTGTTTACGAAGCAAAAAGACTATACCGCAGTACAACCTTGAGTTTGAGTATTCGTTACTTGATACCAATAGCTAATGGAAATCAATGTATCAAGAGAGCCATTAGTCCGGGTACTTATAATGGCCATGTGTGGAGTGGACAACTGTGCACTTTGTGGTAAAAGCATGAAACTTCCTTAGGTTGTTTCTAATGCCCTAAGTATCATGTTTAGACATATGGACCCGTCTCGGATCTTGCCCATTTAAGGGGTGGGGCTACGTTTTAAGAAAGAGGGGGTGACAAAATTAAATATGTTTATTTTGACTCATATTTTTTGGTCATTAGTTTTTAGGACACAGGTTGAGGTAGGATAGTTAAAGAGCAAGCGAAATTCAAAGTTGGATTTTGCGATGCACTCATTTTCCAATAGATCGAGTCTTCATGTGAGGGAGACAAATACAAGCCTCGGACATTGTTTTACTCGTTTCTCAAAGACTACAGCACCTCAGCAAGTAGTATTTTACGGGAAGCTATCTATACTACCAGCCGTCGATTTCACCAAACTCGTCCTAACTTAGGAATCATCTTAGGACTTAGGACGGGTTAAGTTCCGTATCCAAATACGTAGGACGCATTGAACCCATCCTAAGTTAGGACGGGTTACTCGTCCTAACTCGAGATAGGATTGATCCTAGCGTTTCGTGAAATCGGCTGAAGCATCTTTAAACCGTGTAAATTGTGAATCTGTGACTATTTTGTTTTGTGTCCTACAAAAAGTACCCAAAACCCTTGAATCTGGAATACATCTTACCTTCGGTATGAAAAGCATACACAGTGACATGGTCGTGCATAGCAACAAGAAACCGGAAACTAGGGCATAGGTCACACCGATTGAAGAGACATTGAGTAGGGAGAGTGGAACTGCAACCACACAGCATATAACAGTGTTGTAAATAGAGAGACCTACGTAGTAGCTATCATTCAGACCTGGAACGTTGACATTTCTGTGTGAAATCACCATAGAGAATGATACATATAGTGCGCCACCAAGAGTGTTTTAAGGGGATAGGTCGTAATGAGACTGCTGGTCACTCTCTTTATTATAAATGTAATTTAATCGCAATGGACACTAACGGTAATTACTCAACATAATTATTAGCATAAAACCTCACTTGGTAACAAGTAATGGGAAGAGGTTGATAGTATAAAACGTTGTGGAACGGCTCCCTCTGAAGTTACGTAGTTTTCGAGAAAGAAGTAATTTTCCACGAATTTGATTACGAGACCTCAGATTTAGAATTTGAGGTCTCGAATTCAAGCATCTGAAAGCACACAACTACGTGCGACAAGGGCGTTTTTTTTTTTTTTTTCATTATTAAGTTCGACGACCGATTGAGCTCAAATTTTCACAGGTTTGTTATTTTATGCATATGTTGAGATACACATGATGAAGATTGATCTTTGACACTCTTACCAATAGTGTCAGTGTCGTTAAATGGTATGCAAACAAACATTCGTAGCAGGTATGCTAAGAAGGTATTTTACCTTGTAGACCAAGCCAGAAACGCTCCAAAGACAACCACAAACGCCTTGTAAATGATTAACGCCATAGTCCATATAGTGTCGTTTGTTGATGTGCATTTAACGTGAAGCTGTTCGTACTTTCTATACATTTCGATGTCGTCAACCGTCTGTAATCAAAGTACACACATAATTGCTCCAATGAATGTAATTTGATTATCGCAATTGCATACCACATAATTGAGTAGACTTTAGTGTAGTGTCATCATGCAATCCTAATGAAGCTTATTGTTGCCACACAAATAAAACAAATTATAGTGTTATCGTGTACGTACACGATATGATCAAGCTTTCTCAAGTGTAGGCACTATGCCTCCGTACAATTCAGAGTCTAATAACTTACTACATTGAAATGGGCATGTTTAAAGGCAGTGGACACTATTGGTAATTGTCACAGACTAGTCTTCACAGTTGGTCTATCTCAACATGTGCATAAAATAACAAACCTGTGAAAATTTGAGCCCAACTGGTCGTCGAAGTTGCGAGATAATAATGAAAGAAGAAAAAACACCCTTGTCGCACCATGGTCACACGAAGATGTGTGCTTTCAGATGCTTGATTTCGACACCTCAAATTCTAAATCCGAGGTCCCGAAATTAAATTCGTGGAAAAATACTTTCCCGAAAACTACTCCACTTCAGTGGTACCCGTTTCTCACAATGTTTTATACTATCAACCTCTCCGAATTACTCGTTACTAAGTGAGGTTTTATGCTAATAATTATTTTGAGTAATAACCAATATAAAGTGTCCACTGCCTTAAAAGGCATACTTTTGGTGACTATTTCTAAGAAGAGGTTTGACATAATGTTTAGCGTAAGTTTCATTTTGAAGACTATATTTTAAAAAGTTTCGGGTCAGAATAATTTGACCAGGATCAGAGTCCCGCCGGACCATTCTGGGTCAGTTAAATCCGGAATCTGTGTCAAATAATACAGAAATTTGTCAAAATTACAATGAATCTGAGTTAAGATTCAATTTTGTTCACCATTTTGGGGGTAAGCATTTCCTTTATCTGGACCCGGAATGTGAGACAATTCTGACCCGGAATTTGTTCAGGAAAATTTGTTATTTTCTTGCCTGTGGAATAAGAACTCTCTCTTCTTCGATCTGCATCGGATCAAATATCTGCCACGGTATGAGGATGACGAAATCGATCAGTAACAACACACCGATGATAATGAACAGGTGGTAGTCTTTGATAACCTAACCAAATATATTTTAAAAAAAAATTGTTTATTAAATGTTCTTTTTGTTTTAATGATTCTATAATCGGTAGCAGACTAGTATGGAAAGGTATCAGAACACAGTTTGAAGATACCCCAGCCAGTACTTAAATACAAACATATATGTTGGTCTATGTCTTGGTATATGTAGATTGTCATAATACTATATCATTGCGAAGGCAAAAGTGTTGGTACGCATGCACACGCGTGGGGACTTGTTCACATAGGATGCGTTCGTTTAGCTTCCCTGGGTCGACCCCGGTCTGCCCCCGGTGCGTTCGAATAGCTTTGCCGTCATTCCAGGGGCTCACCCGGGTCAGCCCCAGTGCCCTGCTTGTGGAGTGGGTCACCTGGGGGTGACCCGAGGTGCATGACGTTACCACGAGAGGGCGAGTGTGATCGTTCGATTTATAGCTCTTGTCAGGGGCTCACCGCGGGGTCGACCCAGGGAAGCTAATCAAACGCACCCATTAACAATTACGAAGAACCCTTCAAAATTGTTTCCAACATGGTCACTGCAAGGGAATTGCTCAGAAAAGGGAACATATATAGCAAGACCCTTACCCAATCCGGGATGTTGAAAGTGTGTGGGAAATATTCAATCTGGCTTTCTATTCAACGGGGACAATAATAATATCTCCAGTTGAGTGAAAGTCCCCAGACGGGCAGTGTGTTCAACAAAATATGAGCAGTTGTCAAACAAGTTATGTTACAAAACAGCAGAGGGACAAAAAAGGGACCCCAGTTGTAGGTGTTTACAGGTGTGTGTTGTTACCTTTCGCTTGGTCTTGTTATGGATGACGATACTGTACACTCTCCACATCTTGGTGAACATTCCTCCGAAAGCAATGGTAAAACACAAGGCAAGAAACCAGGACCGCGTCTGAAAAGGTAGACAGTTTGTAAATGCAGGTTAAAAATGTATTATAGTGTCTAAGAATGATCACCCTTTTCACCCAGATCGGGTAGAAACCACAACCATCGGGTAAATAGAAATGGTTTCAGGAATTCCTTTCTACTATTAGCCACCAGACAGTGAAATGATTCATTTTCATCGGTTTGTAAAGTGGGGCGTGTAGGGTCTATTTTTTAAGTATCGAGTACTACATTTTAACTGCTTGAATATTGACGCGTTTAGTTACCAACTCTTGATTGTAATTTAATGTGTTTTTTCATGTAATTGTGTGGCTGTTGTTTTAATTAGTTTGATGCTTTATAACTGGGAAAACACTCTTCATGTGTTGATGAATAAACACATTATAATTATAATCAACACGATCACAACTGCCCTACCGTGCAGACAGTCAGCAATGTATCACTATCCACCATAGAGATATCAACCCCCATTAGAATAACACACAAGTAGGCTAGAGTTATCCCGACTGCTATCAGATTGTTGACTTTAGGGCTTGACATCTTAATTTGTCTGTAAACAACAACAAAAACAACAACAATTACAAACACTACTCTGGTTTGTATAAATCTCTGTAAATCCAACCCATTATTAGACGAAACCGAGGTCTTGCCACGTTAATTTTATGACGTATTTCTGAGCATGCGCTTTGTATTGAGAGTCGCAACATGGAGAGACCAGTTTTCATTGGTCACGTTGTTGTTTGACCATTTTTTAAGTCCAAATGGTCGATTTTAGCGGTCGAGTGGTGGCTTTTTACCCAAATAATCTGTATCGAAACCGTAAATAGTATAATAATGGTAACCAGCATGCATAATGCTCGATGTTTCACTCACAAGTGGGCGCCCTTAACTTCAGAACATATCAAAAAGACTAATCCAGGTTGCTTTACTCACAAGGGGGCGCTGTTACCTGTTTTGCCTTTTCCAGACGTTGAATACAAAGAAACAAACTGCAAAGACGATACCCAGGGATGACAGTACACACATCGTGATCATGATAGGCATCGGTGTTGCCCGAAGCAGTGTTATAGTCCTCGTGGTGTCAGAATCAAAGGGCGGGATACCACCTATAATGTCAAAGGTCAAAATGCAAAAAAATAGTTGCAAAGGTTTTATTGATTATTAATTTAGCATGTACCGTTTAGGGTTCGGTTGTGGGACTATTTTGGGTTTGTTGTGCATGGATATTGATTATTAATTAAGGACGGGGTGGTACATGCTGCGACCTATGTTCAGCAGTGGCTGTAAGCCTGGCTTGGGAGTATGAAGTCTTTGTCTCTACTTGATGTCAATTTGTTAAAGACAGTGGACACTGTAGTATTGGTATTTACTCAAAATAATTATTATCATAAAACCTTACTTGTTTAGGAGTAATTGGGAGAGGTTGAATGTGAGAAACGGCTCCCTCTGAAGTAATGTAGTTTTCGAGAAAGAAGTAATTTTCCACGAATTTGATTTCGAGACCTCAGGTTTAGAATTTGAGGTCTCGAAATCAATCATCTTGAAGCACACAACTTAATGTGACAAAAGTGTTTTTTTTTCTTCCATTATTATCTCGCAACTTCGATGACCAATTTTCACAGGTTTGTTATTTTATGCATAATGTAGAGATACACCAAGTGAGAAGACTGGTTTTTGACAATTACCGCCTGTTAAAACCGCCGAAAAATCGCCTGTTAACATTGTAAAGTGTTGTGCACTGGGACCCCGGGAGTTTTTGTTTTTTCTTTTCCAAACGACATTGCAATGATTTGGTAAAAGAGCAGGCCAATTTCATGATGACGTAATCTGACGGAAAGAGCCAATCACAGCAGCAGGGGAAAACAATATTGAAACGTCGTTTGGGAACAAAAATTCGCCCCGGTGGGCCTTTTGTTTGAATAGATGTGCAATTCCAAAAACCACTGACGCGCAACTCACTTTTAATAAGAATTGTGAAACAATTTTATAGAACCATGTATTAATGCATCTTCTTACCGTTGTTGTACCATATTTCACTGGTATCCACAAGCCAATACATCGTATCTGTATCCTTGTCATAGGCTCCGACGGCTGTTTCATTACCATCTTTAAAAAACAAAAACAAAAACAGATTGATACAGATGTTTTAATAAGAACTTTGACGCTAGGTGGCAGCAAACGGGTTTACTTGTTGCCTTTTTCTTATGAACTGTGGGTGCGTTCGTTTAGCTTCCCCGGGTCGACCCGGTGTGTGGCGTTTTTTTGTCCAGGACGAACGTGTGCAGATAATTACCCACGGTTGTCCTGGGAAAAAAAAACGCCACACACCGGGGTCGACCCAGGGAAGCTAAACGAACGCACCCTGTATTATAGCCTGAACATATGACGTCAAACTTTTGAGGCTCGTAAATAACGCAAAAGACCAGCCTCCAAAACCGGCGTACAGTTTAACTTTCGACCTCGGTCATTTCACATAGAGATACGCAGTCAAATTCTATTGCGGAATTGACAGCAGTGACTGTTTGGGCATCTATGTCACTGCACGTTTATCCAATATCATTGTATCCAATGGAATCACTGGATCTGTCTGCAGGGACATCTCTATATCCTTGCGGATAAAGACAGGGGCCCAGTCTATACGTACTAGAGCCAATGCCACTTTTGGGTGGATTTATGCACTTTGCTAGTTGGCAGCAGACTTACCAAGTAAACACTGTTCTTAACCGTATGTATAGTTGCCATAATCACGTTTGAGGATTTGGCAATTTATAAGTTGCTTCCCGATTGTTGTATTTAAATTAGACTATAATGAGACTGGTGCCGCATTTTGTTTTTCTCTCCCAAAACATAAAGTACTTTTTGAATAGTTTTATTTAAGCGAACCTTTGTGGGATAATGTTATTAAAAAACAACTTGAAACGTCGTTATACCTCTGTGTTGTTCTATGAGCAGAATACCAAGAATATCCCCGTCTTTCGAGAAAGACACGTGACCCTGTATGGAAGACAATTAGGTATGATTGGTCATCGGTTAAGGAAGGAACAACAACAGTCATTGTTGTTTACTCTTCTTCTTCTTGTTTTAACTCGTGCATCATTGGGAACGAATGTTTTATAGTAAAACGTTTTGTTCTCGTCGTTAAAGGTGCACTTTGTTTGAAAAATATTGCACCACGTAACATGTTCTTCTCTTTAAATTGACCCATGTTTATAATGATACATGACGTACAAATCGAGCACATTTTTACGCACAAAGAAGACAAATCGACCAATAATTTGCCTCCTTTAACCTCAGTAAGGGCGCTTTTCGAGTTGGAAAACTGTCTATACCCATTTTCACTCATTTTTATCAAATGGAATCATTTGAGTAATTTAGATACTACTTCATTTCATAGAAATGGAAATCGGTGGGATACGACAACTTCTCAGAAAGTATAACTTACCGAGACTCCCTCGAAGTTCTGCCGTTGGACGGCCCGACCCACGGCATCAGCATACTCGGTGTCCCCGTAATAGAACGAATCCAACGGGCGGGCAAGCACCGCCTCTGCCTCGTGTAAACCCCGTGCTAGAGCCCACATACCATCGTAGCTGACTGCCACAGTACCGCGGTCAGTAACTGACAAGGACCGGCCAACGACTGGTTCCATCTGACGCCGATATTCGGCTGGTGTCTGATAATATTTAGGAACCAAAAACCATCACAATGGATTAATCAAACGGTAGATGTTCTCTTAAAAGGCAGTGGACACTATTGGTAATTGTCAAAGACTAGCCGTCACAGTTGATGTATCTCAACATATGCATAAAATAACAAACCTGTGAAAATTTGAGCTCAATCGGTCATCGAAGTTGCGAGATAATAATGAAAGAAAAATAACACTTGTCACACTATGTTGTGTGCGTTTGGACGGTTGATTTCGAGACCTCATGTTCTAAATCTAGGTCTCGAAATCAAATCTGTGGAAAATTACTTCTGTCTCGAAAACTATGGCACTTCAGAGGGAGCCGTTTCTCACAATGTTTTATACTATAAACCTCTCCCAATTACTAATCACCAAAAAAAGGTTTTGTACTAATAATTATTTTGAGTAATTACCAATAGTGTCCACTGCCTTTAAGGAACCAAACGAGTAATTGCTGCAGAAGCTAGGTGGATCAATAAATATGTCTAACACTCGGAAATACTTCGAATACGTCAGAATAGATTGTACCATAAACAAAATACATCGCATACAATATTTACGAATTGGCTGTTCATAAAGTGATGGCCCCTCGAAAACGAAAACTCCCTAATGGCTTCAAATGACGCAACAAACCAAAATGGCGGCTTCTTCGGAAAATTATTTACTCTTATCAAAGATAACACCGCACAAGGCGCAAAATGTTGAACTTGAGCTCTATCTAAAAATTGTTGAAACGTAACAAAAACTCATAGGTGCCATTTCGGCAAGTAAATTATTTTGATATCATTTCTAAATAAAGATGGCCACTGTCTGTACTGAACGACTGTGGCACTAATATAACTGCTGATTTTAACATTTAACCACAGGTTCCATAGCTTTCTTTAACAGTTTGTTTTCTTCTTACAACTCCTGCTATTGTTGGTAGCTCTTCGCGCCCAAACATACTCCACGTGACCGTTAGATACCCCTCGCTGGCCCTCTTGAGTTCATCTGGGGTGCATGTCACCTCATTGTCCGCAACTTGCCACCACTTCTCCGCAAAATAACCGGGAATCAACCAGACGTATTTCTTGCCGTACATCCCGAGTTTGTAAGCCTGAACACAAAAGTAGTTGTATTTAAAAGAATTGTAAAGTATAAAGTTTGATTTGTGTTTGGTATTTATATGTGACAACACCGGGACATACGGTCATGTTTTTAAAGCCATTGGACACTTTCGGTAAACAGTATTGTCCAAAGGCCCACACTTCATGTATCACAACATTATATAAAATAACAAACCTGTGAAAATTTAGACTCAATCGGTCATCGGAGTCGGGAAAAAATAACGGGAAAACCCACCTTTGTTTCCGCACGTTTCGCCGTGTCATGACATGTGTTTACTATAATCCGTAATTCTCGTTGTCGAGAATTGATAATTGTTTTAATGTTTCTCAAAAACTAAAGCATTTCATGGAATAATATTTCAAGAGAAGTCTTTTACCATTACCATCTGTAAACCATGTAAGTTATTTGTAAATCTGTGAACTTTTGTTTTTCTGTTCCGAAAGTGTATACTGACTTTACCTTTAATTGACCTTGTAATTTTGAAATGGTTTTAACTTACACTACAAAAGACCTTGCGAACGACGCTCTCGTAGAAATTGGCCGCTATTATACGAACGTCCCTGGCCTGAAATATTAAGATTATAAAAGATTTCAAAGGGGAAATATCATAAGAAGGAAATGTAATTTACAAAATGATGGCATTGGCAAGAAGCCATTTGCGAGTTAGACTTCAATGCTGTCTGGTACAATGACGTGCTTGATCACAAGTTACCACTTAAATTTGAATTCCTGAGACTATCCAGACAGTTGCTATTGTCAATTGATTCAGGGCAAGCTTTTGCTTAGTTACGTAAGAGACGGTGAACACCCATACACTATTCTGAATGGATGTGTATGGCTCAATGGTACCAGGGTCTGCTCATCTGGAGGTTGCTATACAAAAATTTGCCCCGAACCATTCGACAAAGCAACTGTGTCTATAGTCTGAGGAATTCAAATGTAAGCGGTACATTGTGACTAAGCAAGTCATTGTACCAGACATTATTCAAATCTATGTCACAAATGGCTTATTGCCTCATGCTAGAGTTCACAGATGGTGACGATGACGTCATAGCAAAGCTTGCGCCGAACCATTTGACATAGCAACTAACTCTATAGTCTGAGAATTCAAATGTAAGCAGTCGATGTGACTAAGCATGTCATTGTGCCAGGCATTATTCAAATCTAACTCGCAAATGGCTTATTGTAATTCACCTTTAAGCGTTGCATTGCTTCATAAGGATCAGTTAGGAAGCTTTCCGCAGCGATCAATGTTAAGCTGTTGTTCTCCGCAAGTTGTTGTAGAACAACTGTTACCTAAAAGTTAAAGGAAACAACATAATTGGTAAGAAAAACATCACAGATTTACATAACACTTACTCGGTCTAATGATGATCGTTGAAAACATCCCTTGAAATATTTATGTATGTAATGTCATATTTGTTGGGAAATAAATAAAAAAAACAATATCCCGTTTGGAGTTAACCGCTCAGTGACCGTTTTATTTACTTTGTTTGTTTTAATCGATGTCATGCAAAATGTGTAATCGGTTTTCACTATTTTATCGTGACATAGGTGGAATAATGGACACGACAAGGGTATTCTTTGTTCAACTTGGAACAAACTTAAAGACACTGGACACTATTTGTAATTGTCTTCTCACTTGGTGTATCTCAACGTATGCATAAAATTCTAAACTCGATGTCCAGAAATCAAATTCGTGGAAAACTACGTCACTTCAGAGGGAACCGTTTCTCACAATGTTTTATATTATCAACCTCTCCCCATTACCCGTTACCAAGTGAGGTTTTATGCTGATAATTATTTTGAGTCAATAGTGTCCACTGCCTTTAAGCACAACATTTTGATTAGACAAAAAGAAATCCTTGCTTAGTAGAATCAAATTACCGGCCAACTAAACTCTATTGTTATGCTAAGTAGACATGATCTAAATACCAGTCACAAGCAATGTATGTGGCAGGGAATTTAGGCCAAGACTAAACTCTATTGTACAATAAGCAGACTCGTTTCGTGCTTAAGCAATTTATTTTGCTTAAGCGAATACATGAAATTTGCCCCACGGCTTACCCCTGCATGAGGCTCCGACGTTTCATGTAGGGTTGCAAAATTAGTCCAGTTAAACTGCCGGAATATTTCCACGTGTGCATAAGAAAACCCAGCAGCTGACACGAGCATCCGGTACACGTATGGGTATCTCAACTTCTTACTTAGGACTGGAGTTGAGGAGGGTGCCATCTACGATAGAATTGCAAACATGAAGATTCAATTAATTGACTATACAAAATATGAGATAAAACAGATACAACGTGATATAAAAGGTTTGTGGTAACACCATAGTTCTGAAAAGAGCCGACGTTTCAATCGGTATGCTCTGATTGTCGTGATGCTCTTAAGCCAAATAGCTCTTTTCAAAACCACTCCAAAATGACGACACCCCAAAATAATCGTTGACTTTTGGCGCAGCTTAACTGCTTTTATGTTTAGCAAGATCCTGTATATACGATGTCCCCACCACCACGGACTAAACAAACAGCGAGCGCACGGGCCTACTTTAAATATCAATACATCTCTTCCTTTTTGTCATTTAATCTAACAGGAAGAGGCAGAGTTAATGAGCTCAGAATACAACGCGCTGCAACGGCCAACAACGCGTTGCAGAAATAAATTACCAAACTCATGAGGCCGTGTCCGAATTGGCGACTTCGGCTACAGCTACGGCTAGGGCGCGCGCGTCTGCCATTCTTCAACACTGACAGACGCGCTGATCTAGCCGTAGCTGTAGCCAAAGTCGCCAATTCGGACACGGCCTTATTTTTTACAACGCCTGCCAAAGCCTCTGCCGTTGCAACGCGTTGCAACGCGTTGGCCTATTCTGATACGGCGCCTTAGGTATCGTCTTTGTTTGTGCCTTTGAAAAGTAGGATTTTTTCTTTGTGTAGGTCGAAAAAACGCAATTTTTATTACGAGTGCTTTGTTATACCTCAACGAGTGTCCATTATCCAATGATTTATACCCAGTTGTACCTTGTAGCTGTTTACCTTATTGTAACTTCAACTAATGCTCATTATTCAACAATTTGCTCGTGATTTATACATATCCATCAATATTATACCTTGACAAACCTCAACAAGAGCTCGATATTCAATAGTTTCATAACAACTTATACCCAATTATACCTTGGCAAACCTCAACAAGAGCTCGATATTCAATAGTTTCATAACAACTTATACCCAATTATACCTTGACAAACCTCAACAAGAGCTCGATATTAAATAGTTTCATAACAACTTATACCCAATTATACCTTGACAAACCTCAACAAGAGCTTGATATTCAATAGTTTCATAACAACTTATACCCAATTATACCTTGGCAAACCTCAACAAGAGCTCGATATTCAATAGTTTCATAACAACTTATACCCAATTATACCTTGGCAAACCTCAACAAGAGCTCAATATTCAATAGTTTCATAACAACTTTATACCCAATTATACCTTGACAAACCTCAACAAGAGCTCGATATTCAATAGTTTCATAACAACTTATACCCAATTATACCTTGGCAAACCTCAACAAGAGCTCGATATTCAATAGTTTCATAACAACTTATACCCAATTATACCTTGACAAACCTCAACAAGAGCTCGATATTAAATAGTTTCATAACAACTTATACCCAATTATACCTTGGCAAACCTCAACAAGAGCTCGATATCCAATAGTTTCATAACAACTTATACCCAATTATACCTTGACAAACCTCAACAAGAGCTCGATATTCAATAGTTTCATAACAACTTATACCCAATTATACCTTGGCAAACCTCAACAAGAGCTCGATATTCAATAGTTTCATAACAACTTATACCCAATTATACCTTGGCAAACCTCAAAAAGAGCTCGATATTCAATAGTTTCATAACAACTTATACCCAATTATACCTTGGCAAACCTCAACAAGAGCTTGATATTCAATAGTTTCATAACAACTTATACCCAATTATACCTTGGCAAACCTCAAAAAGAGCCCAATGTTTAATAGTTTTTAGTGATGTATTTATTACCCAGTTATACCTTTGACATAACCACAAGATGTCCGATGTCAAATAGTTTCCTAGTGATTTATACCCAGTTGTACCTTGACAAATCAAACGAGTGTCCATTATCAAATAATTTACTAAATGTCTAGTGATTTTTACCCAGTTGTACCTTGACAAACCTCAACAAGAGCCCGATACTCAAAAATGTATACCCATTTATACCTTTACTAACCTCAACTAGTGCCCATCGACCAGCAACCTCTGCTACACTCTCCGAAACAGATGGAAGATGAGGTCCATAAATGAGATGTATACCCACTTGTACCTCGACAAACCTCAACAACACATCGATACTCAATTATTTCCTAGTGAGTTATACCCATTTATACCTTGACAAACCTTCACAACACCCAGATACTCAATTATTTCCTAGTGAGTTATACCCATTTGTACCTTTACTTACCTCAACTAGTGCCCATCGACCAGCAACTTCTGCTACACTCTCCGAAACAGATGAAAGATGAGGTCCATAAATGAGAACCTTTGTCGGAGGCTGGTATATCAAGTCATACAACTTGTTCAAAGCAGTCACTTTATCTCCCTAAGATAGAAAACAAAACCTTAAATTGCTTTAACAATATTTTGCAGTCCAATAGTTTAATACGTATCCCATTTTTCACAAAAACGGTTTACAGCAAAATTGTTTACATGTGAGTGTTTAGAGTGACTTTCCCCAGGTACTATAAAATATCCCAGCCTTCCTGATTTGTTATAAATTTCCAAATGTCTCGAGTTCGATTGTCCTAATTCAACTCTAATAAAATGTAAAGGACAGTTTTTAAAGGCAGTGGACACTATTGGTAGTTACTCAAAATAATTATTAGCATAAAAGCTCACTTGGTATTAAACGAGTAATGGGGAGAGGTTGATAGTATAAAACGTTGTGAGAAACGGCTCCCTCTGAAGTGACGTAGTTTTCGAGAGACAAGTAATTGTCCACGAATTTTATTTCGAGACCTCAGATTAAGAATTTATGGTCTCGAAATCAAGCATCTGAAAGCTCACAACTTCGTGTGACAAGGGTGTTTTTTCTTTCATTAACATCTCGCAACTTCGACGATCAATGGAGCTCAAGTTTTCACAGGTTTGTTATTTTATGCATACATGTTGAGATACACTAAGTGAGAAGACTGGTATTTGACAATTACCAATAGTGTCCTCTGTCTTTAATAGACGGTAACTTGCATAGGGGATAACGAATATTCATTTTGGTTTTACACACACTTTCCCGAGTTCTGTGGAAACAAGTCACAGGCATATTACTCGGGTGGGATTCAAACCCACGACCTTTGCAATTCTAGAGCAGTGTCTACACAATGATCGCAGAAATGTTTTTCCGGTTTTTTTTAGGGGGCTGTTGGGGTGTTTGGGTGTTTGTTCCTTGGTTGTTGTTGCTGCTGTGTTTTAAATGAACACATTGCCTTGATCGGACGAGTTGGTCTATAAAAAGCGTTTGTAACCGTTTGTTTTAAAATGCATAGGTTAGAAAGATGTTGTCAAAGTAGAATACAATGATCCACACAAATGCATTGAAACGCTCGTCGACTAACACGGTTGGCCATTTATGAGAGTTTTGACTCTCATAAATGGCCGACCGTGTTAGTTCGCAAAGTAAAAAAAAAAACACGCAACTTCGAGGCATGTTTGTGTGGATCATTGTATTCTACTTTTAAAACATCTTTCCAATCATATGCAATTTATTTAACAAACGGTTACAAACGCTTTGTATAGACCAACTCGTCCGATTAAGGCAATGTGTTCATCTAAAGGAGGTTCTGCATAATTATGTACACTTCTTTTCTACTCATTTTCGTTGTATACAGTTACAGAGGGGGTTGGGTGGGGGCGACAGCAAGTTGGCTGCACAACTCAATCGGCCGTATTCATAAAAAATAGCAATTGCTTTTTCTAGGCTTTTGCATACATCTTTAAACATACATCTGTATAAAGATGTATGCAAAAGCCTAGGCAAAGCAATTGCTATTTTTTTAATGACTACGGTCCAATGCCTCGTGCAGTGCTTGATATAGTTTTAGAATTACTGACCGCGTTCAATGCATATCCCTGAATGTTATGTTTCCTTCACGGATCCACTTTGATTTTACCTTCATGAATGTTGTTCAAAGCAAAAGGGTTTAGGTCTCTACCTTCGAATTTTTCATCGGTGGGCGAAATTTAGAACTTAATGCACTTAATGCACATAAAAGTTGGATTTAAAATTGCATCATGCTGCAATCTCAAGCATGTTCAATCCGCTTTCATGTGGTAATTATTTGTCGTAAAATGTTAGGAACGACCTTAAAAGCACTTACAATACTTCGTATAAAAGCTCATAAAATGAGCATAAACAAGATTTTAAATGGGGGGGGGGGCGTGTCCCGCAATTCTATTGGTTTTCTGCAGTTGGTATTTGCCTTCGTAGTGTGGTTGGTTTACTGCAGTATTTGTAAACTATAAATGTATATTGTTTTTCACATTATACCACAATTTATATTGCGAAAAAAGAGGAGTATATGCAACAACAAAAAAGTGATTCATTCTTTGGTAATTTCTTTGTATGCACACTGTTTTAAATTCCCATTACACTGCCCTTGACTGCCTTCGATACAAACCGTACACAAAAACAGGAACAGGAATGAACAATATTATTATCAAACAAGGAATCTTAAGTTGAAACCACTCACCACTCAAGTAGGCATGCGAGCAAAATCATGCGCTTCTGTGGACAATTCAATCTAACTAGAAGACGCAGTTTCTAATTTTGTTCAATCATTTTTTTAGAATGCCAGTAATTGTTTTCTTAGTTTGACACATGTGTAGGCCTACCAAGGTTGTTTACAATTATGTGGAACTTGTTGATGGGCAAACGAAGAAGGATACCCGAAATAGACCTTTATCATGGTGCAGCCGTCTTGATTTTTTCCCATTGACGTCAATGTAACCAAACCGAGGCTGGAAGAACAAAAAAGTCTGGTTCCTAGATGCAAAATGACTATTAGCGTGCATAATTGATATTCGATACAAGGAACATGACCAAGACGTCAATGACTAATAGTTATCAACGAGAAAAATGTGCTGTAATATTTGAAAGGATTCTCTACACACGTCCGAATTGTTTCACCATTATTTCTCATTCAATTATACATACAATGACAAGTTCCCTATTCTCAAGTCGATTAGGCTTTCTTAATGGACTATTCAATGTCGAATAACGACTAAGGATCTGGCGTATACATCACCCTATACATGCTTTACGTTCTGGATTGTGGTATTCATTTGTTTTCTTTTTTTGTGGCGTTTTTATAACTCATGTTATTTCAAAAACACGATCAAACCCTTACAAAGTAACTATACTTGGTACTTTCCCCGAGCTCTGTTAAACAAATAACATACTACTCGGTGGGATTCGAACCCACGACCTTTTAATTACTATAGCGTTTCTTATAAACATTATTTCGTCCCACGAAATACTACTTCGTTTACAGGCAATATTGTTATGTATAAGAAAACACTTTGGGAGACATCGCCTTTTGGGGAGTGTTTTATTATTTTACGTTATGCTCTACTGGGCATCCATTTGCTTTGTAAGTTTTATTCTGTTACTTTATAATTTTGTACAATGGTTTAATATATTGTTTCATTAAAAAATGTTTATAGTATAGTTTCATTCCCTTTGAAATATTCGATTACACAGAAGAATATTTAGAGCGAACTAACCTTAGTTTAAAATAAACATAAGAAAGGAAATAAACTTCACACACCTCTATCAAAAAGAAAACAAAATACCAATGTACCATAACAATTAACGTTCGAAGAGAAAACAATCAAACACATATCTCAGTATCGTTGTAAGTCAGCACTAACTCGTATCCAGGTAGAACATCAGTCCTGTTATTGATGTCTGATATCGCTCGCTCAACCCCTTTCAGGCTACCATAACCAAAGAACCGACTCCAACCATCCTTCTCCGAGAGCGGAAACAGCCCGCCGACGTAAAGGGGCTTTCGACCGTCAGCCGCTTCCCCGAGTCCGCCTCGAAATACCACGAACAATATCGCGTAAATCACAACCCACGAACGCATCTTCATAACTGAAGAAACACTACAGTATCACCATGATCCAAGCCTATTATGGACTGTAAATTGGGCAACCCTGTTTCAGCCTCAGGAGTTGGTGGCAACGGCCCCTGGAAAAATAGTTGGTTTTAGCTCACACCTTGAAGGGGCCTTCAGGCCTTGTGTATCTGGCGACTTGCATGAAACATTCACGGATCCACTTTGATTTTACCATCATGAATGTTGTTCAAAGCAAAAGGATATAGGTCTCTACCTTCGAATTTTTCATCGGTGGGCGAAATTTAGAACTTAATGCACTTAATGCACATAAAAGTTGGATTTAAAATTGCATCATGCTGCAATCTCAAGCATGTTCAATCCACTTTCATGTGGTAATTATTTGTCGTAAAATGTTAGGAAAGACCTTAAAAGCACTTACAATACTTCGTATAAAAGCTCATAAAATGAGTATAAACAAGATTTTAAATGGGGGGGGGGGCGTGTCCCGCAATTCTATTGGTTTTATGCAGTTGGTATTTGCCTTCGTAGTGTGGTTGGTTTACTGCAGTATTTGTAAACTATAAATGTATGTTGTTTTTCACATTATACCACAATTTATATTGCGAAAAAAGAAGAGTATTTGCAACAACAAAAAAGTGATTCATTCTTTGGTAATTTCTTTGTATGCACACTGTTTTAAATTTCCATTACACTGCCCTTGACTGCCTTCGATACAAACCGTACACAAAAACAGGAACAGGAATTAACAATATTATTATCAAACAAGGAATCTTAAGTTGAAACCACTCACCACTCAAGTAGGCATGCGAGCAAAATCATGCGCTTCTGTGGACAATTCAATCTAACTAGAAGACGCAGTTTCTAATTTTGTTCAATCATTTTGTTAGATTGCCAATAATTGTTTTCTTAGTTTGACACATGTGTAGGCCTACCAAGGTTGTTTACAATTATGTGGAACTTGCTGATGGGCAAACGAAGAAGGATACCCGAAATAGACCTTTATCATGGTGCAGCCATCTTGATTTTTTCCCATTGACGTCAATGTAACCAAACCGAGGCTGGAAGAACAAAAAAGTCTGGTTCCTAGATGCAAAATGACTATTAGCGTGCATAATTGATATTCAATACAAGGAACATGACCAAGACGTCAATGACTAATAGTTATCAACGAGAAAAATGTGCTGTAATATTTGAAAGGATACTCTACACACGTCCGAATTGTTTCACCATTATTCCTCATTCAATTACTACATACAATGACAAGTTCCCTATTCTCAAGTCGATTAGGCTTTCTTAATGGACTATTCAATGTCGAATAACGACTAAGGATCTGGCGTATACATCACCCTATACATGCTTTACGTTCTGGATTGTGGTATTCAATTGTTTTCTCTTTTTGTGGAGTTTTTATAACTCATGTTATTTCAAAAACACGATCAAACCCTTACAAAGTAACAGTGAAATACTGTTATAACAATTATTATATAACACCCAAGCAGATCCTTGCCATTTGATTGGAGGATTGTCCGTCACGTGATAGCAAATAAAAGTACCATTGCACGCTGAGTCACTCACCGTGCTTTTTCGTTCCATCCGAAAAGTACCATTGCACGCTGGCAGCGTGCAATGGTACTTTTCGGATGGAACGAAAAAGCTGAGTAAAAACATCACTGCGTGCGCGTGTCTTTGGTAACGCAGCAGGTGTTACTGCAAGAAGGCATAGTAAAATTACTAGCATTCGGCTTCTACAGTTGAAATTGTTTGTTTTGAAAGTTGTATCTTTCAATCAAAATGACAAAGATCTACTTGGATGTTATATAAAACAAATAATGAATGTTTTTCATTCGTGCAATGGTGCGAAAATGTTCATTCGTTGAAAGCTGGAATGTTCCATTCAACTCGGCTCCGCCTCGTTGAATAGAACATTCCATCTTTCAACTCATGAACATATTCGCACCATTGCACTCATAAACATTCATTATGTGTATACTATTTCCCAATAGATGGAAATTTGCATCGAGGAAAAAGAAAATTAATTTTGGTTTTACCCATACATACCGATGTGTGTAGCACTTTATACTTGGTACTTTCCCCGAGCTCTGTTAAACAAATAACATACTACTCGGTGGGATTCGAACCCACGACCTTTTAATTACTATAGCGTTTCTTATAAACATGATTTCGTCCCACGAAATACTACTTCGTTTACAGGCAATATTGTTATGTATAAGAAAACACTTTGGGAGACATCGCCTTTTGGGGAGTGTTTTATTATTTTACGTTATGCTCTACTGGGCATCCATTTGCTTTGTAAGTTTTATTCTGTTACTTTATAATTTTGTACAATGGTTTAATATATTGTTTCATTAAACAATGTTTATAGTATTGTTTCATTCCCTTTGAAATATTCGATTACTGTCACAAGTGATCTAGTACTGTAAATAACCCATGTGTAGTTTTTATATTTCCCTCATTTATTTTATTGGTCAAGAGTTTAGAGATCCAATGAATATTCAGTTAGTTCTGTGATGCAGTCAGTGAACTACAGTTGCGTGAACAAGTCCTTATTTGGGAAGACATGAGTGGGCTGATGTAGGGTGTATGTGTGTGCATTGAGAGGTGACTATTGTTCTGTAGGGTGGGTGCCATGGTTGGGTGAGTTTTAGAATTCCTTGCAGCCTTAGATTAGGGTGTGGTTGGTCATTCCAAGATCTGCTATCAGGGAGGTCAGACATACTTCAGGACCTTCATGCAGAATCTTTTTTGATGAATTGTATCATTGCGACAAGTTGAAGATTTTGCTGTTTCCACAGAAATCTATTACAAGCAGACACCGTTTAAGTTTTAAAGGGAACTCCTAACCGTAAGTTGTGAAATACTTTGTGAACAAATATTGCTTTGAAATTCATTCTAAGTTTAGCACGAAAATGTACAGTTTGATAGTTTATGATTATAGTGCAAACCAAGTGTAGAAATTATTTGATTATAAGCATTTCCAGACAGAACTGTTCAATTATCATTATGGTAAATCTGTGTGGTTGGTAATGATTTTGTAGATGGCACTGGTTCCGGGGTAAACATTTGCGACAGACATTAATCTGGATACTTCATTTTCCTACCACCCTACCCTGGATGAACCATGATTGAGCTAACCATTTGAACTGTGGAATTTCGTCAAGAATGAAGACTGGGTATAGCTTCAAGCTTTTTATCCTCTGAACGGATTCCGTCGAAAGACCAGCTAATTTTGGAACACTGGTTCTGTATATTTTGCTTATATAAATATATTGATCATAGGAAGATGGGAGCAATTTATTAAGTAATTTTTGTCTTCCATGAGAGTAAAGACACTTTTTGTAGATAGTCAGTAAAAGCCAGGTTGGATTGCAATTTTGTATTTGCTGACATTATACATTTAACATTTGGGAGAATAATTTTCTTCTTCCATAGCCATAAATTTTGGTGAAGACATTTTGCTATTTGAGAAAAGGGAGTTGTTTATTCTCCAGTTGTGAAAAAGAAGTTGGGAAGAAATTTTGCTATTTGAGAAAAGGGAGTTGTTTATTCTCCAGCTGTGAAAAAGAAGTTGGGAAGAAATTTTGCTATTTGAGAAAAGGGAGTTGTTTATTCTCCAGTTGTGAAAAAGAAGTTGGGAAGAAATTTTGCTATTTGAGAAAAGGGAGTTGTTTATTCTCCAGTTGTGAACAAGAAGTTGGGAAGAAATTTTGCTATTTGAGAAAAGGGAGTTGTTTATTCTCCAGTTGTGAAAAAGAAGTTGGGAAGAAATTTTGCTATTTGAGAAAAGGGAGTTGTTTATTCTCCAGTTGTGAAAAAGAAGTTGGGAAGAAATATTGTTATTTGAGAAAAGGGAGTTGTTTATTCTCCAGTTGTGAAAAAATTTTGCTATTTGAGAAAAGGGAGTTGTTTATTCTCCAGTTGTGAAAAAGAAGTTGGGAAGAAATATTGTTATTTGAGATTAAGGGAGTTGTTATACACTCCAGTTGTGAGCAGAAGTTGGGATAAGAAGTTGTTCTAAGACGTAATTTAGATTTGAAGTGAAGTGGAGGGTTTCTACTAGCCCAAGTTATTATATTGACATTTGAAGAAGTTTGTGGAGTTTGAGAACAGAGTATAGTTTTTCTTTATTGATTTTCATTGAATGAAGATAGTAAGTTGAAGTGAAGTTCACAACGTTTTGAGATTTGAAGTTTCAATTAGTAAGGATAGATACATCATTTTGGTTTAATTTTGGAGGAGATTTTATTTGAATCAAGGAATTGTAATTAGAGCCAAAGAATATTGGACATACATTTTGATTGATAGAGTTCGATGAGGAATTTCATAATTAAATATTGATGTATATAGTAAATTAGAAGTGTTTCTTTCACTGTTCATTTATTTCATGAGTGCATGGCTTGTTCGTCTTTCTCACATTTGTTGTATGGAGCCATCTCCCGTGGTTATGTGACAGTTACACAGAAGAATATTTAGAGCGAACTCACCTTAGTTTAAAATAACATAAGAAAGGAAATAAACTTCACACACCTATCTAAAAGAAAACAAAATACCAATGTACCATAACAATTAACGTTCGAAGAGAAAACAATCAAACACATACCTCAGTATCGTTGTAAATCAGCACTAACTCGTACCCAGGTAGAACATCAGTCCTGTTATTGATGTCTGATATCGCTCGCTCAACCCCTTTTAGGCTTCCATAACCAAAGAACCGACTCCAACCATCCTTTTCCGAGAGCGGGAACAACCCGCCGACGTAAAGGGGCTTTCGACCGTCAGCCGCTTCCCCGAGTCCGCCTCGAAATACCACGAACAATATCGCGTAAATCACAACCCACGAACCCATCTTCATAACTGAAGAAACACTACAGTATCACCATGATCCAAGCCTATTATGGACTGTAAATTGGGCAACCCTGTTTCAGCCTCAGGAGTTGGTGGCAACGGCCCCTGGTAAAATAGTTGGTTTTAGTTCACACCTTGAAGGGGCCTTCAGGCCTTGTGTATCTGGCGACTTGCATGAAACAAAATCTAAAATCAGCTCAGTTTGTTGAAAAACTGCTCTGTGGTGACCGTGTTTTCCAAATAAGTGTGTTTCAATACAACCTGAGCACTCTAGAAATTTGCAAGTAATAATATAAATAGCTGAGGTCTTATAACTTGTGTTTGAGTCTCCAGACTGCTCGAACACGACACACTAGCCTTTATATGTCATAGGTTTAGAAATATCAGCAGCTCTTATTGACATAAAGGTTCCTTCCCGTTCCGCGAATCAGAGCGTTCAATTTCACAATTGAAAATGAGGAACCACTTTTGAGCATGGAGCAACATAGAGTGGACACCAGTCGACCCATGATTGATTACTGACCAGCAACGTGAAATGCGCAGTGACGAACTCACTCGAACGACCGCCTTTTCGCCATAGTGTCACTGGTTCCCCTCTGCGCTTTACTCATGATAGAATGGAACATGCTGTTGGGACCAGTGAATGGGCTCGAGGTTGGTTCCAAATGGTTGACCACAGTAGTCAACCAATGGTCGACCAGCCTGGATTCGAGTCAACAATGGTCAACATTTTAGTTAACCAAGGTTGCGCGCCATGCGCGCGCACAAGATCTTAAATCATAAGGCACTATACTCAAAACGTTCGTAATTGTGGAGAGCTGGGCCCAATTTCATAGAGCTGCTTAAGCACAAAATTTTGCTTAAGCCAAAAAATCCTTGCTTAGTAAAATCAGATTACCGGCCAAGACTCCACTCAATTGTTAACCTAAGTAAACAACAGCTAAATACCAGTTACAAGCAATGTATATGGCATTAAATTTTTGCCAGTAACATGTGTAAAACAAGCCAGCTATCTCCGTGCTTAAGCATTTTTTTTTGCTTAAGCAGATCTATGAAATTGGCCCCTGCAAAGGAAAACAACAGCAGAATGAAGCCAGCTCGAAATGTGGACTTTGCAAATCTGATTAGAAGATACTTTGCAATTCGCCAGGTATTGATGTAGAGTGAAGTGAATACAATACTTCTGTTTGGTTGATCAGGGCGGTGTATTGTTTAAAGTATTTGAAGATTCATAATATTGGGCTGGTTACAAACGAACGTCTCTTACAGATTCATACCATACAAACCTTTTTAAGTGAAAAAATTATAGTTAAAAACAAACCGGGAGATTTTTTATTTATTTTGTCGAATGCAAAAAGAGAAGTTCTTTTAAACTACAACTCGAGAAAAACAAATCTGAAAGGAGGAAATTGCAAGACAATGCTTTCATTATGATTTTGCTCCGGGAAAAGCTAAGCTGCATTGTCCTTCAACCACAATCTAATAATCAAAACGGCTAAAATGTAAAACGATTGTTTGATGAAAGACCACAGGAAGCTTGGTAGCGCCCTCTATTGTGCACTGTTTTACGTCCCCTCTCAATATATTAAATTAATATTCTCGTACGTGCTATCAATGAATGTACCTAGCCTTCATTGACACAAAGCGTGACTTTTTGAATAAAGTTGTAAAACAGTGCAGCCGGATTGGAATAAATATCCTTTGAAAGAACCTTGAATGATATTTCGAAATTTGAGGCAGGCTTTTTGAAAATAGTTTATCTTTGTTCATTTGCCTGGCTGCACTTACTGTAATGTATTTATTTATTTACTAAACAAAGCAATAATGTTCAAAATGCCACCAAACATAATCTACCACCCCCTCCCCCCAAAAAAAGGGTCTCCGAATGTTAAAATAATTGAATGTGGTGAGTTTTTTTTTTAGCATCAAGCCTATTTGGCAGAAACAAGCGAAAATCTTCAACTTACTCTTTCTTGAATATCACCAATAATTTTGTCATTTGAAAAATGCTAATGTAACCCCCCCCCCCCCCACCCCCGCAAGTTTTGTTAATAATATGGAAAATAAACCTGAGAGCGCCATCTTTTGAATAAACTTCATTCAGCCCACCCTTTTTTAAGGGTGGGGGTAGACTGGGCCCCTGTCTTTAATTACCCGCAAGGATAAAGACACGTCCCCGCCGCTAGATCTAGTGATTCCATTGGATACAATGATATCAATGATACAGTGACATGAGCTAGCTGACTAAACAGTACACTGCTGTCACGTCCGTAAACTACACGCCGGTTCGTGATGCCGGAGAGTGGCGGTTTCAACTTCCAGCTGTGTTCAGTTTTCCGAATGACCAAATACGGTAGCATTGCGTCATGCGATGCCTGCGCACAGCAAGCGAAAGTAGTCAATTTTTAGTGCCGTATTGAGTCATCCGTTACCCTCCGGTAGCTGTCATGGCGGCGTCCCCGAGTCGAGTACAACTAGCGGCAAACGCGTGGATCGTATGAGTTGGTTTTGATGCAAGCAGAGTGTGACCTGCCTAAAGTTGTACCCATGAATACATGTAAAGATGGGGCAAGAGATTATAAACAATTTGAGGTCACTGCTGAGAGAACTACAGTACTCGCCAGGGTACTCGCAGCGGTATCTGACAGGTCACCCGGAAAACTGAACACGCCGGAAAGCTAAAACCGTACGAACAACGTGCTGATATTTCCGACTACGTCACCCGGAAAACTGAACACTGTGAATATTGTGAAAGCCTAGTTGGTATGACACTGCTCTAGAATTGCAAAGGACGCGTGTTCGAATCCCACCCGAGGAATATGCTTGTGAATTTTTTGTTTCCAAAAACCTCGGGAAAGTACTGCAGTGTACACTGTTAATTATAGGTAAAACCAAAAATAAAACAAATTAAAAATTAAAGAAATAACTGGGTAAACCTCGTTAAAATAAACACACAAAGAAATTGGAAAATTACCGAAACAGTTTGATAGAATATTTATTTAGCGTTTTAATGTTTTGTCTTCATAAGTATGTACAGTTTGGTAACAAGCAAAATATGCGTCAATTTAGGCTCGTTAACATAACATCCCTAGTGCAGTTTAAATACCATTTACATGATTTTATTGTTTAATATTTACTAACAAAAAATAATTGGATAAGTTTTTTTTAATAATTCATTGACATGAACTATTTTTAATATTGATTATAAAACTAAAATACATCACATCTAACTTAATTTAGCTAACATACTACTCTTCGAAGCAACGACTCTGTTTATATTCAGTACCATTCAAAGCGCGCGGACAGCATTGGCAATAAATTGTCACAGACCTGTATTCGTGTTAGCTGACCTAAACTTGACATGAACTATAACAAAACTGTGAAACTTTGAGCTTAATTGGTTTTCAGTGTCACGTGAAAACATTGAACACACAAATTAAATGTTTTCTCTCATTTTGTTAAAAGTCTTGTTTTAGACTCGCAGATCCAAACTGTTTTAATTGTTTTTCAAAATTATTTCATCTTTATACCATGAGTTTTGTCAAATCTGTGTACATATTAATTGTCGATCTTACAAATGCTGCACACACGTTTTAAAATAGGTTTATTGGGTTCCATAATTATATTAATCTTTATTTTGTGAAAATTAACATAACATTATACACGATTCACCTATTATTATTATTATTATTTTTATTATTATTATTATAAGGTCCGGCTTGGATCGAAAGCTAAGGCCATCTACCCTTTTTATTATATTATTATTATTATTATTATTAATATATTCAGGGCACAATCAATGCCGACGTAGCTTCAGATCCTGCCCCCCGATATTCTGTCCCTGCCCTCTTTTGAATCCTCATCCTCCTGCCCTTGCAAATTTCCCGCATGGGAGACCGATCTCCGGGGGAACAGATTTCACTAGGACTCCGGCATGGTGTAATGACACATTAATTAATAGAGGTCGAACCAAAAACTACCAGTACAATTAAAGGGTGAGTTTTCTAGATCTCGCAATATCTTTTCTCGGTAAATTCACTGTAGACTAGATTGCAATAAGCTGCTTAAAATGAGTGCATTGCTCAAATAATGGGCCATTTTCAGAATTCATTTTTGTCTAAGTTGAAAGACAAGTGTGTGCTTAACACGACTTTACACATGGCCGTTTCTGCACGGATGTCACATCTTTCAAGCTACTGTCCTTATATACGGTATGTCAAGATGACTAATGCCGTGAAGCTTTGGTCAAAGCTCGATGTGCATAAAAAAAACTTTAGATAGGACCAATTATATTAGCAGTTCCTGTATTGCACATTATTTTCTCTAACATTGTGATTGCACAAGTTGCTACGCGAAAACTTTTGCGTTTTATGTTAAAGTGAAATGTGGACTAATTTACAGAATGTTGACTTACTCTACATTAAACGTCATGATGTCATCACAGTCGTCATAGTTGTGTCTTAAAGTATTGTAAAGTGCATCTTCCTAGTTTCTACGCGTGTTTTATACTAGTTATACATGTTTCATTGTTTAGTTCAGTCAGCACCAGAATTGAGCTCTAACGTTACTAAAAAATACTCTCTGCTTTTGAATTTTAAGTTCCGCTCCCAAGCCAAAACAATTTACAGCTGCTTAATAGTTTAATGACAGAAACACACACAGAAAATGAACCCTTTATTCGTTTGTTATTTACAGCCAAAAAGGTTTCTTTCTTTGCCTAGTGTGCGAAATAATTATAATTCCATACACTCTAAAAAAAAAAAAAAATCTTCGGGGTTAGATTTGAACAGGACCCAACTCTGACCCTGATTTTTTTTTTAAGCGTTGCCAGTTGTTTTGAAACAGTTGCCTAATAACTAAGTGCAGCTTAAGTTTAAGGCAATTTGACACTTTCGGTAAACAGTATTGTCCAAGGCCCACACTCCGAGTATCACAACTTCTATATAAAACAACAAACCTGTGAAAATTTAGTCTCAATCGGTCATCAGGGTCGGGAGAAAATAACGGGATAACCCAATCTTGTTTCCGCACGTTTCTCCTTGTCATGACATGTGTTTAAAAAAAAATCTGTAATTCTCGATATCGAGAATTGACATTGTTTTAAAGTTTTTTCAAAAAGTAAAGTATTTCGTTGAATAATATTTCAAGAGAACTCTTTCACCATTACCTTCTGTAAACCCTGTAAATTATTTGCAAATGATGTGAATTTTTTTTCTGTACCGAAAGGATCCAATGGCTTTAAAGTACAGTTATCTGAGGAGGTGCATGAAAGCAAATTTAATCCAAGTTAAACATTGCTTGAAACCATAAAGTCTTAAGAGAGAAAAGAAGAAAACGTTTTTAATTGGAAACCAACTTGAACTTGTTATCTCAGTTTCTCTCGATTTACTTTCCCTCTTCGTTTCCTTTTGAACTTTGAGTGCACGCCTCTAAACTATAAATACTACATTAAATAAACCATTATTTTTAATGGAATGTTACCAAAGTACACGTTGGTGGTCTTGCAGAGAAGTCACTATATACGACAATAAATAATGTTACCATAACCTCATTATTATTTTGTTGGCTTGCTGTTTTAAAGCAAAATGTACGTGCATTGTTGCGTCTTTCTTATCTCGATGCTTTATTGTCATCCGTTATGTTCAAAGATAGGAGTAATGCTAAAGAAAACACATTCACTAAAAGGTCATAAGCTACCATTGTAAACAGTACTTCTAAAAATTACATGGACATTTCTGTATTGGGACAATTTTATTGGCACAAGTTGCTCCGTATTTACTGTGTTAAAGGCCTAGAGCACGCCCCGCCCTCACTCTAAAAACTCACTGGTCTTAACGTAGGCCTACTTGGTTTTGGGGTTTCGTGGGGCCGAATGCGTACACCCAGGTTGCATTCGATTAGCTTCCCTGGGTCTACCCCGCGGTGCTCACTCGGGCGAGCCCCCGACAAGAGCTAAACGATCGATCACTCACCGCTCTCGTAGTGACGTCATGCACCTGGGGCCAGCCCCCAAGTGACCCAGTCCACAAGCAGGGCAATGGGGGGGCTGACCCGAGTGAGCCTCTGGAATGACGCCAAAGCTATTTGAACGTACCAGGGGCAGGCCAGGGTCGACCCAGGGGAGCTAAAACGAACGCACACTCAGTCATAGTAGGCCTAGACATGTTCAAAAATACACATTGCGCAAGCGCTAACTGTTGAAAGAGGTGCATGCTGGTCTAGCTAGCGATCAAACTTGATCGCTAGCTAGACCAGGATGCAAGTTTAATGCACATGGACTATTCCACGACAAGGTCTATGCCTTAGCTTTTTTAAGTGGCGCCCTCAGTGTTTATCTCGAGGGTATTCTACTCGTTGATTTAAATCACACAGTCTATAGCGAGGGTAGGGAGTGCGTCAACTGCAGCGGTGAAAGTCATCCAGTCGGTTCAAATAAATTTATGTAATAAATTCGTGTTGTATATCGACATAAGTACCTGTTGCAGGACAAAAAAACACAGAAAGGGTATGTAAAAACAAAGCACATTATTGTTTGTTAACTTGACATTAAAAATATACAATTTTCACTTGGTTTGACGAGGTAACGTGTAAATAATTATTTAATAATTTTGAGGTATAGGAGACACAATTCTAAAGCAACAGGTTTGGGAATTAATTTGTCGGTACACACTAACCAAACAGTGCTCTCATATAGACCATGTGAACTTTGTTTGTTTGTTTACAAAAAGTGTGACCTTGTACGTTCTTTGAGTATTCTGGCAGGCAATATACTGCACAGGTCATATGGGAAAGTTGACATTTTGTATCAGAATTTCCACATAAGTCCAAGAATTATACAACTAAAAGCTGGACAAGTTTTGATATGTGCCACCCCCCCCCCCCCCCCGTTCATCATATCAAAAGTTGATAAGAATTAGACAGTGCAATCTCCATAAAATAACAGATTTTATTATTTCGTCCACTAGGCTGTGTACACACCATGTATAAACATGTGATGTCACAGGTCACATCGTCTATACTTTCAAAGATAATAAATTGTCTCAAAAAAACATTATTGTGATTTACCTATGTATTATTCCCATCAATCCATGCGGTCTTGTCCAATCTGATGTTGAAGGTCACGTTTTTTCTGATTAAGAAGATCTACCCATCTCCTCTTGTCATCTCGGTCTCTTTGTCTTGATCTACTTGCGTGTTCACCCTAAGAGTCAATCAAGGATTAAGAAAGATCATGGTTAAAGCCATTATACACTTTCGGAACAGAAAACAATACAAACAAATCACCGATTTACAAATAACTTACAGGGTTTACAGAAGGTAATGGTGAAAGACTTCTCTTGAAATATTATTCCATGAAATGCTTTACTTTTTGAGAAAACATTAAAACATTATAAATTCTCGTTAGCGAGAATTACGGATTTATTTTAAACACATGTCATGACACGGCGAAACGTGCGGAAACAAGGGTGGGTTTTCCTGTTATTTTCTCCCGACTCCGATGACCGATTGAGCCAAAATTTTCACAGGTTTGTTATTTTGCTTAAAAACATCATTCAAATGCAACATCACACGTTTTTAAAACACTGTAGAAACGAGTCTCCTTTAATGTTAGCAAACGTTATTATTAATATTTAAGAAATGTACTTACTTTTAATTGTGCAAGATTCATCACCTGTTTGAATTTTAAAAAAATAAAGAGAATTAAACTTAATTTGTTGAAGATTTTGACCATGATATAAAACCATGATAAAATAAGTATTGTTTTATTGGTAGGCCCACGGCAAAACAATCGTTTGAGTTGGTTCGTGGGGACAAAACCCGGGGGAAGCCCCTTCAATGTAGGGTTAGACTTGTGGACAAGTCGTCAATGGTCCTCGCGGTGAGATAGTCGAGTTGTGGCAGTGCTCTAGCGAGATCACTGCTCTCGCGCGAGCTGCTGGTTGCCGATTTCTACTCCTCATAAATGGGATTGTAGTCGTGAGAGCAGTAGTCTCGCGGGGCAAGCAGTCTCGCGAGAATACCACGGGGATCGCGGGGAGATTCGGAACGCTATCACCGCGACAGACATTTAACGACTTGTCCACAAGTCTATTGTAGGGTGGGTAGAGAGGTGGGGCTAGGGCCGTTGTCGCATGCAATTATGTCCTCTATGCAATACTAACCGGAGGACATTATTGCATATGCAATAATGTTCACCGGACGGTTTTGCATAATGCAATCGTGTCCGCCCGGACGCTGCTGCATAATCCAATTGTGTCCGCCCGGACACATTTATATATGCAGTTGTGTCCGCCCCCGTGCAAAACCGTCCATGCAGTAAATTAAACGCCCTTGGTCGACGGAACACGTTCGCAATTTTTTTGTTTTAAGCTAAGGGTGCATGTCATGAATGACGTGGGAAATGTTCGGCCGTTGTGTATTCGCTGCAATCATAAAAAATACGTGAATATTCACGCTGCATAAATACGTAGGTTCAGTGCATGCACGCTCGCTTACGCGCGCACATACATGTACAGTCAATATGTCCACCGGATGGTTTTTGCATAGCCCCGGACACGATTGCATATGCAAAAGTGTCCGGAGCGGACAGTATTGCATGGCGGACACAATTGCATCTGACACTGTCCAATCTGTATTGTCTGATCATTGGATGACTACTGTTCAATAACACAAATGTATTTATTATACTGTGGGGGGGGGGGTGACTTACTCTTCCGTGACAGTTCTATCAGCAGATAGACAGAGTAGGAGCAGCATACAAGAAAAACAGATTAATACAAATTGTTAAAACCATTGTTATATATTGTATCGGTAGCAAACGCAAACCACATTAACTTGATAGTTCCCTCAGAGCCGTGTATTGGGAGAGTTGCGACATGGAGGTACCAGTTTTCTTTGATCACGTGGTTGCTGGACGCCATGTTGTTTCCAAATGCAGCACAACCCAATGGCAGGCAGACTAGTCTGGCACCTTGTGTTTGCCCATTCGTTTCTTAGGGAACAAAATGGCTTCTAATCGCGAGTTGTCGTAACTCTCCAAATAAACGGCTTTGAGTTCCCTTATTGAGAGGCGCCCTCAAGCGAGACCAACAGAAGCCAAGTCAAGAAATAATTGATTACCGCTGGTTCTCTTCGTTCAAGATCCGCGCACTAGAAAGTAGTCCCCTGATTTTGTTTCGCTTGCAATTTCCGTGAACATTTTTACGACTGAGATATTATTATTATTCATTCAAATATTAAGTTAATGATTCTTGATGAAATATTCTGTAAATTTGTATCGGTTAACTTAAAAACAAATCTTATTGCGCATCAATTTGTGTCAGGGTGTTGCGACCATGGCAGAACGGCCATTACTTCCTTGTAGTCCGCCTGTACACATCTTACAAAACCTGGCCCAGAAAGTTCGACTAAATTGTTGCCTTTACCATGTACTGATGTAAGGATGGGCTCAGCACCATATACTTCAATGAACTATGTTGGATTGGGTGAGTTTATATTCTTGCATTTTCACCTTGTTTGAGTCGTGATATTATCGTGAATTCTACAGTGACTGTTGTTGTTTGGTACTTTCGTAGTGTAAGTTTTGCATGCATTTGTACTTCACAGTGTGTACTTGGTGTTACATCATCTAACGTAACTATCGCAAAATAGTTGAAAGCCAAAAGAACTAAACATCTAACTGTGATAGCTCTTTTCAGCTGTGCTTTGTGGTCTAATTTCCAAAGTGAAAAGGGCCAGTTGACTTCATACGCTGGTTGAACAGAGACATTCTAAGGCATTTAGTTAAGACTTCTGTTTGTAATTTCTTCGATTAAATAATGCAAAGCCATCTGGAATGGTGTCCGCGATAACTGAATGCCTCTGTCCGTGCAGAATGGCTACTTGTAAACACTCTTACTTTTACCGGCATGCTTTTTTAAAAACTCTTCCCATTACGCTATCGGAAAAGTGTACTGTTGAGACAATTTAAGGATGCCATATAAATACTTTGATATACTTCAGATGATTTTTGTATAGTATTAGTATAGCGCCCCCATTTGGCAAAATATTAATTGATTTTATTATTTTACTTACCCTTGGATCCAGCTGTAGATGGTGCGAAAAACCGGCATAAGAGAAACAAAAATAATTGAATAAATTAATAGATAAATATAAAAAAAATCAGTTCACACGTGTTTACTTAAAAAAAAAATGCTTGAAAAAAGGGGGGGGGGAATGAACAGGCCAAAAATAATAAAATATTTTTTTTTTTACAATTATTAGCAGCCAACTATGTTGCCACTTTGATGGATTGGCAGGGTTTTCATTTCAACTGTCATAGTAATAACTATGTTTAGAAACTATGGGCGTGGGGATGAAACCAGGTTCTCTGGAAACCACCTGATCAAGCTAATAAGGTTTTAACAAGTACACATTCACATTGTGCTACAAACTTAACTAAAAGTGTTTTTCATTGACTTGTACCCCAAGTCCTTTTATCATTATAATGTCTTAAACGGGCACTCAGTGCTTGGCAAAGACAAACAGAAAACGCAACGTTTGAAACTCAGTAAGAAATACCGAATGAATATTCAACTTACCTGACATTGCTGTTCGTTGCAGACATCGCACGTTCATGTTCCATAAAAGTGAAAGATAGTAAAATGTAAATAAATAAAAAGAAAGAAAAAAAAAAGCAGGTGAAAATGTGTAATGCCGCCCTCTATCGTCAATATCGTACTTGTATTATTTAAATTCTTTAAGCATGTTATTTTCAAAGGTCAATTATTGTTTGAGAACTCTAAACAACTGACGCACTGTTATTATCGGTTAATTATAAACACATGCCAATGAAAGGCCGTGTTATTGTAATTTGGCATGGGGTTAAACGAAGTTAAGTGTTTTATCCCTCGATGTGATTTTATTATCACAAGTAACTAAAAAAGTTGAACTTGTTTTTTTGTTTTACTAGAATTAATGTTGTCAAGATAATTACAAAGAAAGGTCGACAGCTTCTATATTTAATAGTAAAGCTATGTAAATTGTTAAAAGATTGTATTACTATGTACTTTATAAATACTATACTTTTATACATACCCTCTTTAATTTCAAAGATCCAGAGAAGTTGTCAGAAAATAAAAGATGAAATGCGTTAGTTAAATAATTCGTCCGAAGAATGTACAATACATTGCAGAAAATCTATTTCAAATCAAACTTAGACTCAGTAAAGATAACCGTCTAATTAGCTAGCATGTTGCACTTGTCTGTTCTACAAAATAAAAATATAGTGGGTGCGTTCGATTAGATTCCCTGGGCCGACCCCGGTCTGCCCCGGTGCGTTCGAAAAGCTTCGACGTCAGTCCACGGGCTCACCCGGGTCAGCCCCCAGTGCCCTTCTTGTGGAGTTGGTCACTTGGGGGCTGGCCCCAGGTGCGAGAGCGGTGAGTGATCGTTCGATTAGCTCTTGTCAGGGGCTCACCCGAGTGAGCACCGCGGGGTCGACCCAGGGAAGCTAATCAAATGCACCCACTAAAGAATTATTAATTATTAATCCGCAAAGCATGCACATGAAATCAAATTACTATAGGATCAATAACCAACATGATAACACAAAATACTTTTTAGAAGAGAACGCAAAATCAGGTGAAGTATCTATTAAATAATTGAAGTGGTGACATTTGTGTTATCTGTCTCCGTACAAAGTGAAGTGCGCCCTCTATTGTATGTTATCCTTAAATTAATATCCGACTGGAAATATTTTGTAAATCAGTCCGAATGTTTCCGAAATAGTCTTAAAGGTGTTTGGTTGGGGAGAAGAAGCGTAGGGGTGACTATTGATGGAGCTACATAAATAGCTCCATGTTAGTATGGAGCCAATGTTGACCTCGGTGTGCCAAAGGGCACAACACTAACCGTATTTTTTATTTTATTTTGAATCGTTTCAAACCGTGTTTTTTTTTTTTTTGGGGGGGGGGGGGTTTATGAACGAGGCCTCGAACCAAAAAGATGAAAGGTTCGATAATGTCCCAGATGACAATAAAAAGGTAGGCTCTGAATTTTAAGAAGCTTGCAAGTTACTGCTTTGTGAATTTAGCATGATACCGCAATAAGGAAATCTCCGGGGTAGGGGGTTTATAAGGCGAGACTCCCTGCCTGGAGAAATGCTGTATGTACGGTTCAGCTTACAGGTTGAAACTGGGGAAACGTTGGCCGGCTTACAAAAAAATAAATGTTTGAGGAAAAAGTGTTCATTTATGTACCCAAGCTTACAATGCAAATACAACATGCAAAACATTCAGTATATTATTACGTGAAATTTATTATAGTCTATACAATAAACAACAGAAAAATGACATCCATTAATATTACAATTTCTGTAATGCAACTGCAACATGCAACACATTTTTTAGTAGTACGTCAAAGTGATGGTCTTTACAATACACAACGACAACAATCTGCAATTTCTCGTTTTATAACTAAATCTACACTTTTAGACAAACTCGGAACCGTTTTTAACTAATAACAAGTCAAAATTGCTTTTCAGAAATGTATACCTTTATTAAGCAAACAGAAGTAGAGTAAACACACATTTATATAATTGTGTTAACTTACCTGGCCGCCCTGTGATTTTGCAATAGGAAAAATAACAAATAAACGCAACATGAGTAACGATCTTTAAATAATTTATAAGTTAACATTACATTTATACAAGTGTGTCCGCAACCTGAATTAATATACAAAAAACAAATAGACTACATAAAAATAAAAAATAATAATAATAATAATAATAATAATAACCCAAACACCCCAATCAAACCAATATGCAAACTAAAACCCCAGCAAGTAGACACCAAAGCACCCCCAAGAAACACCCCAACAAATCAACAAACAAACAGACAGACACCCAACACTCCCGCCAACAACCCATAAAATAAATTAATAGAGATCCAACAAACACACATGTATTATTTAAAAGCATTAGAAAAACTATAATGCTTCCATGTGCAAACAAACAAATTATAGAAAGTTATTCAAAAGCAACAGGAAATTGTATTGCTTCCTTGTAAGCAATAAATGCACGTGGATTTTTCTAGATCAACCCTATAACGCAATAAACCAACTAAAGACAACTAAAAAAAACAAAAAGGTTTATCCCGAAAGTAATTTCACATTCGGTTTGTCTGTTTTTTTCCTTTGGTTTCCCTCCCTTTTTTTGTTGTTGCTATAATTGTAGGCACATTTACTGGTTAGGAACGGTATGGGATTTTAGTAACAATAGCTCTCGGCTTGCGGAAATCCTTTAGACGCCCGGGGATGTTTTGCGAACTACGCCTGGAACATTTCCCGGGAGGTAGGGGAGTGCCCTAGCGCGGAAGACTTCTGTCCAATTTGAGCGCGGAAGACTAGGCGGGCTGATGCCCTGAGTCGTGCTAACGCTATGGGATGTAAATTAAGAAAACATAATTGTTGCGGATGGGGAGTTGGGGATCTATAGAACTGCAATTAGTGTTTGATCCTTGGGGAGGAGTCTACGGGCCTTTTCGAAACCACGGCTTCCGTTCCAGATTCGGCTCAAGCTAGCATGGCCCCACGGTTGTTTTTGCAATAGCGCGTGCTTTGCGTATAATATGCGCTCAGGGCTTCAGATGAGAGGCGGAGCCTGGAGTTGAATCCAAAGCCGAAGCCGTGGTTTCGAAAAGGGCCATAGAAACATGTTCTGTTAAACACGAACAAAGGGATGGGGCTTGATCTGTAAAGAAAACGGAATGAAAGCTTCCGATGTTGTGCCGATTGTGGATTGTAAATGAATTGATATGTTTCTGATGCTCAATCTTGTCTTATTTAACGATATGTCTTGTGAGTTTGTTAGTTTCTGTGATCTGTACAGTAACAATTTGTGGTTGAATATGTAGGCCATTTTTATTTTATTTTATTTATTTGTTTGTAAAGAAAGTGGAAGTGAGGCTTGTGATGATGTATTGATCGTGGACTGTTAGTTTACTTATTATTATGTTCTTATTTTAGAAAACTTGTCTTCTTTTGAGATGTCTTGTGGGTTTGTTAGTTTTTTTGATGTTCAGTTTTCAAGATTGCATCAAAATAAAAGTAGATAGTCCGTGAAAACAATTAAAGCATGTCAAGGGAAATCGTTTTTGATATCTCATTTTTAATTTCTCCCTAGTGTTAATTAGTAAAATATTAACGCTTATGATGATTAAAGACAATGGACACTATTGGTAATTGTCAAAGACCAGTCTTCTCACTTGGTGTTTCTCAACATATGCATGAAATAACAAACCTGTGAAAATTTGAGCTCAATGGGTCGTCGAAGTTGCGAGATAATAATGAAAAAAAAACACCCTTGTCACACGAAGTTGTGTGCGTTTAGATGGTTAATTTCGAGACCTCAAGTTCTAAACTTGAGGTCTCGAAATCAAATTCGTGGAAAATTACGTCTTTCTCTAAAACTATGGCACTTCAGAGGGAGCCGTGTCTCACAATGTTTTATACTATCAACCTCTCCCCATTACTCGTAATCAAGAAAGGTTTTATGCTGATAATTATTTGAGTAATTACCAATAGTGTCCACTGCCTTGAAGAAGTAAAGTAGTAAATTACTAGAATCGTGGTTCAAATTTGAAAAGCCATCCAAGGCCTAATATCAAACAATGATTAAAAGCCTGACGTTTCGACCCTAGGAAAGTCTTTCTCGAAGGCTAATAATGACAACAACATGACCATGTAAAATTTTCGGTTTTTTGTTTCCTTTTGTTAATATTGTCAGCGTATAACAGATCATTTCAAGTTCAGAGTTAAAAAGTCCTTTGTGAACAATAATTGCCTCTCGTTATAACGGTTACCGATGATTTGTCACTAGGGATTAAGGTTTGACCACAACGGCTTTTGAGGGTTTTTACCTGGCATCAATTCTCGCTTTGATAAATTGCTAAAGGCATTAGTTTCTGACAGATCATCGTGATGAAAGAAAATTACATTTTAGCTTTAAAGAGGAGAGGAGACAGCACGGCGGATGACCAATAAACAAATACAGAATCGTTTATAAACCATAACATACAACTTAAAGGCACTGGGACGCCTTTGGTAATGCCAATGGCCAGTATTCTCACTACGTGTATCCCAACATATGCATAACACAAGTCTGTTTAAATTACAGGGCTCAGTTGTTCATACTTCTTGCGAATACACAATATCGCAACAGATAATTGGCAACTGATGCGAAACGTTTTATTGCAAAGACCTTGCAGAGTACAACGATCTTGCTAGGAACTGTGTGCAGCTCTGGCTGAAACACAATATATACATGTAGTGTGTGTGGACACGATAAGAAGAACAAGAAGCCTTGCCACCGCGAATGCATTAGAGGACATTGCAGTTACCAGTAGGACACCCTTCTTCAAAACATTAGCCTCCACCTAAGTGACATTTGGCTCCTACTCTTCCTGACCAATGGATATCGACCCTCTATCCACAGCACATTTCCTAAACCCCCATTAACTTGGGTCGTACTGGTTGATTTCAATGGCCTCACTAATGGCCTCACCAAATACCAACTCACCACTTTTCCTGTACATGTTACCTATTTCAGTATTCCGACATGTATGCTACAGCTCAGTGATCATTCCAACACATCCCAACCGAATAACTACACTGTATGAGTGGATTCTTCGCCATATGTTTAACTGCAAACCTTTCTCAAAATTGCAATAAACACTGCTTATATAAATTTTACTTATTGTTCTGGTCTGCATGGCATGGTGCCAGATCACACTGTGCGGGTATAATGGCGTGATTTGAGAGCTTGAGTTTGCCATAGCCATAGCATACATAACCGACGATTTTACAGTACATGTATGTCTGATGTCATTACTATGACAGAGTATCAGATTTTGCCGGCCCAGGACATACTTTTATTCCTGTATTGTTGATGAGATTGTTGGCTGCTTGTGCATTCTTGGCTGTATTACACATGTGTAATTTAGACACACCCTCGTTTACTACTCTGGACCCGCCCACAAAAGAGGGGATAAATAAAGAAACTATTTAAACTCATGGAAAAAATGTATTCTTTTATAGTATTTCTATTCAAATAACATAAATCAGCTTAAAAAAAACAATTAAAAAAACAGTAATAGTTCACTAAAGATAACACTTTGTTTTAAAAACGCCCACTTTTAGAAATATTGAAACTCCGCCCACAAAAGGGCATTTTTTTTTTCACTAATTTATGTTCTAACTTATAATTATGATTTTCAAGTTTATATTTCTGGTCAAGTATGATTTTGCCCAATATTTATATCAAAGACCCCCCTTTTTATGCAAATGAGGCTCCGCCCCTAAATAGGAGAGACCCAAGGTGGGTCCCGGTCTTAAATTGTTAATTAGCCCAATACCAACCATCATAGCAAATTTCATGCTTTTACCACAAAGTGCACAATTGTTCACCATAGCAGCTGCACTAATAAGGACACAAGTGTTACAGCTGGGGATTCGAACCCACACTCTGCTGATCAGAAACACCAGAGTTTGAGTCCAGTGTCCTAAACCACTCAGCCACAACACACAATGACAAGACTGGGACTTGAACCCACACTCTGCTGATCAGAAACACCAGAGTTTGAATTCGGTGCTCTTAACTGATTACGAATGTTGACTCCAAAGCCCTGTTTTCGCTGCTAATGTTTCGCATGATTTGAGCAAACGTCAACGGATGCAAGTATTTGTTGTATATTTGTGACGTCGAAATTCGTATCGCGTTCGCATTCGCAGGAAGGATGAACCGGGCTTTAGGGTTAGGGTAAGAGTTCTACAAACAAATATATATACATATTAAGGTTGTCTGAACAAAGGGATGTCGGAACATAAGTGGCTACAATTCACTGACAAACTGCTTGAGAAGAAAAAAAATGTAAGTAATATCACAACTAAGTATTTGTTTGCAGCAGTCCTGTAATTATACACCCACCCAAGAGATTTATACAAATAACCGGAAAGTTAAATTGCCAACATCGGTCATGTCATATCGCTTCAGACCTGAGTCCCTATACACCACACTGTATAAATACGTAATGTAGTGTCATACTTCATCTTGTCCAAAGTACGGGACTTCAAAATATCATTCCAATCTAGATTTAATCTTCAGAAAGATTCGGGTAATATTTGTTTGATTTAAAGGGATCCCGGCTGCGATCCTAGTGGGGTTTTTTTGGTTTTTTTTTTTACCAGATCTTGATAGAGTAGCAATCATATGTTTGTCTGGCATTCGCTTTTAAAGGTAGGTTTGTATTGGCATTCATTTTAAAGGCACTAGACACTATTGGTAATTACTCAAAATAATTGTTAGCATAAAAACTTACTTGGTAACGAGCAATGGAGAGCTTTTGATACTATTGTATAACACTATTGTAAAAAAAATGCTCCCTCTGAAGTACCGTAATTTTGTTGGTATTTTCTCACTAAAATAATACTGTAGCTGAAGCATTTTATCATACATCTGAAGCACATACAGAAGTAATGCAATAATGGTGTATTGTCATTATGCTCCTGCAAATTCTATTACCAATATTGAGGCAAAATGTTCACAGCCTTGTTATTTTATGCATAGTGTGTTGGGATACACAAAGAGTGAGTACTGCTGGTCTTTCACAATTATTACCAAATGTGTCCGATGCTTTTAAAGACAGTGGACACTATTGGTAATTGTCAAAGACCAGTCTTCTCACTTAATGTATCTCAACATATGCATCAAATAACATACCTGTGAAAATTTGAGCTCAATCGGTCATTGAAGTTGCGAGATAATAATGACAGAAAAAAACGCCCTTGTCACACAAAGTTGTGTGCTTTCTGATGCTTGATTTCGAGACTTCAAATTCTAAACTTGAGGTCTCGAAATCAAATTCGAGGAAAATTACTTCTTTCTCGAAAACTACGTCACTTCAGAGGAAGCCGTTTCTCACAATGTTTTATACTATCAACCTCTCCCCATTACTCGTTACCAAGTAAGGTTTTATGCTAATAATTATGTTTAGTAAATACCAATAGTGTCCACTGCCTTTAAGCATATTGAGGCGACTTTGTCACCTAATAAGTATTATATATTTGTGTTGAATGTGCACCTTTATGAGGCATGTAGATACTGGACTGTAAGGATCAAATCGGCTTGGTGTTGAACAACTCTCGGCTTGGAGTTGACCTGAATTCAATGTTCCCAGAGGGCGCTAAACACATTTTACAGTTTTACTCAGAATCTGTATCAAACTTCTGTCGTCCTCGTTCCCGTGGGTATTGATCCCGCCGAGCCAATGTTTCCCAGCATTTCAAGTGAAGAATTGAAATGTGGAACTAAAATTCGTATGTGCGATAAACTACATTAGCCATTTTCCCAGAAAGATTTACAACATCAAACATTCAGTACATATTTTCTACCAAGGCAAAGTTTTCCATTTTGGTTAATTTTGTGTTGTTAGTGGCTATGTCATTGGAAAACATTGACAGTGATATTAATCATCATCTACAATCAACCCTCCCATTGCTCAACCAATCAATATCCACCAATGGGAAGTGAGTAGTGACGTCGATAAAGGACAACCAATCAATATGATTAGTGGTCTTGTGATGACGTCAAGTAGCCAGTGACCTTTTAATGTATAGTCAACCTTAAAAGGCACTGCAACCGAGTTCACGAAACGCTAGGGTTAATCCTATCTCGAGTTAGGACGACTTTGGACGACTCACTCCTATCTCGGGTTAGGACGAGTAACCCGTCCTAACTTAGGATGGGTTCAATGCGTCCTACGTCTTTGGATGCGGAACTGAACCCGTATTAAGTCCTACGACTAATCCTAAGTTGGGATGAGTTTGGTGAAATCGACGGCTGGACATTGGTAATTTTTTCAACATATTTACTAGCATCGAGCAACGAGGTAAACTCATACTAACATTAATTTTGAGTCTGAGAAATTATTCAGACCTGAAGCCTCCCAGTCGTTTGATTTTCAGCAATATCTCAAAACAGCTACCACCGTTTTAAATGGGTATTTTTTTATTATTTTGTTTATGTTCCCCTTTTGGTTGCTTGTTTTTACTTGTTATGGTTACTCTAAGGAATTGCTCTCTTTTGGATAGTGATTTGGTTCGCTTTGGGGCAAACCCTAGGCTCCTGTTTGTTCTTTGTATTTTGGTACGTCCCTCATGTCTTCGTAATAATTGTATACATTTCTAGTGTTTTGTTGCTGTGTGTTATCGATGTTTTTAAAGCCTGATGAATGAATAAATCACAGTTTTTCTTTTGATTTGTTGCCGAACTGAAGGGCAACCATTTATCAGCCAACCTAGTTCTGATTTGTAAAGGAAACGAGTTTAAACAAAAATCATTTGACTATAAATGTGTACAGCTACACCCTCAGGAAATTGAATAGTGATCGACAGCTGCAGTGCTGCAGTCCCCCTTGTTTGTCACAGCTTGTAAATTAAGAAAATAACTATTGGTGTCTTTATTATTGATTTTGTTTGTATACACTTAATGATGGATTGTACATTCATTGTTTGCACCTTTTTCGGTGGATTTCAAAAAGATTGTATAGATATTCCTTAAAGCTTAACTGAATACATACGTGACCATGACGGCATATAGAAAAAGAACAACCCATTCAAAATGAGGTTATTTGATCCCCCTGTGTATTATTGGTGGCAGCGGTGGGATCAGAAAGTAGGTCAGCCGACGTGAACGATCATCATGTACGGCGATAGTGTAATTAAAGATTATGAATCAGTAAATTCCCATAGGTTCCTGGAACCTCTTGTTTTAATCTAGCTCTTTCAGGCTTGGGTGGAACTTGACGTTTTTTTCCTGTTTCGGTTGCAAATATTAAAAATGCCCACCTTTTTTTCATTTCCTTTATGAGTAGGCTTTTGGAACCCTAGAATGTCACCGGCAATGAGACGATATGACACAAACATTAATGAAATATAATTCAATACAATATACAATCAACCACGTCACTGTTTCAATGACTTCAATCGTTAACCAATTCCCATGCATGCCTTCTTTTTCAATATTTTCTTAAAACTTCGTTGACCAATTGAGCCAAAATGGTTTGTGAACATTTTACAAGCATCGGCAACAAAAGTAGAAAGACAATAAATACAACAACAACAACAACAACAACAACAACCACACAACAGCAACATCAAACAAATGAATAAACAATAGATGGGAGATTCGAAACATTGTTACTTACCACATCAATCTGAATCGAAGCGAATGCAAAAATTACAAAGAAACGGAAAACAAACCAAATGCTTTATCAGTCTTACAAATAATACAATTCTTTCTATTGATTTAGTTTTAAACACACTGTAAACTGAGTGCACGTTAAGGTTCCGGTCAGGATTTGGTAAAAGGGTGTCCAAATAGTTTGTTAATTTCAAATACATGTTTACGTAAATGATAGGTAAATGAAAGGTGTCCAAAAGACATACATACACCACACTCACTTGGCTCAAATTATTGTGGCCATTATGTAAATCTATGATACTAATTACATTATTCATTTTGGTTCTACCAAATTACACCGATGTGTGAACATCAATGTAAACTAGGTACTTTCCAGAGTACTGGGAAAACAGGCATATGATTCGGGTGGGATTCGAACCCACGACCTTTGCATTTCCAGAGCAATTGTAGACAAATTGGTACTATGCGTGCGAAGCTCAGTCTGGTATGGGTGGTTAAGGGTTCGATTCCATTCAGTTCAATAGAATACTGTTTATTTCGATTGTATACTACTTTACTATCTTCTTTTTGCTCAGTATCTAAGCTAAACCAGCCCAACTACCCCCCACATAACTAGTTAGTCCGTCTTTAATACCTACCTGTTGACGTTTTTGACTGCTTTCTTTAAGCCAAGGCAACGTTCTTCCGTGTACTGTAGATGAAAAAGAGAAAACAAAAACAGTTGCATTTTAGAAACGAGCAAACTAATAATCATTTAAAAACATTAACATGACGTTTTCACAACGCTAGGTGGCAGCAGACACTGCGAGCAGTTACTCTGCTGTGCTTGGATCGAAAATTTACACATTATTTGAAAACTCTTGGATCAAATCCCCCTTCCTGGGTCAGCTCTATAAAAATAGGCCTTAACGAGATTTAATTTATGAAAACAAAATGACAAAAAAAGACGGTGGCCTAAAATTCCTTTTTGCTCAACGTGATAAAGAAACAGCACATCAAATCGCCAAATATAACGATCATGTAAAAACCGCAGATGTTTTACAACTGTTGTAGCCACCATTCTATATAAGCGTCTTAGCACACTCACTGACGTTGACATGATATCGTTACGATTGTTAAATATTGCCCTAATTGCGAATCCCTGCCTAATTGGGTACGATAATGTGGACAACACTGAAGTGTAATGATAGAGTTTATGGCGGGGATAGTGCAACGACGCTCGTTAAAAGAACTCAGATTGAACGAGACTTTGGCCCTTTTCGAAATCACGGCTTCGGCTTTGTATTTGTCCCGGCGGTTGATTTGACAATTTGCACATGCCTTGCGTGCGTGCCCATGAAACCCTGCAGGGTTTCAGACAAGAGGACGGAGCGTGAAGCCGAATCCAAAACCGAAACCTTGGTTTCGAAGAGGGACTGTGATCAGAATTAGGTCGACTGAAAGCTTGTGCTAGTTTCTGAACCTTGGATCTAGTGACGAATTAATAATTTGTGAAAACGCTCAATGTTAGACTTCAAATCACAATATTTCATATCTGACGGGTTTCTGTATACAAGCAGACGGAGAGGGGTTGTTGATTTAGAGGGAGAGTTGGCCTATATCACGACCCAAACTCCCTCGATCCTTTAAACTGTTTTACACTCGACAGAAATAGTGAATGCCCTTCAACCTAACATTAAACAAGAACCAAATCCACAAGAAGAATAGTGTCATAAATATTTCCACCACTTTTGGTGCCCTTTCTTTTCTTTTGAGATGCCGGTTTAGAATGTCTAGAGAGGCAGTTCCATTATGCGTGACACTCCCAATGGGGACTAGACTTGTTTACCAGTCCGTAATGCATTAATCCCGGGTACAGTTATGGGTTAGAATAATAACCTCAGGTTATTTTGATGACGAGAATTGAATGCTCTTTTTATTACTGTTTGGCTAGTAGGTTGAACGTACCTTACTTTAATGGGATGGCTTATGATGCATTTTTTGCCTCCAGCTAAAGCAAAACACTGATAACTGATTCATAACTTAAAGGTGTTGCTCTTAAATTGTATTTGCTTTCCATCATTGACCATAAAAAGGTAGTTTAGCGCAACAAAATTATGCTAACCAGAATAAGGTTACCAGCCAAACCACCAGGGCCCAATTTCATAGAGCTGCTAAGCAGAAAAAAAATGCTTAGCATGAAATTTCTTTCTTGATAAAAACAGGATTACCAACTGAATTTCCATTTGTTGCATATTGCTTGGTACTGGTATTCAGCTGTTGTTTGCTTATCCTGAAAATCACATGGAAATTCGGTTGGTAATCCTGTTTTTATCAAGGAAGAAATTTCATGCTAAGCAAATTTTTGTGCTTAGCGGCTCTATGAAATTGGACCCATGTCATGTGTACAATGTGTGACTGGCTTCCTGCATATTTCTGCTCATTAATTGTCAAGTATGTTTTTCCTGCTTAAAGCAGATCTAGGAATTTGGCTCCTGATTGTAACTCAAATTATTGAGCAAAGTTGATTAGGAGCTCGGACCTGACCCGGAAGTGAATCCCAGGGGTCGTGACCTATATCGGGATCAACTTGACCCGTTTTTGGAGTTAAACTCACCAGCCGTTAATTTCACCAAACTCAAACTAACTTAGGATTAATCTTAGGAACTAGGACGAGTTAAGTTCCGTAACCAAAGACGTTACAACGCATTCAACCCATCCTGAGCTAGGATTAGTTACTCGTCCTAACTCAAAGATGAAACTCACGTTCCCTTTAACCCTGTAGTCCCTGCACCGCCCGAGTTTGCTGAAAACTAATATTTCAAGATTCTTGCAATTATTTACTGGAATCGTAGTCCAAATTTTAAAAAATAGCCACAGCTTAACTTTTATGCACAATTTGAACCTTGATATTTGTATAAAAGTACAAGTTCGCATGAGAACAATACATGTCTCTCGTTAAACGGCTACGGTAAATTTTATGGCGATTAATATTTGTTTGTAAGGATAAAATGGACACAATAGCTTTTCAAGGCCTATATCTGACTCAATTATTATACTGATTAAATGCGAAGGCGTGAGTTTTCGACAATATTATCATGAATGATGAATAAATACAATTTCCTTTGTGTTTACTAATGATCGTTTTGTTGGGGTAAGAGCTAAATTATTTCATCATCAGCTTCATTAGCTTAATAATGACTATCGAGGATTCTTTTGACGTTCCTTTTTTTCTACAAACACAAGCTAGCAAGGTTTCCTCCTACCACATACAGTATATCGACAGGCGGCTGGGCGGTCCAGTGGCTAAATAGTTAATGCGCAGTACAAATTGTTCACGGTTATTGGCACCCTCACGCTCATAATTATCCACGAAGTATACTTCAAAAAGCACTTAATGTCAATTGGTAACAAGGACTGCGCCATTCTCGTGTCCAATGAAGCAAATGCCATTATCCCGAGAAATATTATAACCGAATAAACCAAATTTAAAACCGTTTTCTTCTTAAAGGTATATTTTTCATTCAGATACTCCTGAATAATTTGTCTAGTGGCACCGGGGGTCATTTCACAAAGAGTTAGGAGGAGTCCTAGGAGATATTAATAACGTACAGCTAGTCCTAAGTTAGGAATAGTCCTAACTTAGGACTAGTCCCAACTTAGGACTAGTCCTAGGATATATTAATAACGTACAGCTAGTCCTAAGTTAGGACGACTTACACGTCCTAACAAGAGATAAGACTAGTCCTAACTCTAGTCCTGGACACGTTTGCTAATATTATTATCAAAGACCAGTATTCTCACTTGAGAAGAAAGGGGATCAATTGTAATAATAGATGTTAAATTTGCATCGGGGATAAAGAATATTATTTTGTTTTTTACCCATACACCGATGTGTGTTAGCACTGTATACTCAGTACTTTCCCGAGTCCTGTGAAAAAATATCACAGGCATGTTACTCGGGTGGGATTCGAACCCACGACCCTTGCAATTCTAGAGCAGTGTCTTACCAACTAGACTACCGAGGTTGCCCGGCAGCTAGAGGCAGTTCGAATCCTATGTTTTGGCAGCGGGTACCGCAACGATATATAATAGATGTTAAATTTGCATCGGGGATAAAGAATATTATTTTTGGTTTTTACCCATACACCGATGTGTGTTAGCACTGTATACTCAGTACTTTCCCGAGTCCTGTGAAAAAAAATATCACAGGCATGTTACTCGGGTGGGATTCGAACCCACGACCCTTGCAATTCTAGAGCAGTGTCTTACCAACTAGACTACCGGGATCAATTGGTCATCCAGGTTGCAAGAAAACAACGAATGAAAAAAACACCCTTGTTACATTACTCTGTGTGCTTTCAGATGCATAATAAAAGGCTTCAAGTCGAAGTATTTAAATATTTGAGTGAGAAATTACCTCTTTCTCAAAAACCACGTTACTTCAGGGGGAGTCGTTTCTCTACAGCTCTATAAGTTTATAAGCTTACAAATCTTTTCAGTAATTACCAATAGTGTCCAGTGCCTTTGACTAATATGTTGATCAGCTTTCAAGTTCGTAAACTCATATTTCACGGAGCGCAAACGATACGTGAAGTATATGTTATGGTTACATTCTTAAAGATCAAATCAATTCAACAACATTCAGACGTCCACTCTAAAATCTTGAAATAATGATACTGTCTTACACATTGAAGTAGGCCCCTATACATTTTTGAAATATTATGCGTCAACAAATCAATTAAACAAGATTCAAACATGATTCCATACCCCCAAAATAACACTGTTTGACACATTGAAGTATAAATTTCGGAAGCATTTTAAGTCAACACGGCTGAGAAAAAAAAGAGAGACAAATCGCCCGGTGAAAAAAAAAATGTATGAGAAAGAGGAACCATAGATGTATCTGTTTCAAACTGACGGTGGTTGTCGGTCAAAACCGGAAGTAAGCACTCAACAGTAGCAATTACTTCGCGAAGATTATTCGATCAATTGTCACTCAGACCAATGCATTGGCACAACCCCGGCTGGCTGCTATAACTATCTTGCCAATTTATCAACGTCAATCGACGTCATTCTCCGTCAAGGACGCTATCAGGGTTTATATAAAATGTAGACATTAATGTCACACAGGAACCAAAATTAAAGTGAGGCTTGCAATTTTGTTAACTTGAATCTCCCGCAAGCCAATAAAGTTGTCTTCTTGTCCTCACTCTCGTTGTCTCATAGACACTCTTTATTTTGTCTGCGTTCTGTTGGAGAGGTTGGTAGTATAAAACATTGTGAGAAACGGCTTCCTCTGAAGTAATGTAGTTTTTGGGAAAGAAGTAATTTTCCACATATTTGATTTCGAGACCTCATAATTTATAATTTGAGGTCTCGAAATCAAGCATCTGAAAGTGCACAGCTTCGTTTGACAAGGTTTTTTTTTTTTTTTTTTTTTTTTTTTTTTTTTTTTTTCATTATTAACTCCCAACTTCGACGACCAATTGAGCTCAAATTTTCACAGGTTTGTTATTTGATGCATATGTTGAGATACACCAAGTGAGGAGACTAGTCTTTGACAATTACCAATAGTGTCCAGTGAGTGACCATACTCTCACTTGGCTTTGTATATGTTGCTTGAAAAACTGAAAAACGTTTCCCTTCTTAGCAATGTGATTTTAGAGAAATTTATTAATACAAAAAAAATTATCAGAAAAGTTTTTTGCTTTACTGTTTGTCAAATTGTGTACTTCAATTACGGATCATTCTTCCTGCGTGGACATACTCACTCCTGATTTTCGCTACTACCTTTTGAAATAAAATTATTACAGTTTTGCGGAGCATTATTTACCTTTTTATATGATTAAATCAATCGAACAGTTTCAATAAACTAAAGGTATACTTGTCCTTTAAGATGGCGCTGGCCATGCAATTGTTAGTTGAGTTTTGTTTTGAAATCTTCGGGATGGGTTTGAATGCATTAATATAATTTCTCAGATCATACAGAACAAAGTCCTCCAGACAAATATTTCCGTTTGAAATATTTGTCAAAGTTTAAAATATAAATTATTATGTTATAGGACCGTCAATATTATCACTGCATGTATTTACGAACACACGCACACTTTCACAAACAAAACATCACATTTAAAACATATTTAACAAAACCTGACTACAATGTTTGCGTTTTGTTTTGAAATATTGAGATCGGAAAATCTCTATATCTCTTCTCTTTAATCACACGGCATCACATGTCAATTCACCCCGTCAAAGATTACCAAGCCATTGATTCACAACTGAAACCTGTCCCACACCAAATCAAGCATGAGGTCTCAAGCAGTTCTAGTATGACAAGATTACATTAAACAATGTCCAAGCTAACATTTCAAGCACTGGATCATACGGTGTTTAGAGGTCCCTAAACCCCGGTGTGACCCACTCAACGCTCACTTGTTCCTGCCGTCAATCGATGCGTTAGACAGTATGACACTCACTCGACCACTCCGGCATGTCAACGCTGTCAATTGTTTTTTGTTTTTTTATACATCCGGAAACCTGATTCGGAATGGAAATAATGATATTACGAAGTGTCAAGACAAAGATGTCAATGGCCTCTGTGGTTTAAAGGCACACAACTATAGTTGGTGTGCCTTCAATTACTTCAGTCTACTATTGCATTGTGTTTGTTCTCATAGATATGTGTAAACAAATTCGAGGGTCTCCATCCATCAAACAAGCTTGCTTTTGGGAGACCTCCCCCACTTAATTTATTAAGTTTTCTTTCCTGTGATGTTATACATATTGGTTTGTAAGTGATTGAGTGGAAATAAATTGGACTATATGAACTGTTGGTAAATACTCAAAACAGTTGTTAGCTAAAAACTTGGTTTGTATTTAAAAAACGATCAATTGAGAGCTGTTGATGGTAGTAAACATTATGAGAAACGGCTCCCTCTGAAGTAACATAGTTTTTGAGCAAGAGATTATTTATCACAATGTTTTATAATATCAACAGCTCTCCATTGCTCATTACCAAGTTATTTGTTATGCTAACAATTGTTTTGAGTAGTTACCAATAACGTCCAATGCCTTTAAATTGAGAATGCCGTTTAATTTGGATAGTGCTACTACTGAAGTTCGTTTAAAGGTTATCAACACCTACATTCAAATAACGATTTTTCCTTCTCTCAAATAATTTTTGTCTGAACAGCAGTTATTGTAGAATTTGCCTGATGTGTCTTTCGTAGTTTAATTCCTTCATTTTTTTCCCGAAAATATCTCAAACTCAACACTTGATAATTAATGACCGCACGGACAGACAGCTTCAGGGTTGAATTTGAATCGTTGATGATGTCTTCCTGCAAACCGGTAATTTTGCCATGGACAAGATCGCGATGAAAAAAAAAGAAACGAAAACAAGTTTTCATTAACTCATAATATTTTAAATTACCAAGTTACTTTGACTTTTACAACGGCATGACGTGTTAGCTTTCAGCCGTGTATAGATTTTACGAAGATTGTCGTAGCGCTGAACAAAAAAATCGCCATGTATAAGATACTGATGAAATAAAGAAGAAACGAAAACAAGTTTTAACTCGTAATATTTTAAATTACCAAGTGACTTTGACTGTTATAGTCAGGAGACTAGATCAAGTTTTTGAATGGTCGTAGTTGTTTCATTATTGATACTTTGACCCGTCCAAGATGAGAGACGTCTAGGGACCCATTCAGGTGGCTTTTTAAAACATTACATTGATTTTATTCACCCTTGGTAAGTTTGTCTATCAATCAACAATACTATGTACTATGATCCTAACTTTAAAGAATCGTAAATTAATAATGGACTTCAAACTTAATCTTGAAGTGAATTGTGATATGTACAATACAAATTTAATTTCGCAACCACATTTTGCCGTTACAGAATTACGAAGAAAACATACATGTGAAAGACACCATTGTCAATGAGTAATTTTAGAACCCGATTTTGTGTTATTCTCTTAAACATTTTGTTAACCCAAATAGACAGATGTTTCTGGGCAAACGCATTCATCGAAATTATTAATAATCTTTGGGTTAGTAAATTTGATCAACCTTATTGATCTTCCGCTACTAGGATTGACTGAACAAGAAATTCTATCAAAGGGTTTTAATTTTCAATAAGAAGGCTATGTACCAAGACCCATTGAATGTTTCCGTGGGAGTACAAGTGTCTGGTAGCAGAGGGTCTTGTTGAGTTAATAAGCTGCTCTCCGGTTGGCCTGGACCGGTATGACAGGAAATTCTGCCCCCCCCCCCCGAGATTTGGTGTGTGTGCCCCCCCCCCCCCCCAAAGATTTTGTGTGTGCCCCCCCCCCCATGTGCCAAACTATGTACAACCAACTTCTGGTAGCGCCTTTTTTAGTTTTAGTCCTCCTCCTCCACTCCTCCAGCCCATGTTAATTTCCCATATTGGGGGCGACAATCTCCGGGGCGACAGAATTCCCTGGGACACCGATTTGGCAGGAATTTCTGTCGCCCCGGTGATTCTGTCTCCCATATGACGAACTATGGGTGCGTTCGTTTAGCTTCCTTGGGTCGACCCCGGTGTGTGACGGTTTTTTTCCCAGGACGAACGTGTGCAGATAATTACCCACGTTCGTCCTGGAAGAAACAAACCGCCACACACCGGGGTCGACCCAGGGAAGCTAAACGAACGCACCTTATGTACATTCTACTTCTGATAGCGCCCTCTATTGAATCCTCCTCCTCCTAACCAATGATACCTTCCCAGTAAAAATCGAATATAAAAATGTAGATAATATTAGAGGTATTGGCAAACGAAGAGGGGGCAAAGTGCAAAATCTATCACGGCCGTTTTGTTTTCTTCCAAGCAATTTAACACAACCAAACTGATGCCGGGAGGTTTGTTTTTCTGTTACACCAAAATTGTTTTCTGTTTTTGGCAAACGTTCACCGAGAAGATTGAGCATTTGTCACTTGATGGAATTGTTGATCTTAATATCTTTCCCAAATTGTCTCTAGTACTTGATCTGCTAATTTAACTGTATATTAATAATTACTTGCCCTGTTGGTCACACATTGTTATGATGCTATCGTGAGAATCAATCGCTTTATGTTGCTGTTCTCTGCACATTTTTGGCAAAAGTTCACCCACCGAGAAACTAAATGCAAAAAAAGGCATCCGATCGAAGAAATTTGATTGAAACAACTGGTATTTCCGCAAGCAGAATCGGTTCGTACCTAATGAGGCATGACAGAACTACCGTAAAACATTCACGCATGATCCGCAAAACATTGTAACTTGGCTTCGATCTCCCCCAGGCCTGGCTTCTCCTGCCAGTAATTATGGAACCTTTTTCGCTTTTAGAGAATCATTAAAATGCTGCTGGAAAGAGTTTGGCTTTATGATCGAATCATCCGGTGGGGAGATCGGCAAGTTTACACAGTGAAAAGTTCACGTGAAAAGACAACATAGTTATATTATACTTTATAGTAAACTTGCGCGCGTGTACACGGGCGTGTTGGCTCTGAAAAGAGCCGGTGTGGTCGTCGGCAAGTTAACACAGTGAAAAGTTCAAGTGAAAATTACAAAGATAACATATGAAAAAATATATATTTATAAGTAAACTTGCGTGTACACGGGAGTGTTGGCTCTGAAAAGAACCGGTGTGGTCGACGTTTCGAACGGTATACTCTGCTGGTCTTCAGGAGAAAGAAAACAGAGTTAGGTTTATAGACAACTACAGATTACTGCATGTCAATCACCACAATGTGCCGAGTTGGTTTACCAACACTCAGTGTTGTATAGTTAGTATAGACTTCCTTTTGAAATGACGTACATTTACATTTAGCCATTATACACTTTCGGAACAGAAAACAAATAAAAGTTCACAGATTTACAAATAATTTACAGAGTTTACAGAAGGTAATGGTAAAAGACTTCTCTTGAAACATTATTCCATGAAGTGCTTTACTTTTTGAGAAAACATTAAAACAATTCTCAATTCTCGACAACGAGAATTACGGATTCTAGTAAACACATGTCATGACACGGCGGAAACAAGGGTTGGTTTTCCCGTTGTTTTCTCCCGACTCCGATGACCGATTGAGCCTAAACTTTCACAGGTTTGTTATTTTATATAGCATGCAATAAATTGGATTTAAGTTGGCATTCGAAAACCATTTTTACTTATTCAAAAATAGCCGGTAAATCCTCTTCAACTCTCAATCTTAGAATGTCAAGGTTGCATTTCATCCCAGTAAATGGATTTTCTGAACCGTTTTATGGAATAAATAATTCATTTAGCGGAGTTTTTGAGCGATTTAATTTCTTTCAGGGGCTTGATTCAGCGGAGTCTGTGGCTTTAATGGGAGAGGTGAACATCGCTAGATCAACATCAAATTGATAACAATTGAAATTTTAAAAGGACCTTCATGTTCTGACCATGGGGTTGAACGGTCTGACGGCGCCTTATCCACATATTTTTGTTCACCCACAAATAAGCACAAGTTTATGAATGTGTAAAACATGTCCAACAAACATCGACTGTACGCAGCTGTTTTTTCTTTGTTCGGGTTTTCGTCGCAAATCACCAAAATCGAAGATAGGCTGAGTTTCCGGTTTGTAAGGTTATATCGTGGGTTTTCTGTTCAGTGTTAATGCTGTGTTTGTATTTTCTGATATTGAACGACCTTTGGTTTTTCTGGTTAGTTGACCGATTTGAATTATAACGGATATTTTCTTCAAAACCTTGTGGAAAGTCAGTGGTTAAAGGTGGAGTCATATAAAATGTGTGAAACTCCACAAGTTAATGATTGTGAGAAGCATCGCAGCTGTCTACGATATAAACCATGTTGAGAACGGATTCCCTTCAAAGTTGGATGAACGATTTGACATGGAATTCAAGATGAAATGTACAAAAATATATATTTATAAAAACCAGTGTGTGTCTGTGTTCAAGGGTTTAGTCATAGTTTGGTAAATACTCCATGGCAATGATTCTTACTTGTTGAAAAGCAGCGCAGCTGTCGGTAGACTAGTTCGAGAAACCATTCCCTTCAAAATAATATGGTTTGGATAGTTTTAACCCAAAACATTTGAATCGAAGAAACGATTCATATGAATCGTTTTCAATGTACCCGTTCGCGAATGCTGTGGCCAGAGATGCAGTTATGGAAGTGTCGTGGCCGAGCAACTAAGAGCGTCAGACTCAAGTTCTGGTGGTTAAGTCATTTGGATGTGGGTTCGAATCCCGGTCGTGACACATTTGTCCTTGAGCAAGACACTTAGCCATTGCTTCTCTCCACCCAGGGATAAAATGGGTACCTGGGGCAGAGATGGTTTTGTTATTATTATTATTACCTGCTGTCAGCAACCTCGGAAAAAACATACTAGACGCATTTGACTTTTGGGAAAATTCCGTGAAAGTATTTCTTTTGCTTTATCAGCAGGTAAGCTCTCAACTGTAACTTTCACATGTGACTTTTGTTTTGTGTTTCTTTATATTATGTTGCCGATGAATATGTATTATGTTGACTAAAACCAACCGATGACCATACCTTAAAGGCAGTGGACACTATTGGTAATTACTCAAAATAATTGTTAGCATAAAAACTTACTTGGTAACAAGCAATAGAGAGCTGTTGATAGTGTAAATTATTGTGAGAAACGGCTCCCTCTGAAGTATAGTTTTTGGGCAAGAAGTAATTTCTCACTAAATTATGTAAATTGAATTCGATACCTTGGCTGAGGTCTCGAATTCAAGCACCTGAAAGCACAAAACTTCGTGTGACAAGGGTGTTTTTTCTTCCATTATTCTCTCACAACTTCGACGACCAATTGAGTTCAAATGTTCACATGTTTGTTATTGTATGCATATGTTGAGATACACTAAGTGAGAAGACTGGTCTTTGACAATTACAAAAGGTTGCCAGTGCCTTTAAACTAACTCCGTTTAAAACTGAAACATGGAACTATCTTCAAATGTAATGACGTCAACTTCAACTCAAAACAGTTCATAAGCACAGTTTGACTCACCCCTTGCACGTCATACGTTCTAGAAGAAAAACTAATTTCACTATACTCATTTTAAAACCCATGCTGTACAGGCTCTTTACGTTTCTAAAATGAACTTGTCAGATTTGATGGAGCGCTTATTCAGAAGTGCTTAAAGTCAACGCAGCGCAACTGTTATCGTTGAAGCGTAAATATAAAATGAATCCCATCTGACAAAAGAAGATTCGTTTGAGTTTAACCGCCTTTTATCTTTTGCCATGTGCTCTGGGATTTTGACGGAAATCCCGTTACAAAGCCCTTGAAATTGAAATAATGTATGGTTTGATAAATGACCACTTTAAAGTTCAACTGGGAGATAAACGTTACGATAGATTCTATAATTTAAAGGCATTATGGACACGTTTGGTAATTACTCAAAATATATGTTAGCATAAAAGCTTACTTGGTAACGAGATAGTGATATTGATAGATCCCCCGGTCGTGACACTTAAGAAACTAACCATTGCTTCGTCCTTCGGACGGGACGTAAAGCCGTTGGTCCAGTGTGTTGTGTCACGCATGTAAAAGAACCCAGTGCACTTATCGAAAAGAAGGTTCGCCCCGGTGTTCCTGGCTGTGGCTGCTGTATGCACCGTAGCACCTTGTAAGCCATTATCAGGTGCTAGATAATTGGGTCTCAGAATTCATCGCTACATTAACCTATATTGATGAAAGTTTGTATATACTCAGCGCCTTGAGTACCTTGTTGGTAGATACATGCGCTATATAAGACTTCAACCTTATTATCAGTCTATAACATTGTGAGAAATTACTCTCTTTGCTGCAGTAAAGGTAGTTTTTGAGGCATGTTTTATTCTCGAGTACAAAAACATGTTTTCAACCGAACCAAAAATAATATACTTTGATATTTTATACTAAATTAATTCTGGTTTGCTACACGAAACTGTGGGCGTGTCTCGAATTACACCCATTCACTCGATATAAGATGCTGTTTTTCAAAAGTGTCGAATTGTACTCAAATATTTATAAAGGAACCTCCTTCGAAAATTATGCGCTTAAGTAACAAAATGGCATAATAAACTCGACATCTTTATAACTGCGTGCTGTGTATTACTCACACATTGTACTTACATTTTGCTTGGGTCTGAATTTAATGGAATAAATCAGGGTTTCTGTTGATATTGATTGTGGCTTTTTGGACATTTCAGTAGCTATCCTTGCGAATATTTATGATTGTTCAATTTGAAGTATTTGAAATCGTAGTTTTCAAAAGTGTCGAATTGTACTCAAATATTTATAAAGGAACCTCCTTCGAAAATTATGCGCTAAAGTAACAAAGTGGCATAATAAACATTTTTGGGTCAATGTAGTCGAGTGTTTCTACATTCCTTGAAACAATGAAAATTCAATGACCATGTGGGAGTTTTTATGAATCGTAAGACAAAACAGCATCGGGATTTTATCAATGAATGCCGGAAAACTTGTTTTGCGATTCAAAAAATGTAAAGACGAGGTTCTGTCCTTGTGAGTAGGGGTCAACATTCTACAAACCTTCTTGGGGAGTAAAACGGCTTTTTGAATCCATTCATGTATGCCCACTTCAGTGCATGTTTGTTGTGTTGTCATTTTAACCTTCGAGAAAGACTCTGCTAGGGTCGAAACGTCGAATATTAACTATTTATTTTTGAAAACTTAAAAAGACCCACAAATATCAAAAAGTTATAAATGTTGCCCACAAAAACAACGCACAATTTTTAAGAATCAATCCATACACACCCAGTCTGGCCATAATATGCAACAAAATAAAAACATACATCTCTTTAACCCATGGACGAAATGAGGTCGCCTAGCGCAAACAAGGGCCCTGGACATCTCCACACAGACAGTAAAATAATTATTTGCTTAATACAGGTTGACGGGTTTTACATTACGATATGGAACGAAGCACCACTTCAAGAAACATTACAGAAGTGGTAAGAAAAAAACTCGTCTTAGATCACATATTTACATTAAACTTACACGGTCTTATATGATGATGATAGTAGAAAACATCCCCTGAAATATCTCTACGGTCTGAAAAGAAAATAGCTTCCAGTTTTGAGTTTATCACCCAGTGGGCGTTTCAGGAAATTCTTAAAACATTTCCTTTGAGGTTGACATCGACTAGGTTCACTGGAGTGTAGAGGTTTGGTCATTCCCTTGTTCTTTTAGCATGGGGTTTCAGGTATAGACGTTTTAGGTTATGTAACGCTGGGTCATTGAAGTATGTAATTTGCGCAGAGTGATTAGGCAAAGTAGTTTAGCCAGAGAAGAACATTCCAGGTTTAGGGTGTTGGCCAGATAGATCCAGCAAAAGCAGCAAGAAAGCCATACTGCCCAGCCACTCTGCTCTTCCACCTGACATTTTGTGATGTGCCAGCAACGTCGAAGAAAGAGTTGTGTCGGCACTCAATGCTCAGCTCAAAGCATGAGCCATTAATCTAAAAGCAAAACATAGCATGGTGCAATTTGTCACTAAAATCTGATCAAGATATTCGGCGGGGCAAAACCACCAATGGATTGACTGTAAGTGAAACAACTTACCTATTATTTATAACTGCCGGGTTTCAGTGCATTTTGGTGTTAAGACTTCCCATACAAAAACTGAGTTGATAAATCTCTTTTGCGTACTCGAAATCCTTTTCATTTCTGATCTGATAAGCTTCAGAGCACAACACTGTTTGTGTAAGTTACCAATTATTGTTGTTTAAAAAACATTAACATTATCATCACAAAAATAATTTGGGGTTGAACAAAGAATTGACTTGAGTGGGATTCGAACCAACGACCTCCGGATTAACGTGCCGGCGCTCTACCAACTATTTACCCAGTCAGTTTCCCTTGTGGTTTATGTAGGATTTGAAACTTTGCATGGTGGAGATAAGAAATATAAGAGTTTGCAGTAACACCATGTAATAACAATCTCTCAATGAGTTGGGGTGGTTCTAAAAAGAACCGTTGGTTTAACTCGACGTTTCGATCAGTATGCTCTGATCGTCTTGTGGTTTATATTGACAAAAATAATTTGGAGTAAAGACACTATAGGCCTAAACCTTAAAACAAAGGCAACTCCAGATTGTTTTGCACAAACTCCACAACAAAAAGAAGAGGAAGGGACAACAATATTTGAGGATTCATTTTTAGAACTTTTTAAACCCATGTATACAACTATGCTACGTCCTTGTTTTGGTTGACTTGGCTCCCATGTTATGTAACTTTAAATTGAATTCGTGAAGCCATTCACAGCACAGGAATTGATAAGGCCTTTTGGCCGTAAACCTTTTTGTCTGCTAAGCAAGAGTTTCCCATGCTAAGCAACCTTTTATGAAATTGGCACAGATGATAGTCAGATTACATACCTAGGGCATTTTAAGCAAGGTTTAATACCAAGTGCACCTTTAAACTTCATCTGTAAATCGAGACGGCAATTGCTCTCCTGTGCTGTATTGCTTCTTTAAATTCGAGTTCCTAATTACTAGTAATTTTTGTCCAGAACTACGTCGTTCGTCACCTACACCAAGTCATTGAATCACTTGAACAGCCCCGTCATTCCGTGTTTCTTTCCCCGTCGTTATGGCGTCAATGTTATGCCAATCCGAGCTCTCTTCGGTCTTTTACTCCAAAAGAAAATTAATCATGAAGGGTATGTAACGATACATCACCGATGACAATATTGCTTGATCATGATTAAAACCTGCGTGTGTGTGTTGTGTTAAAGTAAAGTCGAACTGACATATTGTAATCGAGAACTATATCAACTGTTATAAGAGACAGATTAAAGTATCAATTTTGCCGTCTCTTGGCGGAGTTGGAAACTGGGCTTCAAGTCCGCAGGGACGGGGGTTTGTTTTTACTCCAATAATTTGATGGGATTCTATAAAGTAAGGAATGCACTTAACGTGGTTCAACATTTTCAGGTCAGTGTTTTATTTGTTTTTTTACTTGGGAATTTCACGTCTAAAAGTTTCATTAGCCAGTTTTTTTTTTTTTTTTTTTTTTTTTTTTTTTTTTGTGGGGGGGGGGGTTTAAACAAAAATTAAGGAATGCACCTCATTGCGTGGTTCAAGATTTTCAGGTCGACTCGGTGTTTTGTTTGTTGTATACTGATAAATGATTGGGTAAGTTTTAAGTAGTTTTGGTTTGCACAACGAAAAACTTTTCTGGAGCGGGATTTAAACTAACGACCTCCGTACTCACGTACCGGCGCTCTACCAACTGAGCTCTCCAAACTAATCTTTTAACTTGAAAGAATTGAAAGGAAATTGGAGAAACTTTGCAGATTTGGTGTGTGTTGGTTAAAAGAGAGTGAGGTTTTACTTCGCACAACTCTCTCAATTTTTAGCTAGTGACGCTGCTTTAAAGTTGAATTTCACATTTCAAAGATCTAAAGTAAATCGTTGAATGTACTCTTATCAAGTCACCTGCTAACTTCCAACCCCGTTGTCATCAAATGTCACATCCTTTGGGAAAACACCTCAGAAACAATACATATTTTATGAACACATTAAACAATGAGATATTGATTAGCAAGGCTATCTTTTGATGATAATAAATTATTATATTAAAAAATAGTGGCTTCATAAAGCGCCCATATCCGTCACTCAGTGACGCTAAAGGCGTTTTAACATTCAGTATTTTTCTGAAAGGTATGTGGGACTATGTTTCAATTATGACACATACTCCTTTTACATATCACCGTGTGATGGTTTACAAGGTGCTGTGGCACAATATGCTAACAATAAAACCAGGAACACAAAGTGCATTGTGTTCGTTTTATGGCGTTATACACAACACACGGGACCAACGGCTTTGCGTCCCATCCGAAGGATCATATCATGATTCATATGAAATTCACCGCGGCTATCTACGTTTCATATCCTATGCACACGTTGTATAAATAACACATTGAGCAATTTTTAAACACGCCTATTTATTTGAATCCCCTTCAAAAGATGAAACCCAAATCTCTGTCTCCAAACACTTAACAGTAGTTCATATTGCATGTTTGGACAATCGCTCAAATCAAGCAGCACCAATTATAGGCTAGGGTTCTGAAATAGTTTCTGCAAAGAGACTATAAGTAATGGTCACTTGCAGGGGCGGATGTTAGATCTTGATTTAAAGGGAAGTGTAAAGGTCCGGAGAGTGAACTGTTACAATTAAGTGGCTCAAGGGTAGACTTTGCTTGTTGGCAATGCCTTTTGATCGAGATGATATCCTTGGAGGAACCGACGACTGTTTTATGGTAGAAACAAATCTGGGTGGCTGTGTTCATTCAAATGAGAACCCATTGACTCGTAGAAGAGTGATTGAATAAATATAAGTATTGTCAATATTTGTATGCTGATTCTAAGTCTGTTTTTGCCAATCGACTTACAAAGTTTAGATTTCACTTTTTAATTCATCATTCAGAAAGATAAAATTAAACTTACACTATTTTCTATAACGTGCAGCAATCCGTTTTAGTAAAAAATAATCAATTTTAAAGTTATTTATGTCTGTATTTGTTATTTAGTATATTCTTCTTTATTTTTCGTTTTTTAATTAGTATTGTAATGTGCCCATCTGGAGTGTTGTGATAGATTTGTATTTGTACTCATTTGAACAAGTCAACAGCAGCATTGAAAAGCCTTAGGTGTATTAGGTTGTATTTGTGTGTCAGTTATCAGTTGTGATGTTTGGCCGTTTGTTCATTTTCAGCTTTTATCACATAAGGTGTTGGAAAAAACTTCAATCGAACCAAATTATTAGAAACTAGTCTAAATTAAATAGCACTTGAAATTATTACATGCCAGCAAGGATAGTATTTCATTGATTGATTGATTTTTCTTAATTGAAAGGATGACCGATTTACACTTTCGTAATTCCGAATCCAGATCAAGGACACACTAAAAAAGAACATCAAACATTTAAACCTGCCGAACACCTGCTCAGCTCATAAAACAGCCGTATTTAATAGATCCAAGGGCATCTCTGCCGAGACACCGATACAGGCACGTGACTCGACCCCAAACATCAAATACGTGCTCAAACAAACCTCGAACCTAAAGTGGACACCGCCAAAGCACGCGTCTCGATGTAGTAGGCGCCGTCTGTTTCAGCTAAACAAACAAGTTATCCCCCTGAAAACAGCCTCCAACATGCAACAGTCGTATACTGATGCGCATAGTTCAAAAAGGCGCGAAAAAAGATCACGTCACTTGAGGGGTGTCGTACCTGTAGCGGTGAAAGTACCCGGATGTACCCCTCGGACCGGATACGTGGAATCTGATTCGATACAAAATGATAGCCTTTTAACTGTGTTTTATTGCCGCCAATTCTATATGGATACCTCACCATGCAATGCATCAAATCGCATACAATTTGATTGCTCTTGTGAACTGTAAAGACATGTCCCATCTACTGACGGTCGTTTGGAGAAAAAAAAAACATGATGGTATTTCATAAATTGACTCAAATATTCACCTTAAAAGTTGGGCCATTTTGAAATATTGGTGGACGCATTACTAAGACACTAACATACATGTACAATTAGGTTTGGGTAAATTTACTGTTTAACCCAAACCATACTCCTGTATACAGTACTGTCAACCATGTCTCAAAAACGCTAAAAGGAGATCAGATACTATCAAATTCGTTTCTGTAAAAGTATGATAGTAGTGACGTCATTGTTAGTGTGATCTACGTCATCTGGTTCTAACTTCTATAGTGATTAAGATCTAACATTGAACATTAACGATTTGGAGAGCTTTAGGCCATCAATCAGACGTTATGCAGACATCTTAATGTTTAAATCCTCCAGTTTAAACCTGTCCCTTTATATTAACACAATCGTGTACATCATGTGTAAACTCAAACTCATTTGTACAATGTGATTGTAGGCTATGCAATAAACCAATTAATAGTAAAAAAAAATGCTATTCATTTGAATCCTCGAGTTTAGTTTTCGGGAAAATTACGACGAACCAATATTGATCCGTAAAAAGGGTTCTTCAACTATGGTTGCATTACAATGCTCAAATCACAAATCAAAAAATAGTCATCCCTAAAAGAAATACACATTAGCCACCGCTTCACTCTGAATTGATATGTGATGTCCTGAAGGTCAGAGATGGGATGCACTCTCGCTGTCCGTTAATCTATCTTTTGTTTGATTCTGTGTATGAAATGGACGCATGGACGGGGGCAGATGAAGCTTTTGTTGGGTGCTAGCATGACGGTCATTGTCGGTCAATTATGGCTGATATTCTGCGGGTTGATTGGTACGTGAATTGCCTTCTTGTATGGCCAATTTGACCTACCGTGGAACGAATTGCTCCTCCTTTATTGAATGGAATTGAAAACGTTGCAGTTACAAATTGGTTTTGAAACTACCTATTACGTTAATGCTTTATATTTGCAAGGCACTGCCCTACGTTGTACGAGTACGACCTTTTTGACCTGTCGTCGAGAAATTCCCTTTCTTATCGTGTAGCCTTTATGCAACCCAAAGTTAACTGGTAATAGATTAAATCTTAGAGTTAACTTTATTCCTAAGAGATGACGAGACGGAGGCCGGGCCTTTACGTCTTCATATTCTGTTTAAGGAGAATGGACTAGGAAGTGTAGATTCGTGGATAGAATATTAAATGTGCAAGCCGAAATAGTTTAGTACAATCTAAAGACAAAAGACCGTCCTTTTATTTAGAAAGGTAACATGATCTGCAAAATGTGTTTCAATTTCCAACAACATTTACTTTTAGTACTGATCGAAGTATTGTACGCCTACATAATGATGGTGCAAACATGCCTCGAAATTTTGCAAAATAGTTTTAAAATGTGACCAGACGTCGTTTAACAAAGTACAAATTTGGGGGAAATAGTGTTAGTCAGAGAATATACTCCAAGTAGATTCGTGGATGAATGCACTCGCCCTAATTCGGCACGTACATTCTATCTACGAATCTACACTTTAGAGTCAATTCTCCTTATAAATCTACGTTTAAGTCTAGATTTGTTACGAATCTACAGTTAAGTGATAGAATCAACATTTAAGTGTAGATTCGTAAAAGAATCTTCACTTTCATCAGTAGAGTGACGTCAAAGAAATAGTTTAACAGACAAAGATTCCTGCATTCTGGTAAAAAGCTGTTCACATCTTAGGCTTCAGCCTGCGTCTCAACCATCCAGTCTTAACGTCCGTATTATTCGAATTAAGACCTCGCTAAATCCACCAAACCCTGACCACAAATAACTGAGATTCCATTCAACTGACGCCACATCAACAGCAAATATTAGTGTTCAATTCATTTTATTGTCCAAGAACATCTGCCCAGGCCAGGGGTGCAAATATACCGCGCCAAATCTATGTACAATGCGTGCACAAATACAGCGTTCTTAATTTACAGTACGGGGCAGAATCGTATCCATATTTGTAGATGAGATTATTAGGCAAAAATGGTGTTGACTCAGGGGATCGTTGGGGTGTACAGAGTAAAGGAACGAGGTTGATGGTCTACTGGTTTGATGAAGAAGCTCATCTAAGACAGTTATTAGTTAATGCAATAACCGAACGTCATTACACAGCCCTAATGGTTTGTGCATGATCCAATTAAGTCCATTGTTTTAAAAGTAATAACATTGATATAGCAGGTGTGAGTTGCAAATGAAAAATATTGTTATTATCGTCGGAGTTGCGAGATAACTATGGAGACAAAACAAATTTGTCACACGAAGTTGTGTGCTTTTAGATGCTTGATTTCGAGACCTTTTTTCTTCATTATTATCTTGCAATTTCGACGACCGATTAAGCTCAAATTTTCACAGGTTTGTTATTGTATGCATATGTTGAGATACACTAACTGTGAAGACTAGTCTTTGACAATTACAAATAGTGTCCACTGTCTTTAACTCAGACATTATAAATCAACATTATTTCATATTTTGGCGTCATGAAAAAGAGCGCTTTTATGCAACAAATTTTCAAGAGTTTATTCTGTTTTTAAGTGAATCGATCAGCCTTTACTCAATATAGTTCTCCCGGCTCCAACAAAAATCAGGGGGGTACTCTTTATAAATCACCTTCGGTGAGCAAAACAACTTAGATTCGTGGTCCATATGGTCTTTGTTGACTTTGACTTTTTGCAGTGGAGTGTTTTAGTGACCACTTCAGAAATCCATACAGGAAGAAAAACTAATGTTCAAATTTGTCAAGTAGTGCTGTTAATGGACACCATTTATGTATTTTTTGTATATTTCTGTATATTTCGCTACACTAATATACATCTCTTATTTATAGCATTGTTTTCTATTTTTGTATTTAAAAAAATTCTTTCTTTTATTATTGTATTAATCGATTTCAGTGCAAAAGGTTTCTCGGGTTTGTTTTTGAAGGACTTGGTTCGTTGAAACACTTTCGATTTTTCGCGATCCCGCTTTCCTCTATTTTGACCAAGCGACTCAAACTAATTTCATAGTCACGTCCATTTTTTTTTCTTCTTTTGGAGAAGCGTTTATTTCTTGTATTTTGATCGTTTTCTATGTCCTCCGTCATAACTAATGTCGTAAAAAGTTGAAATTATAACATACAGACGACAGCTCAGATCGTAAAAAAATAATAACCGGTTTTTTTTGTATCAAAGATACATATTTATAACTTGAGGTCCTGAAATCAAGCATCTGAAATCAAGCATCTGAAAGCACACAACTTCGTGTGACAATGATGTTTTTCTGTCATTATTATCTCGCAACTTCGACGACCAATTGAGCTCAAATTTTCACATGTTTGTTCATTTATGCATTTGTTGAGATACAGCAAGTGAGAAGACTGGTCTTTGACAATTCCTAATAGTGTCCACTGTCTTTAAAATGAATATCCAAAATGTTGTTGTCAAACTGTTGATCATACTTTGGTCATCATATTACCTGATAGAACATGACATAATATTGCTAGTACTCGAAGATGATCCTCGGTCTAGTGTGGCTGGGATCCGTACAAGTAGTTTGATAAATTGTGTCTTTCATTAACTTTGGCAATTTTCTTTGCGTTTCTTCGATCACTGTCTAAGTGAAAACATGTGTTTTGAAACATGGTGATTAGTGTTCCCTTTGATAGCCTTTTTTTTGTGTCTAGAGGGCAGTTAATCATTGCCAATGGGTGCATGAATAGGGTAAGCATTCACAAACAGCTACCAATTTACTGTAATTATAATTAAAGCGCACCTTGTTTTAATTCTGGAAATAATTATCATGGGAATAATTGAAGACGTTGTTAAAGCGATTGGACACATTCAAAGATCTTTCAATATTTGAGTGAGAAATTACTTCTTTCTCAAAAACTATTTTACCTCGGTGGGAGCCGTTTCCCACAATGTTTCATAATATCAATAGCTCTACATGGCTCGTTACCAAGTAAGTTTTATGCTAACAGTTAGTTTGAGTTACTACCAATAATGTCCAATGGCCATCGGAGTCTCCTAAAAGATGGTCAACAAAACATGTCACGCTTTCACAGTTTTAAGTTATCAGGTTTAGATGTGCATTGTACATAAAACCACTTTTAATCTTACTCCTTAATTCAGGAAGTTGCTCATAGATTCATGATTGACTTGAACTATAATGAAGCATTAGATAACGCGAACCGTAGAAACTAGCGGGAAAAAAACAGCAGATCGGCCGTTAAGTCCATTTGATACCATATTACTACGGTTGGATTGATGCTGATTAAGAAAGACCTTGAGCAGGAAGACATTGTATCGTCTTGGACATACACATCTCCTGGTATTCCTCCTTGGCCAAAGAATTTGGATTTAAATTTATATTGAAGTCCAGTCAAGTGCGCAGTGCTGCTTTTTGATTGCGCAATGCGGGGCTTTGGTTCAAGTATAAAGTGTATATTTTTGCATTGGGTATAAGCAGTGCTGCATTCAAGACATATCCTGGGTATCCTTACAACACAAATGTCGTATTTACAGTACATACAGGGGCCAATTTCATAGAGCTGCTTAAGCAAAAAAAATGCTTAACCATTTAGCCACTGGACCGCCCAACCGCCTATCGATATACTGTAGTGGTAGGAGGAAACCTTGCTAGCTTGTGTTTGTAGAAAAACAACATCAAAAGAATCCTCGATAGTCATTATTAAGCTAATGAAGCTAATGATGGTGAAATAATTTAGCTCTTACCCAAACAAGACGCTCATTAGTAAACACAAAGGAAACTGTATTTATTCATCATTCATGATAATAATATTGTCGAAAACGCCTTCGCATTTAATCAGTATAATAATTGAGTCAGATAAAAGCCTTGAAAAGCTATTGTGTCCATTTTATCCTTACAAACAAATATTATTCGCCATAAAAATTACCGTAGCCGTTTAACGAGAGACATTCATTGTTCTCATGCGAACTTGTACTTTTATACAAATATCAAGGTTCAAATTGTGCATAAAAATTAAGCTGTGGCTATCTTTTAAAATTTGAACTACGATTCAAGTAATTAACTGCAAGAATCTTGAAGTATTAGTTTTTAGCAAACTCGGGCGGTGCAGGGACTAGAGGGTTAAGCACAATAGTAGCACGCCTATTTTACACATGTTACTGGCCAAAGTGTCATACATTGCTTGTGACTGGTATTTAGCTGTTATTTACTTAGCATAACATTTGAGTTGAGTCTTGGCCAGTAATCTGATTTTACTAAGCAATGATTTTTTCGCTTAAAGTCACCTGGAAATAGATTTTGTTTTCTTTCAAACATAAAAGTATATGCTTACGAACAATAAAACATGACTCCGCCTACCCTTTTTGTGACGTCAATCAAGGCAGACTTTGCCTGCAATGCGTATAGTAAACACACGTGCAAAGTACATGTACGTCCAAGTCGTGAGTTGGTACATTTCAAAAAGTGTTTTTCTGCATTCAGCAGCAATACACCTGGTCGGCATTGCCGGAAAGAGACCAATATTTTTTTTTTTTTTGAAACGTTCAAACTCACGACTTGGTCCGTACATGTACTTTGCAATTGTGTTTACTCTACGCATTACAGGCAAAGTCTGCCTCGATTGACGTCACGAACAGCGCCCTCTCGGGTCGGGGTCTACTCTTAAATTTGTAAATAACATAAGAACTGATTTTTTAAAACCTTAGTTAACTGTTTATTCACATTTCACTCATCAAAACACATATATTAGTGACAAAAGCTTTATTTTGAAAAAATACCACATCCAGGTGACTTGAAGCAAAATTTTGTGCTTCAGCAGCTCTATGAATGTGGGCCCTGGTCCTTTATGCCAATTCCTTGTGCCAAAAAGGTTGTTTCCTTTGTGCCAAACAAATGTTATTCCACCAAGAATGTCGTAGTCCTTTATTTCTTCTTTATATACCAAACATCCAAAGTCGTATCCCTAGCATCCTAACTTAGGAACAATCTTATGACTTAAAAGAAGAGTTAAGTTCCGTATCCGAAGACGTTATGCCGCACTAAATCCATTCTAAGTTAGGTCGAGTTAAGTTCCGTATCCATGGACGTTTGGGCGCGTTGAACCCATCATAAGTTAAGTTACTCGTGTTTCGTGAAATCGACTAATGATCCATGTTACCTGAAATTGTGTCTTTTGTGTATTGATGCTTTTAAAAAGTTATAGTCACGTTGCCAAACAGTTGGTTTCATGCCTTTTGCGTAAAGTTCTTATGGCTTCAACCCCCATCCGCACTTCTGTCACTCATGCTACCCTTCGATGAACAGAAGTCATCGCCTTTAATGATCCAAAATTACCCAAGGCGTGCTACGATGTAAAACCAACATCGATCGTTTAATCTTCTTGTGATTAACTCCGTAACTATGCCTTCCACCTTTGAATCACTTTGTTGGGGGGTATTTTCTTTACTCCTGGCGATTTGAGGTTGTTCTACATTACACAGTACACGATCGATCCAGTCAATAACGTTTACACGTTTTATATCTCCCCGGGCGTGTTGGTGTAGAACTAAGCTACACAAATATTAGTTTGGGTTTTAACCCATAAACCAATGTGCGTTAGCACTTACGAGATTGTGTCTGTAACGACATGGCTCATCAAGTCTATTAAAGACAATGGAAACTATTGTTAATTGTCAAAGAACAGCCTTTTCACTTGGTTTATCTCAACGAACGTTTGAGCTCAATTGGTGGTCGAAGTTTGGAGAAAATAATGAAAGAAAAGATAACCCCTGTCACGCGAAATTTTGTGCTTTCAGATGCTTGATTTCAAGACCTCAAAATTCTAAATCTATGGTCTCGAAATCAAATTCGTGGAAATATACTTCTTCAGAGGGAACCGTTTCTCACAATGTGTTATACCATCAATCTCTCCCCGTTACTCATTACCAAGTAAGGTTGTATGCTTATAATTATTTTGAGTAATAAAAGTGTCCACTGCCTTTAAAGTGCATTTCAAAATTGACAAAATTATTTGATTGTTTTTTAATGAATGATGGCAATAACATTACTGCCGACACATTAATGGACTATTGTAAGTCTAACATTTTATTCAATTATTTTAAGAAAGAGCAACCGTAACGATGCCCTTTTCACTTGAACGATGCACTCATTTTCGAAAGATAGAGTCATTATGGAACTGGGGGAAATTACACGTTTATAACATGGTGTAAAATTCAATTGTGTTTTCATCATCCAACGCCCAAAAGGTTCTGTGACGCAACATTATGATATGTGTGTCTATATACTTTCGCATGGGGAAGTTTGAGTTTATAACTGATTTTTCACGACACTCGAGGAAAATTAGCAATGTATTATACATTTTGTTTTTTGAGTACACATGAAAACAGTTGACATCAATGACTTAATATTCTCAGCTTCGTTTTGAAATTGTTTCAAACAAACATACAAAATAATTGAGGATGGAGAAACTTCTTTCATTATTATTTCGCAACTTCGACGACCATTTAAGCTCACATTTTCACAGATTTGTTATGTTATGCGTATATTGAGATACACCAAGTGAGAAGACTGGTCTTTGACAATTACCAATAGTGTCCACTGTCTTTAATCGTGCCGGTGATTTCAGACACATCGTATGCACTAGATTTAAACTCCCATTACGCCATACTGAGTCTCCATAACATCAACTTGTAATTCATGATCGGATTTAAACAGGACATTTAGCTTCGAAGAAACCGCTTCAATCCCGCTAAGGAAACATTAACTCGTATTAAAGACAACTGGGACAACCTAGTGGATGACATTCACACGACACATTTAACAACGCTGTCAGGACATTTCCCCGGAGAATTTCCAGTGTTTAAGCCCTCCTTAAAGGCATTGGACACGTTTGGTAAATGTCAAAGACCAGTCTTCTCACTTGGTGTATCTCAATATACGCATAACGTAACAAACCTGTGAACATTTGAACTCAATTTTGGTCGTCGAAGTTGCGAGAAAATAGTGGAAGAAAAAACACCCTTGTCACACAAGGTTGGGTTCTTTCAGATGCCTTGATTTCAAGACCTCGGCTGAGGTCTGTCTCAAAAAATACGTTACTTCAGAGGGAGCCGTTTCTCACTATGTCTTATACTATCAAGAGCTCCCCTTTCTTGTTACCAAGTACGTTTTTATGCTAACCATTATTTTAAGTAATTACCAATAGTGTCCAGTGCCTTTAGTGTGTGCTATTAAGGAGGAAGGAAAACATGAGTGGGCAAGCAAGGCAAAAGCAACCGGCTTTGAATTTATATAGGAACAAAAACCTAAGGGCTTTCAAACAGGTTTGGTTTAGGATACAGTTTCAAATGTATATTCATGGGAATTGTATACATAGGGTCACTATTTCGCTTCCAAGGCGAATGAACAGTTTGTCAGTTGTACACTGCGGGGAGGTCAACTATTGCTATGTTCACATGGAATGTAATTACATAAAGAATTAATTTTATTTATCAATATTTTAGCAACAGACGGCAAACAATACAGAGCTATTACAAAACAGTGAATGGTTTGTTTGTTTAGATAATCTTCCCACTAAAAACTTGATAAAGCTTCTAGAAAGGGATAAACGTAAAGTTGGCAACAGCCAATCTCTATCAAACATACTTTGGTTTGACTGTTTTGATAATTTTAATTTATTTATTTATTATTCAAAGACTAAAGACATCTTCACAATGAATACACTGTTCATTGTTTTGTTTCATGCAAACTTAAACCCATTCTGACTTTAGAATGACAAATACAGTTCAGATGAACATTGGATGAACTCAAAAACAGACACGTTCAAATGTAATAATGACAAATGAATTAATAATGACAAATGATTTGTTTTACTTAACAGATGGATTCCCCCCATGTCTATATTGATCTGCTCCGTACCAAAACTGTATCCAAACATTCCAAAACCATTAATCCATTTGTTCATTATTTACTGAACACTTGCCCCTTGATAACCGGATAAAATTTAGCAATTCCCTGCTCCAACAATTTCCCGACTAGCAGTGTCAGACTCCCCCGTTGCCGAGATATCGTAAGTGGCTAACACTCAATTAGTCACCCCCTTAAATTGAATGAGCCTATTAAATGTAGACCTAGCCGTATGAAGGAAAGGTAAATGTGTTTACGAAATAATTATTAATATGTGCTCTGAAACTGATGCTATGTAAAGCACCGATGGTTGAAATCCGGACTATGTGGTAAAAGGGATGCACGAAAACTTGTATGTGGGAGTCAAATGCTTGTTTGTAAACTGAAGGACTTCATTACAAATGTTCGTCACATTTGTTGGCTGATTTTAACCGATATTTCTGATCTATACTTTTTAGGGACACCGCCAATATAGGGCTAGATAGCTCAGATAGCTCAGTTGGTGGAGCGCCGGCACGTTAATCCGGAGGTCGTTGGTTCGAATCCCACTCTAGTCAATTCTTTGTTCAACCCCAAAAATCTATAATTTTTAGATAACACATTATTGTCATTTCTATTTATTATTATCACCTTTGTTAAAGCCATTGGACACTTTCGGAATAGAAATCTTGTTAAAAGTTCACAGATTTACAAATAACTTACAGGGTTTACTGAAGGTAATGGTGAAAGACTTCTCTTGAAATATTATTCCATGAAATGCTTTACTTTTTGAGAAAACATTAAAACATTATCAATTCTCGATATCGAGATTTACTGATTTATTTTAAACACCTTTTATGACACGGCGAAACGTGCGAAAACAAGGGTGGGTTTTTCCCGTTATTTTATCCCGACTCCGATGACTGATTGAGCCTAAATTTTCACAGGTTTGTTGTTGTATATAATTATAAGTTTGGATAAACGAAGTGTGGGCCTTGGACAATACTGTTTACCGAAAGTGTCCAATGGCTTTAACATCATTTCTGTCTTTGTTCTGCCTGTCTGTCCGTTCGTTCTTTATTATGTGTATGTTGTGTTTGTCTGTTCATCAGACATCTCACCACAAGCCTCGGCTTCTAGATGATGCCTCTATACGTTATTGATTTGTATCTGCCTTGTAACAGAGCATTGTGTATTGGTTCGAATGCCACTCGAGTATAAAACATGCCTGTGATTTTTTTCACAGGACACGGGAAAGTACTGAGTATACAGTGCTACACACATCGGTGTATATGGGTAAAAACCAAAATTAATATTCTTTATCCCCGATGCAAATTTAACATCTATTACAATGGTAATACTTCTTTAAAAAAGTATTGCAATGGCTTTGTACTGTTTTCAAGAAGCATGGAAATAAATGTGACTTTGAATTGAAATTGAAATGTGAAATCATAATATGGGATAATTAGCCATTTTACACTTTCGGTAAACAGTATTGTCCAAGTCCCACACTTCGTGTATCACACCTAATATATAAAACAACAAACCTGTGAGAATTTAGGTTCAATCGGTCATCAGAGTCGGGAGAAAATAACGGGAAAACCCATTCTTGTTTCCGCGCGTTTCTCCTTGTCATGACATGTGTATAAAATAAATACGTAATTCTCGCTAACGAGAATTTATATTGTTTTAATGTTTTCTCAAAAAGTAAAGCATTTCATGGAACCATATTTCAAGAGAAGTCTTTCACTATTACCTTCTGTAAACCCTGTAAATTATTTGTAAATCTGTGAACAATTTTTTTGTCTGTACCGAAAGGGTATAATAGCTTTAATGACCTTTCATTCTCACACATGAAATTGATATACATGAGTGACCAAGCTCTTCTGAATTTGTCATGTTGCCGCATTAGGCAGTTTTTACGTTGGACACAACATCTGTTGTCTAAAACAAAACCGGTCTTATTGGTGATGACTGATTAATCAGATTAATGAACGAATTTCTTCCGAAATCTCTTGAGGTTTTGTGGTTAATATTTAGACGGACTAAGTTTGACGCCCCTCAGTCTGTTGTTCCAGTTTAATTTTAATAGTCTTATAATATTCTTGATTGTATCACTGATCATAAAATCTGTGTTAATTCCATACGAATGTTGGTGGTGAAAGAGTGGCAACTGTTCATTGTTTTGGTCATTTAGGTTTGGAACCTTGGATACGTATTTTTGCAAATTGTTGTCTTGGTCATTTGTTATCCTAAAAAGGAACATCTTTATTTAGTTACAGCTTAATTTGTTTACGGCATTGAACTAAAGGCAGTGGACACTATTGGTAATTACTCAAAATAATTATAAGCATAAAACCTTACTTGGTAATGAGTAATTGGGAGAGGTTGATAATATAAAACATTGTGAGAAATGGCTCCCTCTGAAGTGACGTAGTTTTCGAGAAAGAAGTTATTTTCCACGAATTTGATCTCGAGACCTCTGATTTAAAATTTGAGGTCTCGAAATCAAGCATCTGAAAGCACACAACTTCGTGTGACAAGGGTGCGATGAGGGTGTTTTTTCTTTCATTAATATCTCGCAACTTCGACGACCAATTGAGCTCGAATGTTCACAGGTTTGATATTTTATGCATAAAAATGTTGAGATACACCAACTGTGAAGACTAGTTTTTGACAATCACCAATAGTGTACTGTGTATTTAATTCCATACGAATGTTGGTGGTGAAAGAGTGACTGTTCATTATTGATCAAATTTAACCTATCGTTTAAGTAATGATTGATCAAATACAAATTAACAACAATAAACAAATTAAACATATGTTGTCATAAAAACTTTATCAGATAAACATTATATAACAAATATATATAAAAATAACATTTCACAATCATTTGATATTATATGATGGCCACAATTGCATTGCATAAATTATCCTAGCACACATTCCACGAGCTTCGAAGGAGAACAATTCCCCTGGGGACGAAATCAGATAATGTTAATCCGGTTATGTACAAACCACTGCATTCACTCATATCAATTTACATCTCTAACTGTTTGTTGTCTTGTAGTGTCCACTATAAACCCACGTGTCTGTTTTATCCCGAGGTGCTGCTTGTAAACTAGACTAGTCTCACTAATGCATAACCGAGAATTGGAGGGAAGAGCCAATTTAAGAAATCCCTGCTTAGGAGTTATAATAAGGATACCAGTCAAAAAGTGTGAATGTTACACGGTGTTTTGGCTGGTAACCTTATTCTGGTTGCACTTTTTCGTTAATTGTGCTAAGCTTGGTTTGGTGCTTAAGCAGTTCTGTTAAATTGGGCAGGGGTCGATTTCGAAAGAAATAAGGGATAATATAAACTAAAGGCTTTTCCTTAGTTAAGATAACTGGTAATAACTCGAGATAAGACTAGTCTTAACTCTTTGTGAAATCCACCCGGATCACACAATTGATACAAGTGGGGTTAGGTAGTTTGAGGTGTCTCTTTCAGGGTGTGGCACCTCTTTTGTTTGTCTTTTAGAATGTGGGGTAGCACTGTCCCTTTAAAATACCGTGTCTAAGATAGCATTATGTCCATTGTTTGAATTGCTCGAAGTCAAAGCAAGGACTGCCATTACTTTCTCATATCTCAATGGGACTTTTGTTACAGTACCCATTTCAAAGGGATTGTTTTGGAGTTGTTTTTGCTCTTGTGATCCTTCAAATAATCCACTATTGTTTGAGATACAGAGTTTACCTTTTTTCAAAACAAGTTTCGACTTTCAATTTATTTTAAGTGATGCTTGCCTGATCACTTTAAACACTGCAGGCCTAAGCCGACGGCCCTAAGGATTTTTTTTCTTCAATTTATCAACTTAAATCTGTTACCCACAAGGAAATTCGTGATTAAAGAAATTGTGCCTTTTGTTTTCTTTCAGATTGCGTGCAACTGGATGTATAAGTTGACAGGGACCTTTGGCGGATTAGTCAACAACGTGTTGTGGGTAAGTTTCATACTGATCATTTTCTTAAACTATTAAATAATTTTGTGTGGTGAATTTATAAGGGTCTTCATTTAAAATTGTAAACCTCTTCGGCCTCAAGGTGACATGACACTACCATTGTTATGTGATAAATCAAAGACATGAATGGAACGTGTACTGGGATTATTGTACCAAATCCCCCTTTATTGTTTTGAATTGAAGATCACGATGGAATTCAAATCTTGTCAGAAAAGAAAACAAAACCGTAGCCTAAGGGTACTTTTATAATGAAAACTGTCGAGAAATAGGTTTTGAAAAAGTTGCGTATTTCTACCTCCATGGTTCCAGCAAAAAAAAACATAGAAGTAGGAGAACAAGAAGATGATGAAGAAAATGACTTTTTTGAACTGAGTAGCAATTCGCGCACGTCGTAGAACACAGAACACTTATCTTAACTTGCCATCGGGGGATGTTATTAACTGAAACATATTTTAGAAGTTATTGGGTCCACCGCGGTTTCTTCTATCCGATTAGGGTGAAAGATGCATTGCCTTAGGGCAAAATACAGCGCGGCTTACACTGGGACAAAATATTTGATGTTTAGTCTGTGTAAGAGGTCATTGATAGGAACTGCAAATCTGAATTCAGGTTTTTATATTTCAGTCAAAATCGCTGTCATGCTATTGGTGCGGTAGGGTTTGGTTGACGGATTTTGGTGGGGTCTGGACCTTCAAATACTGATTCTGAGTTAATGGGTTATTTGACCCAAAATGTATTTTAAACATTCGAATTTTGAATAGATATTTTTTTAGACCAGGAAGGGAACAAGCTTTCATTCGCAAATGATTAGTGGTGATTATTTAAAGAATTTTTTTTTTTTTTTCTATTCTCCGGCGTTGTCTCCCGTCAGTTAGCAACACTAGTAAACAAATATATTATTTAATGTGCTGTGGGCATTTTAAATTAAGCATTTTTTGTTTTGTTGTGTGTCGTTCACAGGACAACTTCTTAAAATCACCACTGATGCTATACATGTCAATGCTCTCCCAATATAAACGTATAATAGTTTAAGGCAGTGGACACTATTGGTAATTGTCAAAGACTAGCTTTCGCAGTTGGTGTATCTCAACATATGCATGAAATAACAAACCTGTGAAAATTTGAGCTCAGTTGGTCATCGAAGATGCAAGATAATAATCAACGAAAAATAACGCTTGTCACACGAAGTTGTGTGCGTTTAGATGGTTGATTTCAAATTCTAATTCTGAGGTCTCGAAATCAAATTCTTGGAAAATTACTTTTGTCCGAAAACTATGGCACTTCAGAGGAAGCCGTTTTTTACAATGTTTTATACCATCAACCTCTCCCCATTACTCGTCACCAAGAAAGGTTTTATGCCAATAATTATTTTGAGTAATTACTAATAGTGTCCACTGCCTTTAATAGAAAAAGGTTGGTTAGCATTATAACAAACCAAACTCAACCTTTACTGTGTTTGTAAATCTTGGACTGTATTGCATGCGAAGCTTTAACTATTCACCTGTACAAAGGATCCATGTACAAGGTTGACTAATGGAAGATTGTTGATGTAATTTTAAGCCTTATTTTTATTTTTTAAATACCTTCAATTATTTTCTGAGGTCGGTTACAAGAGGTAAGAAAACATAGGAACTAATTAACCCCGCTGTAAATTTTCCTATTGTGTATTTGAAGTATATAGCAGAGTGTAAACATAGCAAAGTATATCGCAATTCATAAAACGACAAAAGGAGAAAATAATATTTAGGCCAGAAACTTTAGCCGCATTTTAAAGAGGTTCGACATAAAAAAATTACTTGTATCTTGCATTTTTTGATAAGTTGTATACTGTTTTCGAATTTTTAATGAAGTTATACGGGGTTCAAACTTGTGGGTGAAAACAAATAAATATTTCTCTATTGTAAGCAAAGATTAATGGTAAATGTGCCATCAGTGTGTCCGACCTAGCTCCTCCTATCAGAATGCTTGAATGTGAAACCAGACTTTCTGCTTCTTCTTACCCATACACCTTTCTTTGTTAGTCTGAGATGTAGAACAAGGAGTTATTCCAACAGCTTTATCTACGTCTTGTGCGTATCTAACTCTCTGTTTTGTGCATGTTTCCCTCCATCCTACAATCTAGACTGTTTTAAGAGGAATATCAATTCCTACCTCCACCCCTCCCCCATGCATACATCTCTTTGGAACTCCTTGCCTTGTGCATGTTTCCCTCCATCTTACAATCTCGACTGTTTTAAGAGGAATATCAATTCCTACCTCCACCCCCGCCCCTCCCCCTCCCCTATGCATACATCTCTTTGGAACTCCTTGCCTTGTGCATGTTTCCCTCCATCTTACAATCTCGACTGTTTTAAGAGGAATATCAATTCCTACCTCCACCCCCTCCCCCATACATACATCTCTTTGGAACTCCTTGCCTGGTGCATGTTTCCCTCCATCTTACAATCTCGACTTTTTTAAGAGAATTATCAATTCCTACCTTCAGAGCTGTTTTCACATTTTTTAACTTTGCTTCTATAGCCCCATATTTGGGGCGAACTTACAAATACAACTAAAACAAAATATACAAAAATTGTCTACCCTTCCTTTAAGGATTCTTCACTGAATTTCCTCTCGCGATACGGACGGTCAAGGCCGAAGAGACTTAACGGCTGAAGCGCTGCCTCTGAGTGCTTTTGTTTTCAAAATGGTATCTACAGAATCAGGTTCTTATGGTACTTAGCGGGGATATCAGCGATAAGCAGCCTGGTGCTCATGTTTGTTATTTACGCTCTGTGAATCAAGATAAGGAACATCAAGGGCAATAATTGAATAACAATGCGATTTGTAAGTCAAAGTGGACTAAAGTGCTATTCACACGACATCAATAAAGCAGAGGTCCCTTGCTTAAATTTAGCATAGTTGTAAAAAGTAGCAATTGTATACTTGGGTTGCAGTAACACAACGTTGATGGACATGTAAATTGTTCCTGTGAGAACTTGTATAGCTATTATACTGACATCGGGTAGATTTTTTAATTCAGGAGACTCTACGGAGCTTTGAAAAGAACTGTCCTGCTTCACAAGTACTACCCGGGGAGTTAGGAAATCGGTCGGGACTCTTTTAGCTTAGTGGGGATTTCTTGTTATTAACTTCACTGCTCCGTAGTGACTTATTAATTGTTCTCATCTTTTCGACCAGCCTTTTCTGTGGTTATGAACGGTCTGCTGACGATGACTAGATCATACTAGTCGAAACATTGAGACGCAATCCACGGTAGTGAAGTTTATAAAGAGAAGTCCCTACACAAAGCGAAAGTAGTCCCGGCCGATTTCGTACGTCCCAAGGTAGTACTTATTATTAAGCAGGACAGCTCTTTTTTCAGAACTAAGCATTATCCTGAATCTTGAAATCTACTCCGCGGTAGTAGGACAAGTAGCAAGACGAGTTAACCTACAGAACAAAATATACACAGCAGTATACGCTTAGCAATACCGCAATATCAACATTTGATATTTCATCTTGTTTAAAGACAGTGGACACTATTGGTAGTTGGCAAAGACCAGTCTTCTCACTTGGTGTATCTCAACATAATTATGCATAAAAAAAAAACATGTGAAAATTTGAGTTCAGTTGGTCGTCGAAGTTGCGAGATGATAATGAAAGACAAAACACCATTGTCACACGAAGTTGTGTGCCTTTAGATGGTTGATTTCGAGACCTAAAATTATAAATCTGAGGTCTCGACATCAAATTCGTGGAAAATTACTTCTTTCTGGAAAACTATGTCACTTCAGATGGAGCCGTTTCTCACAATGTTTTATACCATCGACTGCTCCCCATTACTCGTAATCAAAAAAGATTTTATGATAAGAATTTGTTTGAGTAATTACTAATAGTGTCCACTGCCTTTAAAGGCCATGAGCCAAAGCCTCAGACACGGGTGCATTGCAGTTTCCCAAAACCTACAAAAGGATTTCAGACTTCAGATTCAAATCTTAACATTTTTACCGAACTGTCACAAAATTATCTATTTACCTGACGTTTGATTTACCTGTTTAAATTTGTTTCAATTTTCGTAGTGTGTTTATGTTTTTAGTTTTGTTTGTGTATAGGCCTACATTTGTTATAAAGGGTATGAACCAATTAGGAGTTCAAATAACCCAAAAAAAACACTACACACTAAATATACAAAACGATCATAGAAAAGAAGGTCATGAATGCATTTTGCACAAAGAATTTACTAAACCTTACAAATCTTTACCCATTAATTAAACAATATTTATTAAATTTGCCCATTTTAGTTCAACCTCCGCTTTGATACAGTTAAGCTTTTGTATCATATCTCAGACGAATTTTGCATTGTCCGAAATGACGTCACGATCATGACGTCATCTCGAACATCGTCAACGTCATACCCTAATAGGGTGCTAATGCTTTCAAGTTGGATTGTGAAAAGCCAATTGATTTGTATGTTGTATAATGGGAGAAAAATCATATTTGTCGGGATTAAACTGGAGTCCACATCGACATGCTTTCAGAAGCAATTGACATCGATACTTTTATTACATCCTTGAATAGCATATTCGTCACGATTTAAACCCATCTACTTTCAACACAACTGGGCTATCGAATCATTTAGAGGTTTTTAATCTTTTTCTGTTCCTGTAATAGATCCGTAATGGCGTCGCGGCGACTTGGCTTTGATATATCCTCCCCAACATGCCCCAAACCATATAGACACCCTAAACAAGTTAAAACTTCCCCAACTCAATTTTCTGCTTGAGGAAACCCGTCTTCCTTGCTTGGGAGAGGAAACTAAATATACCCATCATCGGTTTCGAAATGGTTTGAGATTTATAGTTTGAAGCCTCCCTGTGTCATTAGGGAAAAGTCAAATTGGATAACTCACTTGATGTTTAGGTTTAGTTGTCCTCGAGATAGTCTGTAATTTAATTAATTGGAATGTCCTAAGTCGTAATGTATTCCGACATGGCACAGAAGATGAAAAACGTCTTAAAACAGGAAGCCTTGTTAAAAAAGCCGCACTGTTTTGATCAGAGTCCACGATCAAAGCGGATACATTTGAGACGTATGTACTTTGGACTTTAAAACAAGAACAGTCAAATTCACAGACTTTTTCGACCAGATTTTATACTGTAAATTGTTTTTATTGTAAACTCGAGCAATGGACGTGCAGTTTCATACAGACATCGGCTTCCGCAGCTGCCCACGAACCAACAATTCTTAGATTGTTCAAAATACTTCCCGTTCAAACAGTTCAATTGCTTAACAGACGCGTCCCATTCTTTTAGTCATGGTTATCAAACAAAAACCATAAAAAGGATGTAGGTGCCAGACTCAATACAGCACATACGATTTAGTCAATTGATTGTTATAGCAACGGATGTGGGGGTCCATACTCATTACAACACGTACGATATTGACAATTGATTCTTCGCTGTGTGATTGACAATAAATCGATGAGCTAGGCGCTGGACCCAGCTTTAAACTCCTCGGACTGGGTTTTAAATTTACTTGAAGACTTTCCAGGGATTTATGTTTGATTACACAGGTGTGTGGGTTTTGGTTTTTTGTAATTACAGCTACTGTTTAGCACGCGTGTGGGCGTTGCGTACACAGTACACAATATGTTTGTGTTTCTGTGGTAATAATGTTATCACACAAAAGGAAATCAAGTGTTAAAGGAAAATGTTGCCTTGAATCGGTCGAGTTGGTCTTTGAAAGGCGTTTGCAACCGCTTGTTATAGAACGCTTATTGGTAGAAAGGTGTAGAATACAAATGATCCACACAAGTATCACTCGAAATTGCGTGGTTTTCCTTTTACCTCGTCGACAAACACGGTCGGCCATTTATGGGAGTCCAATTTTTTACTCCAAATGGCCGACCGTGTGTGGATAATTGTATTCTACTTTTTAAACATCTTTCTAACCATATGCATTATATAACAAACGGTTACAAACGCTTTTCAAAGACCAACTCGTCCGATCCAAGGCAACGTGTTCCTTTAAACAATGTTATTACTTGTACCTATTTTTCCGCGAGTTCATCTCGTCTAGTTGGTGTTTCTGATTACGTTTTACAATTAGGGGCCTTAGTTTTAAAACGGTGGGTGTTTTATAAATAGTTGTGTTTCGCTTTTATTTGCCATCTTGTTGTTTACATTTTCACTACGATTTAGATTTCTGTGTTGAATGGACGGCACATCTTTTTTGATGACATTTTTTTTTTTTTTTTTTTACTTTTGCCCTTCCCTGGACGGCCTATTGTTTTGTCCGAAGAATTAGAATAAATAAATAAATGTTGAAGTCGATTTGTACAAATAAATCTCGCAAATATTACTAAAAGGTTCACTTGTCCTACACTATCATGTCAAAATTGCTTTTTAAAGTATTTTAAGTCATGATAACTTATCTCGTCAAATCGGGTTAATTGGAGACCAAGTTGACATCTTTTGATGAATGCCGAAACAACTCATCGAAACTTAAATTATAGTTTCGTATGCCCCTCATCTTAACTACTCCCATATTTTATTTTTATTTTTAGAAAAGAGCAACCTAGTTATTGGACAAAAGAAACTAATTTAAACCTAATACTTCAAAGTTTTAAAGGTACTGGACACTCAATTGGTAATTACTTAAAATAATTGTTAGCATAAAACTTAATCGGTAACGGGAAAGGGAGAGCTGTTGATAGTATAAAACATTGTGAGAAACAGCATCTAAAGTAACGTAGTTTTTGAGGTTGTATCTCACTGAAACAATAAAATACTTCAGCCGAAGCATATTAATCATACATCTGAAGGAACACAAAGTATGTTTCTTTCAAACAAAAGTTGTTTTATTTCTTTCATTATTCTTGCAAATTCGATGACCAATTGAGCCCAAATTTCCACAGGTTTGTTATTGTATGCATATCCCGGGGTACACCAAGTGAAAATACCAGTCTTCGACAATTACCAACCGTGTCCAGGGGTGGACATCACAAAGAGTTAAGACTAGTCTTGTTTCTAGTTAGGACGAGTTACTACTCGACGAGTTACTCGTCGACGAGTTACTCGTCCTAACTTAGGACTAGCCATATTTCTTTTAAGTATCTCCTAGGACTAGTCCTAAGTTAGGACTAGTCCTAAGTTAGGACTAGTCATAAGTAAGGACTAGCTCTTTGTGAAATCGATCCAAGTGCCTTAATATCGAAGTCTTAGTATAGCGCACGTATCTACCAACAAGATACTCAAGGCATGTATACAGAAAGAGGGGTTTTTGAAAGTTATGAAATCTGAGACCCAATTATGTAGCACCTTATAAGGGTTTACAGGGTGCTACGGTGCATACAGCAGCCACAGCCAGGAACACCGGAGCGAACCCCTTCTCTGTTCGATAAGTGCACTGGGTTATTTTACATGCGTTACAAAAAACATGGGACCAACGGCTTTACGTCCCATCCGAAATACGTATACCCACTTACTACAGTTTACGAGCTGTGGATGTATAACTAGCTTTCTCTGATTTCACAGTGGTCACATCCAGCCGGAAATTTGACGAGCGATCTCCAGACATGCAAACCAATTGCGTTTGCTGGCTTGTCTTTATCCAAAAGCCTAAAGGTAGAATCACTTGCTTGATAAAATGTACACAAGCTTACTTTGTTCGCACCACAAAATGGCAAACGGTAAAAAGCCACACCAAGGGCTATGTTTTATTAACACGGTTGACTTCCATGCTTGGAGGTGGAGTCTAAATTAATACTTGTCTTCATGAGGTCCCCGTACTTTTGTTAACCGTGTGTCCCCCGGGGTGTTTGAGTTACCTGACACACTTTTCTACTAGAGGTTATAGGAATGTTTTTTATGGTACGGTATATAATTTTGTTGGGATTTCTTCTTTTTTTTCGATTTTTTTTTTTACATTTTGACACAATTTATTTTTGTAAAATAATATTTATGCAAGGTTGAGCAAGTGTAGGTGTGGTTTTCCGTGTGTCTTGGCATGGAAATCGATTGTTTGGAAAGTCACTCTGGAAATCATCGATGGTGAACAGAGTCTTCGTTTTGAGTTGTTTTCTTGTTTTTCAATACGTGCAAAACTGTCACATAGTTGTAATTGCAAAGATGCTTATCAATTTATCGGAAATTCAAATTGAATGTAATCGCAGACATTCCAGTGATTGTAAAAGCATTTGGAGACCATTCCTTTTAAGATTACTAAGAAACTTAAAGGCAGTGGACACTATTGGTAATTGTCAAAGACTAGCCTTCACAGTTGGTGTATCTCAACACTTTCACTGCATACAGCTGAACAACTCATTCATGCATTCATCTCATCAAGACTGGACTTTTGCAACAGTCTACTTACAGGACTACCTCAGCAATCACTAAACCGTCTTCAAAAAGTCCAAAACGCTTCTGCCCGCTTACTCACCAGAACCAAATCTTCCGATCACATAACACCCACTTTATATAATCTCCACTGGCTTCCTGTTAAACGTAGAATACAATTCAAAATCTTGCTTCTCACATTCAAGGCCCTCCATGGGTTAGCACCTTGCTACATTACACATCTTTTACAACAACGTAACAACAGACCAGGCCTTAGATCATCTTCATCATCACACATACTCTATGTTTCCAAAACTCGTCTGGCAAGTTACGGAGACCGTGCCTTTTCCAGCTGCGCACCGCGTCTCTGGAATTCCTTGCCAGACGAGCTGAGGGACACACCTGATCTTTCTACTTTCAAACACAACCTCAAGTCTCATCTGTTTAATTTGTCAGCTGACAAGCTTCCGGCGCCTTTGAATGGATCTATTCCAGATACTGCGCGCCTTATAAATGTTATGTTATTATTATTATTATTATTATTACATGCATAAAATAACAAACCTGTGAAAATTTGAGCTCAATCGGTCATCGAACTTGCGAGATAATAATGAAAGAAAAAACACCCTTGTCACACGAAGTTGTGTGCGTTTAGATGGTTGATTTCGAGACCTCAAGTTCTAAATCTGAGGTCTCTAAATCAAATTCGTGGAAAATTACTTCTATCTCGAAAACTATGGCACTTCAGAGGAAGCCGTTTCTCACAATGTTTTATATACCATCAACCTCTCCCAATTACTAATCACCAAGAAAGGTTTTGTGCTAATCATTATTTTGAGTAATTACCAATAGTGTACACTGCCTTTAAGTTGTCCACTTTGACTGTATACAATCAACCGAATGATATCAAACAAATCATGGGGACTTCGGTGTTTCCCCAATTAACCAGGTCGTAAACAATGAATTCATATGCACTCGGGGACAGTTTCAAACTTTAGTTGTCCACTTTAGCTATGTACATTCAACTTATTGTTTATCACAGAGCATTGGAACTTGGATGTTTCTACATCCAAGAAACTAGATCGTAAACAAGTTTCATTAAAAACACTTTGGAACTTGAGTTGTCCACTTTAACTGGATACATTTAAATGAGTGATATTACATATCATGGAGTCTAAGTTATCTCTACGTCTAAAAAAAACAAGATCAAGGTCGCTATAGTAAGATTAAATTCTTCAACAGTAACAAGAACTCTCTATTCGGGATAGATCTTTGAATCGAACGATTCGTTTGTAATGAAGAGAGGATCAAGATCGTGAAGAATACACGTTTGTCTTTCGCAGGTCGACACTTTTGAGTAAGATTGGACTCCGTAATGGAACTTGATCGAATAAAATATGCGTAGCGTGCTGCGCTAACATCCATTCAAGGTTAGATAAGAGTGCCTCAGCGTGGAATTACCGGAAAACAACCGTCGGAATTAACCGACGTAGCCCTTACTTCGGAAATGTGTAATCATTGAAATGGACGCTCGGTAAAAGACACCCTTTTGTAAGGGAGGAGGCTTTTATTTTGAGAAGAAAGAGACGTAAGGTTGTACTGGGTTAGCTTTTCAGACAATGGAGTAATTTGGCTTTTTGGGGAGGGTTTCTTTATTGTATGAGAGTGCCATAATCTCGAAGGGTTATTTATGTTAATTTTATTCAGTCTTTTTTTGTTTTCCTACTGGGTGAGTTTGTCGAACCATTGAGTAATTTGGTTTGGGGAAAGGCTTCTTTATTATTATTGTGAGAATGCTATATTCCCAAAGGGTTTTAATGTTTTAAAAAAACTTTTTTTTTTCTACTGGATTGGCTGTTCAACTAATGCAGTAATTTGGCTTTGTGGGATGGCTTCTTTAGGTTTTTCTTCGAGAAAGCCTAAGATACTCTCCTGAGATATTTGTGATAAAAAAAATGTCCGACTCGCTCTTTCTACAAAAGGAATAAGTGATTGCAAAGATTGACTTCCTGCGTATCATAGTTCTAAGAGCCACTTTGAATTATTAAGTGAACAAAAATGTAAACCTCCCCAAATCTCTGTAAATAAGGGTACCTACTCCAAACATGAATGAACATACAATTAGGGGTATCTATCAGTATAAATATGAATAGTATGTACAACATGTGTAAAATCTCTTTTTGAGGGAGTAGTGGCTCTGAGAAAAGCCGGTTTGGTATCGACGTTTCGAACAGTATACTCTGCTTGTCTTCAAGAGAAATCACACAATTGATAGACCACCCAAAGTTACTTTGTAAATAACACTGCAAAGCTAATGATGTTACAAATTCATGTTAGAAACGTCCTTCTTTGAAGTAAAGTAGTAATATGTAGAAAAAAAAGTTTAAACTATTGTCACCTCAAAATTTGAATAACTTGAGAAGGCTTCAGTAATGCTGCATACAATTGTTAACCTTAAGCTACCCACATTGGGGTCTCTGCTCAACTAGCCTTGCATTATGGATCCCCCCCCCCCCCCCATCATCTTCTTCTTCTTTTTCTTCTTGTTTTCTTCTTTTTTCCTTTTTTGTCTTTTTTTTTTCTTTTTCTTTTATTATTAGTTTATTTATTATTGGTTGATATAGTGGGAGTATTTAATTTAATTGAAATTTAATTGACAAAGGGAATATCAAATATTGGATTTCTCAAAATCGTAAAGGAAACGAAACATCACGTTGAACATCATGGTTTACACTCCGAAGGTCGTATACATTGACTCGAGTACAAATACCTCAGGCTTTAAAAAAAAACGGTTCTTGTTTCTTTTTGTTCAAACCTTAATTTGATTAAATCACATACAATGATGTTTTCAAACAGTATTCAAAATTTATTTCAAACTTAATAATACAGTAGTGTGTGTATTCACCTCATGTTCGTCGGAAGCATAATAGAAATATCATAATTTTCTCATAATGTATATACACAAAATATAGATAGTTGTATACTATGCACCGAACCAGGGAAAAATCCATATCAAAAGATACATAATTGTTTTACATATATGTATCCCTTAAAGTCCGAACGTCAAAAACCTTTTAAAATTTCATTCATTTATATTTTACCAGTTACCATTGTAATGCACTTCCGAATATGTTTCTATCCAAAAATAAATGTGCAATTAGATGAATGTTTATTTTATTTGTTTGTACAATTTATACCCCGCCTATACTACAATCAACCCACGAAAAAGAACCCACGGATTTGTCAGTAAAAAATTTGTTCTGTGTTTGAGCACGACTTCAATTGTTTTTAAAACTTCAGCTAACCTTCACTTTAACACGAACTCTTCCTGGTGGCTTTTAAAAACAATAACTTATTGTTTGTTTAATTTTCCCGTTGAAAGATGCGATTACAAAAATGGCCCCATTCTGGTCACCCCACTACTTTTCACAGGGTAAGTTGGAAGTCTTGAACTAGGTATAACTGTTATGTTTTTCAATCTATAGCCGCTTCTGAATAGCGGCTACGACTTGTGGCTGATTCACAATGTTAACATGCGTTAAAGCATAGGCTACCCTCGGGAACAGCCGTAGCCGTTGCTTCAGAAACGAAACGACGGTGGAGGTTAGATTGCTTTTCTACCTTGGATAAATTGTGGAATTTCGACAACCCTTTTAGTGATAGCAGTCATTCAAGGGTTACCCAACTGGGAACAAGTTAGACCATTTGGGAATAGCGTTCCAATTTGTAATACAGCAAAACCCTCAAAAGGTGTCTCAAACGTCAACGCTGAAATACCTGCGTCAATTTAAGAGCAATTACACTAGAGTTCTTTTTGTAGCCATACAAACAAGATCAAAATGAACAATTCTCAGGCCCACCAGAGGTGTTAGCGACTTGCCAAGTCTTCCCTCGCGTTGGCAAGGAGTTTTTACTGGACGCGGTTGAAAAAAAGGGGGAAATTTTACTCTTATTAGAGGGCACCGTGTCAGTAATGAAGTAGAAGCCTTTTCAGCTGACGCACAACGCCAGGCTCGTCTCTTTCATTGGAAAATAATTCACACTTTGACAAAGGGAGGTTCGCGGCTTCGCAATCACATTATTTTTCCCCGAGTGGAATGTCTCAATGTGTAAATTGTGGAGGAAATTTAAAGGGAAGTCACATGATTGCTAATCACTCGGAAAATTAATGACAACAAAATTCACTTGGAAAGAAATAGAACACGTTTCGAGAAACATTTTTCTTTTAACTGGAAAGAGATATCACTTTTATCCCCCAAAATTTGAACACATTTTATTTTTTTATTTTTTTTTCTGTCAAAGTTGGCCGCCTAAGCATTTTAATTCAATCGCTGCATCAGTTTAAAGTCACCCGACTTACTTTTTGTAGTTAATTACACGTTCTTGTAATATTACTAAATATATTGAGAAATAATTTAAATGTAACAAGAAAAAAAAATGCATCAAAAAAAGGATGACGGGAGGGACGACCAACTTGATTTTGTGTTTACTTGGTCTTACTCAACCTGAACTCTACACGTTCAATGCACCTGGAACAATTTCAATGTCCTAGGAACAGGTGGATTTAACCAATTACAGCCGTCGAACTCAAGTTGCCGCACAATTCTCAAATCATTGTATACGAGCAGCTGCCATGGTGAATGACTACTTCATTTTTTTTTAGGCATGTCAGATTTTGAAGGAATTCTTTGCACGCGTGGACAGTCCTTACTAATAATGGGAAGTCGATTAATTAAGTCAGTGTTTGAACAAATTGACAGGTTTTTGATTCACTGGATACCAGCAGTGACAAGTATATAGAATTCAATTTTTTATGTGACAGGAAAATTGTTTTAGGAAGCAAAATCTTTATTTACTAATACATTGGTTTAGCTGAACGTTACGCGAAGGAACAGGTGAACGTGAACGTCAAAAGGTTGTGTCGTTTCTGGGTGTCGTCACCACTTCGGGCTTATTGCATGCTCATGATGACGTCAGCACGTACGTACCTTACGTGAAAAATTGTGACTTCATGTATGCTTAAATCGTGGTATTATTTTAACAACAATTTTAAATTTCTGATGTTCACGTTCACGAATACTATTTGCTCGCGTATAAACGTGAAGCTGTATCCCTAATGTATGCCACTTATTACGTGCGTGACGTAAGAATACTTTGCCAAACACTGAATTCCTCAAACTATCGAGACAGTTGCTATGTCACATGATTAGGGGCAAGCTTTTGCTTAGTTACGCAAGAGACGGTGAGCACCCATACACAATTCTGAATGGATGTGTATGGAATACTGGTACCCGGGTTTGCTCATCTATACAAAAGCTTTCCCCGAACCATTCAACATAGCAACTATCTCTATAGTCTGAGGAATTCAAAAGGAAGCGATGTGCTCAGATTCGGGACCAATGGAGATCAAGAAAAAAAAAGGGAAATCAAAGGGTCTCCACATTGAAACTTTAAAGACCAGGGTGCTCCTTAAAAAAAAAACGTTGTACAAAGTCTATTTGAAGATGTTTAAGTACAGTGAGAAATATAGGATTTGAGGCATTGCATGGTGAGGTATCAATGTGTATTTGGTTTGCGGTAACACCATGTGTGTATCTACTTGCCAGGTAGAGTTGTTCTTAGGGAACTGTCTTGCTTTATTCTACTGCCGCGGAGTAGATAATCGGAGGTTCGGGAGACTTCTTAGTTCTGAAAAGAACTGTCCTGCTTTTTAACTATTACCAGGGCGGATGGTATAAAAAATAGACTGGACTACTACTTTAGCTTATAGTATCGTAATAATAATAAAGCAAGACAGTTCTCTAAGAAAAACTCTACCTGGCAAGTAGATAAACACATGGTGTTACCGCAAACCAATATACAGTGACATAAGAAAGGATAATAGAAGTTTCCACATGGATGCATTTTCGAAAATGTGCATACGTTGACATCAAGCCTTCAATGTCTTAAATAAATATACACAGGTATAGTGACAGAAAGAAACTTTTAAAAAATGGATCAATGAAAAAGACCTATAAATTTAGCGAGCAATTGATCCAGAACTGAAAGCCCCAGTTAATTAACCTCGGAATCAAGTTGGCATAATAAACAGGAATAGACTAAAAAGAGGTTTGTTGACCCCAATCTTAATCCAAAGGGATATGTGAAATCTTTTGTGCTAAAATGTCCACATCACTCAGGAGTTGTAACGGCTGAAAGGTTTTGAGGTGGGCCCCTTTTCTACGTTCGAATTAAAAAATAACTATTAGCGTTAAGTGCAATCGTAACGAGGAGAGGTTGATAGTATAAAACATTGTGAGAAATGGCTCCCTCTGAAATGACGTAGTTTTCGAGAAAGAAGAATTGTTCACGAGTTTGATTTCGAGACCTCAGATTTAGAATTTGAGGTCTCGAAATCAAGCATTTGAAAGCACACAACTTCGTGCGACAAGGTTTTTTTTTCTGTTATTATTATCTCGCAGCTTCGACGACCGATTGAGCTCAAATTATAAATCCACTTCAAACCCTACCCACACAGGACAACGGTGTTATATGCCAACTTGTCTGAATGTCAACTAACTTTGTAATAGAGTGTGTATCAAATCCAAATTCCATCGGAGATTTCCCTCGGGGTCGTACTTCATAAAAGATAAGACCTTCTTATCAGATGAGGATATAAACCATATTTGCTTTTAGAAAATGAATTCATTTTTCCATTAAAGGTAGAAATTGTGATGAGCGTGGCTGGGATGGGAGATAATAAGATATTCACAATAAAAGTTATCATTTTATACATGGGAAATTTGCATCGTGGATAAAGCATAATTACTTAAGGTTCTGCCCGGTTACCACGAAGGGGGAAACTCAGTTCCGAGCTTTGTTAAAATAAAAAATAATAATGCTAAATTGAAAGCAAACTTCTTATAATTTTAATATCGGTATCAGTTTTCGTGAAAAATACTTTTATGTGAAATGGCTTCATGCTAGTAATACAAGTGTCCCAATCACTCGGTTCGTCATTTCGAGAAATCAAAACCAAACATTTTCCGTTCGAAAATATTGTACACCGATGTCTTTTTGTAGCCCGGCACTTAAAGTGACCCATCTCTGTACGTATACCTAAAACTAAACCCAAACACAGATCTACATTATAGTCCCATGTTACCTTTGATTACATTAATATGCTGCATTAGTCTAACTTCACAACCTTTATGGCCGCGTAGAAACATGACATATCAAAACAAAAGGACAGCAACAACAACAATAACGAACACAACATTAACTACAACGTCAATCTCACGAATTCAATTTGCTCATTTTTTTTACAAACAAAATAATAACCTGCCATGGTAACCGGCTTATATAAGTTGTGAAAGAACTGGAGGAATGTGCTTTTCCATTTACAAACGATACAATAAATCTAGAACAAAAAAACTCACTAAATAATATACAGATTTGTCAGACAGTGTGTCTAACTCTGTAGCCTTAACATGCTACGGAGACCCTACACAGATTGAAGTCTTACGCTTCAAGAACTTAATGGTTTGATGGATAAGAGATATCATCACTTAGGAAATTGTTAATGTATAGCTTGGTGTATACGACTAAGTGTTGAAGGAGAGTATAGACAATTTAAAGACACTGGACACTATTGGTGGCTGTCAAAGACCAGTCTTCACAGTTAGTGTATCTCAACATATGCATACAAATAACAAACCTGTACAAATTTGAGCTTAATCGGTCGTCGATTGTATTTCATTTGTACTATTTTTTTAAAGACTTATAACAAAGTATTTCTTCATTTTTCAACTTAGTACTGTTTATCCTGTTTTGTTCTGTATTGTTGTAAGGGCACATCCACCCAAGCTCGGGCTTTTAGGATGACGTGGAAATGGGTTATATTGAATTAAAAAGGGGACGTTTGCGTCTTCAGGACAAAATATATTTTACGTCGTCAGTCTCTGTTGTGAAATCGAGCGGCGCTGGTTGCCAAAGAAAGTGTTTATTGAGAGCAAACGTCTCTGCTCCCAATGGTGTTTGCCGTGTAAATAAATTGAAATGTTTACTTTTATGCAATGCTTGTCGTTTAAAGGCATGGACACGTTGGTAATATTGTCAAAGACCAGTACTCTTACTTGATGTATCTCAATATAAAATGCATAAAATAACACACCTGTGAAAATTTTGACTCAATTGGTCATCTAAGTTGCAGGAGAATAATGGAAGAAGAAACACCCTTGGTGCACAAGATGAGTGCTTTCAGATGCCTTGAATTCGAGACCTCAGCTTTTTTTCACCAATATGTAAATAAACGTTGATTAAATTGAATTCAATTGAACTTCTAGAAATGGTAACTTGCATTTTAGCCAGTGGTTTTGTGGGTTTACTGAGTGCCCTGGCGAGGTCTTTTCCACAGTGGACTATAATGGACCTCCACAAAGTTGTTCTTTGTTCGTGGAGGAATTCTATAGAAAGAGGAATAATAGGCTAGAACACAAAAGCAGGACCCAACGAACCAAATTCGTAAGGTTGCGTGTATGAGTGGTTGTTTTCTTCTTCGGTTTCCTTTTTTCTCTTTTCTTTTAACAATGAACGGTTACCAAGACTCGTTTTGTCAATTAGGGTGATTTTGTTGACGGGGGAGGCCAATAAAGACCACCACAAAACGGATCAATATTTGGAAGGCTTTTGATCGACCATTAAGGGAGAGCAAACAAAGGGGCTAAACCTGCTTTTAATATTCAATTAAATAATGATAATCTAAATTGAGCCATCTTTAAACATAGCACAGTTTCAACGGTTTTGTTGGCCGATAGCCATCCATTTGTAAAGAAAGTAAGCTGGACTTGACAATAATTATTTTAAAAGGCAACCAATTGGGAAAGATTCCCAGCTTAGGTTAGCATGAATTGAAGTCACTGTCTGCTTAGTGTTGTCTTTATGTACAGCCAATATTTAAATTCCTGGTTATTATTTTAAATTATTTATATAAAATTATTTATTCATATTTGTAGGATCCATCATAGTCTTTGTTTGCTATTTTTATTCCGTTTTTATGTAGCGTTGAATCTGTAATGAAAATTAACATTGAACGACCGTTAAATGGCCAACCGTGTTAGTCGACGAGGTAAAAGGAAAACCGTGCAATTTCGAGGCATGTTTTTGTGGATCGTTGTATTCTACTTTTACAACATCTTTCTACCCATATGCATTTTATAACAAACTGTTACAAACGCTTTTAAAATACCAACTCGACCGATCCAAGGCATCGTGTTCCCTTAAGAGCATTCCAAAGAACAGTATGTATTTTGCCTTCTCCAGAAGACGATCAGAGCATGCTGATCGAAACGTCGAGTTGAAACCAACGGTTCTTTTCAGAACCACCCCAACTCATGAGAGATAGTCATAACACGGTGTTACCGCAAACCTTTCTATAATAGTATGTATGTAGCAAGCTCTACCCTTCGTTTCAATAGAGTCGGATTTATTTGGGAACTAATAATTTAATAATTTGGCATTAGCACAAAAGGCCGGCACAAAAAGGCAGTCTGGCCCCAGCCTGTATACTTGAGACAAACAGTGAAGCTAAGTCTATATGATAAGACAGTGGGTTTAACCACAGCCTGTCAGTCATAGGCCCTTTTCGAAACCACGGCTTCGGCTCAGGCTAGCTTGGCCACGCGGTTGTTTTGACAATTGCGCGTGCTTTGCGTACGTGCTCAGGGCTTCAGACGAGAGGATAGAGCCTGCAGCCGAATCCAAAGCCGAAGCCGTGGATTCGAAAAGGGCCTTTAGAGGTTTAACAGCAAATATCAATATAAAATCTCCCCTTCACTCGAAGCAAATTAGTGATTTGAAGAGACAAAGCTTACAGATCAAGTTAGATTTATTATTGGGATAATTAAAAAATGACCAAAATTACAGACTTTGTTTTTAAAAACTGTGAGTTAATAAAAGAACGATACATATTGTCATCGTGGTGAGTAGACTCCAACCCCATGCACGAAGTGCCTTCCCGACAGCAAGTCCATGTTTCACCTCCAAATCACTTAGAAATCATCACATGACGGCACATTCTTGACACAAATTCTTTCAAAAAGAGGTCTGCGCTCTCCAACACCTCGCAATTGCTTGCCGACAAACTCAAGTAGAGCGATAACCGGTTTTGGGTTACCAAATAGTTCTAGAAAGAGTTCCAAGCTAGAAATACCCTAGTAATCACACTCTCTGATTTACAACAGTAAACGGGAAACTTCCATTTATTTCTAGCTCAGACGATTCAATTCCTCCTACCTTTAAAGGCAGTGGACACTATTGGTTAATTACCCAAAATAGTTGTTAGCATAAAATATTACTCCGTAACGAGCAGTGGAGAGCTGTTGATAGTTTAAAACATTGTGAGAAACGGCTCCCTCTGAAGTAACGTAATTTTTGAGAAATAAGTAATTTATCACTCAAATAATATAAGACTCCAGCTAAAACATTTCAGAACACAAAGTAAGCACACAAAGTAATGCAACAAGGGTGTTTTCTTCCATTATTCTCTTGCAAACTCGATGACCAATTTAATATTTTATGCATATGTTGGGATACACCTATTACTTATTGAGAATACTGGTCTTTGCCAATTACCAAACGTACCTTTAGACTCTCAGATTTACAATTGCAAACAGTATACCTATTTATTTTTAGCTCTGACCAATCAGTTCATTCTGTCTTTAAATAGTTTTCGAAGAAGAGAAGGAGATTACGAGCTAGCTGTTTCGCGACAAACACAACAATTTGATTACATCCATATTGGGAACCTTGGATGCAAGGCAGCCACCGGAAAGGATGACAAATTTAAGTCGTCGTGTAGGCTAGAGCAATGACTCTATCTATAACAGGAAAAAGTTCAGCGTTTACGGTGATTTGAACTTTACAGAGACTGCACTCGCGCCGTAAATCCTGTCAAAGCGCCCCGGTAAATAACACCCTAGCTACGGTCGCGACCGGTCGGTTCAGTCGGGTGGTTTCGGGACGAAAATAATTTCGGGGATAAGGACTCGGGCACCCGGCACAGTCGGAGAGAGTGATTGGGTACCCGACCCAGAGAAAATGTTGGATTTTTTAAGATAAGATACCATTTTCATTAAAGGCACTGGACATGTTTGGTAATTGTCAAAGACCAGTATTATCACTTGGTGTATATCTCAACAAATGCCTATAATACAAAATCTATGAAAATGTTGGCTCAATTGGTCATCAAAGTTGCAAGAAAATATTGAGAGTAAAAAAACCACTGTTTCACAAATATAGGTATGCTTTCAGATGCCCTGGGAAAGGCTTCATGCCTGAAGTCTTTCTCAGATTCAATTTTGTTTAGTGAGCAATAACCTCGTTCTCAAAGACTGTTCGGTTACATCAGCGGGAGCCGTTTCTCACAATGTTTTATACTATCAACAGATCTCCATTGCTTGTTACCAAGTAAGTTGGTATGCTAACATGTATTTTACTAAACATTTCCAGTGCCTTTAAGGGGGAGATGTCCCCTCTATAAATTCACTTCAAACCGAAAAAAACCCTTATCTTTTACCATTTTTGTTTGTATTGTACTTCTTAGATAAACTGTCTGCCAAGCAGTAAATGTCAGACGATATAGGTCTATGGTATACCATTGAGTTTTGTTTCTATTATATAATTGATTCAATGTAATTATTTAGTATTTCATAATTTATTTATTACGAAGCTTCGGGATCGAAAAGTCAAAAATTTTACTATATCCTTGAAGTCCTCATTCGTTGTTATTGATTGGACAAGTAAAAGGGTTATCTATAATACGCATATGGTAATTACCCTTGCTTATTTGCATATACAAATCAATTGAATTGTTGTTTACATTGTCGCTTGTATAGCTCGATACGTAAATATAGGGCTTTAAATAACGCCGAACGCTACGCGTAACTGTGTCCCGGACCTAAATATAGCCCAAAACTATACCTTACTTTAGCCTCAAGGTCTGTACGACCTTGGGGTTTATTTAAGGTCGGGCTGCATTTTTTTTTTTTTTTTTTTTTTTTAGAATTGCCATCCACAAATTGTTTCCTGATGGTTTGTTTTTTTATTCTCTTTTTTGAATCGATTTAATAGAAGAAGAAAACAGTTCCCATTGAAAATCACTACGACAGTGGCAATATTTAGGTGGAGCTATATTTAGGTACACGTACACCGATTAGGCTAAACTCGTGGCTGGGTTACATTAAGGTAAAGCGTTGGTGCCAACTTTGCAGCTTTCAAGTCATTTTTAATTAATTTAAGTTAAAAGATTTAGGGCTAACTTTACGGTGAGCTTCAATAAGAGATTTTCACTGCATGGTGTTACCGCAAACTTTACTATATAAGATGTGTGTGTATACATTCAAATTCAATTGGCAGACCAAAAGAAATCCTTATTTCTTTAGAAACATTTTTAAAAACCAAATGCATTTTGTAGTTTTTTTTCCCCTAATTTAAACAATCGCTTGAAGTATTGCTCCACACAGAAACATCCATCTACTAGATTAACGACACTGTCATCTTCCACGGGCATGTTTTATTAATATTTCAACCGAATTTATTTATGTTTGCGCTAAATCTCGCTCACAAAATAAACTCGCGTTCGATAGGTGTCGCGAAAGACTAATGTCCTACAATTTTAACGTATACAGAAAAAACACTCCTGACATTCAAACTAAACATAGGGGACAGGGTTGTTTCGCAAAGTTTCAATTAAACTTGACATGTAGAGGAGTTTTCTAGCGGGCAGGCCACTTTATTCTCAAGTCAAGTGTAAGTATTTTCTACAATGGCTCTGATAACGTGTTGATACACAGATTGTCACTTTGCATTTGTCATATTTTGAATTGTAGTTAGCAATTATCTGAGAGGACTGTACTGTTATATTAAACGTGGTCATACATTACGTTACTATTATTTAACTGTATTGGATAGCATTTCATTTTGTTATACGTTTCAGTCTGTGATTACGGTGTTTTCAGCTGTTTGACATTTAATTTGTTGTTTTGAAAGTTCACGTTCTTTTTGTTTAATTTATTTTCCCTTTTATCTATCTAAGCACAGGAATAAACAATATCGTTTGTAGTATGTGTATCTTAAACATAGGGATTATGTGACAACAAAAAGCACTAACTTCGGATTTTGGATGTGGGGTGTTGTTAGTTTGTATTTTTTTAACTAGTTTTGACTTCTATGCATTCATAGGGAAATCTGTCTGACATAATACTTGTGCCCTTTTGCAAGCACTTGGCTATGTATTGCTTTATATTTCTATATACTTGACTCGTTTTGATTAGACCTGTACGAAGCAGTAATTTAGCCTTCGAGAAAGGCTTTTTTTTCCGTTCACTTTTCTCTTCCAATTTCGATGACCAATTGAGATAAATTTTTCACAGGTTTATTTTTCCATGCACAATATCAAACGTGTCCAGTGCCTTATTATAGGCAAATCTAATCTAACAACTTATTGAAGTTATTTCGATAACTGAACAACTCGTTCACCGTTATTTTTGTTTCCCTTCGATAAAAGGTCGAGAAGGTTCAGTCGTTCCTGCTGTTCCGCTTCAATCAAGGCGGTTCCAAATATAGACAGTCAGGAAATGGCGAGATTTCGACTCGGATATTCCCGGATCAAACCGGAATGCCCCTATCCGTGCGGTTAAGCCTCGACTATAGGTAGACGAGAGTGGGACGAAATCTCCTTGTACAAATGTGATTTTTAGTTGTTGTCATTAAGTGGTTTTCACCTGGCCACTTGAAATGGATTGTGGATGACGGGATGTGGAATTTGAAGCTTGGTTTATGGATGGTCTGGGTTGGTTCGGGCGTGATGTAAGGGAGTGTGATGTAATGGGATCTGTCGTCTTGTGTGGGAATGGAAGCTGTATGTTTCATTACGTCATGGCGCGTCAGAGGCTGCTCGAGAAGGAAGGAAACGTTTTGGCGTTTTGTCGAGGCCGGCACTCCGAAAAGAAAACATTGGTCCCTGAAGATACCCGGGTACCCGGTGCAAGGGATAGTTTGGGGTCGGTTCGGGGTGTGATAAAAAGAACTGTGCTGCAATGAACTTGATCCATCCTCTCTGGGTAAATGGAAGCTGCATTTACGACAGGGGTTGCTTGAAAAGGAAGGAAACGGTTGGCTGTCGAGGCCGGCAACCCAAGAAAGAAATGATTGGTCAGAGAGAGATTATGCTTATATAAGCCTACTTGTGGAAGTGTCATGGCCGAGCGGTTTAGAGCACCGAATTCAACTCTGGTGTTTCTGATCAGCAGAGTGTGGGTTCGAATCCCCAGCCGTGACACCTGTGTCCTTAAGCAAGACACTTAACCATTGCCTCGTCCTTCGGATGGGACGTAAAGCCGTTGGTCCCATGTGTTGTGTAACGCTTGTAAAAGAACCCAGTGCACTTATCGAAAAGATATGGGGTTCGCCCCGGTTTTCCTGGCTGTGGCTGCTGTATGCGCCGTAGCACCCTGTAAACCCTTATAAGGTGCTACATAATTGGGTCTCATAAATCATCACTGCAATAACCTATCTTTCTGAAAGTTTGTAAATACTCAGCGCCTTTTGTACCTTATTTGGTAGATACGTGCGCTATATAAGACTTCGATATTGTTATATTATTATTATTATTAAGAAGCAACAGCTTTCCCCTAACACAACAACAATTATACCTTTAATACTAATTCAAAGACTGTAAGCCGATATGACGCTGCAGTAATTTTACAAACATAACCAATGTAACAATTTCAATCATTGAAAATCTGTTCTCAAATTGTTTTTTTTCCGACTCAGAAATATGTCAGCAAGATGTCCCCACCATAGATAGCTTGTTAACAACTTCAAGTTATCATCCACACATACGCCAGCAACACTTGCAATATTGAGATTGCAATATCACCCACCCACGACCCGAACTGTGCTTTCGTGAACTTTTTTTTTCTCAATCAATAAAACCGACTCCGATCGGACAATGACATGTTACAATTTTACAACCAAGAGGGGACTACAGAAATGTTTATGAGCAGTTGCTACTGCGGTATTTCATTTTCTGTCAAAATATATACATGTTTACAACTTAAAGGCACCAGACACTACTGGTAATTACTCAAACTAATTGTTAGCATCACAATTAACTTGGTAACAAGCAATGGATAGCTGTTGGTAGTATAAAGCAATATGAGAAACGGTTCCCTCGGAAGTAAAGTAGTTTTCGAGAATGAATTATTTTCCACTAAAATATTTCGATTTGATTTCGGGACCACATAAATAGATTTTGAGGTCCCGAAATCAAGCACCTGAAAGCACAACTTCGTGTAACAAGGATGTTTTTTCTTCCATTATTACCTCGCAACCTCGACGACCAATATTGAGTTCAAATTTCCACATGTTTGTTATTTTGTGCATGTTGAGATACACCAATTGAGAAGACTGGTCTTTGACAATTACCAAGAGTGTCCGGTGTCTTTAAAGGCACTGTGGACACTTTTGGTAGTTACTCAAAATTACTGCTAACATAAAAACTTATTTGATAACGAGCAATAGAGGTCTGTTGATGATAGTATAAAACATTGTGATGAACGGCTCCCTCTGTAGTAATATAGTTTTTAAGAAAGAGGTAATTCTCACTCAATCAAATACTTCAGCTGAAGTCTTTTATTATGCAAATGAAAGAAGACAAAGTAATGCAACAATTGTGTTTCTTCTTTCATTATTCTCTTGTGGCTTCGATGGCCAATTGCACCCAAATGTTCACACCGGTTTATTTTATGCATTATGCTGGGATGCACCAATTGTGAATACTGGTCTTTTACAATTACCAAACGTGTCCAGTGCCTTTAAGTGCTAATACAGTAAGTCGTTTTACTGGAATATTATTTTAGCCCAGCCTCTGGTTTTGTTCAAGACTCGTGGTAATAGTCTTTGTTCTTCTTCAATTAAGGACATTGTGCGATTGTATAATGGGTTTAGTTTGATTGCTGCAACCATGTTTTAAAAACTCTGTATTTCAAACACAATTCGGCTTTTGAACGTGTACAATGCCTTTAGTGTAGGTATTGTCAAAGACTAGTCTTCTCACTTGGTGTATCATCTCAACATAATTATGCATAAAATAACAAACCTGTGAAAATTTGAGCTCAACCGGTCGTCGAAGTTGCGAGATAATAATGAAAGAAAAAACACCCTTGTCACAAGAAGTTGTGTGCTTTCAGATGCTTAATTTAGAGACCTCAAAATCTAAACTTGAGGTCTCGAAATCAAATTCATGGAAAATTACCTCTTTCTCGAAAACTACGTCACTTTAGAGGGAGCCGTCTCTCACAATGAAATATACTATCAACCTCTCCCCATTACTCATTACCAGGTATGCTAAAAATTATTTTGAGTAATTACCAATAGTGTCCACTGCCTTTAAAACTTTGTATTTTAAACACAGATCCGCCTTTGAACATGTACAGTACCTTTAAGCGTGTTTCTGGATGGTGTATGTGCGCAAGGGAACTGCTTTAATAAAATTAGGAACAGTAATCCTGGAGATTATTGTGTGCTTATCCGGATCACGGTTATGTGTGTCGGGCGTGAGGGACATGAAAGTGTGGTTAGAGTTTCATTTTAAGCCGTTGCGGAACACAAGACTGCCGCCAAACATTTGAATCAACTCTATTACTCGACTATACCGTGTCCTACATACATCCGATTTTCGTGGGGGTCTTGATTTCGTGCGTCATGGGCATTGTTGGGGCCCTTACCTTAGACTTACAGGCATATAAAGTATACATTGTATGATGTATGGTTTAACACCGGGTTATCCTTTGAATGGTGTTGCACTTTCTGATGAGTAATGCGACCCATAGGGACGAACACTGCAATCAGTTTGGACGGCTAAGTGGCTACGTAGTGAGCACAAATAACAAATGCGTCTTTTTATTTTATTTGTTAAGTTTGATGGTACAGAAATTAATTGGTCGTCGGAAGTGCCTTGCCCTGTTACGTTTTACCGTGAAAAGAATTAAGTTAAAGGTAATGTCATTGTATAGTGTTTGTCGACGTAGTTTCTTTTCTCGGACTAAAACTATTGAGGGAGAAAGCTTCGATCTTTTTAAAATAACCACAATACTTCGACGGTAAAAATGATTCTGAATATGCTTTACTGTCAATGTTGTAGTCTTCTTACAAAAAAAATTGTATTGCCACTAATTTGAATGTTTATTAACCATATACATTCCCATTTTTCAGTGTCACAATATCACCCTACTTCAAATCCATGTTGTCGTTGTATTTGATGAATCTGATGGCTCCCAACCAGCTTGCCTGCTGCAAGAAAGTGGTGACCCCCACCCCACCCCCCCACCCCACCCCCTCCTTATGAATCTCAGCCACCCTTCCCTTAAACCAATTTTCCCTGTCTATTTCTTGCAGCTTGTCCATGTTTTCTGCATAAACCCTGATGCCATTTCCCCATCTTCTTCTCTGTCCAACACCTCCATTCCTTTACCCTGTCCTTGGTTGCCAATCCATTGTTTTTGTTGTCCATCTATTGTCATTTCTTTGGGCGGTGTGTCCAGCCCATCTACCTTGTTTCACTGTCCTAATGAAGTCTCCAACTCCAGTTTTCTTTCTTCTCCCTTAAATTCCCTTCTCGCAAAATGTTCACAAAGAGTCCCAAGGCTCTTGGTTAAGTCCTTTGCAGTCCGTTGGAAAGGTTTAAACGATTCGAATGGATTGGGTGGGATTAGTCTACGCTCGACAGGAGCTTTAAATACGATCTTATTGAGGCATCAGGAGATAGAATGTAACACCTCCCTCTATCCCTCGCCCCGCCCCGCCCCTCCCCAGGGATCACGTTGTGACGCTGCTGTGACGTCATATCTAAGAGAGATCTCTTTAGTAATGCATGCAGGACCTTCTATGGAAACCAGTTGTAACTGTTTGAGCAGGCCCTTGTTTATAATTGCACTGAAGTAAATAATGGAACGGGTTGTGATCATGAACGTATTTGAACGTTTTAGGCTGGTATTGACGTTTTGCTATGACGTCAACACACCGCCATCTTGGACGTTAAACTGTGATGAAAAATGGATACTATGGCACATGTGTAAGCAATGTCGTTTCCCTGCGAGTTAGATTTGAATAATGTTTTGTTGCGACTTGCTTAGTCACAATGTACCGCTTACATTTGAATTCCTCAGACTATAGACACAGTTGCTTTGTCAAATGGTTCTGGGCAAGCTTTTGTTTAGCAACCTCCAGATGAGCAAACCCTGGCACCATTGTGTCATACACTGTCTATTCAGAATCGTGTATGGGTAACTAATTACCGTCTCTTGTACGTTACCACGCAAAAGCTTGCCCCTAATCTTAGCAACTGTCTCTATAGGCTGAGGAATTCAACCTTTAAGTGCTGACTTGTGATCAAGCACGTCGTTGTACTACACATTATTCAAATCTAACTCGCAAATGCCTTATTAGCAACCTTCTTATGACATCTAGCCGAGGGCGCCCTTCTCAAATGACGTCATTTCCATGAGGTCTGACCTGCACGTGCTATTTCCATGAGATTAACATCATACCACGCGACAGTACATAACAAGCCATAACAGCACAAAACAAGACTGCTAGGATTGTGAAAACTCGCGGCAAAACCCCAACCAGCGTTACACCCAAATCTTTTGCAGGGTGAGCAATTATAAAAGCTTTGCAGAAAAAAGAAAAAAAAAGAACATTTCTTGAATATTCACCTTAACATTCTGCTAGCCATTAATAATGTTAAGCTCCAGAAGATCATGTACACCATGCTTCCTGAATTCGTGGATTTATCTCGTAGCGAAGTTTGACACCCGATCGCATGCAGCAGTTCTCGGATTTTAAAGGTTTTAGTACCAAGGTCACGATAAGCGCGCGTGTTGAGATTATTTTGCCAGAATTTGATGGCAGTTGGATATGAAATTTGAACCAGGGGTCCTTATTAAAGTGATCAATAATATACACGACAGACAAACTTCCAAATTGGTTTAGATCAATCTGTTTTATGAGTCGGCAGAAATGAGTAAAACACATTGTCCTAAATTTTCGAGACCTCAAATTCTAAACTTGAGGTCTCGAAATCAAATTCGTGGAAAATTACTTTTTTTTCTAAAACTACGTTACTTCAGAGGGAACTGTTTTTCTCAATGTATTATACTATCAACCTCTCCCCGTTACTCGTAGTCAAGAAAGGTTTTATGGTAATAATTATTTTGAGTAATTACCAATAGTGTCCATTGCTTTTAAGCACCCCCTTTAAAAGGATTGCTTTTGGGTGAAGCTCAGACGCAGCGTACATCGCCAGAGGATCGCTCAGATTGCCGGGGTTGGGTCTCCTGACTTAATTAGACATCAAGCCCATTAAATGTCGCAATCATCGAGGTGTGACGACATAACACCTGGCTAGAGGAACTCAGGATGCACTTGATGGCAGTGATCTTAAACCGATGACTAGGGTCGCCTCTTAAAGGGGCTGTTGCAGGGTTGTTAAATAACGGGAAATTAATCAATATTGAAAGCTTATTTAATTACGGTATTGTTTCGAATTGGAATTACACCAAAACTAAAAAAGCGTCAGGGATAAAGCAATGTTGTCTTCGGGACATTCATTTTTGTAAATGTCTGAAACAAAACTGTTGTTTTATTTCTTTCAGCTATCGTTTGTGAGTTGGCATTGATTCATTGAGTTGTCATTTTTGTGTACAATATGGTATTGTTATTCGCTATAATTGTTAGGGAATTGTTAATTGACTAAACTTGTAATGAATAAATTTGTATAACTAATACCAATTGTTTTGTATCAATGATACGGATTTTTTAATTTTTTTTTTTTTGGGTTGGGCTTTGTGTTTATTCACTTCTTTAGTCATGATTGTTGTTTGTTGTATATGTTCATGTGATTCGATGTCTTTCTTATAAGGAAATAGTATTATAAAAAATATACAAACCATACCATAAATATATTTGAGCACAATTAATTTATACCGCATTTGTGAATATCTTTAATCTCTAACACTCGAAGGTGTCAGAAATCTTCCCTTTGGATATAGTCCTAGAGTTGTAGTCATGATGAAGCATCTGATTAGTAACCTCTCGATCACTCTACGCTAGCTTCAAGTATTCCATCTTCTTAAAGGCACAGCACTGCTGCAGATTTCACCAAACTCTTCCTAACTTAGGATTAATCTTAGGACTTTATAGGACGAGTTAAGTTTCGTGACCATAGAAGTTAGGAGGCATTGAACCCATCACGAGTTAATCTTCCTAACTTAGTATAAATTTAAGGACTTAGGACGGGTTAAGTTCCCTAACCATAGACGTTAGGACGTATTGAACCCATCTTAAGTTAGGACGAGTTACTCGTCCTAACTCGAGATAGGATTAATCCTAGCATTTCGTGAAATCGGCTGTTGGGCTATAGTCCTAGGAGATCCTAAAAACGTATGGCTAGTCCTAAACTCGAGATAAGACTAGTCTTAACTCTTTGTGAAATCCAGCCCAGTATTCTCACTTGGTTTATATCAACATGTGCAAAATAAACAGGCTCGATTGGTCATCGAAGTTGCAAGAGAATAATTAAACAAAAAATATAATGCACAATATTATTGTGTATGCTTTCAGATGCCTGAATAAAAGGCTTCAGCTGAAGTCTTTTTCAGATTCAAATGTTTTAGTGAGAAATTAAGTCTCCCGAAATCCGAAAATCTACTCCTCAGTGGTAGACTATTTTATAGCAAGACAGTTCTCTAAAAAGAAAACATACCTGGCAAGTAGATACACATATAGTGTTAACGCAAACCAATAGAGAAATAACCTCTTTCTAAAAAAAAAACCTTACTTCAAAGGGAGTTGTTCCTTATTATGTTTTACCAACAGCTCTCCATTGCTCGTTTACCAAGTAATTTTTCAAGTTTTTTTAGTAATTACCAAACGTGTCCAGTGCCTTTAATTTGTCTTGTAAGTGAAATTAAATTGCTGTCAGCCGAATGAGGAGGTAGTCGAGACAGATTTGTGAGTATTCCTTCAATGTCGGTGATGGAGACAAAATGCTGCTAGCAAATTGTAAACGATGAAGGATGAAGAAAGTTCAATAGGGCTTCGTTGATTAGATGAGATGTGCTGATATCTGTGATGATTGTCGGGTTTGTTTTATTAATTTGATTCTGATGGGAAAGTGAACACAGATAATATATTCTTTTTAATGCCTTGGTGTGTTTGTTTTACGGTTAGAGGGGATTAAACAACATGAATCTTGGTTTATTATTGAACTCGTTAACTCGCATTGATTTAGACATTTTTTTGTAAACTGTTTGCTTTTTCGCTGAATGTTCTGTTTTAAACTCCGTGTAACAGAAACAAATACACTTTCTTGATGTTTTTTCCTGACTTCGACAAAAGTGTCAAGGTTTGATTAAAGGCATGTGGTTGTTGAATTTAAGATTTATGTAAAATTATATTCTGTTATCAAAACTCGCAATATCAAATTCAGCAGAAAAAAACACCGTTTTAATATAAAATCATTCTACAGGCTGTTATCGTACACGTGGGCGTGGTTCAGATACGTTTAGCTGGGGGTTATACCTCCGTTGTCTTAATTTACGCTCAATTGTCTTAATTTGAGGGGAAAAATGATGGGTAGAGAGGAGGTTGGCACGGACTAATTGAATCGCTAGCATCGTTGCTTGTCAGTCAGTGGGCTCCATTTCCCGTTCGGAAGGTTAACGGAAATAAAGATCGACATGTAGCATTCATATTTTAAATTTGTGGAATTTAAATCCAGACGGGGTGTGAAGACTTTAAAGTTCATCAAATTAGTTACGATGGAAGGGAGGGAGGGGGAGAAATATTCAAGATATTGAGAAAATGGTTTTGCAGAGAGTGACTTGGATTGAGATTGCCGACATTGGGTCAATACTCCTGCATTTAAATGAATAATGGATGATTTTACGTAATAAATGTTCGAATAATTTTGTGGTTAACCCAGCCATTTTTGAGGGCGTAGTTAGGTGGTTGTGATCTATAAACGGCGACAACAACAACAATAACAACAAAACCAGTACCAACAACATCAACAACAACAACTACAATCACAACAACATCAACATCAACACCATCACCAACAGCACTAACAGCAACAACGACAACAACAACTACACCAACTACGACATTAACCACAACAAAACCAACACCAACAACAACAACATCAACAACAACAACAACAATGTTACTAGAGATAATTACAATAAATTATATACTTTGGTTTTAACCGTTCCCGTTTTGATTGCAATTGTTCTTAAATAATGTGTTGTCTTGCTCGCTTGCTCCCTCCTAAACCACAATCAGCCTCTGCTACACCCACATGGGTTTCCATTATAAGAACAAGAGAAGACGACATTCATAATAATCTCAAGACTTGTACAAGTCTAAATAATATCTGATTGCTGTACATAAAGTGTCCGGTGATTGCTTTGTTCCCAGTTACACATTTTGAGACTAAAAGGTCCATCTGGGATTGACTGTCGACTTAAAAGCACATTTCCAGAGAGGACGAAATTCATAATTCTCTTATTGAGACTTGTAGAAGTCTAAACTATATCTGAAACCGTACAAAAGTGTCTGGCGATTGCATTGTTGTCAGTTACAGATTTTGAGACTAAAAGGTCCTTCCGGGATTGACGGTCCTTCCGGGATTGACGGTCGACTTAAAAGCATGTCTGTCCAAGAGTGACTGAATGGGAACATGACCCAAATCCAGAATATAAATTCTGAATCAGTCATATTGTTCTTTTGTAGCTTACGCCACGGTTATCCAAGCCGCCTTGGACACGCCTTCTTGTTATCAACAAACACAATTGACACCAATTCGCTATTCGACCAGTTTGGCCTTAACAGGGACGCGAGAGAAATATATAGTTGAATAATGCTTCGAGTGTGCAACAAACTCTGTCTTAATAGTATTTCGAGTCAACTCAAAAACTTCACTCGGTTTTAAAGATCACAAATCAAAGACATTAGCACTTGATGTTTGCTTTCGTATGCCTCTCTCGGAACATAAAAAGTTGACATTTAGATGCGTTAACAATAACCAATCGATAGCCCACCTTTAAATCCCTTTGAATAAGCCATTTGGGTGTTAGATTTTACTATTGTCTGGTACAATGACGTGCTTAATCACAAGTTACTGCTTAAGTTTGAATTCCTCAGACTATCCAGACAGTTGCTATTGTCAATTGATTCGGGGCAAGCTTTGGCGTAGTTTCGTAAGAGACGGTGAACACCCATACACAATCAACTTTGAATAGAACTGATGTGATATGACTTAATGGTACCAGGATCTGCTTATCAGGGCCCAATTTCATAGAGCTGCTTAAGCACAAAATTTTGCTTAAGCAAAAAATTCATTGCTTAGTAAAATCAGATTACCGGCCAAGACTCCACTCAACCGTATGCTAAGTAAACAACAGCTAAAAACTAGTCATAAGCAATGTATATGGCATGACATTTTGGCCAGTAACATGTGTAAAATAAGCGAGTTTTTTTTCGTGCTTAAGCAATTTTTTTGCTTAAGCAGCTCTATGAAATCGGCCCCTGGGGGTTGCTATACTTTCCCCGAACCATTTGACCAGAGCAGGATTTGACAAAGCAACTGTCTCTATAGTCTGAGGACTTTAAATGTACATGTATGCGGTACATTGTGACTAAGCAAGTCATTGTACCAGACATTATTCAAATCTGACTCACAAAATAATGGCTTGTTGCCCCGTAGCTGTCAAAGTGATTGATATTTTGGTATTACTTTGCAGACAACTAATACCAGAAACCTAGATTTCATATTATAGCCCAGTTCTGGAGAACTGAGCAAACCAACAATTAAAAGAAAACATCTCTAAAATGAAACCAATTCCATCGATAGTTTTTGGATGATGATAGCGTTGAAATGAACTGAAGGTACATCATCCAAAGACGGATAGGTGACAACAGTGTCAACACGATGAGTGGACATTGGGCTAGTAGATATGCTTTCTCAGATCAACCTGTCACTTCTTCATATAGACACGTTGACCCGACTGTGTTGACACTTCCGCAATATTATTACGGCTAAAAAGCACCACACCACAAATAAAAACTGGCATTAGGGAACAAAAGTCACAAGAGCTTATAAATCAACGCACATCTACGGTGCTCTGGAAGTGCCATTCGATGTTTTGAGATCGTAGGTTTAATGCAGGATTACAGCATCCTATTCACCGTAATGTGCTTTGCGCATGCGCTGTTTGATGTAAATACATATACACGAATAATTACCTGTCTACTATCACAAAATGGTCATCAGAAATTAAAAACACCCAGCAATTCTTATGTTTAAACGTCTATTTGCACTTCCTTTAAAAGTGACATAAAACAATCCATAAATATTTCAGACAAATACTGACGTCAGAGCATTGGAACACAATACCATATGCGACCAATCAAAGTGAAGTCATGACGTCACTTATTTGCATATCGTCCATTAAGTGTTGTGCCGGACAACGTTGTTTGTGATGATAATACTTCAATAGACATGCTCTATTTAATGTGGAATTTGAAACCGTGTATAATAGTGTAAATACGAATTATGAGAAGATTTGTGGTCGACAGAAAAGTCTTGAACGTTTTTGAATGTCTGTTTATATTTATGTTATTTATTCAAATTACTGTTTGCCTGGTCTTTGGTGTGTGTTTTGGATTTTTTTTGATTCGCTATTTTAATAACTATTCAGTTCACCTGAGTGTTTTGTATTTACTAATGATAGTTGCCCCAGTTTCCGAACTAGTTAAAACATTTGAAATCTCAAAATTGAAAAGACCTCCTTTGGAAATGGACTGGACCAATACAAATTCTACAAAATCAAGAGGACATATGTTTTATATAAACCACAATGGGGTTGCCATTCCCTAAAAAATATATTGACAAAATAGGGAGACCGCCAACACATGACGAGGTAGCTCAGTTGGTAGAGTGCCGGCACGTTAGTCCGGAGGTCGTTGGTTCGAGTGCCACTCTAGTAAATTTTCACCACCAACAGCATGATATTTAAACATAGTTTTAAAGGAACAATACAGAATTGGTTTTACTAACAAAACATTTGCTGGCAGTGTACGCACTTTCTGTAATCCACCATATACATAAACTGACAAACCTGTAGAAGTTTGAGATCGATCGGCCATCTGGGTCACGAGAGAATAGTGAAAGACCGATTACACATTCTGCATGACATCGGTGGAAGAAAAACAACGAATAAAACGCTCACTGAGCGATAAACTCCAAACGCGAAGTTATATTATTTATTTCTCACCAAAAATGACATTTGAGGCAGAAATATTTCAAGGGATGTTTTCTACAATCATCATAATTATAGACCGTGTAAGTTTTATGTAAATCTGTGATCTTCACGATTTTGTTTCTTACCACTTCTGTAACGTTCCTTTAAGCAAATACCGCCTTGCCCTTCGCTTTCACAACATTTGGTGTTATCTCCATGCTTCCCTTTCACAATTATGGATGAGATCCAATTACCAAGCGTCGCAGCAGTTAATTTTTTGTAATGGTCGAATATAAATATTGATTATAGCTTGCCCTTCACTAATGAATGGTTTTAGAAACAATCGGTAATAATGTCACGATGATTTTTATTGAGTCTTATGACGCCAGAGAGTCCTCCATCGTCACGTTTTGACGAGCCGTTGTATGAGAGGCTAGATATTTTACATACAAAAAAACACAATGAGTTTGCGGGGGATCACCGAGAACCGTCGCTATATGCCGCGCTATCTTCACCGAAAGTTTGATTATAGCAGTGTTCTCTACTCTATAATGCGACACATTTTTTGTATGATGGAGCTGGGGTGGATTTCACAAAGAGTTGGGACGAGTTACTCATGCTAAGTTAGGACTAGTCTTAACTCTTTGTGAAACCGACCCATGTGTATATATACCAGCGAATTTGTGGCATAATGACTATAACATCGAACCTTCAGTTTAAAGTTCTCATGACGGAACATTATTTCAAACAGAACAGTTCCTGTCAGAAACGTGTACTGATTTTTTTTCTACGTGGACATAATCGCTCCGGATTTTCGGCAATATTATCTCAAAAACGCGACAAATTTTGGGGGAAAGAAATTCACAGGTTTAATAGTTTTATGTTATAAATATATAGCTATAATATGAGTGAGACAAAAAATGGGTTCCAATCAACACAATTTAATAATATGCCTTACAGTGATACAACTTCCTCCTTTGTTTTTTATCATTTTGTTTTTGTTTTTATTTTTTTCTATTAATATGAATGTTTGTAATGCAAATTTACTAAATTTTTGCTATTTTTCTTTAACTGTTGTGTATTGTTTAAAACCATATTGCTAGTTTTGCTCATGTTTTTTATCCTGCATTTTAATGTTTTTCTTGGCTGTACATCGCTTTGAAACAGGGTTAAAGCGCTTTATAAATGCACTTAAGTTAAGTTAAGTTAAGTTAAGTTATCGTTGACGTTGGGGACCAGTCTATAAGCCACTGTTAGCCGCACTAAGCCATTATAAGCCAGTTCCCTTGAGCTCCAATCATGATGACGTAAGCATAAGATGTATAGTAGAGCCAACTGGATAATTTGAATAAAATCGACTTTTTCCAAACCATCGTTGGGACGTAACCTTTAAAATAATGATATCGATCACTAGGCTAGTCGGCGTGACGAAACTGTATCCAGAGAATTTAAAGGCACATGGACACTATTGGTAATTACTCAAATAATTGTTAGCATTACAATTACTTGGTAAGCAGCAATGGGGAGCTGTTGGTAGTATAAAACATTGTGAGAAACGGCTCCTTCTGAAGTAACGTAGTTTTTGAGAAGGTGGTAATTTCTCGCTCAATAATTAAAATACTTTTATTATGCATCTAAAAGCACACAAAGAAATGCAACAAGGCTGTTTTTCTTAGATTATTCTCTTGCATTTTCGATCTCTAATTGAGCCAAATTTTCACAGGTTTGTTATTTATTTTTATACATATGTTGGGATACACCAAGTGAGAATACTGGTCTTTGACATTTACCAATAGTGCCCAGGGCCTTTAAAGCACGTGACACGCGGCCCATGTGATGTAACTCTATAATTAGAGTCGTTAATGCATAGTCGTAAACAAACCAAGTGAAGTAATTCATTTTCTAAAAATCTGATTCCAGAATCTGACTTGACAAAAGTGGTACAGACATCCCAGTATTGAATCGATAAATTTAATTGAATGAGAGGTGGGGAAGAGACGCGAGTAGTGAGTTAATAATACCATTTAGAGCGTGGAAACAAGCAATCGATGGGTTTATACGTATTAATTAAAACAACTATGTTTGGAAATGGTGTGGAATTAAAGGCACTAGACACTATTGTTAATTACTCAAAACAATTTAAGCATAAGAACTTGGTAGCGAGCAAAAGAGAGCTGTTGGTAGTATAAAACATTGTGAATAAACAGCTTCATCTAAGGTAACGAATACATGTACTTTTTGAGAAAGCGGTAATTTCTAACTCAAATAATAAAAGACTTCTGCTGAAGCCTTTTATTATGCATCTCGAAACTAACAAAGTAATGCTGCAAGAGTATTTTACTTTTGAGCCCAATTGAGCCCAAGTTTTCGCAGGTTTGTTGATTTGCATACACAAACATAAAACAGCAAAAAAGGGGGTGGGGGATGGGGAAAAGGGGAAACAAATTGAGTTGACCTGTATAATGCCCCCTTACTTCCATCCTGTATCCTGTAGGTCCAAGTTAGAATCCACACTCCAACAAAACATCCATGTGGTGGATTTTCAATAACTTAAATGACCTTTTTATCATAGAATAAAAAACGTCTGCATTTTTCTACCTTCACAAAAGTTTCCCTTCGGGGTGCGAACCCAATCGCACTTTCACGGTATTCTTAAGTTTCATCTTCCAACCCCGGAAGAAAAAGCCCTCAATGGTTTAAAGGAGGTAGCTCACATAAAAAGGACCATACCGCATTTTAATAAACACTTTTAAAGCCCATCGCCTCTCTGGAAGGACAATTTGTTACAATCTTCTTCTCTTTTTGTAGACGCCATCGGGTACAAGGTGGAACAAAGCAGCAACTTGATACCAGTCTACCGATCGAACGCCTAGAAGCCATGCGATAGGGGCAGATGCTAAATGACATAATCTTACATGAGATTAAAGAATGAGATAAAATGCTCCTCATGAAAGGTAGAATTGGAGCGAGGATAAAGAATTCTGCCACATGGTGTATTGTAAGCGGATCGGGGCACTTTCCCTAAAGTGTTGGCTGGAGGAAAGCCTGGGGGCACACAATCGCCTTTTGAGTAAAAACCAATTAAAATATGTTTTCAAGCAGTGCTGAGGAAAAAAACACAAAAGAATGGGAACGATTCCAAGCATTTTGTTCTGTCTCCCAAAATAAAATAAAAATCGAATTTTAAGTGTTCCCATTGAAACTCTGCGTTAACTCAATATTGTTTTTCAAGGAGGTTAGCTGTGTAAGACACAATTACGCTTGAACAAACGGGATTTTTAATCGATACTGATGACGGGTATTTAGAATCGATTATTTGGGGTTTATTTTTAAAAGAGGAAAGTGCTTGGGTTAAAGAACGCTGAAGTGTTAATTGGTTCAATACTTCGTGTCGTGTTAACGGTTGAAGTGGCTGGATTGGAGGAACGATGCGTGGAGAACGATTTCACTACAGGAAATATCAAATTTTAACATTGGAATTAATTAATTCTATTTATAAAACACTGCAGGTGTGTTGTGATGTTGTCATAAAAGAGTATTAGGACAAACAAGATGAGAGAAAAGTCAAAGAGAAAGGAACGCCAACGCAAAAACAATTACGTACAAAATAGGAATAGTAAAACAGATAAAACCATTTACAACACGACAGCAACAAAACAACCAACACCGCCATGTACACAAAACAACACAACCTCCACCAGCACCACCGACAGCAACAACAGCAACAACAACATCACAAACAAACACCAACAACAATTCCAGCAACAACAACACCATAAACAACAAAGTTAAGACAACATCAACATCAACAACAACAACAAAAACCGTAATAACACCAACAACAACTACATCAACAACAACATACTGAACAACAACTAACACGACAAATACAAACAACAACTCCAACAACAACAACATAAACGACAACAATAATTACAGCAACTGATGTACCAACGACACGACATCGGCAGCAATGACAACAGAACGACGATGACAAACAACAACAACAACAACGGTCACAACGGCAACAAAAAATCCACAACAGCAATGACGTCGACAGTGACAATGATAACACACTAAAGAAAACAAGAAGGCAGCAATGCCAATGACTTCTGTAGCATAGCCATACTGAAAGTCAACAAGGGAAATATCTAAAGAACCATTATTAATTTTCCTTTGTTGCAAATGTCACAGCTCTGAAGTTTTAATGACGTTGGTATTGTGCGAAATGGTATCGAATTAACAATGCATCCAAAGCATATAACATTTGCCTCAATAGTCTCTTTAAAGGCAGTGGACTTGGTAATTACTCAAAATAGTTATTAGCATAAAACCTTTCTTGGTGACGAGTAATGGGGAGAGGTTGATGGTACAAAACATTGTGAGGAACAGCTCCCACTGAAGTAACATAGTGTTCGAGAAAGAAGTAATTTTCCACGAATTTGATTTCAAGACCTCAGATTTAGAATTTGAGGTCTCGAAATCAACCATCTAAACGCACACAACTTCGTGTGACAAGGGTGTTTTTTCTTTCGGTATTCTCTCTCAACTTCGACGACCGATTGAGCTCAAATTTCCAAAGGTTTGTTATTTTATACATATGTTGAGATACACCAAGTGACAAGACTAGTCTTTGACAATTACCAATAGTGTCCAGTGTCTTTAAGACATTGGTGCATAATGGAATGCTCATACGCAGGTTAAACGGTGTATCTAACTGAATTACCGAACCGTATAAGTTAAATCAGCCTGACTTCAAACACAATTATTTAAAGGGATAAATATTATTAGCAGAGGTCTCGAATTCGATTCAAATATTTTAGTGAGAAATAACTTCTTAGTCTCAAAAACTATACATCAGAGGGAGCCGTTTCTCACGATGTGTTATGCTATCAAGAGCTCTCCATTGCTCGTTACCAAGTAAGTCTGTATGCTAAAAATTATTTTGTGTAATAATCAATAGTGTCCAGTGCGTTTAAGAATAAGGTTTTTATAAAGAACGAATGATGTATCTATTGGTGTTACGCAAACGGGAAAGCTTGTTCCAAAATGCTGCAAGATTATGCTAGAAAAGGCCGTGTATCAAGAAGTCACTGGCGTTATGGCAATCCATTCAGTTTAGTATAACTTTCTAGATATAGTTGAGTCCCTTGCTTATAATTTTTAAGTATGCACTTTACAAAAAAATAATACCAAAGTGGTCACTTTATAGATTGGGAAAAACAAAATAGAGCTACACGGGGCATGTGGAATTGTAAAACGGCAAGGAGATAATACGAGAAATGGCTGCTCATTTTGTTATTAACTAATGCATCGGATTAGATGCGAGGCACGATTTGACAATGGGTTTTACTTCAAATGGAAAACCCACTCTTCCAATTTAAATTGACTCCCTTTGTAGATTTTATCTCAAGGTATTATTTGTGGAGAGAAATAACGACCGGGGCGAGCATCCAAGACGAAGTCTTAACAAAGAATATCAATAATCACTGTTATCATATATTTCATAGCGCAAACGGTTATGTACAGCTATAAAACAAAATTGAAAACAGAATTGTATTTAAGTAATGGGTGTTCAGTTTGTACTTCTCACGTGCATTTTATCTTTTAGTATGTGAGCCACGGAGACTAGGTGGCGATCGTTAATATCTACTCAAACGTAGTTAATTATGGTGGGGAATGCTTATTGCGATGTGAATGGAAACATCTTTAAGGCACTGAACACTATTGGTAATTACTCAGAATAATTGTTAGATAAAAAACTTACTTGGTAACGAGCAATGGAGAGCTGTTGATAGTATAAACTAAGCTCTGGTGTTTCTGATCAGCAGAGTGTGGGTTCGAGTCCCAGTCTTGTCATTGTGTGTTGTGGCTGAGTGGTTTAGGACACTGGACTCAAGCTCTGGTGTTTCTGATCAGCAGAGTGTGGGTTCAAGTCCCAGTCTTGTCATTGTGTGTTGTGGTTGAGTGGTTTAGCACACTGGAATCAAGCTCTGGTGTTTCTGATCAGCAGAGTGTAGGTTTGAGTCCCAGTCTTGTCATTGTGTGTTGTGGCTGAGTGGTTTAGCACACTGGACTCAAGCTCTGGTGTTTCTGATCAGCAGAGTGTAGGTTTGAGTCCCAGTCTTGTCATTGTGTGTTGTGGCTGAGTGGTTTAGCACACTGGACTCAAGCTCTGGTGTTTCTGATCAGCAGAGTGTAGGTTTGAGTCCCAGTCTTGTCATTGTGTGTTGTGGCTGAGTGGTTTAGCACACTGGACTCAAGCTCTGGTGTTTCTGATCAGCAGAGTGTAGGTTTGAGTCCCAGTCTTGTCATTGTGTGTTGTGGCTGAGTGTTTTAGCACACTGGACTCAAGCTCTGGTGTTTCTGTTCAGCAGAGTGTGGGTTCAAGTCCCAGTCTTGTCATTGTGTGTTGTGGCTGTGAGTGGTTTAGCACACTGGACTCAAGCTCTGGTGTTTCTGATCAGCAGAGTGTGGGTTCGAGTCCCGGTCATGGCACTTGTGCAAGTAACCAATCCCTCTGAAGTATAGCGGTTTTTGAGAAAGAGGTAATTCCTCACTCAAATTATAAAAGACTTTAGCTGAAGCCTTGTATTGTGCATCTGAAAGCGCACATACGGCAACGAGGCTTTTTTCTTGCACTGTTCTCTTGCAACTTCGAGAAAGGAGTAATTTTCCACGAACTATGATGTAAATATGTGTTTATGTGGATATTTTTTATGAGACGCACCCAAAACTTGAGAATTTAAATAATTGATTGAAGCTGAAATTATTGAGATTCAATTATTACCACTAGTCAGACAGTCATGGCTGTCTGTGCACTCCATAGATAAAAACTGTCACAGGATTACGAGCAAGCTCGACTGGTTCGAGAGTCAAGTTCATTTGATCAAGCTTTTGGTCGGTGCTTGCGCTCTGTATAACGGTAAACTTCGCTCTCTGTGAAGGCTCAGTTTTGTTTGAACAGCCGGCGGGATCGGTTGTCGAAAGAGAATCTTGCTTGAAACAGAATAAATAAGGGCTACTCAAATATCACAAACTGAATGTTGTCTCCATGCCGTACTATAGGGTAATAATTTACCCTTCTAAGTAGCTGAGTAGCATTGGTTCATTTTACAATCACCAGTCCACTTTAAAGGCAGTGGACACTATTGGTAATTGTCAAAGACAAGCCTTCACAGTTAGTGTATCTCAACATAAGCACAAAATAACAAACCTGTGAAAATTTGAGCTCAATCAGTCATTGCACTTGCGAGATAACAATGAGAGAAAAAAAACCCTTGTCACACGAAGTTGTGTGCGTTTAGATGGTTGATTTCAAGACCTCAAGTTCCAAATCTGAGGTCTCGAAATCAAATTCGTGGAAAATTACGTCTTTCTCTAAAACTATGGCACTTCAGAGGGAGCCGTTTCTCACAATGTTTTATACCATCAACCTCTCCCCATTACTCGTCACCAAGTAAGGTTTAATGCCAATAATTATTTTGAGTAATTACCAATAGTGTCCACTTTAAGGGGAAGAACATACGAGAGAAAATCAAGTAATTGCAATATTTTGAAGGTTTCTTGTTGCGTCATATGGTTAAGGACTATGTGCGACAATCATGGTAGCTATACTGCCAACAAAAGATATCTCATTTGTTGCGAAGCGAATTGCAAGGTTATTGTACAATAATATTTTACGCGAATGCAAAACTTGAAATGTATGAAAACCTAGTTATTAAAGAGGGACTTCAGGGTCTACTTCAGTTCTGATTTTGTCATTTTCTAAGAGAGTTCTTATGAAAACGGGGAAAACATAAAAGTGTTATCCTCACGTTAAAGACACTGGACACCTTTGGTAATTGTCAAAAGACCAGTGTTCTCACTCGGTGTATGCAAAAATAACGATATGTCAAAGTTTGGATTCAATTGGTCATTAAAGTTGCAAGAGAATAAGGAAGGGAAAAAAACCATTGTTGCACAATGTGTGTGCTTTAAGATTCACAGTCAAATGCTTCAGGAAGTATGTTATTGTTTTGAGTGAGAAATACCTCTTTCTCGAAAAAACTACGTTACTTCAGAGGGAGCTGTTTACCACAATGTGTTTATAATACCATCAACAGGGGCCAATTTCATAGAGCTGCTTAAGCAAACAAATTGCTTAAGCACGAAAATAGCTCGCTTATTGTTCACATGTTACTGGCAAAAATGTCATGCCATATACATTGCTTGTGACTGGTTTATAGCTGTTGTTTACTTTGCATAACAATTGAGTGGAGTCTTGGCCGGTAATCTGATTTTACTAAGCGAGGATTTGTTGTTGCTTAAGCAACATTTTGTGCTTAAGCAGCTCTATGAAATTGGGCCCAGCTCTCCATTGCTGCTTACCAATTAAGTTTCGTGCTGTTATTTTTGAGTACCTACCAAAAAAGTCCAGTGCCTTTAAAATTGTGTAAAATGCCACTGTGTTTAAAACCATTTATGCATCTTGTGTCAATAAACAAAATCGGGAAGACCTCACAATTCAATATTGTTCGTACAATTGCATCCAAAATGTTGTTTCACCCCTGAATTTTGATGATATTAAATCAAAACAGCATTGAATTTGATCTTGTTATTTGCGCTAAAAGTTCTTTTTGTATGTACAGACCTATTTGTTATTGCTGTCTGGTGACGTCATAGTTCATATTTCGCTCTGAAACTGTGGCATTTATACCATTTTGAAGTGAGACTACAGACTTGTACTTTTTCCCTACTTTCCCTAGTAATCTATCTATTTGAAAATGAGTGCATCTTAAAACTGATTTAACATTGGAGACCCTCCTCGTAAGGGAAGAAACACTCAAGTGGAGACACATTGACAGTAGTTATGCCGTGCAAATAAAATATGTCACAATTGTAGCAAAATGGTCCCCCCTCCCCCCTACCCAGCCACACACACACAAGTAGCACTAGCCGTTGATGTAGTTCATATTGCACAATTGATGGAAAGTTCTCACTCAGCTGCAAAATTTAAACATTTTCGTTAACGTCTTTGTGCCCACTATGGGGAACCTGGTGGAAAAAGCGCGCACATGGCCCGTTCAAGATTTTGAAAAACGTCACCACGTACCAAACTTAACGGTTTACTCAGACCAGCGTAGAAACATTGCGTTTAAGATTTATTTGGCGCTGGTGTTACTCTCTCGCGATCCCTCAGTTACTATTCTGTTTCAGTTTGAGACGACTCAATTAATTAGAGATCGGGTTTGCGAAAACGTTGTTTGGGAGAGCGTAAAAAATCGAAGACCTCCTTGAACGAAAACGGATGTCTTTGGATTTGTTACCAGAAATGTATTTTAACAATAATAGTGATCTATTTCAAGGGACTATATAGATTTATTGTTGTTAAAGGGAAGGTACACGTTTGGTAATTACTTCAAACAAATAACTTAAAGACTGACTTGGTAACGAGCATTGGGGAGCTGTTGGTAGTATAAAATATTGTGGGAAACGACTCCCTCTGAAGTGACGTAGTTTTGAGAAAGAGGTAATTTCTCACTAAAATAATTAAAGACTTCTATCTAGAAGTCTTTTATTCCTATCTGAAAGCACACAAATTCGTCCAACAAGGGTGTTTTTTCTTTCATCATTTTCTCGCAACCGATGACCAATTTGAGCTCAAATGTCCACAGGTTGGTTATTTTATGCATATGTTGAGACACACCAAGTGAGAAGACTGGTCTTTGACAATTACCAATAGTGTCAAGTGTCTTTAAATTGTTCTTGCTGGCGTCCTAAACCCTTAAACCCCTCTTATAGAGTTCTCGGAAAACGTCCGATAATTTTGTCTTCTCATCGTTTTTCATTTTCTTTCCAAATGTATTTTCCATTTTCAATTAGACCAAAGTAGTTCCACATCCTACATAGACTAATTATTCCCATCGCAAGGGACTGTACTTCTTCCTCCTAACACATGAACTTTATTACCATTAAATATTTAAGCGAAAGTGCAACGGGCATGTCGACCAACATTGTCCGGTTGATCCCAACTCAAAACCCCCTCTCAAAGCCTTGTCTCCCGAAAAACAAAATAAGCGCGTTTCCAGACAACATCACCGTCCACAAGAAAAATAATTAAATCTGAGACAATTGATTAAAAAACACCGGTACATACCTGTAGTGAGTACACAAGCCGAACATAGCCACACCAGAAGAACGATCAAAACCCTCCTCATCTTAGCTGCGACAAGTCCAGCCCCGTCGTCAGAGAAATCAAAACCCCCACCAAAGTCCCCGGCCGGTCACCAAAAGATAGTTGCAGTATCCTCTTCCAAGAGGGTTGTATTTTCCCCGATTAACGCACCGGGTTGTCGCAGTTTGAGGATAATTTTCACTCTGATGATGCTAATTAACACTTTCGAGGGTTTCAGTGTCGAGCTGGTGTTATGTTTAACATACGGAACTGCTTTGAAACAACGTCTACGTGTGCTGTGTTTCTCCGAACGTATCGTACTGCGTCTATCAGTGATCACTGATCATAGCTCTGTGCTAGTCGATTTATTGTCTTGCGTGGTAGCACTGCAACATCAACTTTAAGTCATGAGCCACGATAGCAACCGGCAGTTGTTCTCGATCTATGAATGGTGCGACTGCGTTTGCGCATATAAGCACAGCTTCATCACGTGACTACTGAGGTAGCGTCATCGCAAGGTGGTTTGTGGAATTTGAGATGCGGTATGGAAGTAATTCAAAACGTCCACATGAATCTTGTGTTTGAATAATTTGTAAAAGTAATTATCATCAAATTGTTGTGTTTCTGATCATTTGAATCGAGCGTGTATTCCGTGTGATCTTGGGCCTTTGCTTTGCACTGGAAAATATTTTTCTTTCATATTAGCAGAAGTCTGAATGCGTTATAGAGTTAAGTTGCTTATTGCTTCAAAATGTGTGTTGACACACTGGCTTTTAGGTATTACACAACCTTAAAGGACCTTGACACTATTGGTCATTACTCAAAACAATTGTAATAATTAATAGTAGTTACTTAAACTAATAATTGGGCCTACTTTCTAGGCCCAACGTCATTGAGCTGTTATTGAAATACCGCTTAACAAATTACTGCTAAGCAAATATGAAGAAGGACAAAAAAAACAGTTATAAATGGTGCATTATGTATCTTGGCTTGTAATCTAACAGTTTTGCTCGTTGTCCTCAAATTGTAAAACCAATTTAAGTGAAATGCGGACACAGCCGTGACTTTAACAATTTGACCAGAGCGACCAGGAGGACTTGGCCGTTGGGTCGGAGTGATTGACGGTATCCTATTGGTGGCTTGGTAGGGTAATCTCCCCGGTATAAACACAATCGTTCAGAAATTCAAAGTTCATGCAAAACGCCTCCCCGACGACTCTTTCATGTCTCTCTCACGCCACGTGTGTACGCGTACAAAGGATACACATGAAAAAGTAGCTGTTGTTTGCCGTCAATATTTCATTTCAACGTCATTTTTTTTAAGAAATGGACGTCACAATAGTGTGAAGTTTATAGTATTCATTCATGCGCTGAGCTATAGTACATCTTAGTTTATTAGTATAAACTTGATGTTTGCTGGTGGCCGGTTTCATCTAAGCAGGGTTTTTCGGTGCTCAGCAAGATTTTGGGGTTATAGGTTTTATGAAATTGTGCCATGGCAGCTTGCTTACCCTGCCGTGAGGGACACGTATGTGTGCAAAACCCTGGGTTTTTTTCCAACTCAAACTTACATAATTTCATACTTCATAAAAACAGTTAAATGTTGTTTTATCCATATAGGTTAAGAGGGTTACAAAGAAATCAACTATTGTTTTTATTTTAGTAAATTATACACAAACAAGTTCCAAATATACGTATTTTTAAGTACCTACTTCACTCCCAAAATCAGTAACACGTTTTTTTTTCTCTCTTCAAAATAGCACGTAAATCCCACGCACAAGGCTGTGTGGGCGACCACAAAAGATAAGAAAATTGTGTGCAAACGGCAACGCGTGTTAAAGACAGTGGACACTATTGGTAATATTGTCAAAGACCAGTCTTCTCACTTCGTGTATCTCAACATATGCATACAATAACAAACCTGTGAAAATTTGAGCTCGATTGGTCGTCGAAGTTGCGAGATAACTATGAAAGAAGAAACACCCATGTCACACGAAGTTGTGTGCTTTCAGATGCTTGATTTCGAGACCTCAAATTCTAAACTTGACGTCTCGAAATCAAATTCGTGGAAAATTACTTCTTTCTCTTACTTACGTCACTTCAGAAGGAGCCGTTTCTCACAATGTTTTATACTATCAACCTCTCCCCATTACTCGTTACCAAATCAGGTTTTATGCTGATAATTATTTTGAGTAATTACCAATAGTGTCCACTGCTACATCAGCTTTCGATAGTGTAAAGCATTTTAAGAAACATATAACTTGAAAGTTTTAATGCGGTTACGAAAAAGAAGTCAGAGACAAAAAATGTCAATATCTTCATTTATTCAAACGTCACTCCATTCCACGTCAATTCAAGTGCAAATAATAATTAAAAGAAAGTCTTTACTGTCAATAAATAAATTTTGCACAATGAAAGAAAAACACATTCTCTGTTGCCTTGGTGACCTAAACCACGATAGTGCCAAAATATCAACGACCAAAATATTTTCGGCACTAGTAGTGTTGCATCTGTGACTAAGGTCAATTTAGTTACCACCCCAAAAGAGATCGCAAGCATTGTGTTTCAGAGTTCCCTTTCCGCTCCCTACAAAATAGAAAGACAAAAAAATCCCTGAAAAAAGTCAGTAGTAATAAACACCATCCATTATTGACAATAGTTTACGCGGGAAATGAGATCGTATGCTTTGGTGTTAGGTTTAAGGAAAAGCGCGCCAAATCTTTCCCACCAAAAAAACGTCAGGCGCGGGTGATAGTCGCTCACCACCTGTCATCGCTAGGGAGCCAAGGTGGACCCGACGGCTATTTGAGTCTTAGATGTGGATTATTAATTTGAAATTCTCAGACTGTTTTTGACGGTGGATAGTTATAAAGGACTGGTGAGATACACTGGACAGCTGGTTTTAAACAATTGCATATGCAAAACCGTCCGGCGGACATTATTGCATAGAGGACATAATTGCATGCGACACCGGCCACCATGCGTTAAAAACCAGCGGAAGCTCTCAGATTGAAAACAAATGGTTTTGATCATTGACCTCGCCGAATTTTACAAGCAACAATAGATCGTTTACTTCAGATGCAACTAGCCAAAGGAATTGCTTCTAGAAGCGAGAGAATTAATCGAACTATAAACACAACACTGTTTTGATACACCAACCTAATTGTCGTTACTAAGCACTTTTATGGTGGGTGGAGGGAAATAGGGGCACAGACATAATTGGGTTGGGTGGGGGCTATTTATTTGTTCTTTTTGTCGATCTCATTTTGAGGTCAATGATAATTACAATAGCCGTGTTAGTTTGATAGATTAAGCATGGATGGTAGTGAATGAGTTTAATAGATGTTAAATTTGCTATTTTAGGTCCAAAAATGCAGCACAGCCAAATTGTCAGACTTTAGTCTGGCACCCTGTATTCTCTCTTTATGTATTATACATAATGGCTTAAAATCTTGTTGCAACTCTCGGCTCTGGTCACACCCCGGTAATACGACACTGCAAAATGGTGTCATTGTTTTGAAGCCAGAGCGATCCTTGAGAACGAGGTTGTCACTGTTACCGATTACAGCACGTGACAGATGATAATTATTCGACACACGATCTTTCCGAAGGTCGGTTATAAATACTAAAAGCTCGTTAAATTACCTTCTTACTGGCCAACATTCAATAATCATGCCCGATATCTCAACTCTTACATCGTAAGCCAATTTTAGCAACCAGAAAGTCGGGAAACTGCACAATAATTAAAGACACTGGACACTATTGGTAATTGTCAAAGACTAGACTTCACAGTTTTGCGTATCTCAACATAAAATACGTCGAAGGCAAGACAACATTTCTGATAGTCATCATTCCTTCTTGGATGCTCAAATCATGGGGATAAATTGTCTGAAGGCGCTTTATCCACAGTTTCTCCCTTCTCAAACATTTTTACATTTTCCTCAAGCATTTTCTCTGACATGTTTTTAGAAAATATTGTCGATAAACGGTGATTAAAAACGTTGTTTTATACCTTAAAATTAATCAACTGTGACAGAGCCGAAATATAAGTTAAAGTAATTCAAGACTAAGCAATGAAAGGGTTTTACATTTTAAAGAATTGATGATGTTTCGAGACAGTGTTGACTCAATTATAGATCGCTATTCTTAACGAGCTTAATTACATAGACTGTTTGCCAACTGTGTGCTATGGTATTGTGACGTCATTCATATAGACCACGCCCTATCTCGATACAGGGCTAAATTTTCATAGGGCTGCTTTAAAGGCACTGGACACTTTTGGTAATTACTCAAACAAATTGTTAGCATAAACCCTAACTTGGTAACGAGCAACGGAGAGCTGTCGATAGTATAAAACATTGAGAGAAACGGCTCCCTCTCTGAAGTAATCCAGTTTTCGAGAAAGAAGTAATTTTCCAGGAATTCGATTTCGAGACCTGAGAATTAGATTTTGAGGTCTCTAAATCAAGCATCTGAAAACACACAACTTCGTGGCTAAAAGGTTAAGCACGAAAAGGAAGCTAAGCACAACAAAATTATGCTCACTACCAGATTAAGGTTACCAACCAAACTACCATGTCACATGTCAAATTTGTGGCGTCTCAGGATGTCGTCATCTTACGATATGACGTCATCATCCTGCAGTATTATCTCAGAATCTCGATAATTTGTTTGGCACTTCAAGAACTTCGTAGATAGCGGATTGATGTACATTGGCAAGTTGGCCGAGTTACCCTATAAATCTTTTGAGAAGTAGGACAAGGGAATTTCAAGGTCAAGTTTGAGGAGGAAGTTGCGGAATAAAGAACACCATGACGCCTGCACGTTTTACATACAATGTCCCGTACCACCAAGGTTGAGCAAGACTTTATCACCTTTTAGTCCAAGGCAAAATCAAGCCTAGGCTGATTTGAAACAGTCGTCTGCTTCTTTCGATTATGTTTATGTGAATTTGAATTTTTGAGATATCCCTATAGTGGTTATTTTTGCGTTTTTTTCGCAGGCTTGTTCTCTGTAGTATTATCATTGGTGTTATTATGTTCTGTTTGTGTGTTGCCTGAAAATAAATAAATAAAGTCCATTTTATTTTATGCATGTATCAAAATAATGTATAATCTATTATTAATGTGATTGCTTGAATAACAACAGATACTTTGCTCTCAAAGCTTTTATAATGAATGTAATCTTAGCACAAAAGAGACGTTCATCCATTACACAGATAATAAGCACATGACGTCATACGAGTAGGGCGCCTTCTTACCTAGAGTGCGTTTTGGCGACCCCAACCAAAAACTATTTCGGTTGTTGATCGTTGGTTCTGCTGTTCAGACTGAACGACAACCGAGTTGTGAGCTCGGTTACCGTTTTGGTTGTGACGTCAGAAACAGTTTTTGGTTGGGGTCGCCAAAACGCACTCCTATAAATGGGGTTTTGGGTTGTTGTTTTTTCTTTTTTAAGAGACAACCTTCCCTTCAATGGAACTCTGCAAACTCCCACAAGTGGATTCAAACACCCAACAGCCAATCTCTCTCCTATACAGACATTGGTTTATTACGTCTACGATTATAAACTGTACAGATCAAATCGAGAGGCAATAAGTTGGCAAAACAAGTGACGTCAATGCATAATGAATATTGGGGAAAGTCCAGAAGTCAACTCTTGGCCCAATTTCTACTTTTAAGCAGCAAATTATGCTTAAAAATTTTCTGCTGAGCAAAAATGAGCAGGATACCAGTCACAAATTGTACCTGTGATATGGTAGTTTGGCTGGTAACTTTATTCTGCTACTAATAATTTTGTTATGCTTGGCTTTTTGTTGTACTTAAGCAGCTCTATGCAATTGGACCATATGTAATAATAATAAGTAATACATTTTGAACTAAACGCTACACCGTACCTTTAACGTCACCCTTCAAATTAACCGAAAAGTAAATTAAAGCTACATGTATTGTGTTTATTTGGGCATCAAAAATAACAGAGCATCAACCTTCCATTGTCTACTCGGATCCAATTTCCTCCCTCTAAAACCATTAATTACACAAAGCTTATTTTACTTCTAAAATAACTTGGAGCAACTAATGACTCTCCTACCAGTCAATTTTCTTTTCCAGCATCCACTGGTGGATTTCTATCCGCTACCGAACCAACATGTAGATGCCATTGTTTGCTCTGGCAATTAGTGACAATAATCGAGGAGTATTATAATTTATTGTCTAAATAACGCGCACTTATGTTATGAATAATCAATTCATACAGGCTAAACGACGCCACAACGAGATCAGAAGGCTAACAAAAATTGCCCATGTCGGTCTCGCTGATTTGCGTATAATGAAAACTGTCCATTGTAATTCAGACTTAAAGGCAGTGGACACTAATGGTAATTACTCAAAATAATTATCATCATGAAACCTCTCTTGATTACGAGTAATGGGGAGAGGTTAATAGTATAACACATTGTGAGAAACAGCCCCCTCTCAAGTAACGTAGTTTTCAAGAAAGAAGTAATTTTCCACGAAATTGATTCCGAGACCTCAGATTTAGAATTTTGAGGTCTCGAAATCAAGCATCTGAAAGCACTAAACTTCGTGTGACAAGGGTGTTTTTTTCTTTCAATCTCGCAACTTCAACGACCAATTATTGAGCTCAAATTTTTACAGGTTTGTTATTTTATGCATAATGTTGAGATACACCAAGTGAGAAGACTGGTCTTCGACAATTTTATTACCAAAGGTGTCCAGTGTCTTTTAAAACTGGGGGGATACGACCGCAGCGGCACTGTTCGTCATTTTGCGTGTTAGATTTGACTATTGTCAGATACAATAACAGTGCTCACAAATTTGAATTCCTCAGACTATGTCAGGTGATTAGGGGCAGGTTCTGCGCAGGTTCTGCACCTACTTACACAATGGTGCCATTGGATTGTCCAATGGTTGCTATACAAAAGCTTGCCCCGAACCGTTTGACAAACCAACTGGGATAGTCTTAGGAATTCAAATGTAAGTGGTACATTATGACTAAGCAAGTCATTGTACCAAACATTATTCAAACCTAACTCCCAAATGGCTTATTATTATGCGAAACCGATGATAGATTACTTGTCAATTTTTCTTGAAAGATAGAGTTGAATGAAGCATTGGCCAAGAAGATGATGCATCAGTTGATTAAAAGCAGGATATACTTTGGTATTGTCAAAGACCAGTATCTTACATGGTGTGCCCCAACCTACATAAAATAACAAACCTGATCAGTGTGAAAATGGGGCTAAATAGGAGTCTTTCCAACGCTAGGTGGCAGCAGACTTACCGGGTAAATTTCCATTGTTCTGAACATGCGCATAATTCTGGGGGGAAAAATGGATTTTACTTGGTAAGTCTGCTGCCCCATATCGCCCCAAAAAGTCTCCCATTGATCATCGAAGTTGCAAGAAAATAGTGAAAGAAAAAAATACCTGTTTTGCATAGAATTGTGTGTCTTCAGATGCCTGAGAAAAGCTTCATGCCTGACGCCTTTCCTCGATTCAAATTTATGAGCTAAAAACCTACCCCTTTCTAGAAAACTACTTGACTTCAAAGGGGGTCGTTTCCGACAATAGTTTGTAGTGTCAACAGTTCTTCATTGCTCTTTACCAGATAAGTTGTCTGAGGTTGTTACCTCCCTTTAAAGCCATTGGACCCTTTCGGTTCAGAAAAAAAAATCAAAGTTCACAGATTTACAAATAACAGGGTTTACAGAAGGCAATGGTGAAAGACTTCTCTTGTATTCCATGAAATGCTTTACTTTTTGAGAAAACAGCAAAACAATATAATTCTCGTTAACGAGAATTACGGATTTATTTTAAACACATGTCATGACACGGCGAAACGCGGGTGGGGTTTTCCCGTTATTTTCTCCCGACTCCGATGACCGATTGAGCCTAAATTTTCACAGGTTTGTTATTTTATATGTAAGTTGTGGTAGTAATGTTTTTCAAACTCAGAAAGGGTCCAATGGCTTTAAGAATATAGACATAATGGTTCACCCTTCTTAGAAGCCCCGCCCCCTCTTCCACGATCGCTAAAAACGTGCAGCGAGCGACAAACGGTCGCACGGTGTAATTGCAATGTCCTTAGATGAGAGAATTCGGTAGAAAAGTCAAACAATGGAATTAATTTCGCTCGTGTGGAGAATCAGTGGATATCTATTGAGGTAGAGCTCAAAACGCTTACTTTCATGGACGTTGAATTTGTTATCCGCTCTGTTTTCATCCGAGTATTTCATACATTAAGATTTGAGAATTTCATGAAACAAATAGAAGATGTTAAAGAGCTACTTAAAGGAAAATTATATCTGTGGTTTTGAAAGCATTCGATTGTTTTAAGACTGTAAAACTGTAGATGTGCATGACAATCCATAGAGAAGGACTCTGCAAGGGTCGAAACGTCAGGTCATTAACTTGTTCGTAGTTATAATCAAACTAATAATATAGGATTTGAGGCATTGCATGGTGAGGTATCAATATATATTTTGTTTTGCGATAACACCATGTGTGTATCTACTTGCCAGGTAGAGTTTGTTTTTTAGAGAACTGTCTTTTTTATTCTACTACCGCGGAGTAGATTTATCGGATGATCGGGAGACTTGTCAGTTCTGAAAATGCGGAGCAGACGTCCAAGGATAATCCCTAGAAAACACAATCTGAGAAACGTTTCTGGCAGTAATGTTTTTCAAACTCAAAAATGTGGGGAATAAGAACTGATTTGCCTACATGTTTGCATTAAAGGGTATAATTATGTACTTTTTTCAAACAAAAAAACACAATGTCCACAGATTTACATTAAACTTACACAGTTTGAAGATTATGATAGTAGAAAGCTTCCCTTGAAATTTTAATTACTGAGGTGCTGTAGTTTTTGAGAAATGAGTAAAAGTAATAATTTTCGTCTCAGTTTTAGCATGTAAAAACGTATTAACCAGTTATGCTATGGTTTTGGTATAATATCATAACTGGTTAAGGGGATTTTAGATGCGTGTGGCTTGTTTTACTCATTTCTCAAAAACTACACAACCTTAGTTAGTAATATTTGAAGGGAAGCTTTCCACTATCATTATCTTCAAACCATGTAAGTTTCATGTAAATCTGTGGAAATTTTGAAAAAGTCATTACCCAAATCCTTTAACCACACTTCTTCGACGAAGTGAATTGATTCTCAATTTGCTTTGTATACCAAAAGCTGCTGGACTCTTAAATAATATTTTATTGCCATTAATTGTAGTAGTGGTTAAAAAAATAAATGGTCTACATCATCCCCTTTAATGAAATAAGAATTTGATACAATCTTTCCAATTTTTGTTAATTACACTACACAATGTTTCGTAATGGGAATTTTATTGCGCTCCTTTCATACCATACATTCCCAAAATTAATTATTTTGCTGAATTTTAATTTGGTGTTCTCCAAAATGTCTCCCTCGAGAGGACTATTAAAATTGGAGTGATACTAAAGTGGTATTTTTTATGATGCTGGCGATTGAAGATGCATAAATGATAACATTGGGGGCGTTTTAATCACCATGCTATTAAGCATGCACAAAGGTTTCAGAATGTTATTTACGCATCACCGCACTTCCTTAAAGGAACATAACAGAATTGGTTTTGCTAGCAAACAAGTTGCTGGCAGTGTAATCACTTTATGTAATCCACCATAAACATAAACTGACAAACCTGTAGAAGTTTGAGATCGATCAGCCGTCTGGGTCAGGAGAGAATAGTGAATAACCAATTTATTATTACACATTTTCCATTAAATCGATTTAGAAACAAAAATTATTAACTCCAAACGGGAAATTTGTTTTATGATTTAATATTATTTCTCATAAAATATGGCATTTTCAGACAAAAGCATTTTAGGGAATGTTTTATACTATCATCATCATTAGACTGTAAGTTTTAATAATTTTTGTAAATCTGTGATCTTGGACTTGTTGTCTCATACCAATTGTGTAGTTGGTCATCGAATTCACAAGAATGGAAGAAAAACGCCCTTGTTGCATTTTGTTCTCAGCCAGATGCATATAAATAGGCTTCAGCTGAAGACATTTATTGTTTGAGTGAAAAATTACCTCTCTCTCAAAAAGCTCTCATAAAGTGTTATATTATTATCAACAGCTCTCCATTGCTCGCTACCAAGGAAATATTTGTATGTTAACAATTATTTTAAGCAATTACCAATAGTATCCAGTGGCTTTAAGGTTTTGTAACGCACGGCGCAGGGTTAATAAGAAACCTTTGTGCGCAATTTGATCTTCACATCTCTACTCTCTATCAAACGGTGAAAGACCACACCAGTTTGGTCGTACTTTTTAGCAAAAGAAAATGTACCATTTCAACAAGTATCCCCGCCGGTTCACGCTACATTAGACTTCGTACATCAATTAAGAAATTACCCACGCGGTGAAAAGAACAGGTCTGTGTCTTTTACAGTACTTAATGGATAGTTTTCTGTCAACGAATGGCGCATATTTGAGTTACACCGTAGCGTTTTCATACTTGCGCTGCGTTTCTGGTTGTGTCTTTACCGAGGGTCTCCGTTACCGCGAAGTGTTTATCTAATAACTTTTGAGCGTTGGTGGCTACAGTCAAACACGTGATGGGTTGTTGATTTCGAATAGGAGATTCGGTTGAGTTGTATTGTGTTAGTTCATCTAGTTAAACGAATTTAAAAAAAAAAAGGGCAATAGGGGTAATAGATGGGGTGTTGAATAACGATACATTAAGTTTGTTTAGTGACCTATATGGCTGCGAAACACAACCCGTACTTGCACTCAAGAGTCCCCTAGATGGTTGGTTACACCATGGAGGAAGAAACACCAGGGCCCAATTTGATAGAGCTGCTTAAAGGCAGTGAACACTCTATTGGTAATTATCTATAAAAAAAAAATCAAATTGTTAGCATAACAACTTTGTAACAAGAATGGAGAGCTGTTGGTAGTATAAAACATTATGAGAAACGTCTCCCTCTGAAGTAACTTCGACGACCAATTAAGTTCAAATTTTCACAGGTTTGTTATTTTGTGCATATTATTATGTTGAGATACACAAAGTGAGAAGACTGGTCTTTGGCAATTACCAAAGATGTTCAGTGTTTTTAAGCAGACAGCGTTGCTAAACCATTCTCTGTAAAGCAAAAACTGGGCATGATACCAGTCACAAAATGGTGCATGGTGACATGGTGCAAACTGTTATCATTGGAGGCAAGAGGCACCAAGGCAATGTCCAGGGGTATGGAAGCAAGAGGCACCAAGGCAATGTCCAGGGGTATGGAAGCAAGAGGCACCAAGGCAATGTCCAGGGGTATGGAAGCAAGAGGCACCAAGGCAATGTCCAGGGGTATGGAAGCAAGAGGCACCAAGGCAATGTCCAGGGGTATGGAAGCAAGAGGCACCAAGGCAATGTCCAGGGGGTATGGAAGCAAGAGGCACCAAGGCAATGTCCAGGGGGTATGGAAGCAAGAGGCACCAAGGCAATGTCCAGGGGTATGGAAGCAAGAGGCACCAAGGCAATGTCCAGGGGTATGGAAGCAAGAGGCACCAAGGCAATGTCCAGGGGTATGGAAGCAAGAGGCACCAAGGCAATGTCCAGGGGTATGGAAGCAAGAGGCACCAAGGCAATGTCCAGGGGTATGGAAGCAAGAGGCACCAAGGCAATGTCCAGGGGTATGGAAGCAAGAGGCACCAAGGCAATGTCCAGGGGGTATGGAAGCAAGAGGCACCAAGGCAATGTACAGGGGGGAGGGGCATGGTGGAAATTGCCTCATGGAGCATCAAACCTGACTTTCTAGTTACAGTATTGCTACGTAGATAAAACTGGTAATACCAAACACAAAAGGAGTTTTGTGTTTTCATAAGCTGCTAATTCAATTGACCTTTACATTCTCTGATTCAACAACTCATTGAAAAGGCAAAGAAAGCTGTCTTAGTGTCACTATCTGTTTAAAGTTGTCCAAATGTCAAGTGGTTGTAAAACAATAGCCAGGGGCATCAAGTTAATTGCTTTTGCATGCCTACGGGAAGGATCATGTCATTGTGATTTTAGTTGACCTCGACCCCAAAGAGTAACTCAGGGAACGAAGAAGAGCATGTGGAAACAATGTTGAGTTATCGGTCATTCTTACGGGAATTCAGACGAGGGCGCATATTTTTTAGAAGTAATTTTAATTTAAAATGGCACAAATTATCAAGAAAATTGTTCTTTTAAAAGGCACACATAATCAATACATAATTGTTTGCCTGGGGGAATTTTCGTTAAGGCTGACCGAACAATAATGTAAGTGGTTAAAAGTGTAGATGTTTTTGTTTTTATTTATTTATTATTTTTTTCAGTGAAGGCCATCCTGTATATGGCTTTTTACTAAACATGGGCAAATAACCTAACAGTTGATGTGAAGTGTCCAGACACCTAACAATTGTTCATTGATGCAAGGGAAGGGCCTGCCTGGTTATAAGATATTTACTTCGTCTGGCGGTGCTTAGCTCAAAGTGCAAGTAATTACAATGAAGATAGTCGGCGAATGGAAGAACAAAAGAGAAAATAAAAGGTGAGAAACACAGCCCAAGATGTACTACCTACCATACATGACAAATATTAAAGCCATTGGACACTTTCGGTAAACAGTATTGTCCAAGGCCCACACTTCGTGTATCACAACTTCTATATAAAATAACAAACCTGTGAAAATTTCGGCTCAATCGGTCATCGGAGTCGAGAGAAAATAACGGGAAAACCCACAATTGTTTCCGCACGTTTCGCCGTGTCATGACATGGTGTTTAAAATAAATTCGTAATTCTCGATATCGAGAATTGATCAAAAAGTAAAGCATTTCATGTAATAATATTTCAAGAGAAGTCTTTCACCATTACTTTCTGTAAACCCTTTAAGTTATTTGTTAATCTGTGAAGTTGTATTTTTGTTCTGTACCGAAAGTGTCCAATGGCTTAAGTAGCAGTTTGCAAACAAAATAATGTCCGGTATATAGGGCTGTCAAAGTAAAGCCTTGGATTTGGAGCTGCAAACTGCGGCTAATGGTGATGTTTTGCATACATTTTGTACAAAGATAATTCGTCTAAAAAGGCTCACATGTTTGAGGTTCAGGGGGTTATACAAGTTGAGCTGAATACGAACACAGATCGATTCCAACCACCTTGGACCCTACTGCATTCCATTATAAGAATAGTACGCGTGCAAAGCGTGTGCAAAGCGTGTGCAAAGTGAACCGCGGGGTCCTTGCTTTTTCGTCTTCTACCTGAAGTCTGTTTTTAATCATTTTTTGATTGAGTGTTCCTTCCTCACTTCGCAACTCGTGTGGAATTATGACCTCGATATCTCGTTTCAATATAATAATTTATACTCGACTCGTGGAGGGAAAAGGTCGGTACCAAAGTGCGAGAAATCTACCTCGCTTGAATTTTTGTTTTTACTAAAGGTACTAAAATAATGAGCTTTAGTCAAATTATTTCGCTCACCAGAATAATGGTTACCAGCCAAATTATCATGTTTAGTGTATGTAGTTTATATTTTTGTATTTATATTCTTAGCAAGAGTCACATTTGTAACATTTATTCCACCATACGCAACTAGAACAAACATTTCCAAAATGTTATCAAGCACATAAAGGTCAAAAATATTTCTTTTACGGAAAAAAAAAATAACAAATTATATTGATTTTTAAGATCTCAGCCAAACAAAACGAAACCATAGCCGTTGTGTTTTTAAAAAAAAATGTGTAGGGCGGAATTAAAAAAGAATTAAAAAAGAAAAAAGGCCCTCCTCTTTCCTTTTGTTCCAAAAGGACGCTATACCTTTTTTTTTTTTTTTTTTTTTTTTTTTTTGGGGGGGGCGTATTTTAAACGTGATTTAAGAGACTTACCGTTTTATTCATTTTCATAGGGACTTTATCTATCTGAAATTGAGTGGATCACAACCAATTGGGTATTGCCTTGAAGTCCCTACTCGAAGGTAAATTCATTATAATTATAGGCTACTCCAACATTTATTGATCGGGAAGAACAAAATAAGGGCGAGAAGCACGTGCATAATGATTGAATCTATTTGTCAGAGTAATGGTTTTTGATAATAATATTCTTGACATCCGGAGAAACATTTAATTCTGAGAAACGATTCAAACAAGAACCTTTCCCCGGATCCCCTGTAGTTGCTGGCCTTATAATTGAGAAAGTCAAGAAAAGAAGGCTTTCTGCTTTATTCATAAGAGGAGTAATTAACGAAACGTGCTAATTGTGCCATGAAAACCATGGCTCTCTCATTAAAGGACAACCCCCCCCCAAGAACCCTCCCCCCTTCCAGCCCCCCCCCCCCCCGCGTTGACTTAACGTGTTTCGGAAACCAGTATACTGCCCTCTAACGGCTGATATGCGTTAATAAAATAATAGTCAGGTTCCCTAAGTACTGCACAATGCCCTGTTCGCTCAACATGTGACAAGTCTAGGTCATACAAGGCATTTCTTCCGCGTTAAACCACACACGAGAGCGAGTTTCAAACGGTATGTTTCATTGCAAATTTGTCAGGGAAAATTTACTGTAAAATCGGTTTTCTTTCACTAAATGATACATTGACATACACTCTTTATATCTCGTGATTGTTTTGTTGTGAAATACAGGTTTAATTTAAGCTCTAAAGCTAACGTTTACTTATTTTTTTATTCTAAATAAACTTTACTTTTTTTTTGCATAAAAACTAACGAAGACGAAGTGAACCGGCGGATAACTTTCCGTATGGCTTACTCAGTTTTACAAAAAGGGATATCTCATTGAGGTAATCTAGATACTAATTGAGAGCTGGAGAGGGGGGTCACATCAGTGATTGGAGGTGGAGACAGCAAGCAGGCATTACGATACACAACACAAAGGTTCTCAGTTGATTGACATAATTTTAGAAATTTAGTTGTCTAAAACTGTAAAAGCTAGTCTAGGTCGGCTTGCTCAACCAGCAGGATGTGGAAAACGGTTTTTCCTACCCATTTTTTATTCTAACTAAAGATAGCCTAATTTTTAGTTGCGATAGCGTAACCCTCCTACCTGCCGACGGCGAAGGTGCCAAAAAAACTCCCTGCTTGGCCAGAGCTGACAACTCCAAGCAGGGAGAGTTGTGTTGGGGACTGTTGTGTTCAGGGCAGTGATGATCTGTTTTTCATTGTTTTTAGTAAAAGAAATCCAGTTTATCGGCAAAATATATCTCGTATTTAAAACAAAAAAATGTACCGCACTACTCTGCAAGTCCAAAGAAGGTAGGGTCTATGGAAAAACAAAATACTTTGTTTAAACAACTTGAACAATTATTTATGATTAACTTTAAAATATGCTTAACTTGTTAACCTTCTTTTCTTTTCTTTTGATCCAGTTGTTGACTGTTACACCAGTTGTGCCCCAACAATTTAACCTTTGACATTTGACCTGTAAGTAGAAGCTGCACTAAAGAGTGGATCAACATGGCGGCCAAGCGGAGAGCTGGAAATTATCTGACAGATAGGAACTGGGAAGATGAGGATGAAAATGTTGAACAGGTAACACTTGGTTAAACTTTCAAACAATCGGCATATTTCTTGAGGAAACCCCCAAAACAACTCACAAATCGTGACAAGGGGGCAGGAGGCAATCACCTTCATTGCCTCTGTGGATCATGGCTGCAGACCACCCATTAAAAATGGTAGTTAAACAGAAGTAAATTAGAGTTCCAACTCTCCCTGATTCTGCAGAAAGCTCCCCAGAGACCGCTACCTAATGCCAGCAACCCGACACTCGTGTCATACAAATAGTAGAAGCTTCATAACTCACAGAGCTCGCTTGGATATCCACAAAAACCCATTATTTCCAAGGACCCTAGTAGAGTGGAATGCCCTTGACGACTCATTAGTGAACGCACCGAGCTTGACCAACTTCAAGCAACTGCTCCAATAAAATGTTATACCCCCGCACAAGCCTGGCATCATACTCTTATCGGGTCCAGCCAGTGAAAGTGAAAGTAGTCGCACAAGTCGCCCAGGCTAAGCATGTAGGCCATGACAATTATTTTCTGTTCACATTATTTGATTGCAGGCAGGCACATTTGAAACTGCGGGCAGCAAGGCAATGGCCAAACGCGTCATCAAGAAAGCAAGAAGACGAGTTAAAGCTGGGGAGACTGAAGATGCTGAAGATGTAAGTATTTATAATTAGTGGTCTTGTCAAAATCATCCTGATTGCAAGATGTTCTTAGTACTGAAATAAGGCATGCTGAAGACGTACATAAATGGTTAGGGGTCTTAATCTTGAGGTCTTAATAATTAAAATTAATTCAGGACAGGCATGACAGGAAGTCCGCTAACAAATCTCTGATGTCAATTTTGTTGTTGGATTTTATACCTTTAAGAGAAAACTCTTATAAAGGCTCACAGTTCTCTGATGTACTCAAGATTTGCCCCATGCCAATAAAATCCGCTGAACGCAGGCTGTATTACTCCCCAGGGAGCTGAAAAAGAATGTTATTGGCCCAGTGACCAGAGCACTGATGTAAAGATGATTGATACGGTTATTGTATATGCAAACAAGTTTATTGTTATTTTTTTTTAATTCTTTCTCGCTTACTTTTGTTTATCATGAAAGGATGATGTCGCTAAGCCGAGCCCATTCGCTGGATTCGCCTTCGGCGCCAACAAACCTTCTTCTGGAGGTTTCTCCTTCAAGTCCCAAACACCTGCTTCGTTCAGTTTGAAATCATCCACGGCAGAGAAACCCTCAGCAACAGACACAGCGGTTCCAACCACCATTCCAACGGGCATCTTTGGCGTAGCAAAGCCCTCCTCAACTAGTGATACTAATGGTACGAACGGGTCGAATAAGTCGGGACCTCCAACGACGTCCACAAGTAGCATGGAGTACGAGAAGAAATTACAAAACTTAAACCTGTCGGTCAGTTCCTGGATTCAAAAACATGTGACTGAAAACCCGGTTTGCGATCTCACCCCCGTTTTCGAGGACTACAAGAAACACCTCGCTGAAATTGAGAAGCTGAAGACGACCGTGGAGACAAACCAGAGTGTTGCCAAGCCGTTAACGACAAGTACAGCATCCAGCTTTTCCTTTGGAAAATCCTCCGACGTGACCGAAGTGGTTACCTCATCGAAAGTGGATTTCTCTTTCAAAGCCAGTGCCGCGCCTTCTACATCTACCCCCGCAAGCACGTTTTCTTTTGGGAGCAACGCCACTGGGAGTGGTTTTGGCTCCTCTGCAGCGACAACGGGGACCACTGGATCGTTGTTCGGGTCAGCCCAGCCGTTTACATTTGGCACGGCAAAATCAACAGATTCAACTAAAACAGGTAGGCCCCCCTATTAAACCTCAAAGGAAACTTGACCACTCATTCGTACACAAAGGGAACGAGCTTGACTCTTGGAAAGTTGCATTGCTTTGTCAGGAATGAACAGAGCTCAATAAAGTTCTCCCTTGGCCTTTTAATTGCCTAGAAAATTTTAAAGTTGACGGGCATTGTAACTCCAAGTTGATATTTTATTTTGTAGAATCACAAGTTCCTAAGCCGCAAGGGAATGACGAGGATTACGAGCCACCCAAAGTAGAAGTTAGTACGGTCACCGAAAAGGACTCCCTTTTCTCTAAGAGGTAAATATTCATGGCTGGAATTTAGCGTAAAATTTTTAAAGACTGTAGGGTGTGTCACTCAAAATGTTCACTGGATCAGAATTTGCTAAAGAAAGAGCTTTTTAAAAAGTTGTAAGGGAAGAAGTAAGGGAAAACTATCTCATTTGGACAGGTTTTTTTAGAACTGAGAAGTCTTCCGAACACCCGAACAATCTACTCCGCGGTAGTAGAATAAAGAAAGACAGTTCTCTAAGATCAAACTCTACCTTGCAAGTAGATACACCCATGGTGTTACCGCAAACCAAATTAATATTGATACCTCACCATGCAATGCCTCAAATCTCATTTGGGTTTGTTCATTTTAAGTTTCAGTTTTAGATGTGGGAGGAAAACCCCAGACATTTAAACCCAAGCAGTCGATTAGAAACTGAGAACCAAGTGCACGTTGTGCCATGGCGGGATTCGAACAGGGGTCCTAGAGGTGGAAGGCGAGGAAAGGTACCAATGCCAAAGACCAATCAAGTTGGGAGACCCTCAAATGACATATGAGGAACATGCATTAGGCGTGGAACGAGGTGCATGCTGGTCTAGCTGGCGATCAAATTTATCGCTAGAGCTGTACAAGCATTCATCAGTTAGCGCGTCTGCATTGGGTATTTGCGAAAAGGTCTATGTATACTTAACCAAAATTTGTGTTTTGATGACTTTTATTTGCAGGTGTAAACTTTTCTACAAGAAAGGTGATGGATATAAGGACAGAGGAGTTGGTTTGATCCATCTGAAGAAACCTGGAAAGTCATTACAGCTACTTGTTAGGGCGGACACCAATCTTGGTGAGTGTCGATACTTTTCAGTTTTCCGAGCCATGTTCTGAACCATTTTGTGTCCTGGCCGAGCCGTTAAGAGCACGGGATTCAAGCTCTGGTGTTTCTGATCAGCAGAGTGTGGGTTCGAATCCCGGTCTTTACACGGTGTGATGTGGTCGAGCTGTTTAAGAGCACCGGATTCAAGTTCTGGTGTTTCTGATCAGCAAAGTGCGGGTTCGAGTCCCAGACGTGATACCTGTGTCTTTACGCAAGACACTTAACCATTGCTTCATCCTTTGGATGGGACATAAAGCCGTTGGTCCCTGTATGTGTTATGCACGTAAAAGAACCCAGAGCACTTATCAAAAAGAGAAGGGGTTCTCCCTGGTGTTCCTGGTTTGATTGGCAGCAGATTTCGCTACAGCACCTTGTAAACCATTACATAGTAGAAGGATAAGGTCTCATAATTCAAACGTAGTCCCACATACCTTGCACAAGTACTGTATGCCTTGTATCTGGAATCAACTACCTCTTCACATCAAAACATCCACTTCTATTCACTCTTTCAAAACATCTCTCAAAACACACCTCATGTCGATAGATCCGTTCTTTTGTATTTAATCTGTTCTTTGTTAATTTTGTTTCTTTGTAATAGTGCCCTGAGCACTTTTGTGGATTTGTGCGCTCTATAAAACTTTGTTTAGTATTATTAATACTATTATTATTACTTGAAGCACCTTAAGCATCACTGAGTGACGGAAATGCATTCTGAGCTTTTGCTGTGGTGCCCTTTAAAAGCATTTCAATACAAGGTTATTCGTTCCTGATAGAAGTGCCTCTAAGCAGATAAAAAAATGCCGTACCCCTTTAAGAGCGAAGTTCAAGACCTGTCATGAATTGTTTGAAACATTTTATTTTTCAGGGAACATCTTACTGAACATCATGATCCCTTCAGCTCTCCCCGTCAGCAGACAGGGTAAGAACAACCTCATCATCATGACCCCGATTAACCCCCCAGTGGATCGCCTCTGCTCAAAGTGTAACAAGAAGTACCCCTCGCCCCAGGAGAGTAATGTCTGCGACAACGGCTGCAGCCCTGAGGCAACCGCTCTTCTCATCCGAGTCAAATCCGGCGACGAGGCCGATGAACTCCTCAAAGAAATCAACAAGTTAAAAAATGAGTAACCTGGTAAACTGGAGCCAGTACGAACAATCTGGAGTACAGCGCCCTCTGTAGTTTCCCCAGGCACATTTCTCAAACCTCGGCTTGGGCTCCGGCTCCGGCTCCGGCTCCAGGGGCCTCCGATGTTCGAACCACCAGTGCGCGACCAATACACACTGTCCCAAATAGTTTCTACTGCGTACTCTGCGTGCAGAGCCCTAGCCTGAGTTTGTATGGAGCCCAAGCCAGGGTTTGAGAAAGGCCACCAATGAGGCCATTTTTCCATCATGGGAAAAGATATTTCTTGTCATCTCGCAGTACCCGCCGCAGTCGCAAGTATTTTTAAGAGGCTGGCGAATGTATTTCTCATTCGTGTCGGCGATTTAAAGATCACTGAGTTGCGAGGGTGGTTATGTTTAGTTGACCGATTTTCTGATAATAATGTTATGAATTTACTGGCCTGACACAAAAACCACTGGCCTCAGACCGGTGGTTTGAGCCTTGGGGTCGATTTCACAAAGAGCTAAGATTTATCTTAACTTTTTCCTCATAGAGGGAAAGTTGATCACCTGCCGTGGGTTTATATAAATAGTGTTGAGCTGTCAACTCCCCTTAATTCTGCAGAAAGTTCCCTGAAAATAAACAAATCTTTCCAATTTATGATGAACAACTTCGAACAGCTCCCTGATTATGGAAAACTTGTACCCAACATGTTGAATGCATTCTAAATGCCCCCCTGATTGCAAGATGCAAATGGTGCCAGCTCTGAAAATAAACCAATCTTTCCTTGCTCTGATGAACAATTGAAAATATCCCTCAATATGGAAACTTTGTCCCTATTATGTTAAATGTAAGTAGGATTTGAAACTTTGCATGGTGAAAATACGATATGGAAAGGTTTGCGGCAACACCATGTAATGACTATCTCTAATGAGTTGGGGTGGTTCTGAAAAGAACCGTTGGTTTCAACTCAACAATTCGAGTATGAATGTATTTCTAAAGATTTGTCCCTGTTTGTTATACAAAACTCCCTGATTGCTAGACGCAATTGTTGGCAGCTCTTCACAGTGGATGTGTTTATAAAATTCACTTGTCAACAATATTTTTATTACTTACTTGTTTGCCTCTGTATATATTGTAAAACAATCGAAGCAAATATAAAACTATTATTGGAATATAAAAGCCATTTACGGTAATTTCAATTAATGAATGAATTTAATGTTTTCCAAACATTTGCTCAGGGGAGCTTAACAAAAACAAAAATACAAATGATTTGAAATCTGAAAGAAAAGTCTGCCTAGTACAGTGGTACGGTATTCCATTAAAAATAATTAAGCAGAGCATTTAGACAAATGTCCTGTTTTAGTACATTTTCCAAATACATTGTATAACCATCACCTTTTTAAATCTATATGTCTAACTATTATTAGCAGGTTCAATACTTCACATTGGCAATAGGCTTGTCATGTGAATGATGCCAATTTGCACTATATGCTTTGTCTTTGAAAGAGCAAAGGCACCAAGGCATTTTCTCCTTGGTAAAGGGCACCCTATGAAGAAATTCTACTGGAGCATTTTAAGGGCACCAAGGCAATGACCAGGGGGCATGGAGGCAATTGCCTTCATTGCCTCCATGAAGTATCAGTTTCTACTGGAGCATTTCAAGGGCACCAAGGCAATGACCAGGGGGCATGGAGGCAATCGCCTTCGTTGCCTCCATGAAGTATCAGACCTGCTTAAACAAGACGATGTATAAGGCCTGACTTAGATATCCTTTACGTTATACAATAGTTTAATCTTTATAATGAAAATGAATATGCAAAAAGTAATAGTTTTTACCCTAAACTGGTTTTCTCATAATTACATGTATCATGGTGTTTAAATCCTGTTAAATATAAGAACTACATTTAGTGCACAGAGAATGCTGGGCTCAATCTGTATCTGATGTGGTTAATGACTACTTGGCCCAAATTTCACAGAGCTGCTTAAGCACAAAATCTGCTTAGTTGAAAAACTCCTTGCTTTGTAAAATTAGATTACCGGCCCAGACTTTATTGTTATGCTAAGGAAATAACAGCTAAATACCAGTCCAGGCAATGTATATGGCATGAAATGTTTGCCAGTAACATTTATAAAATAAGCAAGCTATTTTCGTGCTTGAGCAAATTTTGTGGTTAAGCAGCTCTATGAAATCGGCCCCAGGTCATACTGAATAATACGCTTCGAAGTACCGTGGCTGGAAGCTATAAAAGGTTTACTTCGATTTTGTCATTGCGGCAGTCAATGGGCCCATTCATGCAGTTTTCTGCTTAGTAAAACTAAGCAGGATACCAGTCGCAGATTGAACATGTGGAAATGGTATTTTGGCTGGTAATCTTATTCTGGTAAACATATTATTTTTGCTGTTTGTGCAGCTCTCTAGGGCCCTCGTATTATCTCATCTTCTGAAAATTGATTTTGTATTTTGGCTTTGTTGATTTCCCCATTTTTATCACGTTTTCATTGTGAGTAAAGTTGTTTGTTTGTTAAGGCTCCTTTTTAACATTTTAGTTTAAATAAAGAAATCGAATCGAACTTGTATCACACTTGTGTACGGCTTTTTTCTCTAACGTGTGGTTGTTAAAACATACAGAATCAATTGGAGACTTTGTAACGCTAGGTGGCAGCAGACTTACCAGGTTAATTTCCATTGTTAAGTAGCTCTGAGCATGCGCATTTTTCGAGAACGATCAAATTAATTTGCCTGGTAAGGCTTCTGCTACCTATCATCCCCACATTTGGCTTCAACATTTCAGCTCAAAGAACAAAATATTGTTCTCTTCTTTTTTTCGTTTTTTTTTCTTTCTTTAATCGCTTCGGTAGTGGTGAGGGGCTGAATTTGGGATAGTCCCTTTTCTTCAATGTTTTCATTGCATACTTGTTGCTTCGACTCCCTCCGTGTTGGAATTTGCGGTTGGAGGAGATCTATTTGGGGAGGGTTCCATTTTTTTCTGGACATCAAAATTGCCACTGTCGTAGTGCTTTTCAACTGGAGAAATTTTTCTTAATCGATTCAGAAAAGGGAATCTTTATGTAAAAATCAGGAAACATTTTGAGGATGGCAGTTTTGGTGTACAGAAACAAAAATCACTCCCCTGCGTATTACGTTATCCTTTAGTATAGCGCACTCTGCTAGAAGTCAAAAGAAGAGGGTAGCTCATTTGCCGATCCTGTGTGCAGATGTGCGTTTCCATTGTTCCATCCGAGTCATTGTAAACCTCAATGCGGCTTGGTGACGTCATTGCTCAAGTGTATTGATTGACTGATAGGCCATGGGGGCTATTGTACGCTGATTGTTCATTAATACAAAGATGATCTTTATGGTTTCCAAAGATGGAATGAATGTTTTCATACCTTTAACACAATTGTTGATTGTCTTATAGCATCGCCCAGTCAGTTTCCCCTGTGGTAATCCGAACACTGAACAGTTAATAATAGAAGTGGCGGTACTTTAAGGGTTAGGACCTACTCACAAACACAATATTTTTTGTAAAATTTAATGTTTCACTGTTTGTGACGTCAGTTCATATTGCAGTTCCTTGAAACAGTGTGCTTGGAACAAAACGTTTTCGTAACGATGATTGGTGACTGTCTTATAGCACAATCCGATTGAACTGTTACTCACACACACACGAATTAGTTGATGACGTCAGTTCATTTTACAGCGCACATGACATACTATGATTGTGATAGTACTGCGCATAGTCTCACGTTCACCATTGCAAGAAGAGGTAAATTCACCGAATCATACTTTTTAGTTCAATGAACTGACCATAATTATTGATGCAGGCTGGTTGAACATCTTCGTGTGAGATACAAACACTTTGGTAAAGTTATTTAACTGTACATCGGTTCATTGTAGTGCGCGACACTTGGTAATTCTTTGAATATTTATAAAAAAAATCAATGAATCAGTGAATTTATATCGTGAATCAGTTCATTCACTTGAATCAGTGAATTTATTCATTGAATTAGTTAGTTCACTTGAATCAGTTAATCACTTGAATCAGTTAATTTGATGAATCATACTTTGAGTTCAATGAACTCGCCATGGTGCTGTTGAAGAGCGTCCTATCGTGCGGATACAACCCCTCCAGAAGTTTCTGTCTGAACCAAGCATTGGTGGTCAAGCACCATGCACTGAAGGTCAACTCATCAGATGCTGTCGAGGAGGAAAGTTTAACTCTATCCCCGCCATCTTGTATTTCCAAACGTAGGTCTACTTTGGGTAGGTTACCTCGAGGCCCGCAATACGTAGCCGCTGCATAGGGTTCATATGCCATTGTGATACCATTTGCTGCCGTGGCGCATTTATTTGACATGGCGGATGTGGTGATGTTTAGCAAACTCCAGTCTGTCTTGGTTGGAGCAACTCTGCGACGACGCATAACTTTGACATCATCTTCAGTTTTCCAACATGCATTGTTTGTGTAGACGACACTCATTGAGGACCAGGGGAGGTTGTCGGTGTTATACATTTTTGGAAGTCGAGCGGCGTCGAAGGCAAGACCCGCAATAGCGTCGACAGTATTTTGAATAATAATGTACAGTAAGGCCATACAAAACAAAAACATGTTTACCGTCCCCACCGGCGCTTCCCTTTTTAAAGGCCCTCTCCTTCTTGGTTTTGCTTCTTTCCTACGAAAAAAAGGATACATTTCAAAGATATGTTTTGTATACAGCCAGCCGGTTGGCTGGCGCTGTTAACGGGCCGAGCCATTTTGAAAGGGGGGGGGGGCACAAAAAAGCACGGCTCTTCCTTCCTTTTCAAAAAAAGACAGGACGCCAAACATGTTTTGTTTTTATTTGGCCTAACTTGTTTACAGATTCCCAGAGCAATTAAACTATACCACCCAGCACCAACAAGCACAGACTAAAAACCAAAGTACAAGTCGCAACAATGGAGATGATAATTGTTGATAAGATACGTGCATAATACTTGAATTTTATTTGTAGAAATAAATTCATCGTAGAGTTAGTATTTACACTCTAGAACTCCCAGGTGAGACATGACTCATTTTCTGGGTCCCGGGGACGACATGACCCTGTCTTAGTCAGTCTAGACTTGATCAAAGTCCCTGGCTCGTGCGAGGTCCCAAACACTTGTAACGCACACACCGCCAGCTGCAGACACTTATGACAAGTGCGCCCCCTTTGTCAAAAAAAAATTTTTTTTTACTGGCGATGGAACTGGATAGGGACTTGAGTTAAGTCTAAGGTCAGGCTAACCTATAAATTCGTTGTTGTTGTTGTTGTTGTTGTTGTTGTTGTTGTTGGGTTTTTGCGGGGAGTTTTACAGAGATTCTGCGTCATTCAATGACTGGGACATGTTGACACTGGGCCCAGATCGAGTCTCAAAGCATTGTAAGAACACACAAAACTTGCTAAGCACAGAAAAATATTGCTTTATAAACTATTAAACATTAATTTTTGTATGCATTAATTAATGCAGTTGTGTCCACCCCCGTGCAAAACCGTCCTTGCAGTAAATTAAACGCCCTTGGTCGACGGAACACGTTCGCCTTTTTTGTTTGCAAGCTAAGTGCATGTCATGAAATGGGAAATGTTCAAAACATGGGAAATGTTCGGCCGTTGTACTCGCTGCAATCATAAAATACGTGAATTCATTGCTTACACGCGCACATACATGTACAGTCACGTACATGTCTGCCGGACGGTTTTGCATAGCCCTGGACACGATTTGCATATGCAAAAGTGTCCGGAGCGGACTAGCGGACACAATTGCATCTGCTGACACCCGCCGCCCCCCCCCCCCCCCCCCCGCCCAAGATATTTCTATGATAAGGTAAACAGCGCCCTCATTTGATAAGTTACAGAATTAGTATGGTACCTAAACATTTTCTATTACGTTGATATTAGTATGAAGAAATAGCAAACGAAATAGCAAATGAATGGGGACTAGACTGCTGGTTGGTATGACTTCTGCATCAACGAAAAAATGCCTCTGGTTTGTTGTGACAGGGAAGATTTGTTTTTAATCAGTATTCCTTTTGCTATTCGTCGTCTGCGAATGCAAACATCACCATCGGAATTTAGATCAAATCACAGTGATCAGCCAACCGGAGAATGGGTGTAAATTTCAGGCAGACCACCCGGCATTTTGAGTAAGTTTTGTTTGATCTTGAAATCGCCACGCTAGACTCGAGAACTGTCACTGTGTCCGACATGTCTGTTGTCTGTGTGTGTGTCTATTGCATAACATGATTGAATATGAATGATTGATTGATGTTCTTCTTAAGTTATTGTGCTTAAGTTTCCGCATACATTTCCACAGTGCCACTATTCTAACGAGCCATGACCGTCGATTGTTGCCATTAGTGGCACTGTCACAGTGTCAGTCATTGACATTGTGGTGCCGGTGTGGCAATGTGGCAGTCCCGGATTCTCTACCCAGGAGATTGTGCCCCCCCCCCCCATAACTCAACCCCGGTCTGGCCCCGCGCCTCACCACAGCGAATTGTGTGGAAAAAAAATCGCCTGCCTATCATTCAACTGCCCATGGAGTACATAACTACTTCCACCTTTTTAAAATTTTAATGTTTTACTTTTTCATTTACGATTTTACATGATCAATGTTTCCGAATTTGTTTTTTTGGTCGACCTTATTGTCATTTAAAATAGACCATGAATAATAATAACTTTTTGCTTTCCTTGCTTATAAATCGTGTATTTTTTAATAATTTCACTTTTTAATTATAATTGATTGTTGTAGGTCTACTATATTTATATCCTTAAAAATTTGCAATTCTGCTTTCTGGTCAAGCCATGCTTGCAATTTTAATAGACCACTCCCATGCAGTCTCCCATGATTAATAATATTATAACTTTTACTCTTTTTTATCCCTTGCTTATAAATCTTGTTTTTGTTTTAAATATTTTAAATTATAAATATTTATATTATTGTTCTTGAACAATTAGCATCTTTAACATTCTTTCCAACTAACTTTTAAAAATGTGAATGTTATTACCATTTATTTTGTATCAGCAATTCTGCTTTTTGGGTGAGACATAATTGCAATTCTAAAAGACAAATATTGAATATCAGTGGATATTCCGGTGTACCTACATACTTTGTATATCTTTGAAATTTCCTCGTGGAAGTTCTTTCCAAATAACTTTTTAAAATATAAATGTTTCTACTACTTCTAGGACTCCCTGGATATTCTAATATCTGTACCCCAGATATTGTGCCCGCCCCCCCCCCCCCCCCCCCCCCCACAAAGCACAATGACTGTTTGATTAGGCATGAACAAGATGAGGGACTCTTACTTTAGTTATATACAGACCATCAACTTCCAGACTATATTTCCCTTTAAAAACTTTGGGAGCCACAAACCGTGATATATTTTAAGAACTGAGTTGGTTCCATTGGTACAACATTGTATTATTGATTTGACCAAATTTATAATGTTATTTATAATTTTGTTTATAGGATGAGTTGCCGCTTAAGGCCTTCAACAAGATCAAGGAGAGCATCTACGCACAGATCCATCCAGAACTAATCCGACTTGTAATGCTTCAGAGAGACTAAGACTGAGATAGTACAATGGACTCACCAAACCTAAACTTGTGAAAGATGGACCTGGTAAGCTTGAGATCATTTTTATAGGCCTGGAAGTGGAATAACACAGAGGGCCACAGAGGCTACTGTTTACCCTGGTCTTGGCCTTTGTGTTAAAGGAACAAATGACTTTTTTTGTTTTTCGGGGCCAACCTGAACTAGTCAATTAGCCAAACAAAATATATGTTCTGTTTTCAATTACATGTCTCATCTACTTGATGTGCCCTCATGCATTAATAGCAAAAAGACATGCTCACCCCCACAATGTATAGTCCACATTGAAGAGTCTGATCATCGGGTACTGTTGGGAACAAGGTTGTCACCCTCATGTGATTGGACAACTGACTAGAATGGGCAGGATTTAGTTAATTATGCACACATATAGAAAAGTCTGTCATGTGCAGTAGACACTTTAAATGTGTGTTATTAGTAGGCTCAGATTGTTACCATACCCCCATAGGTACAAGGTAGACAATAAAAGCTTGGGTACATGGACGTGATTGATAGTGAAAGGCTGAAATGTCTTATAAAACTCTTGCATCTGGGTCTGTGAGATGTTTGAATTTGATGACTTTTATAATAATCTTGGTATTATTGCAAAGGTTGTGGGTTCGAACCCCACCTGAGTAATAGCCTGTGAATTGCTCATTCACAGAACTATTAACTTGGGAAAATTCTGAGTATTCAGTGCTTACATGCATCAGTGTATAGTGCTTACATGCATCAGTGTATTTAATATGGGTGAGAACCAAATAAATAACCTCGAAGAAGTGGGGTATCTCCCAAGTTAACATGCATGAACTACAGATTCCAAGTTGCTCTTTGGTCAATGTAAACTTTACCTGGTGACGAAGTCGATCTCATTTAAAATGCACTGGGCATCTTTGGTAATTCTCTCTTGGTTTACATACTACATGTTTCTCAACAAATGCATGTAATAACAAACCTGTGAAAAATTGAACTCATTTGGTTGTCGAAGTTGCAATAGATTAATGACAGAAAAAACACCATTGTCGCACAAGTTGTATGCTTTCAGATGCTTGAATTCAAGACCTCCGCTGAGGTCTCAAAACTCAAATCAAATATTTTATTGAGAAATTACCTCTTTCTCAAACTAGGTAATACTTTAGAGGGAGCCATTTGTCACAATAGTTATACCATCAACAGCTCTCCATTGTTCGTTACCAAGTTAGTACTGTAAGGTTTTATGCTACCAGTAGTGTCCAGTGCCTTTAAAAATTATCTTTTTTTTTATTAATTATGGACGAATAAAAGTTTAGGGCATTCATAGGAAACTTTGCTACCTCTTTGTTTGGCCCAACTGAAAATGTCGCCCATCCATCTACCTACCAATTTTTTATGTTTTTGGAAAGTGTCTTTATATTTTCATTTGGCCAAACTTTGAAAACAGAAAGACACAAATGTTACCTACCTGTTTTTTGCATGGGAAACATAACTTTATGTTTGTTGGGCTCAATCAAATCCGTTTTTTATTTTTAACATTGACTGAATGTCTCCTAAGTAGATTTTTTCTCCTACAAGTTCACGTCAGAATTTTTTTAGTTTAGTTTAAATTTAACTGAGTAATATTAATGCTGATCGTTACCCCTACCGCAACCTATTGAGTCAAAGTTTGTATGTTTCTTTCCACTTAAGAGCTTACTTCTGGACAGAAGGACTCCCCACCAGGAAAGTTCTTCGATGGTGTGACACAAGAACCTCTCTTTTGGCCAACAGCCGACGAGGAATAGATTTCTAAGCTTGATGGGAGCTGCACCTCTTGTCAATCTCGTCAAAGTAAAGGTAAGTTCAATGGAGACTTTTTTTTTGGAGGGGGGGGGCACTAGACTGTTGAATGGATTTTACACCCCAAAAATCCATCCCATCCAGAAATACTAGTTAGACTCATACTTTGTAATTACCTCAATGAAAGTGTGTGTTTTTACCCAAAAAATTGTTGATTAATATTTTTAGCTGATGACATTTTCGTATTCTTTTCAATTTAGTTGGTGAGATTTGATCAATTTGTTTGAGTACCCATGGTGGCTCTGAAAAGAGTTGTTTTTTACTCTTGGGTCAACTTCTGGATGTAAATATTCTCCTCATCTTGCATTTTAGGAAACCGAGAGGGGAGAGACACTTTGCCTGAGTTGATTCATCAGAATGGATTTCCCTGCTCTTTGGATCCTCGGTGACATCTTGGTAACTATACTACTCCAAGTTTGCTTGAGTGGACAACCATCAAGGCTTCACTGATGCTGCCAAGGGTGTAGAAATCAAGGCTGAGAAAGAAACCTACTTTGTAATTTGGAAATAATACTATTTCTGAGTAAGGATTGATTGGCCAAACAAAAATATAATAATGTTTGCACTATGGGTATATCAGAATAATGGAAAAAGTACTATCTTTTTATTTACTTACCCTTTTCAGTGTAATGTGAAACAAAACTTTATTTTTGTATAGACCTCCTTTTTTTTTTTTAACAACTGTTGCCCACCTGTTACCCAAATTCAGTGTAACATTATTATGTTTGTTTGGCCCAACATATCAAATTAGTGTTATGTAGAAAGTAGGCTACCTGTTTGTTTGGTCCAACTGTGAAAAAAAAACATGTTGGTTTCGCTGATGCTGTCAAGGGTGTAGAAATCAAGGCTGAGTATTAGAAACCTACTTTGTAAATTAATTCGAAGAAAAACTATTTAGGTTGGGCAAACAAAAATATAATCATGTTTATATATTTGTTTGGCCATAACTACCTACCAATTTTTCATCAAAGTGGGAAAACATAACTAAATTTTTGTTTGGCCAAACTAAAGCAACAGATTTGGCAAAGTTCAACGTGAAAAGAAACTTTATTATATTTTTGTTTGGCCCAACTGTGAACAAACTGTTAAATTTTGGTGTTATCGGAAAACTAGCCTTTTGTCAACTTATTCTTCTTTTTGGGGCACTGTTTTCCAAAGATTTCCAACATTTCCAGTCCCTTCTTTCACTTTAATGGGAAACATGATTTTATTTCACTGGACTCGCAATGTTAAACATTTTGCTGACCCATATTTCCAATGTTAAAGGCCAACTAAAAAAAATACCAGTTGATCGTTCCGGATTTTTCAAAAAAGAGGAGGATGAGGGCCTTTTATTTATTATTATAATTTTTTTTATTTCCAAGATGGCCGCTTAGTATTTCAAATCAAACAGGTCACAAATTTTCAGATTAAACCCACCAAGTTTATTTTATTGTTACACTTAAAAGATTTTCTGATGGTAGGGAAAAGCTCCTAGGCCAGTCCTTTTGAAATGATGCATTTGAAACACACAAAAAAAACTTGTTTTTAATACAAAAGTCGAAAAATTGAAAAAAGTAAAAAAAAAAAAAAAGGATGCGGCCCCCCAAAAAAGGATGTGGGCGGAGACGATCAACTGGTATTTTTTTTAAGTTGGCCTGAGCTGAACTATCATTAAGCTTGAGTGTTACCACTAATTATTTGATGACAATTTTATCAAGATTTAAACTGAATGATGGGCATAACTTGACACCAAAACATATGCGGTTAAAAGCTTTGTTTATCTTAAAGGCACTGGACACTATTGGTAGTCACTCAAGATAATTGTTAGCATAAAATATTGTGAGAAATAGCTCCCTCTGAAGTATCGAAGTTTTTGAGAAAGAAGTAATTTCTCAGCAAAATAGTTGAATTACTTTTGAGACCTCACGCGTGAGGTCTCGAAATCAAGCATCTGAAAGCACACAAGTTTGTGGGACAGGGGTGTTTTTTCTTTCATTATTCTCTCCCAACTTCAACGACCAATTGAGTTCAAATTTCCACAGGTTTGTTTATTTGTGCATGTTGAGATACACCAAGTGAGAAGACTGGTCTTTGACAATTACCAATAGTGTCCAGGATTGCAGGATAAAAAAGGTCATCTTTTAAATTTAGTTTGACAACATACTGATTTTGAAGAAACATGTCTGAAAAATATCTGGGAAGTTCTACATAGTTGATTTGGGTTGTTACTACCCCTACAATTAAAGATGCTATGTCAGATTTTTGCCCCGAACATTAGAAAATTGATTTTTTTTTTGAGTGAATGGTATTTCAAAGAGTATCACCCGCTCTAACAAAAAAAAGTTTAACTTTAACTTTTTAATGGTCATGAACCATGACAAAAATTTAAAACGTTTCTTATAAAACACATAAGAATTGGTCACGTGATATATTGTCGCGATCCTGACAAAAACTAATTTTGAGCACTTTATTTCACTACTACTAATAATTGGTGGACTTTTTCGAGCAATGGCTCAAATGAAAGCTTGTAACTTTCTCGACCCCCATCAAAATACCTATTGAATTTTAAATCAAAAATTTTGGGTCAAATCGGCCAAAAATCTGATATAGCATCTTTAAGCAATTATGTGTTTGCATGCTGGAAATAATGTTTAGCAGTAAATCAGTAAATGTTTAGCAGTAAACTGAATATCTAGAAGACAAACTTATGTCATGTTGGAATTAGAAATCCGAGTATTTAAGTTTTTGTAATTTGGAGGCAGGACAATTTACCAAGAGGATATATATATATATATTATATGGAATAAAAAATACCTTACATTTTAACTTTAAAAATCAAATATAGATATTTAATTTGTAATGTCAAAATTTAAGTTATTTTTTAATTTCGTTCACTTTTATTGTGAGTTCAACCTTAGTGTTAAAAAAAAAACTCTCTGGCCTCTATGTAGAGCCATCCTTGTTTAATAGATTGTCTTACTCGTAAACTTACTTTTTTGTAGCTCTCTTACCAGCGCATTGTATCTTGTAAAATGCGTCTTGTTTATGATTATTATTATTAATATTACTGTTACTTTATTGTGAGTTTTATCTCGTAATTTATTTGTCACAAAGTGATATTTTGACAAATAATTTGAATTAAAATGTGTCTATTATTATTGAAAGATTTTATTATTTTTTATATATGTTCCAATAAAAAATGAGGGGGCATGAACTTAATAAAAGAAAGTGTGTCAGGTGTTCTTTTTTAGTAATCGTCTTAGTTTTAAAGTTTATTATATTTTAAAAGGGTGGGTAAAAATATTTGGGCTTAATTATAGAAGCTATGAAAGGGTAAACTTTATTTACACTAAATTGGACTCCTTAAATAACTGATTGGCAAAAACCTTTTTTTTTTTTTAACAGTAACAAGTTTTTTTATTACACACTGGACAATTTTGACCAACAGAGGGGGCTATTTAATTATTTATTCCCGTAAATATATAACGCAATGCAATACATACGTGGTTGTGTAATATTCATCACTCCAAAAAATGTATGATTTGTACAGTCATCGTTGTGGCCTAGTGGTTAAGGTTACAGTTTCGCGAGGACAAGATGAGAGGTTCGAGCCCCGGCACGGACCATGAGGTAAGCGAAATAAAGAAATAACCCACGCTTCTTCCACAGGAACATGTACAGGTCTTGACGCACGGAGAGGAGACGCAGCAGCAGGAGGCAACACGGAGGCGGCACCACGAGGAGGGGACGACACCGGGACCAGAGAGAGAGGGGGAGGCGGCACCGGGAAGAGAGGGGGAGAGGGAGGCAAGAATTTTTTCATATTTTTCGATTTTTGGGAAAAAAAAAAAAAAAAAGACCGTTAATTTTTTTTTTAACGGTCTATGAAAAAATTAAAATCGCCTGAAACGCACGCTCGTTAATTTTGGTGAAAAAAGTTGTTAGAAAAGTTTTTTTTACCAAAAACTTGCATTTTTTACGCATTTTTGGAAAATCATTTTCTTAAAATCGCTTGAAACGTACGCTCGTTAATTTTGGTGCAAATCGGTGAAAAAAAAAATTATTCTAAGTGCAAAAGTCATGAAACTCGAAAAAGAATTACGATTTACATCACTAAAACGTCCCCAAAATACTTCTAAACACCTTCACACTGCTTACACCGTTCTATTACATCAATCCAAACATTTCCTCTTCAAAATTCATCCAAAATGTACAACTTAACTCAAAAAACGGCCTTTAAATGCAACTTAATTGGCTTTAACAATGTGTATACACGTATATAGGCCTACGGTTCAACTTACAATAACAATACATACTACACCTAACGCATTTTCGTACATCGATATTTACAATTTTTGTAACTCTTTTTACCAATTCTAAGACAATTAAAACAGTTTACATTCATTGCGAGTCAAAAACAACTCATTTTCAACGAAAAAACTATGAAAACGAACACTTATTCACCTACATTTTCCCAGTAAATATTAAAGGAAAAAATAGTCAGACACCCATCACTACCTGTATGACCACTTCTTAGAGGCTGGGAACTAGACATACACGGTTGCCATATGTAAACAACAACATGTCCTGAGCATTTGAGTACAAAGTACACGATCTTTGAGCATCTAAAACTCTACCAAAGGATCTCTAACTGTGAGTAATTTACAAGATTCATAACAATATTGAGTAGCCAAGTTGTTTACAACGTTTGTGGAGTAACCAGGGAGGGGGGAGGGAGGGGGGAGGGGTGGCAAGTGGGGTCAAAGATATCATTTTACAGTTACACCATCTTGGGGCAAAGACATCATTTTACACGATCTTTGAGCATCTAAAACTCTACCAAAGGATCTCTAACTTTGAGTAATTTACAAGAGTCATAACAATATTAAGTAGCCAAGTTGTTTACAACGTTTGTGGAGTAACGAGGGAGGGGGGAGGGAGGGGGGAGGGGTGGCAAGTGGGGTCAAAGATATCATTTTACAGTTACACCATCTTGGGGCAAAGACATCATTTTACACGATCTTTGAGCATCTAAAACTCTACCAAAGGACTTCTAACTGTGAGTAATTTACAAGGTTCATAACAATATTGAGTAGCCAAGTTGTTTACAACGTTTGTGGTGTGGGCAGGGAGGGGGGATGGCAAGTGGGAGGCAAAGACATCATACACGATCTTTGAGCATCTAAAACTCTACCAAAGGATTTGTATATGTTTACAAGATTCATAACAATATTATGTAGCCAAGTTGTTTACAACATTTGTGGTGTAACCAGAGACTGGGGTGGGAGGGGGGGGGGGGCCTAGTGCGTGTGGGGCAAAGACATCATTTCAGAGAATATTTCATTTGAACTTGTCATTAAAAACGCAGTAGTGATGAGAGCAGTAGTCTCTCGCAAAGCAGATTGCAAGATGGTTACGCGAGAGCTGTTTCACTCTCACCGCAACAGACATTTTAACAACAATTTTCCCCACGTTTGTCTCATGTTTGGGAAAGTTTGAGGGCCCCCTCTGGTTATGCCACTTATTTTAAACTACGACAAACTAACTGCACCTGTTCATCTCCACATGTAGGCAAACACACAAAATTAAAGGGCACTGTAAGTTTTTTAAGGGTAATAATAATAATAATAGTGGCTTCTTAGAAAGCGCTCATATTCATCACTCAGTGATGCTGAATGCGCGTCAACATTCAGTATTTTCCTTTTAGGTGTTGTGTAGTAATATGCAGCCAATCCGACCAAGAATACTTGGGGCGAACCCCTTCTCTTTTTGATATTAAAGTGCATCAGGTTCTTTTACGTGCTTTGCACAGCACACAGAACCAACGGTTTAACGTGTCCCCCCCCCCCCCCCCCCAATCAGAAGAACACATCAGTAACGGTTAAGTGTCCTGCTTTAGGCAACGAGTGTCACGACCAGGACTCGAACCCACACTCTGCTGTATATAGAAACATCAACAGAGATTCAGTCCGTAGTCCGTAGTCTGCTCATAAATGTTACAGAATAGGCAATGACACTTACTCTTGCTTTAGAACGCAAGTGTCTTGAGCGGGACTCGTACCCACACTCTGCGGAATAGAAACAGCGACAGAGCTCGGGTCTGGTATTCTTACATATATCAACTCGGCTACGTATCAATAATGGTTAAGTGTCTTGCTTTAGAACGCAAGTGTCTTGACCGGGACTCGAACCCACACTCTGCTGAATAGAAACAGCAACAGAGCTTGAGTCTGGTGTTCTTATCCATTCAACTACGTATCAATAATGCTTAAGTGTTTTGCTTTAAGTCACAAGTGTTTCGACCAGGACTCGAACCCACACTCTGCTGAATAGAAACAGCAACAGAGCTTGAGTCTGGTGTTCTTATCCATTCAACTACGTATCAATAATGCTTAAGTGTTTTGCTTTAAGTCACAAGTGTCTCGACCAGGACTCGAACCCACACTCTGCTGAATAGAAACAGTAACAGAGCTTGAGTCTGGCGTTCTTATCCATTCAACTACCTATCAATAATGGTTATTTTTGTCTTGCTTTAGGACACAAGTGTCACAACTTGGACTCAAACCCACGCTCTGCTGTATATAGAAACATCAACAGAGCTTGTTCTGATTTGCTTGGCTACAATGTATCAACATCAACAACTAACTGACTGATTAGAATTTTAACAATTGAGCAGGGTCGGTGTGTAAAATCTATTAGACAAACTTGATGTGATCTTTGACAAAGGTATGTCACACACCCCTACCTTTGAGCCACTTAAGCATCACATAGATACATGATTGTATACTACTCATACTAATTAGTTTTCTTTCCATTATTTTACAGATATGTGCTGGCAGAAGAACTCCAGGAGAAGTACTCCCGGCAGAAACCCCTCAGCATGATTCAACTTTAATTGGCAACGCTATGAAAAAGCTGAGCTGGAAAGTTCGATTAACCCAACTGGGTTTAAATGGTCAAACATAAGGTTTTTGTAGGAAAACAACACTCTCCAAGAGAATGAAATAAGACACATTTATTTTCAGCTGAGCAGTATTTTCAGCTTAGCAGTATTTTCAGTATTATAAGAAATCTGGTCCATAGCAACTCATTGTGTGCTTTCTGCTGATGAGTTGATCGTTGTACTAAGCGTTGCCAGCAAAATAACATTTGAAGACACTGGACACTATTGCAGGGCTGTATGCTTCGTTTTTGAAAGGGCAAGGACACCAAGGCATTTTCTCCTTGGCAAAGGGCACCCTAGGAGGAAATTGTAAATTTCTACTGGAGCATTTCAAGGGCACCAAGGCAATGGCAAGGGGCAACGAAGGCAATTGCCTCCGTTGACTCCGTGAAGTATCAGGCCTGCTATTGGTAATTGTCAAAGACCAGCCTTCTCACTTGGTGTATCTCAACAAAAGCATATAAAATAACAAACCTGTGAAGATTTGAGCTCGATCGGTAATCAAAGTTGGGAGATATTAATGAAAGAAAAAACACCCTTGTCACAAGAAGTTGTGTGCTTTCAGATGAATGATTTTGAGACCTCAAATTCTAAATTGTAAGGTCTTGAAATCAAATTCGTAGAAAAATACTTCTTTCTCAAAAACTACGTTACTTCAGAGGGAGCCGTTTCTCACAATGGTTGATTCTATCAACCTCTCCCCATTATTCGTTACCAAGTAAGGTTTCATGCTAATAATTATTTTGAGTAATTACCAATAGTGTCCACTGCCTTTAAAGCCTTTAAATATTCTTCTGCCAGCACCAATCGACATACCTTATTACATCAACAGTCGTAATAAACGGACTGGTTATTAATAAAGGTCTGTTTACAAAATGTAAGACATCATCATCGCTTTTTTGCCCAATTTATCTGGATTGTAAAACATTTTCAGAGGAAGTGTTTCAGAGGACTTGTTTTTTTTGTACATCCTGGCTTTCCCCTGGGGCCTGGACTACAATAAGTGCAACCAATCCATGTCCCAAGGGGCAATTTATAGGCAACCACTTTCAGGTAATACGCAAGAAGAAAAAAATAATGCAATCTGAATGTTTACATAAATTTATTTGGGATATAGTGAGACACTTAAAAAAAGTACTTAGACATCAAAATGTTTTGTTTGTGTGCACTGCAGCATTTGAATCAAAGTTGCTGAAAAATGTACTTGTGTGACAAGGCAGTTTGATGATGCTGTCAAAGTGTATTTTGTAAACAGACCTTTTTACAATTCATAAACAAATCAAAAAACCTACCTTAATGTCCTAGTATTGGGTAATTTACAAAGTTGAAGTACGAGCGATGATGTGTTTGAAGTCGTGATGAAGCTGCAATCTAAGTGTTCTCATCAAAACCCTGGTGCATCTCTTTTAGGGAAACTGCTGCTCCTCATCATCTTAATAAACCTGTAAACAGGAGTAAAAGAATAAACAAATTATGAAATATAAGAGCCATTGATCAAATTTGACGGACTGGGTCTAAATTTAACCTTAGTTTCAAACAAATAGTGTATAGGCCCCTACTGGTCTATTTTTTATACTATTTTTAAACTATCAATTCAAAATTAATAACAATTTCCTATCCCATTCATGAGCAGCTGAATTTAACCCAAAAGTCTATGTGGTAGAATTGTTAAAAGTTTAATAAATGTTTAATTTTGTGTTTATTAAAAAAATTGCTGTTGTGACAGTTATTAACATAGTGTAATAGATGGGGGTACATCTTGGGGGCGGTTCAATATTGACAGAAAAAGGGGAGGTTGGGATGGATTGTACGAGGATAAGGCAAATTTAAGACAAAAACCTGTTGAGCATCCCGCCTGCTTCCTTTTTTTATTGTTTAATGCAAAACAAGGACACATTTGAACGATCTACGACGAAAAAACTGAATTGTGAGAAAAATAGCCTGGTTGTCTTTAAAAGTGTGTCAGCGCCCATTTTTTATAAAAAAGGAAGAGAAAAAAGGCAGAGTGCTTAGCATGTTTTGTTTTTTTGCCCAATAGTTAAAATGGTATTTCGTGGGGGGGTTCAACATAGACAGAAAAGGGGGAGGTTGGTTGGGATTGAAGTATGCTGGTAATAGAAGGGGTGGGAAGAAAAGGGGGAGGATGGGATGAAAGTACAAGGCTAATAATAGAAGGGGTATATCTTGGGGGCGGTTCAAGAATGACAGAAAAAGGGGAGGATGGGATGGAAGTACAAGGCTAATAGTAGAAGGGGTATATCTTGGGGGCGGTTCAAGAATGACAGAAAAAGGGGAGGATGGGATGGAAGTACAAGGCTAATAGTAGAAGGGGTATATCTTGGGGGCGGTTCAAGAATGACAGAAAAAGGGGAGGTTGGGATGTTCAAGGCTATTAGCAGAAGAGGGTTTATTTTGGGGTGGTTCAAAAATGACAGTAAAGGGGGGGAGGTTGGGATGGAAGTACACGGCTAATGGGAGACTTTGAAATGCTAGGTGGCAGCAGACTTACTGGGTAAATTTCCATTGTTTACCTAGTTCTGAGCATGCACACTTTACCAAGAACAATGGATTTTACCTGGTAAGTCTGCTGCCACCAAGCGTCCCAAAAGTCTCCCATTAAAGAAGGGGGTTTATTTTAGGGGCGGTTCAAGAATGACAAAAAAGGGGGAGATTGGGATGTACAAGGCTAATATTAGAAGAGGGTTTATTTTAGGGGCGGTTCAAGAATGACAGAAAAGGGGGAGGTTGGGATGTACAAGGCTAAAAGTAGAAGAGGTTTTTTTTGGGGGGCGGTTCAAGAATGCCAGAAAAGGGGGAGGTTTGGATGGAGGTACAAGGCTAATAGTAGAAGAGGGTTTATTTTGGGGGCGGTTCAAGAATGAAAGAAAAGGGGGAGGTTGGGATGGAGGTACAAGGCTATTAGCAGAAGAGGGTTTATTTGGGGTGGTTCAAAAATGACAGTAAAGGGGGAGTTTGGGATGGAAGTATGCTAATAGAAGAAGAGGGTTTAAATTGGGGTGGTTCAAGTACAACAGAAAGGGGGGAGGTTGGGATGGAAGTACAAGGCTAATGGGAGACTTTGAAATGCTAGGTGGCAGCAGACTTACTGGGTAAATTTCCATTGTTTACGTAGTTCTGAGCATGCACACTTTACCAAGAACAATGGATTTTACCTGGTAAGTCTGCTGCCACCAAGCGTCCCAAAAGTCTCACATAGTAGAAGAGGGTTTATTTTAGGGGCGGTCCAAGAACAACAGAAAAGGGGGAGGTTGGGATGTACAAGGCTAATATTAGAAGAGGGTTTATTTTAGGGGCGGTTCAAGAATGACAGATAGGGGAGGTTGGGATGGAAGCTGAATGGAAGTACAAGGCTAATAGTAGAAGGTGGTCATCTTGCGGGCTGTTCAAGATGGACAAAGAAGGGGGAGGTTGGGATGGATGATACAAGGGGTATAATTTGGGGCAGTTAAAAAAAAAAAAAAAATTGGGGAGGTCTGGATTTAAGTACATGCTTGTTGTAGAATGGGTAGACAATCAAATTAAAGAAAAAACAAATGTAACTTACCAGCTTTTGCAGTTATTTCAAGAGGTGGAGTTAAAACTGACATCTGGTGAGGACCTCTTGCCCATGATTGGTGATGACTTAAACGATGTCTTACGACGTACACAGCGAGGTTTCTTCAAGGATTCCTACGGAGGGGAAAACGAACAACAATTTGAGTGATATTTAGTTGTGTGGGATCTTTTATTTTATACAAAAAGTTACAAGTCATGAACTTTGCTCTTGGAAGTGCAGCAATTTTCCTCAGGTGAGGGTAACTTCTAGGAGGAAAATGTAAATTTGTTTAGAAACCTTGCAATCGGCACACGGCCCTGTGGCAAATGAACTAATTCAAGGCCTGAAATTAAACATTTTCCATTGAGGGACACAAGTACCTTTTAGAATGTTTTTAACAAAAATGCTTTTAAAAGCCTTCATAAAAAGTAGGGGCTGCTAAGTGCTAAACTTTATTGCCCATATTTTCAATTCCTAATACTGCCTTCATATTCACGTACTACGAACAAAAAATCATTTTTGTATATTATATTAATTGTTTGATTGATTAGATTGAGCCTCCCATCAAGGGGACTCGACAAACTCCCACAAGGGGCTCGGATATAAACACCAAACTAGCAACAGCCAAACTCTCTTTAATAGGTTAACAACTTCTAGGACTGCACAATTCAAGAAATTGTGATTCCGTAGCCAGTAACCAAAAACTTATTCTAGTCATTTTGAAATCAGCAATAAGCGTGGTGTGATTCAAAAACCCACAACCTTGTGATTGGAAGTCACACAGCACAGCCTTACCACTTAACAACCGTTGACCATTGCATGACGTCAAGAATGGTCAAACAGCGGCTCATTGAGCCACAAAAGGAAGCTTTAACTTTGGCTTAGTTGTGATAACGTAATCGCAACTAGTACTACCATTGGTTTTAGAGTGAGAGTGTGGCGGTTGTTTGTGGTGCATGCGCACACTACACATTAATGTTTGATGTAAGGCAAAGGGGTCACACAGATAGATTATAGGGAAGTGTGAGTGTCAAATGATCACCCAGTCAGTCAACGATACCAACAATCGCCTTCAGTTTTCAAAAATCAAACTAAAACTAGTTTTGTGGTCAGGTTACAACTGTGCACACCACGCTTAGTAACTTGCTACGATTATCATCATTTATGGTCCCTGGTTTGGGGGCTAAACTACCCATGACTTTTCTATTGCGACTGTCCCGTCCATGATCATGTCCCAAAAGTAAAAGAAACTAACACATTTAACACAGAAATGTATACAAACTTCAATTCAATGGCAGTGCCAGAAACACGTGTCAAAAGTAATTCAAGTTATAGTTATAAATCCCACTTTAAAAAGGGTGCTACCTGTGCCCCACGGCATCTACAGAATCTACCAGGTATTTCCAGACGAGCTAATCAATACACTAAACAAACAAATCCTTACTTACCGATGTTTTGTGATGAAAACATTTGGAATTTTACACCATCGTGAGCAGACGACATGTTGTTTACAAGGATAAGCAGTGCACATGCGCAATAAAAAATGTGCAAACAAATGTTTCGCTCGTCCCCAGCGCCTTGCTTTAACCAAAGGCGCTGGGATGGGCAAACGTATTATGCACTGTCATTGGTTTATAATGCGCAACCCATCATGCATCACACTCACACAGCACCATATATAATGCACTCTACACATGACGTACTTCCTGAACAAGAATCTGTGCAAGCGATTAGTCCATCCCAGGGGTTCTGGATAGACTGGCCGGCCGCTGGGGCGATCGAAATTGATGTAAACAGCGCCCTCCATTGAGCAAAAGTAACAGAATTAGTATGGTCCCTCAACTATTTATATTACGTAATGACGAAACGAGCACGAAATAGCACACGAATGGGGACTAGACCGCTGGTTTGTTGTTGTGATGGGAAGCTTTTTGTAAACATGCTGAATCTGTATTTTCGTCTGTCCGTCGTCTAGTCTGCTGTGAAGGCGAATGTCATCATAGAAATAGGAATTCACATCAAATAACAGAGCACAGCCAGCCGGAGAATAAGTGCAAATTTCAGTAAGACCACAGGGGTTTTGAGTAAGTTTTGTTTGATTCGATTTACGATTATTGTTATTGCGATTAAAAATTCCCGCATACATTTCCACACAGTGTGTTGCCACCTGTCACTCTGGGTGACTGTGTGGTGCCATGCCAGTGTGCCATGGTGCCGTTGTGGCAGGACTTAGTATGTGCCCCGGGGACCTGTGCCCCCCCCCCCCCCCCCCCCCCTCCCCAGGCGGCCCACACATCGAATTGAGACAAAATGTAATTTTAATAATTTAATAAAATAGCCTACATTTTCTTTTATGAATAGGGCCTTTTAATAATGACAATAATGAATTGTTTTTTTATGCTTTATTCTTCCCTTATTACTTGCTATTAAAAATATTTTTTTTACTAAATATTTGCCTTTTTAAATATTTTGTTGTATGTGTACCTACATAATTTGTATATCTATGAAATATTTGTGTTTCGTTGTTTGTGTAACTACATTAATTGTCTTTTAATTTGTTTTCTTCCCATATTTCTTGCTTATGTTCTTGCATTTTTAATTATTTTTGTTGCTTTGGTGTATCTGCATAATTTGTATCTCTTTGAAATTGCTTTCTTCCTAAATTTCTTGCTTGATTAATTATCTTGCATTTTGAAGTACAAATTTTGTAAGTTTACACCAAAAAACAACAAAATACTTTTGCAATCTTCCCATATTTCTTGCTTTAATGATCTTGTATTTTTTTCTTTTTTTGCTTTTTTTGCTTTGGTGTATCTGCATAATTTGTTTCTTTGAAATTGTTTTCTTCCCATATATTTCTTGCTTTTCTTGTAAATGTTTTGTTGTATAATAAAACAACAGTTTCCTTCCCTTATTTCTTGCTTAAATCTTGTATATTTAAATAGTTTCATTTTGTGAATATTTTTGTTGTATAATAATAATAACAACCGTTTCCTTCCCTTATCTTGCTGAAATCTGGTATATTTAAGTAACTTCATTTTGTGAATAATTTTGTTGTATAATAATAACAACAGTTTCCTTCCCTTATTTCTTGCTAAAATCTTGTGTATTGAAATAATTTCATTTTGTGAATATTTTTGTTGTATAATAATAATAACAACTGTTTCCTTCCCTTATCTTGCTGAAATCTTGTATATTTAAGTAACTTCATTTTGTGAATTATTTTGTTGTATAATAATAACAACAGTTTCCTTCCCTTATTTCTTGCTAAAATCTTGTGTATTGAAATAATTTCATTTTGTGAATAATTTTGTTGTATAATAATCATAACAGTTCCCTTCCCTTATTTCTTGCTTAAATCTTGTATATTTAAATAATTTCATTTTGTGAATATTTTTGTTGTATAATAATACCAACAATTCCCTTCCCTTACTTCTTGCTTAAATCTTGTATATTTAAACAACTTCATTTTGTGAATATTTGTGTTGTATAATAATAACAACTGCTTTGGTGTATCTGCATAATTTGTTTCTTTGAAATTGTTTTCTTCCCATATATTTCTTGCTTTTCTTGTAAATGTTTTGTTGTATAATAAAACAACAGTTTCCTTCCCTTATTTCTTGCTTAAATCTTGTATATTTAAATAATTTCATTTTGTGAATATTTTTGTTGTATAATAATAATAACAACTGTTTCCTTCCCTTATCTTGCTGAAATCTTGTATATTTAAGTAACTTCATTTTGTGAATAATTTTGTTGTATAATAATAACAACAGTTTCCTTCCCTTATTTCTTGCTAAAATCTTGTGTATTGAAATAATTTCATTTTGTGAATATTTTTGTTGTATAATAATAATAGCAACTGTTTCCTTCCCTTATCTTGCTGAAATCTTGTATATTTAAGTAACTTCATTTTGTGAATTATTTTGTTGTATAATAATAACAACAGTTTCCTTCCCTTATTTCTTGCTAAAATCTTGTGTATTGAAATAATTTCATTTTGTGAATAATTTTGTTGTATAATAATCATAACAGTTCCCTTCCCTTATTTCTTGCTTAAATCTTGTATATTTAAATAATTTCATTTTGTGAATATTTTTGTTGTATAATAATACCAACAATTCCCTTCCCTTACTTCTTGCTTAAATCTTGTATATTTAAACAACTTCATTTTGTGAATATTTGTGTTGTATAATAATAACAACTGTTTCCTTCCCTTATCTTGCTTAAATCTTGTATATTTAAATAATTTCACTGTGTGAATATTTTTGTTGTATAATAATAATAACAACTTTTTTCTTCCCTTATTTCTTGCTTAAATCATGTATATTTAAATAACTTCATTTTGTGAAAATTGTTTGTTGTAAATGCAAGAGGTAGCATGCTCATCCCCACAATGTTTAGTCCACATTCAAGAGTCTGATCATTAGGTACTGTTGGGAACAAGGTAGTCACCCTCATGTGCATTTGAACAACTAGAATGGGCGGGATTAAATTAATTATGCGCACATATAGAAAAGTCTGTCATGTGCAGTAGACACATTAAATGTGTGTTTCAAGTAATAGGCTCAGATTTTGACCCCACCATAGGTGCAATGTATACAGTAGAAGGTTGGGTATACCTGATTTTCATAATGCAGTTTACCTATATTTACGCAACTTTTGCATCTTGCACTGTGAGATGATAAAATTTGATGACTTTGAAAATTTATCTTGGTATTGTTTTGAATGTCAAGGGTTTGATTCCTACCTGGGTGAAAGCCAATTACACTGAAGTGTTACACAGTACTTGAGAATTTGTACACATAGTGATCACACATATCAGGGTAAACCAAGTACTGACTGCCCAAGTCCACGTATGAGCTACACATGTGAATTTGCTCTTTTTTCATACATGACGATCCAATTTAATGAAATGATCATTATTTGTGTTATATATTTCTAAAGGATAAATAAAAAGTTAAGGGTAACAAGGAGTTCAAATTATAAATTTGTGGTTGGTTGGATAACCATAAACAGAACATTTATTTTGTTTGGCCTTGGTGTAATTCTAGGAAACGTGGCTACCTCTTTGTTTGGCCCAACTGTGGAAATTTCCACCACCCACCTACCTACCCATGTTTGTGTTTTGGATACATGACTTTATCTTCATTGCGCAAAAAAAACACCAAAAGAAAACCAGAACTTTCATTAACTTTCCTCTGTTTTTCAACATTGATTGTTCGTAATGGCCCCCTAGGTAGCTTATTTCCCCTTCAAGTTCATGTCAGTCGAATGTCTTATTGTAAATTTAACTGATATTTATAAATGCTTTTAATTTGCAACCCCTAGCCCAATGTGGAGTCAAAGCTTGTATTTTTCTTACCATTTCAGGGTCTACTGCTGAACAGAGAAAATCTCCACTAGGATAGTTCTTCGATGGAGGTTGCCAAGCAATCTGTGACACAGGAACCTCTGTTTTGGCCAACAGTCGTCGAGGAATAGATTTCTAAGCTTGATGGGAGCTGCACCTCTAGTCAATCTCGTCAAAGTAAAGGTAGGTCCAATGGAGACTTTCAGGACTCTAGGTAGATCATGGAGCAATAGGTAGATGCAGACAAGAGTGCTGCTTACCAGAGCACTAGAACTTGCTTGTTAATGGCAATGGACACGTTTGGTAGTTACTCACAGTAATTGGGGGCCGGGGGGGGGGGGGGGGATGTCTTTATTGGGGGGGGGGGGGGCCTTGGGGTTTTTTAAGGGTGCATTTTCTTTTTTTGGAGGGAAGATTGTATTTTTTTATTTTTTTTTATTGGGGGGATGGTTTGAGGGGGGGGGGGGGCAGCTTTTTTTCACAAAAAAAAGTGAGGACTTTTTCTTTGAGGGGGGCAGATGTTGTTTTTTGGGGGGGTTTATGTGGGTTTTTTTTAAACAACTTCATTTTGTGAATATTTGTGTTGTATAATAATAACAACTGTTTCCTTCCCTTATCTTGCTTAAATCTTGTATATTTAAATAATTTCACTGTGTGAATATATATATTGTATAATAATAATAACAACTGTTTCCTTCCCTTATCTGGCTGAAATCTTGTATATTTAAGTAACTTCATTTTGTGAATTATTTTGTTGTATAATAATAACAACAGTTTCCTTCCCTTATTTCTTGCTAAAATCTTGTGTATTGAAATAATTTCATTTTGTGAATAATTTTGTTGTATAATAATCATAACAGTTCCCTTCCCTTATTTCTTGCTTAAATCTTGTATATTTAAATAATTTCATTTTGTGAATATTTTTGTTGTATAATAATACCAACAATTCCCTTCCCTTACTTCTTGCTTAAATCTTGTATATTTAAACAACTTCATTTTGTGAATATTTGTGTTGTATAATAATAACAACTGTTTCCTTCCCTTATCTTGCTTAAATCTTGTATATTTAAATAATTTCACTGTGTGAATATTTTTGTTGTATAATAATAATAACAACTTTTTTCTTCCCTTATTTCTTGCTTAAATCATGTATATTTAAATAACTTCATTTTGTGAAAATTGTTTGTTGTAAATGCAAGAGGTAGCATGCTCATCCCCACAATGTTTAGTCCACATTCAAGAGTCTGATCATTAGGTACTGTTGGGAACAAGGTAGTCACCCTCATGTGCATTTGAACAACTAGAATGGGCGGGATTAAATTAATTATGCGCACATAAAGAAAAGTCTGTCATGTGCAGTAGACACATTAAATGTGTGTTTCAAGTAATAGGCTCAGATTTTGACCCCACCATAGGTGCAATGTATACAGTAGAAGGTTGGGTATACCTGATTTTCAACATGTAGTTTATCTATGTTTACGTAACTTTTGCATCTTGCACTGTGAGATGATAAAATTTGATGACTTTGAAAATTTATCTTGGTATGTTTCGAAGGTCAAGGGTTTGATTCCTACCTCGGTGAAAGCCAATTACACGGAAGTGTTACACAGTACTTGAGAATTTGTATACACAGTGATCACACATATCAGGGTAAATCAAGTACTGACTGCCCAAGCCCACGTATGAGCTACACATGTGAATTTGCTCTTTTGTCATACATGACGATCCAATTTAATGAAATGATCATTATTTGTGTTATATATTTCTAAAGGATAAATAAAAAGTTAAGGGTAACAAGGAGTTCAAATTATAAATTTGTGGTTGGTTGGATAACCATAAACAGAACATTTATTTTGTTTGGCCTTGGTGTAATTATAGGAAACGTGGCTACCTCTTTGTTTGGCCCAACTGTGGAAATTTCCACCACCCACCTACCTACCCATGTTTGTGTTTTGGATACATGACTTTATCTTTATTGCGCAAAAAAAACACCAAAAGAAAACCAGAACTTTCATTAACTTTCCTCTGTTTTTCAACATTGATTGTTCGTAATGGCCCCCTAGGTAGCTTATTTCCCCTTCAAGTTCATGTCAGTCGAATGTCTTATTGTAAATTTAACTGATATTTATAAATGCTTTTAATTTGCAAGTCCCCTAGCCCAATGTGGAGTCAAAGCTTGTATTTTTCTTACCATTTCAGGGTCTACTGCTGAACAGAGAAAATCTCCACTAGGATAGTTCTTCGATGGAGGTTGCCAAGCAATCTGTGACACAGGAACCTCTGTTTTGGCCAACAGTCGTCGAGGAATAGATTTCTAAGCTTGATGGGAGCTGCACCTCTAGTCAATCTCGTCAAAGTAAAGGTAGGTCCAATGGAGACTTTCAGGACTCTAGGTAGATCATGGAGCAATAGGTAGATGCAGACAAGAGTGCTGCTTACCAGAGCACTAGAACTTGCTTGTTAATGGCAATGGACACGTTTGGTAGTTACTCACAGTAATTGGGGGCCGGGGGGGGGGAATGTCTTTTTTTTTTGGGGGGGGGGGGGGGGGGGGGCCTTGGGGTTTTTTAAGGGTGCATTTTCTTTTTTTGGAGGGAAGATTGTATTTTTTTATTTTTTTTTATTGGGGGGATGGTTTGAGGGGGGGGGCAGCTTTTTTCACAAAAAAAGTGAGGACTTTTTCTTTGAGGGGGGCAGATGTTGTTTTTGGGGGGGGTTTATGTGGGGTTTTTTGTGTGTTTGTATTTTGATGGCAGACCTTTTTTCAGTTTTTTTTCCTTCAGTTTTTTATTTTAGGGGTCAAACCTTTTTTCTTTGAGGGGGTCGAATATATACAATTTTTTATGTTTGTTTTATTTTCGGGGCAGACTTTTTTTGTTTTTCGTTACATTTTTGTTTTAGGGGCAGATTGTATTTTTAATTTGGTTGTGGTTTTTGTTTGATGCGGGCAGCCTTTTTTAGGGGCGTTTTGGGACTTATTCTTTGAGGGTGATGTTTTTTTTTTTTTTTTTTTTTTTTTTTTTTTTATGTTTTTGTGTATGTTTTTTTCAAGGCAGATTGTATTTTAAATTTGTTTGTGGGTTATGGTTGGGGGGCAGCTTTTTTTCATAATTGTTTTGTTAGTGCGTTTTGGGGGACTTTTTTTGGGGGGGGCGGATTTGTTTGTGCTTTTTCTTTGTACATTTTTTTAGGGGCGGACCTATTTTTAGGTGGTGGGGTGGGCAGATTGTATTTTTAATTGAAAAAAATTGAGGGCGTTTTGGGGGCCTTTTTGTTTGAGGGGGGATTTTTTTTCTTCTCTGTTTTCTTCTGTGTTTTTTGGGGGATGGACTTTTTTTCCCTTTTTTAATTTCTTATTTTTTTAGGGAGTTGACCTTTTAAGGGGGCGCAGATTGTGATTTAAATTTGTTTGTGGGTTTTGTTTGAGGGGGCAGCTTTTTTAAATTTTAGGGCCGATTGGGGGGACTTATTCTTTGAGGAGGGGGGATGTTTTTTTTGTGTTTTTTGTCGGGCAGTTTGTAACATTTTTTATTTTAGAGGCAGATTGTATTTTAAATTTGTTTGTGGGTTTTGTTTGAGGGGGGCAGCATTTTTCATCAAAAAATTTGTTTTGGGTGTTTTTGGAGACTTTTTTTTAGGGGGGGATTTTTTTTTTCCTATTTCTTTTTTAATTTTCATTTTAGGGGGCAGATTGTATTTTACATTTTTTGTGGGTTTTGTTTGAGGGGGCAGCCTTTTTTTTATTAAAAATTCTTTTTAGGGCGTTTTGGGGGACTTTTTTTTTTAGGGCGGGGCTTTTTTGGCTATTTTTGTTTTATTTTAATTTTAGAGGGCAGATTGT